>NC_058083.1:325279561-325885700 GCF_014858855.1 Bufo gargarizans | reverse complement strand
TCCAATCCGATGGTATATTTTAACTTGAAGCGTCCCCATCACCATGGGAACGCCTCTATGTTAGAATATACTGTCGGATATGAGCTACTTCGTGAACCTCAGATCCGACAGTATATTCTAACACAGAGGCGTTCCCATGGTGATGGGGACGCTTCAGGTTAGAATACACTACAAACTTTGTACAAGACTGCCCCCTGCTGCCTGGCAGCACCCGATCTCTTACAAGGGGATATGATAGCACAATTAACCCCTTCAGGTGCGGCACCTAAAGGGGTTAATTGTACTATCATATTCCCCTGTAAGAGATCAGGGCTGCCAGGCAGCAGGGGGCAGACCCCCCCCTCCCCAGTTTGAATATCGTTGGTGGCACAGTGTGCGCCCCCCATCGGGCCCCCCCTTCCTCCCTCTAATGTTAGAAATCGTTGGTGGCACAGTGTGCGCCCACCATCGCCCCCCCCATCCCTCCCTCTATTGTATTAAATCGTTGGTGGCACAGTGTGCCAACCACCATCGGCCCCCCCCCTCTATAGCAGTAACAACATTGGTGGCAGTGTGTGGCCTCCCATTCCCCCCCCCCCATCATTGGTGGCGGCGGAGTTCCGATCGGAGTCCCAGTTTAATCGCTGGGGCTCCGATCGGTAACCATGGCAACCAGGACGCTACTGCAGTCCTGGTTGCCATGGTTACTTAGCAATAGTACAACAGCTTGCTGCTGCGATGTCTGTGAACGGCCGGGAGCTCCTCCTACTGGTAAGTGAAAGGTCTGTGCGGCGCATTGCTAAAGAACTGTCACTTACCAGTAGGAGGAGCTCCCGGCCGTTCACAGACATCGCAGCAGCAAGCAGGTAAGTATGAATCTTATACTGTTGTACTATTGCTAAGTAACCATGGCAACCAGGGCTGCAGTAGCTTCCTGGTTGCCATGGTTACCGATCGGAGCCCCAGCGATTAAACTGGGACTCCGATTGGAACTCCGCTGCCACCAATGATGGGGGGGGGGGGAATGGGAGGCCGCACACTGCCACCAATGTTGTTACTGCTATAGAGGGAGGGGGGGGCCGATGGTGGTTGGCACACTGTGCCACCAACGATTTATTACAATAGAGGGAGGGAGGGGGGGGCGATAGTGGGGGCACACTGTGCCACCAACGATTTATTACAATAAAGGGAGGGAGGGGGGGGGCGATGGTGGACGCACACTGTGCCACCAACGATTTCTAACATTAGAGGGAGGAAGGGGGGGCCCGATGGGGGCGCACACTGTGCCACCAACGATATTCAAACTGGGGAGGGGGGGGGGTCTGCCCCCTGCTGCCTGGCAGCCCTGATCTCTTACAGGGGAATATGATAGTACAATTAACCCCTTTAGGTGCCGCACCTGAAGGGGTTAATTGTGCTATCATATCCCCCTGTAAGAGATCGGGTGCTGCCAGGCAGCAGGGGGCAGTCTTGTACAAAGTTTGCAGTGTATTCTAACTAGAAGCGTCCCCATCACCATGGGAACGCTTCTGTGTTAGAATATACTGTCGGATATGAGTTTTCACGAAGTGAAAACTTAGATCAGAAAAAGCTTTTATGCAGACGGATCTTCGGATCCGTCTGTATGAAAGCAACCTACGACCACGGATCACGGACACGGATGCCAATCTTGTGTGCATCCGTGTTCTTTCACGGACAGGTCATATTTTTTTGACGGACAGGATACACGGATCACGGCCTCGGCTGCAAAACGGTGCATTTTCCGATTTTTCCACGGACCCATTGAAAGTCAATGGGTCCGCGAAAAAAAACGGAAAACGGCACAACGGCCACGGATGCACACAACGGTCGTGTGCATGAGGCCTTAAATTTATTTTAGGCTGGCAGCTCAGGGTGCGTGTCTTTTCTGCTGTAACTCTTTCCCTGTAACTTCTACTACTTCTAACAGATATGGCTGGTGGCAATTGAAGATTTAAACTGAGCGCATGCAAGCGACTACCTCACTGAAGTGGACAGAGAAATAAGGAAAAGAACAAACAGCAGGTGGCTCTATATAGGTACATTTAATTGAACAGCCCAGTCAGTGGCTATACCAATTTTTTATTACATGCAATTACAAAAGTATTCAGATTCAGGTGCTGGTTTGAAAATCTAGAATATTCTTTGAGGCACACGCACTTTAAGATGGTTTCTCTTGTATTCCTAGTGCTTTACAGATTTTCTGAGGACCTTGGATGACCATAATATTTGATAGGCTGCTGAAAAAACATTCATCATGAACCGATAAGAACATCCTGGGTTTGAAATGTGATTTCAAATTTGAATAAATGTTATTTTTTTAATATGCTATATAAGCTGTGTATTTTTTTTAATATAATTTTCATTTAAACTGGAATCCATGAGCCCTAATAAAGAGATCTTCATCCTCCTTCAAGGTTTATATGCCTTTCTGAATATACAGTTGCAATAAAAAGTATGTGAACCAGGGGCTGACTGGCAACTTTTGGCCCAGGGGGCAAGTAACACCCAGAGGCCCACTGAGCCCCCCTCCTGCTTTCCCCTGCCTCCTCCTGACCCCCCCCCCCCCCTTGCCACTTTCGTCAGCCATGTAAATTCCAACACAGGAAAACAAAATAAACTAGGAATGCTCCGATATATCGGTCGCCGAAACATATCAGCCGAAAATGGAATTTTTGGTATAATGCCGAAAGTGTCATTTTCTGGCTGATACAGTGTTGCATCCGTGTATTCTCTCCTCCCCGCTGGGCGCTGCTCTGTGTCCCCCCCGCCATGACACTTGATGACTTTTGCAGGAGAAACTGTATATTGTGGGGCACAGTGTAGGCTATATGTGTATAACAAACATATTTCATATGAAAACTTACAATTCCCTTACGTCCTACCAGCAGCACAGATGGGGGTTAACTGCCCCCCGTGGACTGGTAGGACCGGCGGAATTTTTAATGAGCCCAAAGACTTAAACCAATAAAAGAACTCCGGCTCCCTTAAAGGGAGGGGTTCATCCCCCAGCCCACCGTGTTTTTTTCTGTCCTTTGGACAGGTGGACTGGCGAGTCTTCTCCCTAGTTTATTTATTTTAGACAGGGGGTTTGGGACGTTAGCGTGTGACCTGAGAAGGTCTCCTTTAGTCCCTTATTCAGATGCGCTTATTTTTGCGCCCCATTGCAGTGTGGTTTCCATGCTCACATGTCCTCCCTCCGTCTTCTCCCCTGCGATAGCCGGCAGCGCTCCGCTGAGAAAGTTTGCCTGGGTGCCGCCATGACCGGAAGTGACGCGGCCCTAGCCGCGACGTCACTTCCGATTTTCCCGGCGTCTGCCGAACGGTTTTTCGGCCGTTTTTTTCTAATGCGCAGGGGGGAATAGGTGATGTGGGGGACACTCTCACTTAGGCTTAGGCCTTCTTTCCCCTTTTTTTTTTTAACAAGGGAAGGCTGTCTTGTATAGCTGTTTTCAGGGGGAGGTTTATCCCTGAGCTTCACCACTCCCCTGGGCGGAGCTATTCTATTTAAGCTCCCTGATTCCCTCAGTCGGTCTCTGGTTGCGCTGCTTTAACAAGCTAGCTCCAGAGTCTCCTGTCATTTGTGAGACATTGCCTTCAGACCGGTCTTTTTTGCTTTAACAGCTATCTTTGTTCTCTCCTCTGGTTCGTGCTAAAATCTGGAGGTTTTTTTTCTTTATTTCCATTTTTATGATGTTTAAATTCCTCTCCTTTTGTTTCCTTGTAGCTATGGCCTCTCCTGCAGAGCCCGATCAGCCACGGAAATCAGCCACCAAGAGGAGACACCTGGCTTGCTATGACTGCAATACGCCTCTTGAGGACAGCTGCCCATTTTCCAGATGTAACAGCTGTCGTTCCGCCACTGCTACAGAGCCTTCAATGCAGGATATGTACCAGTGGGCTAAGACTTATGTCGACGACTCCATCAAGGGGGTCGTAAGTCTCCTTAACGAGAGACTACCCGTTCCTTCCCATATACCTATGGAGGTGCCCGCCCCCACCGATAGGCCTATGCCCCTTTCTGTGGGGTCATCTTCCTCGGATGAGGAAGAAGCGACTTCTGGCTTCTTTCCACCGGAAAAGACCCAGAAGCTTCTAAGGTCCATCAGGTCGGGGGACCATGATGTTGACGTAGGGGAGTCTTCCGATCCCGCCTGCCGGACCCAGCGGGTCTTTAGGGCAGATGAGATCCTTCTCTCTGTGATGCGCACGGAGTGGAAAAAGCCAGAAAAAGGCCCAGTCCTTACCAGGAAGTTTAAACTAATGTTTCCTATGGCTATACCCTTAGTGGAATCATGGGGTTCCATTCCTAAGGTGGACATGGCGATTGCCAAGTTGTCCAGGCGCACTCTGGTCCCTGCAGACGATGGGTCTAGCCTGCAGGACCCCCTAGATAGGAGGGCAGAGTGCACCCTCAGAAGAGGTTACTCGGCGGCCGCAGCCTCGGCCTCGACTTCTATTGCTGCCACAGAGGTCTCCTCCTTCCTCAGAACCAAGCTGAACCAGATCCAGACGGATGTTGACCAGAGTGTCTCTCGTGACGATATCCTCGCTGCCTTTAAGTCCGTCAACCTAGCCATGGATTTTCTCTGTGACACAGCCCAACTCCAATTAAAGTTGGCGGCCAAGACTATGGCTTTAGTGTCTGCCGCCAGGAGACCTCTGTGGCTCAAGCCTTGGAACGCGGATAACGCGTCCAAATACAACCTCTGTGGGCTCCCCTTTGAACCGAACCGTCTATTCGGATCTGAGCTAGACACCATTATGGAGGGTCTATCAGACAAAAAGGGGAAGAGCCTTCCCCAACAGCCCTTTCGAGGCAGGGGAAGACAAGCCCGCGGAGGCCGACCAGGACAGCAGGGACGTAAGGATTGGGGGGGGGCCGCCTAGAAAGTTTTCTAGGCGTTCCCGCAAACCCACCAGGGAGGCAAAGCCCTCCTGACTATGGGCCTCTCAGAGGCTCTTGGATAAACCCTGCTATCCCTGCCGTTACGCCTCTGGATTTTCCCGTACCCCTCCCCCACCTTTCTGTGGGGGGGCGTCTTCTCTTCTTCAGCCACGTATGGGCCCAGGAAATCCGGGACCCCTGGGTCCAAAATATAGTAGCCGTCGGCTATCTAATAGACCTTATTTCATCCCCCCCCCCCAGGAAGATTCATTGCCACACGCAGTTTTCTGCCAACCAGGCAAAGGGTCTTGGAAGCCTATATCCAAGACTACCTTTCCAAGGGAGCCCTGGAGGAGGTACCGGCAGGGGAGAAGGGTCTAGGGATTTATTCTCCAGTTTTCCTGGTACCCAAAAAGACAGGAGATCTTCGGATGATTATAGATTTGAGATTTCTCAATCGTTTCATAAGGAGGACCAGGTTCCGCATGGAAACCATAAGGTCAGTCAGCCACCTCCTCAACCCTGGGGATGTGATGGCTACTCTGGACCTCAAAGATGCTTACCTCCACATCCCGATCCATCCTTCCTCCCAGAAGTTTCTCAGGATCGCGGTCCAGATATCAGGAGTGTGCAAACATTTCCCTTCGGAATCTCGTCTGCCCCCCTGATCTTCACCAAGGTGGTAGTATCGGTTGTGGCAGCATTGAGACTCCAAGGTCTGACCATTGTCCCTTACCTGGACGACTGGCTTCTTCTAGCCCCTTCAGTCCCTCTACTTTCCCACCATCTTCATGTCGCAATTTCTTTTCTGCTCCGCCTAGGCTGGATGGTCAACTGGTCGAAGTCGAACGTGAGCCCTTCGACTTCTATCCATTATCTGGGATTCATAATCGACTCTCTGCAGATGTCCCTCCAGTTGACACCGGAAAGAAGAATGCGGATTCAGGACCTAGCAAGGTTCCTTTACGTACCACGACGAGTCTCCATACGGACCCTCATGAAGATGGTGGGGCTCATGTCAGCGGCTGCGGATGCAGTCCCTTGGGCTTTATGGCACCTCCGACCTCTTCAATCGGAGGTCTTAAGCAAATGGAACGGCAGCCCCAAGGGGCTAGATTCCCTGTGCTCCCTATCCAACCAATCCCGGAATTCCCTCAGATGGTGGTTCCATCTACCAGAAGGGAAGTCTATGACCCAACCAGTTTGGCTCATATTGACCACGGACGCGTCCCTTGTAGACTGGGGCGCTCATCTAGACGGGTCCCCAGTTCGGGGATCCTGGTCTCCTCAGGAGCGGCATCTTTCTTCAAACCTCCGCGAGATGCGGACAATATGACTGCCGTGCTTTATATAAACAAGCAGGGAGGCACAAGATCCGTACCCCTTCTTTTAGAGATTGGGGTAATTCTTCGGTGGGCAGAGCTGAACTTATCCCATCTATCCGCCACTCACATCAGAGGCTCCCTCAATGTCATCGCGGACCGCCTAAGTCGCGGCCTACCGACCATGGAATGGTCATTACATCCGGAGATCTTCAAACAATTAGTCCTCAGGTGGGGGATGCCAGAGGTGGATCTCATGGCAACCAAGTTCAACGCCAAGGTACAGAGGTTCTGTTCCCTTTACAGGGAGGACAACCCCCTGGCGATAGATGCTCTGACAATACCGTGGAGGTTCAGGCTGGCGTACATCTTCCCTCCCTTTTCCATGATCCCGAGGGTATTGATGAAAATCCGTCAGGATCAGGCCTCGGTAATAGCCATCATACCGTTTTGGCCCAGGAGATCCTGGTTTACCCAGCTCATTCAGATGAGTCGGGGACAATATTGGAGACTCCCCCCGGAGCAGACCCTGGTGTCGTGGGACACTCATCTCTGCCCAGATCTGCACAGATTCAACCTAACAGCCTGGAGGTTGACCAGTCCCTTCCCAGAGTAGAAGGGCTCTCTGAGTCGGTCCTGAGAACATTATCGCATTCCAGAGCAGAGTCTACCAGAAAGGCCTACTCCCGGATTATGAGGATCTTCACCTCTTGGTGTAGCTCCAATCAGGTGGCGTTTGCAGATCCGCCCCTCGCAGCGATCCTACAGTTCCTTCAGGATGGGGTAGACAGAGGTCTCTCCCCTTCTACCCTGAAGGTCCAAGTGTTTGCCATCTCGGCCTGTCTTAACAGACCATATTCTCGGGACCCGCTCATCAAGCGCTTCCTTAAAGGAGCGGAAAGATTGAAGCCTACAATACTGAGACCCGTTCCTCAATGGGATTTATCAGTTGTTCTTAGGGGGCTAGCATCTCCCCCCTTTGAACCCTTGGAGGAGGCAAGTTTTAAACTCTTAACACTTAAGATGGTTTTTCTTCTGGCCATAACTTCGGCCAAAAGAGTTTCGGAGCTTCAAGCTTTCTCCGCGTTATACCCTTATACCATGTTTTTACAAGATAGGGTCCTTTTGAAATTTCTACCTTACTTTAGACCTAAGGTTTCTACCTTTCAAAATATTAATCAGGTAGTCTCTCTTCCTGTATTACTCTCTGCCTCCTCCCCGGATGCTCCAGTTCGACATCCACTGGACATAGCTAGATGCCTTCAGATCTATGTGGATAGATCCAAAGAGTTCAGGATGGATGAAAATCTCTTTATCCTGTTTGCCGGTAAGTCAAAAGGCCGTAAAGCGTCTAAGACGACCATTAGTCGCTGGGTTAAGGAAGCCATTAGGGAAGCCTTCATTTCCCAAGCCTTAGATCCTCCGGAGTTTGTGAGGGCCCATTCTACAAGGGCCGTAGCTACCTCTGTTGCGGAGAGAAATCTTCTCCCCCTAGAGTTGATCTGTAAGGCAGCTTCCTGGAGCTCGGAGTCTACCTTCATCTCCCATTATAGGATCGATGCTAGGATATCTGAGTTCTCGGCCTTTGGGCAGACAGTCCTTACTTCTGCCGAGCATGAGGACCCTCCCTAGGGGATTCTTCTTGCTATCTCCCCATCTGTGCTGCTGGTAGGACGTAAGGGAATCGTTAATTTCTAACGATAATTTGTTTTCCCTTAGTCCTAACAGCAGCACACAAATTTCCCGCCCTAAAGTACTTTTTTTCTTGTCACATACACGGTGGGCTGGGGGATGAACCCCTCCCTTTAAGGGAGCCGGAGTTCTTTTATTGGTTTAAGTCTTTGGGCTCATTAAAAATTCCGCCGGTCCTACCAGTCCACGGGGGGCAGTTAACCCCCATCTGTGCTGCTGTTAGGACTAAGGGAAAACAAATTATCGTTAGAAATTAACGATTACTTGGCTTGGCCCTTGGGATCTCAGACACCTCCACACTTTGGCCGGGGATTCGGCGGAGCTGATGTGTTTTATCCTAATGAGAAAAATTTCATAATAAGGATTTGGAGAAGAGGCAGAGGGATAGCAGAGCAGAGAGAGGATGGTGCGGCTACTAGGGGACTCAGACCATGGGGGAGTAATAAAGCCCACCATAATGCCCCCCCCCCCCAGTAGAAATAATTCTCCTTATAATAGTGCAAAAAATACCACCTTGTAATGTCCCCAATTGAGCTAATGTCCCCATAGTGCCCCCTATAATGTGCCAGTAGCCAATAGCCCCCCTATAATGTGCCAGTAGCCATAGGCCCAGCACTATAATGTGCCAGTAGCCAGATAGTGCCCCCCTATAATGTGCCAGTAGCCAGATAGTGCCCCCCTATAATGTGCCAGTAGCCAGATAGTGCCCCCCTATAATGTGCCAGTAGCCATAGGCCCCCCATAATGTGCCAGTAGCCATAGGCCCCCCTATAATGTGCCAGTAGCCATAGCCCACCATATAATGTGCCAGTAGCCAGATAGTGCCCCCCTATAATCTGCCAGTAGCCATAGCCCCCCCCCTATAATCTGCCAGTAGCCATAGGTCCCCCATAATGTGCCAGTAGCCATAGGTCCCCCATAATGTGCCAGTAGCCATAGGCCCCCCTATAATCTGCCAGTAGCCATAGCCCCCCCTATAATCTGCCAGTAGCCATAGCCCCCCCTATAATCTGCCAGTAGCCATAGGTCCCCCATAATGTGCCAGTAGCCATAGGTCCCCCATAATGTGCCATAATGTACCAGTAGCCACTAGCCAGATTGTGCCCCCCTGCCCCCCACCCCCCTCATAAAGTGCCAGCCCAGTAGCCAGATAGGGGGGGGCCCCCCTATAATGTGCCAGGAGTAGCCACTAGCCAGATTGTGCCCCTGTGCCCCCCTGCCCCCACCCCCCTCATAAAGTGCCAGCCCAGTAGTAGCCAGATTAGGGGGGGGCCCTATAATGTGCCAGGAGTAGCCACTAGCCAGATTGTGCCCCCCACCCCCCTCATAAAGTGCCAGCCCAGTAGTAGCCAGATAGGGACAGAAATAAAGAAAAAAAAAGAAAAAATGTCAGTCAGACTTATACTTACCTCTCTGCTTCTCTGGAATACTCCGGTCCCGCCTCCAGCCAGCACAGATGCAATCACTTTACGGCAGCGCAGTGGCTCAGTTAGGCCGCAGGACCGGCGCAGGTGGCGCGATGACGTCATCGCGCCGATGACATCATCGCGCCGCCTGCGCCGGTCCGGCGGCCTGTCTGATAGGCTGCCGGCAACACGCCTCCCCTGCTCCCCGTCTCCCTGGCATAAAGTGGCTGTTTATTCCGGCCCGGCCGGCCGGGACAGCAAGCCAGGGAGGCCCGGGGGGCAATTGCCCCCCTGCACCCCGGCCCAGTCCGCCCCTGATGTGAACCCTTTGGAATGATTTGGATTTCTGTACAAATTGGTCATAAAATGTGATCTGATCTTCATCTAAGTCACAACAATAGACAATCACAGTCTGCTTAAACTAATAACACTCAAAGAATTAAATGTTGCCATGTTTTTATTGAACACACCATGTAAACATTCACAGTGCAGGTGGAAAAAGTATGTGAACCCCTAGACTAATGACATCTCCAAGAGCTAATTGAAGTGAGGTGTCAGCCAACTGGAGTCCAATTAATGAGATGAGATTGGAGGTGTTGGTTACATAAAGCTGGAAAGGGTTATAAAAGTATCTCCAAAAGCCTTGCTGTTCATCAGTCCACGGTAAGACAAATTGTCTATAAATGGAGAAAGTTCAGCACTGCTGCTACACTCCCTAGGAGTGGCCGTCCTGTAAAGATGACTGCAAGAGCACAGCGCAGACTGCTCAATGAGGTGAAGAAGAATCCTAGAGTGTCAGCTAAAGACTTACAAAGGGCTCTGGCATATGCTAACATCCCTGTTAGCGAATCTACGATACGTAAAACACTAAACAAGAATTGATTTCATGGGAGGATACCACAGAGGAAGCCACTGCTGACCAAAAAAAACATTGCTGCACATTTCCAGTTTGCACAAGAGCACCTGGATGTTCCACAGCAGTACTGGCAAAATATTCTGTGGACAGTTGAAACCAAAGTTGAGTTGTTTGGAAGAAACACACAACACTATGTGTGGAGAAAAAGAGGCACAGCACACCAACATCAAAACCTCATCCCAACTGTGAAGTGTGGTGGTGGGGGCATCATGGTTTGGGGCTGCTTTGCTGCGTCAGGGCCTGGACGGATTGCTATTATCGAAGGAAAAATGAATTCCCAAGTTTATCAAGACATTTTGCAGGAGAACTTAAGGCCATCTGTCCACCAGCAGAAGCTCAACAGAAGATGGGTGTTGCAACAGAACAAAGACCCAAAGCATAGAATAAATCAACAACAGAATGGCTTAAACAGAAGAAAATACGCCTTCTGGAGTGGCCCAGTCAGAGTCCTGACCTCAACCCGATTGAGATGCTGTGGCATGACCTCAACAAAGCAATTCACACCAGACATCCCAAGAATATTGCTGAACTGAAACAGTTCTGTAAAGAGGAATGGTCAAGAATTACTCCTGACCTTTGTGCACGTCTGATCTGCAACTACAGGAAACGTTTGGTTGAAGTTATTGCTGCCAAAGGAGGTTCAACCAGTTATTAAATCAAGGGGTTCACATACTTTTTCCACCTGCACTGTAAATGTTTACATGGTGTGTTCAATAAAAACATGGTAACATTTAATTCTTTGTGTGTTATTAGTTTAAGCAGACTGTGATTGTCTATTGTTGTGACTTAGGCTACTTTCACACCTGCGTTCAGGTGTCCGCTCGTGAGCTCCGTTTGAAGGGGCTCACGAGCGGCCCTGAACGCAGCCGTCTGGCCCTAATGCATTCTCAGTGGAGGCGGATCCACTGAGAATGCATCCGCCTGCCAGCGCTCAGCCTCCGCTCTGCTCAGTGAGCGGACACCTGAACGCTGCAAGCAGCGTTCGGGTGTCCGCCTGGCCGTACGGAGGCGAGCGGATCCGTTCCGACTTACAATGTAAGTCAATGGGGACGGATCCGCTTGAAGATGACACCATATGGCTCAATCTTCAAGCGGATCCGTCCCCCATTGTCTTTCAATGTAAAGTCTGAACGGATCCGCTCAGGCTACTTTCACACTTAGAAAATTTTTCTAAGTTATAATGCAGACGGATCCGTTCTGAACGGAGCCACCGTCTGCATTAATATGAGCGGATCCGTTCAGAACGGATCCGATCGAACGCTAGTGTGAAAGTAGCCTTAGATGAAGATCAGATCACATTTTATGACCAATTTGTGCAGAAATCCATATCATTCCAAAGGGTTCACATACTTTTTCTTGCAACTGTATATCAAAGGCCATGATTTTTTTTTTTTTTATGATTGCATTTTACTCATTTGGGGCTAAAGATCATATTTTTAATTAGTCTTTATCCCCGTTCTGTCACAAAGGGTTAACTGTTTTTCTAGCTGTGTGCATCCTACTTTCACTTTCAGTTTGTGCTGGCTATCTAATAAACCTTATCTCTAAACTACTAAGAGGTCATAAACACTTATATAAGGCTACTTTCACATTTGCGTTCGGGGCTCCGCTTGTGAGTTCCGTTTAAAGGCTCTCCCAAGCGGCCCCGAACGGATCCGTTCAGCCCTAATGCATTCTGAGTGGATGCGGATCCGCTCAGAATGCATCAGTCTGGCACCGTTTGTCCTCCGCTCCGCTCAGCAGGCGGACACCTGAACGCTGCTTGCAGCGTTCGGGTGTCCGCCTGGCTGTGCGGAGGCAAATGGATCCGTCCAGAGTTACAATGTAAGTCAATAGGGACGGATCAGTTTAAATTTGACACAATATGGCTCAATTTTCAAACGGATCCGTCCCCCATTGACTTTCAATGTAAAGTCTGGACGGATCCGTCTGCGGCTACTTTCACACTTAGAATTTTTTATACAATATAATGCATAACGTTCTGAACGGATCCATCGTCTGCATTATTTGAGTGGATCCGTCTCAGACGGATCCTCTCTGAACGCAAATGTGAAAGTAGCCTTAGCCACATTCTTATCAGTAAAAAATATGCCCCCAAAGGTGTACATAGTCTTTAAATACTTATGGGGACATTCAAATTTCGTTTTTTCTTCTGGGGTTTCTAGGCAGCTTTCTACTGTATCTGAGGTATCGATAGAAGCAGAGACAGAGCTTAAAGGGGTTCTGCGGAATTAAGAAAATTAAAATACTTAAATATTACTTTATAATAAATATATGCCCAAATACCTTTCATTAGTTAGGGTAGTTTCACACTAGAGTTAGAAAAATCCAGCAGGTAGTTCCGTTGCCGGAACTGCCTGCCGGATCCGGAAATCCGTATGCAAACAGATATCTTTTTTTTTCCGGATCCATTAGACTTATGCATTGAAATACCGGATCCGTCTTTCCGGTATCATCCCGAATAACGGATCCGATATTAAATATTTTCACAGCTAGAAAGAACTGCTCATGCGCAAACCGGAGAACCGGATCCGGCAATTTCCTGAACACTTGGTACCGGATCCGGCATTAATACATTTCAATGGAAATTAATGCCGGATCTGGCAAGTGCGATAGTGGTCCAGGATTTTGGCCGGAAAAATACTGTACAAAGGACGAAACGGAAAACATCCTGATGCATACTGAACGGATTGCTTTCCATTCAGAATGCATTGGGACAAAACTGATGTGTTTTTTTTCCGGTATTGAGACCCTTTACTGGATTTCAATACCACTGGATTTGAATACCGTAAAAGAATAAAGCTAGTGTAAAAGTACTCTTAGGCCTCTTTCAGATGGGCGTTGCGGGAAAAGGGTGCGGGTGCGTTGCGGGAACATGCACGATTTTTCCGCGCGAGTGCAAAACATTGTAATGCATTTTGCACGCGTGTGAGAATCGGCATTGTATGGCATGGTACCCAAACCTTGGGATCGGTGTTCTGTAGATTGTATTATTTTCCCTTATAACATGGTTATGAGAGAAAATAATAGCATCCATGTTATAAGGGAAAATAATAATGATCGGGTCTCCATCCCGATCGTCTCCTAGCAACCGTGCGTGAAAATTGCCCTGCATCCGCACTTGCTTGCGGATGCTTGCGATTTTCACGCAGCCCCATTCACTTCTATGGGGCCTGCGTTGCGTGAAAAACGCACAAAATAGAGCTTGCTGCTTTTTTTTCCGTCCGTTTTTTTTCCTATCCTTTGCATGGCAAACTAAACTTAGATTATTTTTTACTTTCCTTCATGTTTGGAGATCCTCCAAAAATAAAGGAAGACACACGGAAACAAAAACGGACACGGATCACGGAACAATGGGGCCTGCGTTGCATGCTATTCTAACATTGACCAGCAGGCTGCGCCTCTCTGCTGGAAATGACTGAAGGCTAGTCTGGGGCCTACATCAGACCCCAGGCAGCCTTCACACACATTGGCACCCCGGGATCACATTTGCGGGGTGCCGATGGGAGACAGGGAGTCCGCTCCCTCTGTTAGCACTTGCCCGCGGCATGTAAAGTGTTAAACAGCCCGGATTGGCACTCCTGCCAGTCCGGGCTGTAAGAGCAGGGCCGCGGCTCTCACGTGAAAGCCGGGTCCCCACTCCCCGCTGCGCAGGGGACTCGTGCAGCGCTTCCACTGCGCTGCCGTAAAAACAGCGGCGGCCCAGCCTAAGGACCCTTAGTGACCGCCGTAAAAACGCGTATGGTGGTCACTAAGGGGTTAATGGACCACATTTACTACTGTGAGTGCCTTTTGGCATAATTTGTTTCTGTGTCTAGTTTGAAAAAGGGTTGAGGCTTACTGGGAAAAGGACGTGGCTTCAGAGGCCTAAGATTGAGTCAAAATTATGGCACAATTCTGATGTCAAATTCTGTTTTGAAGTAAGCTAACCAATAGTTGGAATAAATTGTGACAGTGTGAAGTATCTATCCAGGTACCAAATACAGCATATCATCTAGATCCACTGTGATAAATCTAGTGCAGGTCTAGACGTTTCGTCCATCTATAGGATTTTCCTTTATTATTTGTGCATACATATGTCTATCGTACATAACTACCCGTCAAGAAGTAATGAAAGACCTCTGCAGGACATTTACACTTAATTTTTTGCTGTTTTCCACTGTGGTAGCACTTGTGACTGACAGCTGATCTGGGGTCTACCAACATTTGAATTTCTCCATCTTGATTTGACCTCAGCAAATTGCAAACAACTACTGACATCTAAGGATACGACCACCACTAATTAGGATCTCGCCATTTGGTCAATCTATATTGTTAAAGGCCGCGCAGCACCCGCAAATACTGAGTGACCATTGACATTACGGATTGACTAAACTGCGTCCTATTTAGGGTGGGTTCACATCACGTTTTATGCCTCCGTTTGACGTATACGTTGGAGAAAAAAAAGGATACAAAAACGCAGCACACTACGTTCTTGTATCCTGCACAGTCCAGTAAAAAGTATACTTTTTTTTTTTTTTTTACCATGGAACTCTATGGTGAACGGTCGCCACTGTATGGCATCAGTCTGAGGCATCCGTTTAAAGTATAGGTTTTTTGTATGCATTAAACGGATGGGAAAAAACGTAATGTGAACCCAGACTTAGCTTGATTAGAGTCCACTGCGGCTTGCACAGCCATGCAGTACTCAACCACAGTCTGGCTGCGTCGCAACCGTGACATGACCACTCCATGTGGTCGTACACAAACAATGGAACTCCTGCTCCTTAGGTCATTTAGGGGCGTCACAAAAAGAAGTAAGTGCAATCTTATCTGGGAGTGTGGAAATGTTTAGAATGTCAACTCTGCCTAGCTCCCATCCTTGGTTTAGACTTCTTACTTCCCCAGTGGGTCAGGATGCCATAGCAACTTACATTCACCTAAAGAATTATTAGGAACACCATACTAATACGGTGTTGGACCCTCTTTTGCCTTCAGAACTGCCTTAATTCTACGTGGCATTGATTCAACAAGGTGCTGATAGCATTCTTTAGAAATGGTGGCCCATATTGATAGGATAGCATCTTGCAGTTGATGGAGATTTGAGGAATGCACATCCAGGGCATGAAGCTCCCGTTCCACCACATCCCAAAGATGCTCTATTGGGTTGAGATCTGGTGACTGTGGGGGCCATTTTAGTACAGTGAACTCATTGTCATGTTCAAGAAACCAATTTGAAATGATTCGAGCTTTGTGACATGGTGCATTATCCTGCTGGAAGTAGCCATCAGAGGATGGGTACATGGTGGTCATGAAGGGATGGACATGGTCAGAAACAATGCTCAGGTAGTCCGTGGCATTTAAACGATGGCCAATTGGCACTAAGGGGCCTAAAGTGTGCCCAGAAAACATCCCCCACACCATTACACCACCAGCCTGCACAGTGGTAACAAGGCATGATGGATACATGTTCTCATTCTGTTTACGCCAAATTCGGACTCTACCATTTGAATGTCTCAACAGAAATCGAGACTCATCAGACCAGGCAACATTTTTCCAGTCTTCAACAGTCAAATTTTGGTGAGCTCGTGCAAATTGTAGCCTCTTTTTCCTATTTGTAGTGGAGATGAGTGGTACCCGGTGGGGTCTTCTGCTGTTGTAGCCCACCTTTCTTTCCCATTCTGACATTTAGTTTGGAGTTCAGGAGATTGTCTTCACCAGGACCACAACCCTACATGCATTGAAGCAACTGCCATGTGATTTGTTGACTAGATAATCGCATTAATGAGAAATAGAACAGGTGTTCCTAATAATTCTTTAGGTGAGTGTAGAAGGAAGTGATGATGTCAGCTGGGTTATGTAAACCTGGTCCAGGTAAAAGATAATGCCCAACTATTCAGATGGTATATGGCATCCCCGCTGCATGTTCAACTCACAGCCACTACAGCTCTGCTACACTAGAGTGTTCTTCAGCTCTCCTTAAATCACTACACTTCTACAGCTCAGCATCAGTGCAGCACAACAACAATTCTGCTACATCAAGTGGTCTTCAACTCTGCTTCATCACTGCAATTTCACAGCCTGTCATGAGTGTACCATTGCCACAGCCCTACTACATAATTTACACCTTCACTGCTCCAGCTCTGCTGCATCAGTTCAGCTCCACTACTTCAGCTCTGCTGCATTAGTATTACGGCTCCACTACTCCAGCTAAGCTATACCAGTTTATAACTCCACTACTGCAGCTCTGCAAAGTTGATTTATGGCTCTACTCCAGGTTTGTTACTTCAGCTATCAAGCTCCACTAGTCTACTAGTCTGCAACTGCTTCTACACTGATATTCCCCCAAATCTGCAACATTTTCAGCACTTCTGTACATATGACTATACATTATCTACCGGTACTTCGCTGTATCTACAGTCCTGCTACGTCACCACCTCAACTACATCTGAAGTTCTGCCACACCACTGTTCTGCTGAACCAACACCACCTGTCTGTGCTGGAAAAGACCTGCTCAACCAGTTCAAAGGCTTGATAGGTGAGACATAACATGCGACCTTTAACATGCAAAATTACCTTGTCTTCCAGTATTGTGGTGAAACAACTGAAACGTCCTGTGATTCACGAATACTTTGAGCAGAGGTTAACACTATCAAAAGGATGGTTTTGAAGGTCAAAATTAATAGGCCTGGATACAAATGAAGCCTTGATGAAGTAATCTATTCATGGAGTCACACAAGCCTGTGACCCTAAGTTCACACCTGAGCGTTTTACAGCGCGTTCAAACGCGCTGTAAAACGCTCAACACATGAAAACCAATGCTTCCCTATGGGAATGGTTCTCACCTGGGCGTTTTACAGCGCGTACGATCGCGCTGTAAAACGCCCGACGCATAATCAAGTACTTGAGCTTCTTTGGAGCGTTTTGACGCGCGTTTGTGGCCATAGGACACTGCAGTCAATCACACAAACGCGCGTCAAACGCGCGTTTGAGAAACGCTCAGGTGTGAAAGCAGGGTTAGGGCTATAATTCTGCACTTAGAGTGGATCATTTATGATGAGAAGTACGCCAGTTTTTGGTGCACTTTTGTCGCAGATTCATTCGCAAAGGGGATTTGTGGCAGAATCTGCAACTTTTCCCCAATCACGCCACTTCTCTGAAGTGGCGGAAAATGGGGGTGTGGGCAGGGAAGGGGTGGCCGGCCAGCCCATCTCTTTTACTGTATCATTTTCTATACCTGTATTTTGGTGTGGAAGATGACTTAAATCTACACCAGCAAGGGAGCGGGCGTAGATTTAAGCAAGTCACACGGCCAGTGCCCAAGTTATGTAGAGGCTGGCGCCTCTATATAACTTAGGCACATCAAGCGTCAGCGCAGGGTTATTAAGTTTGGCGTCTAAAACGCCGGTTTTAAATAATGACCCCAAGAGAGTATTGGTCTATGCGGGCTATCCTTTGAGGGTGGAAGCATTTGTACTATTGAGATACTATCTAACGTAAAAGGACCTATCCTAGACAAACTAAATCTAAATGACACATTTATTAAGACTGGCGTTTTAGACGTCGGTCTTAATAAAGGCCCATAGCTGGCGGAGGATCTGCCAGAGTTATGTAAAGGCGCAGGCCTCTCCATAACTTCGGTGCATCCAGTGCCAGTTCTAAATGTAAGACAGCTTCTGAGTGGTCTTACATTTAGACCATTTTCTATGCGTAAAACAGGCGTAGAAAATAATGAAAGACGGGCCTGCCGTCCCATCCACTTGCCCGCCCACAATTTTAGACCTGACACGAGCAGGGAAAAGTCAAAGATAGTGGCGCAACTAACCTTTGCTCCCCCATCTACATCTGAAATACGCCTAATTAACATCTAAATCTTTTCCAAACTCTGGTATAAATTTTTAAGCAGGATAAAACCTTTTAACGGATACATATTCCAGACTGAAAAGTGAAGGTTGGACACTTAGGAGCAGAAAAGAGCTCCAAGAAGGTAGTTCTGGGATTGCCTGAATCATCCATGATTGGTCACAGACATGATCCTCATCCAGGTCAATCAAGCCATTTTGAGGCAAATTGGTGTTTTCAACACTCTATTCCAGTGTTTCCCAACCAGTGTGCCTCCAGCTGTTGCAAAACTACAACTCCCAGCATGCCTGCACAACCAAAGGCTGTCCAGGCATGCTGGGAGTTGTAGTTTTGCAACAGCTGGAGGCACACTGGTTGGGAAACACTGCTCTATTCTACCCTTAGTAGTAATGGGGGAGAATCAGGTTCCACATCTAAAGAAGGGTGTCCAATCCATTTGGGGATTCCCAGGGGTTTAAAGAAAAGAAAGCTTTACATTTTTGGTTCTTCCTTGATGCAAATAAGTCTACGGAAGGCCTGCCTCACACATTCACAATTTTCTTGAAAATATCCCAATTTAGGCACCATTCACTATGGGCCGCAATTGGCAGGAAATGGACGATGCAACACTGTAAGCCAATTAATCGGTGGTATAAACGCAGACCATGTAAACAAGCCTCAAATTTTAAACTAAAGCTGTCTGAATGAGGCCTTACTCCCTGGGACCAGGAATGGGCACCACTTTTGTTAATACTAGAATTTCTGGAGGAATTTTCCTGGATTATGAGATAGGTATTCCAACTTTTGACCAAAATTCATATGCTTCCTGATCTGGAGCTTGGCATCAATGATCTCTTAGATGAATCGTCACAAATTAGTGCCTAGAGCCTATTTTACATGAGCAATCTGGAAGGTGTCAGGGTCTGTTCAGGGAAACACTGATGGTTTTGCAGGCAGGGTTAATCAGTTTTGTCTGTGATTGCATTCAGTGTTTGTTTTTTTAGATCTGGAGCTCACAGAACAGATAAGGAGGGGGGATTACACTTACAGACACACAGGACCTCCTGTGATCTCCAAAGGCTGTGTAGAAGCAGTTGTTCTATCAGGCTCAGGATCTCAGCTAGCTCTGACACAGCCATTTCCTGAGAGCCATCTTCTGAGTCTCCGTTACCAGGGATAGATCTTGCCTGACAACAGGCAATGGACTGCAAATTAGGTGGTCAGTGATTACACTAACCAATAATGGTCCAAATAATCAGTAACGACTGTTCCTGCAAACAGTCATTCCCAACAATCCGCCCATCTAAATGTGCTGCCGATCCGAGCAAAACGCTCGTTCATCTGGTGATCCTGTAGTTCGTGCAGGCAGCACCAATCGTTTCTGAGCAGCAGATCGTGCTGTCTAAACAGTAATCTGTTGCCCAAAAACAATGATTCTGTATGGGGATGAGGGATCCCTATAGCAAATTCTCATCTTTATACTGTAAAGGAAATCGCTGCATGTAAATACAGTGGTCTCCTTTAGTACGTGAGCAGCTGACTGTCCGGAAGGAACAATTTCTCTGCGACAATCAGCCGCTTCAACGGTTAATTTAAACCAGTCTTAAGGCCTAACAGGAACTCCTGTCTTGGTCCACCTATGGCTTGGATATGCTACACGTCTTCAACTTTTTGAGCACCTTCATGTCCTATTCTTGTCTGCATTATGGACAAGAATAGGACAGTTCTATTATGCACAGAATGCACACGGCCGGTATCAGTGTTTTACGGATCCACAATTTGCTACTGCCGTGTGCATGAGTCCTAACACTGAGGAGCTCAACCTTGTTCCCTAAAGTTTTTGCAGCTGCAATGGAAGAGAGCTCACTGTAGACTGCTTCTGAAAATAGCCTTGTCATTCAGGTAAAATGAATGATAGAATAAATATGAATACGATGCAAAGCATCTTGCCCTTTACTCAGTGCCCTGCAGGTCTCTCTCCAAGTGCAGGGAGAGGCCCTACCTATTTTTCTGTAGGTTTCTTATATTTGAAGGCAGATCCTCTCTCTCGGTGCGGTTATTGTTGATGGGAAAAATATCTTTCTTAGAGAATTTTCTTATTTGCATTGGTGAGCTTTATGGAAAAAATGTCTGCTGACAGTGCAGATGGACAGAAGTGGATATTGCCATGGTCATGTTCTTCATTGCAAGAAAAAAGGAAATCATTAATATTTTAGCATATAAATAATTTATTAGATTAAAGTGAATGTCCAATATACAATTATGTGCAAATATAAAATTACCATAATGTGAGTAAATAAATAATCTCATAATGACACATTAAAAGAAACCCGAAAGCAAAAACTAAACTTGCTGAATTTACAGAGTCTCTCACAGAATGTCAATTAATAAGGTATTAGAGGCTTAACCCCTGCATAGCCCTTACATTATACAGCAGCTTCCCCTACTTGCTGATAGCTGTGATGTGACTTATATATTACACTGCTGACCAGCATTGATGGTGACTGGTCGAAGTCCACAATGAACAAATGTACAAGGTCCAGGGTTTAGACAAAAAAAAAAAAAAAAAAGGAAACCCATTAGAATAAATTACAGCTAATTACAATTTCTTATCATCAATGGGGTGCTAAAAAGTTACAATATCATTAAATTCAATACCCTGTATAAAATTCATTATATACTAAAAGGTGGAACGCTCATTCCTGATAATCTGCACCGTATAAAGGCGTCACAGATCACGTTCATTGGGCAAAATGATCATTGGTGCTGACACCTCATTTATCACTTCTTGGCAGCAGACTGTGCTGTGTGAACAGTAATCTGCAGTATCCATCACTTGTCCCCACACAGTGGAGGAGATCACTGCATGTAAATGCAGTGCTTCACCTCCACTGATAAGCAGGCAATTATTGCGAAGGAACTCTTCCTTCCTGATAATTGTCTCCACAGCTTGTGTAAATGAGCCTTAACACTGATTATAAGTGGTCTTTAAATTCAGACTAAATCTCCATGCCACAAGCACTCTGGAGGATCAGTGTCAATCTTGTGGGGTGGTGACATGGCTACGACAGTGCTGTAAGGGTGTTCTCTGCAGCCAGTTCTCTTTGTGCCAAAGTGGCTCAATATTAAAGAGGTAAATCATTTTTTTGTATATTTTTTTTATTTTAATGCACTCCCTGTGCTTTGAAAAAAATAAATAAAAATCCCTAGGCAATCCCTTTAAACATCATTCCTCTCAGTTATGTGACCCAACAGCTGAGCTTTACTGGGTAACTATCATTTTAGTTCACACAAAGCACTGCTCCCTTGAAACCGTAATATGTAAATTTATATTTTTTAAAATTATTAAGTGTTTCTAGAGAAGTAAAGCAAGTGATTTATAAAGTTGCTCAAATTTTGATACTATCTTATGGTGCGGGTATTACCAACAAGTTATCTATACTCTACAGATGGTTACAGTTTGCCAGTAACATGAATGCTAATGCACAGGGCTCAGTCTGCAGCAACTCCAGTGCCTTCTGTTATGTTTTGCACCCGTACCTTTTCCTAACCTGCATCTGTGTTTTTGACTTGGTGACTGCATGGATTTTATACTGATGGAATAATAAAGGCTATTTTATTTTTATTACGGAAGCTGGATTGACATTTTCCTTTTTCCTGTGGACTTCGGCTTGCTCCTGGCAGTATCCGTGCTTCCATAAATGGTGCAGATGAGCTTGGCCATTTTATTCTCTTTTACTTATCACAATGTAGAATGATACTTTTATCTTCTGGAAGATATGATCTGCTCGTAGCCTTGTGTTGTCTCAGAATCACAAAACATGCCGTTCCCACGGCTCTTTTCTAAAGACAGTGATTTCCACTATCAAGATAGTGAAGCTGGATAATACTCCTCAATGAAGCAAACTAGAGTAATATGAGGGGAGCATAAAACACACAATAATTATAGTCCTCTATAAAAATTCCCAGCTACACTACCTTTCCGATTTAGACAGCAAAAAAAAAGGAATTTATCGGAATTTTTTTTCAGATTATTAAAAATGTTATGGCCAAAAATCTTACTAACAGATTTGTCTATGGATGCTTTACAGTTTACACATCAGTGTAATTACATAAAAGTCTGAGCAACTTTACAAATACCACATCTTGTTTTAGTTATCTTGTTAATACCAATTGTGCAAGCGTTCCAGCATTTCTGAATGCGGGGGTCTTCATAAGTCTTGCCCTTGTGAATAACCGTATGGGAAGTGTAGCCTGTGCACAGCAACTCCCAGAATGAAATGCGGTAGCACATTATAGAGGCTAACAACTGCTGCCAGGAAACAACCAGACAGTATGAGAAAGAGCGATGGCACTAGCGATCACTCCTCCCCATACTCATAGACGGATCCGTTCAGATAATACAACCATCTGCATCCGTTCAGAACTGATCCGTTTGTATTATCTGTAACATAGCCAAGACGGATCCGTCTTGAACACCATTGAAAGTCAATGGAGGACGGATCCGTTTTCTATTGTGCCAGAGAAAACTGATCCGTCCCCATTGACTTACATTGTGTGCCAGGACGGATCCGTTTGGCTCAGTTTCATCAGACGGACACCAAAACACTGCAAGCAGCGTTTTGGTGTCCGTCTCCAAAGCGGAATGGAGACTGAACTGATGCAAACTTATGCATTCTGAGCGGAACCTTTTCCATTCAGAATGCATTAGAATGCAAACTGATCCATTTTGGACCACTTCTGAGAACCCTGGATGGATCTCACAAACGGAAAGCCAAAACACGAGTGTGAAAGTAGACTAAACCCCAGCTGCGTAACGGCACAATCCCAAAGCTAGTGATAGGTTCCCTTTAAGCACTATAATCATTAGGCCTCATGCACACGGACGTTTTTTTTCACGGTCCGCAAAACGGGGTTCCGTTGGTCCGTGATCCGTGACCATTTTTCCGTCCGTGGGTCTTCCTTGATTTTTGGAGGATCCACGGACATGAAAAAAAAGTCATTTTGGTGTCCGCCTGGCCCTGCGGAGCCAAACGGATCCGTCCTGAATTACAATGCAAGTCAATGGGGACGGATCCGTTTGATGTTGACACAATATGGTGCCATTTCAAACGGATCCGTCCCCATTGACTTTCAATGTAAAGTCTGGAGTTCTGTTATACCATCGGATTGGAGTTTTCTCCAATCCGATGGTATATTTTAACTTGTAGCGTCCCCATCACCATGGGAACGCCTCTATGTTAGAATATACTGTCGGATATGAGCTACATCGTGAAACTCATTTCCGACAGTATATTCTAACACAGAGGCGTTCCCATGGTGATGGAGACGCTTCAGGTTAGAATATACAAAAAAACTGTGTACATGACTGCCCCCTGCTGCCTGGCAGGTGCTGCCAGGCAGCAGGGGGCAGACCCCCCCCCCCTGTTTTTAACTCATTGGTGGCCAGTGGGCCCCCCCTCCCCTGTTGTTAACTCGTTGGTGGCCAGTGTGCGCACCCCCCTCCCTCCCTCCCTCTATTGTTTTAATACATTGGGGCCAGTGTGCGCGCGCCCCCCAACCCCCCCTCCCTCCCTCTCTTGTTTTAATACATTGGGGCCAGTGTGCGCGCGCCCCCCCAACCCCCCTCCCTCCCTCTATTGTTTTAATACATTGGGGCCAGTGTGCGCGCGCCCCCCCAACCCCCCCTCCCTCCCTCTATTGTTTTAATATATTGGGGCCAGTGTGCGCACCCCCCCACCCCCCTCCCTCCCCCCATTGTAATCATCATCGGTGGCAGCGGAGTAGAAGATTTTCATACTTACCTGCTTGCTGCTGCGATGTCTGCGTCCGGCCGGGAGCTCCTCCTACTGGTAAGTGACAGCAATGCGCCGCACAGACCTGTCACTTACCAGTAGGAGGAGCTCCCGGCCGGACGCAGACATCGCAGCAGCCAGCAGCCAGGTAAGTATGAAAATCTTCTACTCCGCTGCCACCGATGATGATTACAATAGAGGGAGGGGGGGGGGGGGTTGGGGGGGGTGCGCACACTGGCCCCAATGTATTAAAACAATAGAGGGAGGGAGGGCGCGCGCACACTGGCCCCAATGTATTAAAACAATAGAGGGAGGGAGGGGGGGTTGGGGGGGCGCGCGCACACTGGCCCCAATGTATTAAAACAATAGAGGGAGGGAGGGGGGGTTGGGGGGCGCGCGCACACTGGCCCCAATGTATTAAAACAATAGAGGGAGGGAGGGAGGGGGGTGCGCACACTGTGCCACCAACAGTTAACAACAGGGGAGGGGGGGGGCCGCACAATGATATTCAAACTGGGGAGGGGGGGGGGTCTGCCCCCTGCTGCCTGGCAGCCCTGATCTCTTACAGGGGGATATGATGGGGTTAATTGTACTATCATATCCCCCTGTAAGAGATCGGGTGCTGCCAAGCAGCAGGGGGCAGTCTTGTACACAGTTTGTAGTGTATTCTAACTAGAAGCGTCCCATCACCATGGGAACGCCTCTGTGTTAGAATATACTGTCGGATCTGAGTTTTCACGAAGTGAAAACTCAGCTCTGAAAAAGCTTTTATGCAGACGGATCTTCGGATCCGTCTGTATGAAACTAACCTACGGCCACGGATCACGGACACGGATGCCAATCTTGTGTGCATCCGTGTTCTTTCACGGACCCATTGACTTGAATGGGTCCGTGAACCGTTGGCCGTGAAAAAAATAGGACAGGTCATATTTTTTTCACGGCCAGGAAACACGGCTCACGGATGCGGCTGCCAAACGGTGCATTTTCCGATTTTTCCACGGACCCATTGAAAGTCAATGGGTCCGTGAAAAAAAACGGAAAACGGCACAACGGCCACGGATGCACACAACGGTCGTGTGCATGAGGCCTTATATGGCAGAAAAAGATCATATACTTTATACACAGTACGTACCATAACATCAACTGTCATTGGTGTAATCTGATTGTTATCTATTATCATTTACTACAATATTACAGAAGCATAAATATCCCAACAACACGTAACCAACCACTCTTACAAATGCATAAAAATAAATCTTTTAAAGAAACAGTAATGTTAAACATTGTTTGCAGCATAAGAACATTGATTTCACATGTTTATTTACATAGACGATAGTACTGAGATATATACAAAAGGAAATACCTTAAAAGCACACCTAAACTTTTAGTTTTCATAATTCAATAGCATTGGTGATAACAGTGAACTTTGTAATATATTTTATTTTAAAAAAGTGCCTGTTTCTACACATATTTCCCTTCCCCTGACCTGATCATTGTCTCTGAAATGACTGAGCAAATCCACACAGGGAAGTGTGTACACAGACGACTGAAGTCTATTGGGAGTGGGGAGGAGGATGACTGAGATGCAGCGACTACTGGTGATTTATGTCTCCCCAGAGCTGGATCATTGGGTGAAAAGCTCTGGGGTGAAAAAAATCTCTCACTTGATGATGCAGCTGCATCTAGTCTCTCTCCCGTCTGTCTGCTGTAGGATGATCTGTCCAGTGGACAGATTTGATTAGCCAATTCAGAGACACTGATTGAATTATGAAAAATTAAATTAAAGTTTAGGTATGCTCCAAAGGGGTTGTTAAAAAGCGATAAAAAGTCAGGCAGTATGCTCCATTCACTTCTGTGGGAGTTCTGAGAATAGCCAAGCAAATGTGCATGCTGGGAGTTGTAGTTTCACCACAGCTGGGGTGCCGAAGGTTGCTGATCTCTGCACTAGATTGTAGTCTGGCAGCACACATGGCATAAATGCTGAGGCCAGTAATTGGCTACGGCGGTGTCTTGTGTGCATGGAATATCACCTCTGCAGCCAGGAAAACAAACAGCAGCAGGGAGGACGACGCTGGCAGAAGTAGGGAAGAAAAGGAATCCCTTCTTTTATTATTTTAGACCATTTACAGTTTTTATTGTACTTGGACAACCCCTTTAACCAAAACCAAGTATAAAGTAGTCTCTTCCGCAATGTCCTGCTATAGAGTGTTTAGAAAGTAGCACCATTTTGTGGTAACGGGTATCCAGGCTTTTCCAAACTATCCATACATCTGTTTGAACTGGTAGCATTCATTACAATAACCATTGCACTTGTTGTTACCATAGTGATCACATCCTGGTGCCCTACAGCGCAGTTTAGGTGTATCTTCTCCAGATGAGTGATGCGCACCTCTATTCTTGCATTGTTCACAAAGTTCATCATTTTTGCTTGTCACCGGGTTTCTGCAGACATCCCTGGCACATAGTTTCATGTGATTACCAGCCCGATTTTGTCCAGATCTCTGAGGAAAAAATGATTTAGACTTTTAAACATGGACTACCTTAAACAATTTCCTAAAACATCTGCTACCATTTTAAAAAGGTAATCTGTCACCTATGACCTTCCTATCCAGCTGTTTGTATAGACACATAGCTGTGGTTCTCCTGATTAAAACACTGCTTTCCTTTTGTTGATCAGAGGCTCCGTTCCAGAACTGATGATACTTTTCTTAATATGCAAACTAGACTTTTGGTGCAATGAGGGGGGTCATCATTGCTCTTGTTGCACTCAAGCTCCACAAATTTCTGTGGCTAGCCCATCCCTGCCTGCTTTGCCACTGTCTGGCCCTGTCAATCAA
Source organism: Bufo gargarizans (assembly GCF_014858855.1). Classification (NCBI taxonomy): domain Eukaryota; kingdom Metazoa; phylum Chordata; class Amphibia; order Anura; family Bufonidae; genus Bufo; species Bufo gargarizans. The sequence goes on along the minus strand of NC_058083.1, from coordinate 325,859,026 downwards.
AGCCGATAGGGAGGGGCTCCCCACAGAAAGGAGCGGAGCTTACGTGCCACAAGAGCAACAGTGATGCCCTCATTGCACCAAATATCTAAGTTATCTAAGCATATTAAGAAAAAGTATCATAACTCAGGAACAGAGCCTCAGATCAACAAAAGAAAAACAGTGTCTTAGGGTACTTTCACACTTGCGTTGTTTGATTCCGGCAGGCAGTTCCGTTGCCTGAACTGCCTGCCTGATCAGGCAAACTGTATGCAAATGCATGTAATTTTTCTGACTGATAAGGATCCTTATCAGTCAGAAAAATGCATTGCAATACCGGATCGGTTTTTCCGGTGTCATCAGGCAAAACGGATCCGGTATTTATTTTTTTCTCATTTTTAAAGGTATGCGCATATTTTGAATGCCGGATCCGGCACTAATACATTCCTATGGAAAAAAATGCCGGCATTCAGACAAGTCTTCAGTTTTTTTTCGCTGGAGATAAAACCGTAGCATGCTACGGTTTTCTCTTTTGCCTGATCAGTCAAAATGACTAAACTGAAGACATCCTGAACGGATTACTCTCCATTCAGAATGCCTGATCAGTTCTTTTCCGGTAATAGAGCCCCTGTGACGGAACTCTATGCCGGAAAAGGAAAACGCTAATGTGAAAGTAGCCTTAATCAGGTGAACCACAGCTGTGTGTCTGTACAAACAGCTGGATAGGGAGGTCCCTGGAGACAGAACCCCTTTTAGGGACCCTATTCTGAACGTACACAGCACTGAACAAACAGAGATCATCAACTTCAAACATCAATACAAAAAAAAATAATTATATATATATATATATATATATATATATATATATATATATATATAATCATTCGATGTAGTGCTCAATGATTTTTAATATTCAATATATTCTGACTATAGCTACCTCTGTTTGTCTTTTTATCCGCTCTTCTGTACTTCTTGCTTCATGGTATCTTTGGTTCTGGGCTTCAATAAAGCATTTCTGGCAGAACCCCTCAAACAACGTACTACCTAATGTGCTGCACTCGCGGCCCAAGCACCGGGTCATGTTCTTGAATGCAGCCACGCTGACATTGCTTTGTGATGTTCTGTTAGATCGACTGGAATTAACTCCTAGAAAATATAAACCAAAGTCTTAAATGAGTTACTAGTAACATCCAAGCTAGTCAGCATGAACAGACCAACTGGAAATACACAATCCTCAATACTGCATGACATACCGTATTTTTTGCCCCATAAGACGCACTCCCCCCCCCCCCCTTCGTCTTTTGGGGCAAATGCCATTTTGCATCGCAGACTGCGATGTATCAGCGGGGAGGGAGGAGGGGCTGGAGTTCAGGAATTTGATCCCCCACATAGCAGCGCCATCCACAGATCCCCTCCATAAACAGTGCGTCATCCACAGATTCCCCATAATAGTGTCATGCACAGACCACCATTAGTTCAAAACCCACCAAAGGGACACCATTTGGTTAAAAAAAAAAATCTTATTTTCCGCCTCAAAAACTTAGGTGCTTCTTATGGGGCGGTGCTTCTTATAGGGCGAAAAATAAGGTATGTGGCAACCAATACAAAAAAAAACTGGCAGAAAATTTAGCAGATGACAAATCACTTCTTTCCTGCATCAGTTTTAATACAGGAAGCTCAGTTTGTCCATCCCTCTCCTACAGGGAACATACTTTGATGAATTTCTGTAAAAGAAAATACCGCCCCAGCCGAACTAAGTACCATAGTGCAGCACAATATACTGCCGACCGCGCCATAGTATTCGACTGTACCACGATTCTGAGGACGGCAATACAGTTGAATGAGATCATATGGCACAGGTGCAAGATCTCCTGGAGAATCACGCATTAAGAAAAAAATAAATAAATAAAAAGACCATCAAACGCAAAGGCGTGGGAAGCTTGATTTCAAGTGTCAAGGTCGTTGCCCCCTTGACTTTAACTTGCATACCGTACAAGTGGCAAAATAAAAGTTGCTTTCCTGCAATCTTGCTCATTGGACAAATTAGACAAAGATATCATTAGAAACCAAATGACTTCAGCTGGCAGGTCCTGTGGGCAGTTTAGGGGGCGTTTTGGTGGTGACAGATTCCATTTAAGACAAAATACCCCTTTCTGATGGAAGTGTCCCTTTCACAACTACAGAATGCTGTCACAGACAAGGGCCTAAACAATACATTCCATTAATGCCATTCCTATCTATCCGATACTCAGACTCCCATTAAGTTTTCAGTTAGGTGAGAGCTGAAGCAGTCTGCAGTCCTGCTCATGGTGTCACAGATATGCATTTTTTTTGTGCCATTACCAGCTCTCTACCAATTAGTATTCATACGAGCTCCGTGTTTCTCATTCTCAGAGAGCAAGAAAAGAGGAACTCTAGGTTCTCCTTTACACTGCCCCATCCACATGGCTGTCCACATGTTTGAGTTAGTGGCATCAGCATTACTTATGCAGCTTGGAAGTTGAACACTCTTAGGGGACGTTTTGTGCGGAGACGTGCTGAAATTTCGCCGAAAACCCACCGGCGCCCGTGTCCTCTCTGCTTTCCATACTTAAAGGGGTTCTGCAGTTTGTTTAAACTGATGATCTATCCTCTGGATAGATCATCAGCATCTGATCGGCGGGGGTCCGAAACCCGGGACCCCCGCTGATCAGCTGTTTGAGAAGGCAGCGGGGCTCCAGCAGCGCTGCAGCCTTCTCACTGTTTACCGCCGGCCCAGTGACGGCACGACTAGTATCAACTGGCCTGGGCGCGGTTAAGCTCTGTTCACTTGAATGGAGCTTAGCCCAGAGGATAGATCATCAGTTTAAACAAACTGCAGAACCCCTTTAAAGCTGCGGCTGCGCCGAGAAAGGACGTGTCCAGATATGCAATTCTCAGCGCTGCCTGCCATTGAGCTGTATGAGAGGCAATGAGGACGTAGATGCTGGCGGCTCTACGTCTCTCTGCAACAAAATTCCGCTCAAAGAGCCGCCATAAGTTGCTACCAATAAGGAAAAAATATATTTCTGGTATTATTGAAATGACCATAAAAAAAAGATAAATAACCTACCTCTGTTTTCTTTATATTCAAAGAAGCATAAAGTGCAAAATCCTTGATTTTGTAGTGTACCAAAATACTGGCAGCCAGCTTTTCTACATTTTTGGTTAGGAGTCCTCTCTTCTACAGAAGGTGAACTAGTGGCTGATGTACAAGTCTCATTGCTTGTGGCCTCTTGACCTGATAGATTCACAATACTCCATGACCAATTGACAGGGTCAGAGACGGACCTCTGATGAAGCAAAGGGGGAATGCTTGAATTGTGGGAGAGTTCTGTAGTCCGTTTAAAGCAAGAGCTGCAAATGCCATTAAAAGTCCTAGTGGCATCCTGGAAACATATATTACACCTAATTATGTCAGAGGTCCTAGCTCTTTCAGTACTACTGCCTAGCTGAGAATGCCTGGCATTATGACAGCGTTCACAAAGTCCACTCAGCTCCACATTCAGTGTAAATGGACAGTCGCCTGTCTTACATTTCATTGCATTTGTTTCACTGAAAATAAAAATGCTGGGTGCTGTTGCTAGTGCAGGGTCTTCCAGCGACTGTCCTGTCATCTGACATGATGGTTCAGAATTTTCATGTTTGCCATGTACAGCTTCACCTTTCTGTATTTGGGTTTTAGTCCTGTCAACGGACTTCTGTTTCTTGTCAAAGCACTCGTGGCAGTAGGGTTGTGTGCTCACAGACATGAAGAAAGGACAATTTAATGTCTCACATTTCACTTCGACAAGAGACAGCTGAGGAAGGACCATCTCAAATCGGCTTTTCCCACCCTTGGTCTCCTGCCACCGCTTGTACTCATGCTGAACCAACTGAAAGTAATCTTCCACCAAATTAATTTCCTTGGGTAAATTGTTTTCATCAAGCCTGCAAAAAATAATAATAATTTATTTTGGAGCAGTAATTGGCATTTTTTTAATGTAAAAGCACAGTTGTCCCAAATAATATGTTCGGAGGACTAAGGAATTGCTCACACATGGTGGATACACTGTGGATTTTCCATACTGAATTTGCAGGCAGAAAATCTTCAACATATTGCAGTAGTAGCAAAGTGGATGAGATTAACAGCTCATACACAAGCTTTAGCGGAAAGTGACATACAGGTTGGATTTTAAATCTGCAACATTTAAATTTTTTGCAATGCAAAGGGTAAAATCTGTGGCAAATTCACACAAAATTTGTGACAAAATCTGCATGGAAAATCGATGGCAGAAAATCTGTCTTAATGTGCTTGCCCTTAAAATCTATGAACACCTTTGAGGGCAATTTTTTTAACCACAACCAAGACAACAACTGCAATATGGAGGTTCGTTAATGGGCCAAGGACAGCTGCCAGCACATGACAAGACCAAAGGCCAAGATCAAAGACCAAAGGTAATTAATAAAGCTAAGGGCACCAGAATTGTAGCTCAATTTGTGGCAAAAACTGGAGAACAGAAACAAAATCAGTGCATCCTGCATGGTAGGACAAAAACTCAGGTGCACAGTCAGAGTTTTATGGGTTCTGCTAAGAACCTCTAATTGTATATTAGATGAGGTATAAGTTTGTATATAGATCATGCACAGTTAGTTTGCTGCTATGCCTGTGTGACTTCCTCAACAACTGGAGAACACCAGTTTTGTTATGGGTCTTAGGCCTCTTGCACACAAAAGTTTTTTTTCTCCGTTTACGTTCCGTTTTTTTGCATTCGTACATGGAACCATTAATTTCAATGGATCCGCAAAAAAAACGGAATGTACTCCATATGCCTTCCATTTCCGTTCTGTTCAAAGATAGAACATGTCCTATTATTGTCCGCATAACAGACAAGGATAGTACTGTTCCGTTACGCAAAAAACAGAATGCACACGGACGTTATCCGTATTTTTTGCGGACCCTAATATACTGAAAAAGCCATACGGCAGTGTGCAAGAGGCCTTAGGCTGAGTTTACACTTCAGTTATTTGGTCAGTTATTTCCATCAGTTATTGTGAGCCAAAACCAGTAGTGAAGCCTAAGGTGTAATGATTTGATTTGCCCCTGTTCTGCGTTTTGACTCACAATAACAGTTTTAGATGGAAAGGGGACATGCCATAAATGCGTCATTTGCATCAAAACCTTGGTGCAAAAGTAAGCCAACCGAGAGGTTGTATAAACTTAAACAAAAGATGCGTCAAACTTATCATACAGCATGAGCCACTGTGATAAATATGGTACATCTAGTTCAGTTCTACATTTACAGACTTTATTAATAAATCAGTCCCATTATAAACACTAAACTCTGTACAGTATTGCCTGTGAAAATGAATGTACATGTATATATAAAGGCACCCACCTGGCAGCATTTACTAGGTGAGTGGTACCATACTCCCAGGAATGCACAGGTACCTCTAGCACATGCAAATACTCTTTAAGCAGCTTCTCCCTGGATTTCTCTTCATGGTCCGTTAAAAAGTGCACTTTCATATCTTCAAATCTGCCATTTTCACTGAACACCAATAGAACAGCTCGGATTTCTGTGTGGGTAGCAAGGTTTATCATCAGCAGCAGCAATGTGGGACAGTCTATGTTGACTACAAGGGCTAAGAAATCATACTATAGACAGGCTAGGAAATATATAGCATTAGTCAATCGCAGTGTGTTCATTACCAATCTATATGGTACTATATAAGATACACAGAAGTAATACCTGGTCCTGTGTCTTTCATAGTGACAAGAGGTGCAAAGTGCTGGCTGTCGTAGCCAAGGATAATGGGGTATTTATAGCATTCCTGTGCAGGCCAATGAAGAGGTAGGTAAATTCCACCAACATTAAGAGGTGAAAAACTGGAGCCAGACTCCAAGCTTCGAAACATGTTATCTGTTGAAAAAGGTTTATTTTTTTTATTTTAATATTGCATAATTACTACTTATTCATGTTCAAACATACAGTGCATTCAGAAAGTCTTCATACCCTTTCACATTTTCCCCCATCAATCTGCAGTCAAAACCCCATAATGAGAAGGTGAAAACAGAATTTTAGAAATGTTTGCAAATTTATTAAAAAGGAAAAAATAATAAATTTTATTCAGACCCTTTTACTATGACACTTGAAATCCGAGCACCTGAGGGGTTAATTGTGCGGATCACAGCCCCCTGTAAGGCCCCTTTCACACGAGCGACTATTCCGCGCGGGTGCGATGCGTGAGTTGAACGTATTGCACCCGCACTGAATCCTGACCCATTCATTTCTATGGGGCTGTTCACATGAGCGGTGATTTTCACGCATCACTTATGCGTTGCGTGAAAATCGCAGCATACTCCTCTTTGTGCGTTGCAGTGCGATAATCCACGCAATGCAGGCCCCATAGAAGTGAACGGGGTTGCGTGAAAATCGCAAGCATCCGCAAGCAAGTGCGGATGCGGTGCGATTTTCACGCATGGGTTCTAGGTGACAGTCTATTCACTGTATTATTTTCCCTTATAACATGGTTATAAGGGAAAATAATAGCATTCTGACTACAGAATGCATAGTATATTAGTGCTGGAAGGGTTAAAAAAAATTAAAAAGTTAACTCACCTTATCCTCTTGATCGCGTAGTTCCCGGTCTGTTCTTTGCTAGCTGTGGGCTAAAGGACCTGTGGTGATGTCAGATCACATGCTCAATCACCATGGTGATGGACCATATGATTGGAGCATGTGATCTGACGTCACCACAGGTCATTTAGCCCACAGCTAGTAAATAACAGACCGGGAACTACGCGATCAAGAGGATAAGGTGAGTAAACTCTTATTTTTTTAACCCTTCCAGCACTAATATACTATGCATTCTGTAGTCAGAATGCTATTATTTTCCCTTATAACCATGTTATAAGGGAAAATAATACAATCTTCAGAACATCAATCCCAAGCCCGAACTTCTGTGAAGAAGTTCGGGTTTGGGTACCAAACATGCGCGATTTTTCTCACGCGAGTGCAAAGCGCATTGCAATGTTTTGCACTCGCGCGGAAAAATAGCGCATTTTCCCGCAACGCACCCGCCTCTTATCCGGGCAAAAAACATGACGCCCGTGTGAAAGAGGCCAAAGAGATCGGATGCTGCCAGGCAGCAGGGGGCAGTCATGTACACAGTTCTTAGTATATTCTAACTTGAAGCGTTCCCATCACTATGGGAATGCCTCTGTGTTAGAAAATACTGTCGGATCTGAGTTTTCACGATCTAACTCAAATCCAATGGTATATTCTAACATAGAGGCGTTCCCATGGTGATGTGGACGCTTCAAGTTAAAATATACCATCGGATTGGAGAAAACTCAGATAGGGACTCCTAACTTTACATTGAAAGGGGACGGATCCGTTTGCAATTGCACCATATTGTGTCAACGTCAAATGGATCCGTCCCCATTGACGCATTGTAAGTCAGGACGGTTCCGTTTGGCTCCACACGGCCAGGCGGACACCAAAACAACTTTTTTTTTAACTTTCCTTCATGTCTGGTGATCCTCCAAAAATCAAGGAAGACACACGGAAGAAAAAACGGACACGGATCACGGAACAACGGAACCCCGTTTTGCGGACCGTGAAAAAATACTGTTGTGTGCATGAGGCCTTAATCATCTTTGTGATGATGTTTCTACGCCTTGATTTCAATCCATTTCTGGTAAATTCAGTTGACTGGACATGATTTGGAAAGAGACACCCATGTCTATATAAGGTCTCAGTCGAGAATGGCTATCAAGGCAAAAATCAAACCATAAAAAGGAAAGAACTGCATATGGGGCCCAGGAACATGATTTTGTGGAGGCACAGATCTCCTGAAAGTTCCCAAGAGCACAGTGTCCTCTATAATTCTTAAATGAAATAAGTCTGGAACAACCAGGACTCTTCATAGAGCTGGCTGCCCCACCAAACTAAGTAATCAGGGTAAAAGGTCCTTCGTAAGAGGTGACCAAAATCCCAATGGTTACTCTGGCTGAGCGTCAAAGATCCTGTGTGCAGATGCAAGAAACTTCTAGGAGGCCAACCATTACTGCAGCACTCCACCAATCTGGGCTTTATGGCAAAGTGGCCAAAATAAGCTTCTCCTCAGTAAAAGACACATGAAAGTCCACCTGGAATTTACAAAACAGCACCTAAAGGACTGTCATACTGTGAAAAAACTAAATTCTCTGGTCTGATGAAACCAAGATTGAACTTTCTGGCCTTAGGGTACTTTCACATTAGCGGCAGGGGAGTCCGGCAGGCTATTCCTGCGGGTGAACAGCCTGACAGACTCCCCTGCCGCTAGTGTAAAACTAGCCTTAATTCTAAGCATCATATCCTGGAAGGGGGGTGGGGGGCGCCACAAATGATTTTAACACTGGGGGGGTGGGGGGAAGGGCGCACTGCGCCACCACTGTTTTTAATACTGGGAGTGGGGCGCCACCAATGTTTTTAATACTGGGGAGGGCGCACTGCGCCACCAATGATAATTAACGTTTAATACAGGAGGTGGGTTTGTCGGCACAGAATCACATAGCCGGCACCCTGCCTCTGACAGGGAGCTGCGTTCAGCGGCGGCAGTTAACCCTTCAGTTGCGGCACCCGAGGGGTTAACTGCCGCCGATCGCAGCTCCCTCTCATTTAGGCTGGGCACCGCCTCCTGTATTTGTATTAGACATTGATTATCATTGGTGGCACGTCTCTCCTCATTGGCAGCGCGGCACAGGGGGGAGGGAGAGAGTGAATTCTTCTCCCCTGTGCTGCTAAAGAAACATGAGCGCGCTGACAGCAGTGCGCTCATGTTCTGTGATAGCGTGCTGGACGCATTATCGGCAAGGTTAGATGCCGATAACTTTGAAAATCATGAATATCGGCCAATAAGATCGGTAACTCCGATAATCGGTCGATCCCTAGCTAGTACGTGCACTTCAATTGCATTTACTTAAAGGGTTTGTCCAGGATTTAAATCTTCATGACAAATCCTCAGGATAGACTATCAATATTAGATGAGTGGTGGTCTGACTGCAGACCCCCCCTGCAGAATGACGGCCTCTTCATAGTATACCAAGCACAGGCTGTACATTGTATAGCTTATGTCCTTGATGTTCAGAGCTGTCCCTTTCACTTGAATAGGACTGAGCTGCACAAAGGCCATGTGACTGATGGACGTGACATCACACGCCTAAGAAGAGACTGTGGCACTCATCACTGAACGAGTCTTGTGGCATCACCTGAGCAGAGGAAGATTTTCCAGGTGACAATCATTTTTATGTTTTTATTGCATCCCCTTTCTTCTCCCTGGTATTTAGAATTCCAAGACAACCCTTTAAGGGTCCATTCACATGTCCGCATTATGGGTCCGCATCCGTTCCACAAAAAAATAGAACATGTCCTATTCTTGTCCGCAGCCACAGACAAGAAAAGGCATTTCTATTATAGTGGCGGCTATGTACGGTCCACAAAATGTGGAATGCACATGGCCGGTGTCCGTGTTTTGCGGATCCACAATTTGCGGACAGCAAAAACACTTGCGGACATGTGAATGAACCCTAAGTGCAATATTTTTCAGGTTAATATACCTTACCTGCAAGAACAATAATTGACCTCCGAAGGATGTTGGCCAACACAAATATGTGTATCTCTTCAAGGCAATTGTACTGGAGACCACTGTTGCCTACTGAGGTGTCTGTGGATGCCATATTGACAAGATGTTCCCATTCATCATCCCAGTTCTATAGGTAAAAGAAATTATACAATGAATTAGGGATTTCATTTTTGGCAAAATGTATTATTTGTCTAGTGCTGCCTTCTTGATTTGTATAATCTGATTAGCAACGAAGACATACTTTACAAAGGAAATCCAATAGGGATCGACCGATATTGATTTTTTAGGGCCGATACCGATACCGATAATTTGTGAGCTTTCGGGCCGATAGCCGATAATTTATACCGATATTCTGGGAATTTTCATTTTTGAAAAAAAATAAAAAATTCCCACAAATCTGCTGAAAATTAATGTTTATTGTTAATGTGTATTTTTATTTTTTCTTAAATCTTTCTTTTTCATTTATATTTAATATTTTGGTGTTTTTATTTTTGTAACTTTTTTTTTAACTAACTTTTAGCCCCCTTAGGGACTAGAACCCTTGTCCTATTCACCCTGATAGAGATCTATCAGGGTGAATAGGAGCTCACGCTGTCCCTGCTGCTGTGTGCTTTGTGCACACAGCAGCATGGAGCTTACTATGGCAGCCAGGGCTTCAATAGCGTCCTGGCTGCCATGGTAACCAATCGGAGCCCCAGCATTACACTGCTGGGGCTCCGATCGGAGGAGGAGGGGAGAGGGGATCCTGTGGGGGGGCGCACTGCGACTGGGGTGGGGGGCCCTATGCGCCACCCATGCTTAATACTGGGGGGGAGGGGGGGCGCACTGCGCCACCAATGCTTAATACTGGGGGGGCTTGGGGGGGGGGGGAGGCGCACTGCGCCACCAATGCTTAATACTGGTGGGGGAGGGGGGGCGCACTGCGCCACCAATGTCTAATACTGGGGGGCTTGGGGGGGCGCACTGCGCCACCAATGAAGCTTAATCTCTAATTTATTCATATACAGGAGGCGGGAGCTGGCTGCAGGATCACATAGCCGGCTCCCGACCTCTATGACAAGTAGCTGCGATCCGCGGCACCTGAGGAGTTAACTACCGCAGATCGCAGCTACAGCTCATAGAGGCCGGGAGCCGGCTATGTGATCCTGCAGCCAGCTCCCGCCTCCTGTATATGAATAAATGAGAGATTAAGCTTCATTGGTGGCGAGCAGGCCATAGCTCCTCCCCTCCTCTTGTCCCCTGTCCTCCCATTGGCGGCAGCAGCAGCAGCACAGGGGGAGGAGGCACTGCTCCTTCTCCCCTGTGCTGCTGCTGAGGGAACACGGAGAGCGCTGACAGCAGCGCGATCTGTGTTCCCCATACGCTATCGGAATATCGGCAAAATAAATGCCGATACCGATAGCGTTCAAAATCCTGAATATCGGCCGATAATATCGGTAAATCCGATAATCGGTCGATCCCTAAAATCCAATCAAAATAATCTTCAGATAAGCATTAGATACAGGAGGGATAATTACATTGGTGAAGTCTGCGATCTTAGGCTACTTTCACACGTGCGTTTTGAATTCCGTTTGTGAGATCCGTTTCAGGGATCTCACAAACGGTTCAAAACGGATCAGTTCAGCCCCAATGCATTCTGAATAGATAAGGATCCGTTCAGAATGCATTAGTTTGGCTCCGTTCCGCCTCTATTCTGCTCTGGATGCGGACACCAAAACACTGCTTGCAGCGTTTTGGTGTCGGTCTGGCGATGCGGAGCCAAATGGATCCGTCCTGACTTACAATGTAAGTCAATAGGAGCGGATCCGTTTTCACTGACACAATATGGTGCAATTGAAAACGGATACGTCCCCTATTGACTTTCAATGTAAGTCAGGACGGATCCGTTTTGACTTTGTTCTTCATAATGCAAACTGATCTGTTCTGAACGGATACAATCATTTGCATTATAGGTGCGGATCCGTCTGTGCAGATACCAGACGGATCCGCACCTAACGCAGGTGTGAAAGTAGCCTTAGACCGATACAATTTTAGAGATCTGGCCTGGAGTCTAACTCATTTTGGGGATTAGCTATAGGGCCTAATTAGTTTTAAGCAGTAGTCTTGGATCTGAATAATTTTAGAGTCTGATCTGGGGTCTGAATAAGTTTAGGAGTCTACGGTATTAATGCATTTATTGGTTTGGTCTGATTTTTCCATTAAGAAATAAAACATTTTAATGTATATATTTCTACAAAGCTTTTTGAAGTGTTAACAAAGCAACATCTTTACTGTTGGTTTTCAGCTCGGATCTTCACCTGACTGCAGATGTGCCCCTGCTCTATGTCCCATACATCCGTGAGGGTGCCAAATACAATCAGCTATTTTCTTCACATTATCACCACCTTCCGAGGTGGTGTATCGTGTAAGCCACTTGTGACTGCAGGAATAACTAGTGGCATTTCTTACCCGGGTGTCATATCGCAGTTCCGTCTGTTGAAACACTGTGGATTTTACGCACTCCAGCTGCCAGCGGAATTTAAAGTTGCGCGTATCTGTTGTCTTCAGAACACTGTGCAGCGTCTTCCTGAGCACCAAGTCCGTGTCCTGAACACCCCACATATACATGGACACAGAATGCAATAAACAGTTTCCATCACCTACACAAAATGAACGAGGTAGAAAGAAATTGTATTAAAACTAGAGAAATATTTACAGCCTAGTCGTGAAATATTATACAAAAAGCTAAGGCCTTTTTGACATATATTATGTTGGATCATTCAAAATGGATACCATAAGCAAGATCTTCTCCAGAAGAATAAAAGTCACTGGCTGATTACGGCAGTCTTCTCATGCCACTCACATGGCGAGAATGCTAACCAATCGTGGCATGAAGGAGCTCGTAGTGCCATCTACCAGGACAGAACATCACCACTAATAACACTTGGAAATCAAACTAGCTACTCAGTAACGAAGCTGAATTTGGTTTGCAGCAGGGAGGTTAATAATTGCTGTTATACTGCTGTGTGCATGCGTGTCTCCTTGCCAATTATACTGCATATACAGATACAGCAGAGCCGACTTTGTCATTTGGTACAATATGCCGTATTCACACTATAAGGCTACTTTCACACTAGCGTTCATGGGTCCGTTCGTGAGCTCCGTTTGAAGGGGCTCACGAGCGGACCCAAACGCCTCCGTCCAGCCCTGATGCAGTCTGAATGGACGCGGATCCGCTCAGACTGCATCAGTCTGGCGGCGTTCAGCCTCCGCTCCGCTCGCCTCCGCACGGACAGGCGGACAGCTGAACGCTGCTTGCAGCGTTCGGGTGTCCGCCTGGCCGTGCGGAGGCGAGCGGATCCGTTCAGACTTACAATGTAAGTCAATGGGAACGGATCCGCTTGAAGATGTCACCATATGGCTCAATCTTCAAGCGGATCCGTCCCCCATTGACTTTACATTGAAAGTCTGAACGGATCCGCTCAGGCTGCTTTCACACTTAGAATTTTTTCTAAGTTATTAATGCAGACGGATCCGTACTGAACGGAGCCTCCGTCTGCATTAATATGATCGGATCCGTTCAGAACGGATCCGATCAAGCACAAGTGTGAAAGTAGCCTAAGTTAGATGTATCAACACTGATACAAAGAAAAAGTAAAGCTTTGCCTACAGCAGCCACTCAGGTCACTGCTTCATTTACCAAACGGCCTCTGAATAATAATTAGGAATCCGTTTTTCCTTTGCATACGTTTGATACATATTCCCCTATAGGTTAACTACAATTCCCCTTAAACCTTGAGTTGTTTCAAGTCAGTAAAATGTAGTCTATAGAAAGAGCGAGTTATAATAACAGATTTCGCTAAGAACTATGGGAGTCATTTATTAACCTGAAATACGCTTATATTAGGTGTAAAAGTGGATGTGGAAGGGTCGGCAGGCCGTCCCATTCATCATTTTCTATGCCTGTTTAAGATATAGAAAATGGTCTAAAATTAAGCCAGCAAGGAAGCTGTCTTAGGGTCCATTCACACGTCCGTATGTGTTTTGCATTTTGCGGACCGCACATCGCTGGCACTCTCATAGAAAATGCCTTTTCTTGTCCGCAACTGCAGACAAGAATAGGACATGTTCTATTTTTTTTTTATGGAACGGAAGTGCGGATCCGCAAATGCAGACAGCACATTTCGGCCCCATTGAAAATGAATAGGTCCGCACCTGTTCCGCAAAATTGCGGAAAGGATGCGGACCCATTTTGCAGACGCGAGAATGGACCCTTACATTTAGACTGGTGCTGGAGTTAATGCTACATAACTGCGCCTCTACATAACTTTTTCTATCCACAGCCAGCACAAGGGCTTATTCAATGGATAGGGGTTAAGCATTAGATCATGGACTGCTGGGACCCCCATGATGATGAGAAGGGATGGTCTCATGTCCCCCATTTGAAAGAAGCGAAGGTCAAGCATGCACGCTGGGACTGCTGGAGACAGCAGAGTACAGTGCTTGGCTATATCTGGAAGTCCCACAGATATGCATGAAGCATCACCCCCCCCCCCCCTGTGACCGGTTGGGGTCCCAGCAGTCGGACCCTCACATATCTGTTATACCATATTGAATGATAAGGGGATACCTTTAAATAATAGCACTATACTATGAACACTATCATATAGCCGGATACGAGAGACACTGAAGATAGCCTACAAATCCCACCATGTCCTCCGTCTAGAAGACCTTTGCACAGTCGATGGTAAATTCAGCAGTCAATTCAGGTGAAGAACAAAGATCTGACTTGTTTTGTCTGTAAACTTTATGCACACAGAACCGGCAGCAGAAATTTCCGCGTGACCTGGAATTTCCCAGGCCGTGTGAGAAGCAATTGGCTGAAGTCTATTGTACTTTTTTGCTCTTTCAACATTGTGGCAGACAGGACTTTCCAAGAGGGTGGGGACAAGGCAGGATTGTGTACTCATCAGGCGAGTGAAATCAGTGCAGGCAACTCATGGCGGAATTTTTCTGCCTTGTTCTTGAGTTTCATTTCTTATATGACCAACCATCTTCCTCATTTCCGTCATTCTTATATCCTAAATTACACTGGGGATGAATCACTCAGAAAGTAACCTTCCTGCGGGGTATTTCTGAGGCTGTCAGCTGCATGGCACATACTCAGGTACTGTTCCCAGTGCCACCCCGTGTAACCTGGCAATGCCAATGCTTGGCTCTGAACTGACGATAGCATAGCAAAAAACGTGTGTCAGTGGAAAGTTCATGGACGGATCCATATTTGGTCTTGTTACAGCCCCATGAACAGGAACTGCACGCACTCATTATCTCTTGTTTCTCACACCTATGCTTTGCATTTTTCATGTAAAACTTTATAGGAGTTACAGGGGGTTTTCTGGGAACAGAGCTGCAGTGCAAAGCATGAGGAAGGGAACGCACAATATCAAATCAGTGGGGGTCCTTCTCCCAGCACCCCTGCCGATCAGCTCATACAAATGATGTGGCCTCCTTACAGTTTATGAAGCACAGCGCCGTACATTGTGTAGTGGCTGTGCTAGGTATTGCAGACCAGGCCCTTTCATTTGAATGGGACTAAGCTGCACATAGGTCATGTGACCAAAGAATGTGACATCACTGACCTAGAAAGGGGCTGCAGCGCTCACTGCCTCTTCAAATAGCTGATCGGTGGGGTTGCTGGCAGTTGGTCCCCCACTGATCTGTTATTGGTAACCTATCCTGAGTGTTCTCCCTTCATGGAGGCTAACTTGACTTATCAGTTGTGCGGCAGTTACTCAATCCTTTTCTCACTGATGCTTTACTTGTGCTCGTACAGAACCAATCTGTAGAAGCAGAGCTGCAGTGCAAAGCACAAGGGAGGGACTGCACAATACCCTGAGCACTGAGCACCTATATAAACCATACAGATCAGAAGTACAGCCAAGGGGTCTGAGTAACCATCATATCACTAGCTACCTGAAAAGAAAGATTATATATATATATATATATATATATATAAAAATGGTGCATAATTCAAATAAAAGACAGCTGAAAGTCTTAGGCTTCGTTCACATCACCGTTCAGCCTTTCCGTTCTCCTGCTCAGTTTACGAGCAGGAGAACGGAAAGGACGAAGAAGGCACATAACTGAGCCAAATGGAGCCCTCAGGACCCCATAGACTATAATGGGGTCTGTTATGTTTCCGCTCAGAAGAGGATTTCGAAGCGGAGACAAAAGTCCTGCATGTCCAACTTTTGTCTCTGCTCCAAAATCATCTTTTGAGCGCAAACATAACGGACCCCATTATGGTCTACAACACTCCAGATGGCGACCAAAATGGTCGCCAAAGCGCCTTAAAATTTGCAGATGGCGACAAGACTTTTTAGCCTTGTTGCCATTTGCGACAAGGCTGCCGCGCTGTAGCTGAATATTGCAGCGGGGCATGGGAGCCAATAATCACTCACCCCGCTGCCCCAGCGCAGGCGTTTACTCAGCAGCATAGGGGAGAAGGAAGCAGTCCCTCCCTCCCTCCTGTGCTGCCACCAATGAAAAGACAAAGGGGAAGAGGAGGGGAGGGGCTGTGGCCACTGCGCCACCAATGACGTTAACTCACCCATTAATTCAAATACAGGATACAGGTGCTGGCTGCAGAATCATATAGCCGGCACCCGACCTCTATGACAGGGTGCCGCACCTCAGGGGTTAACTGCCACAGATCGCAGCTACCTGTCATAGAGGTCAGGTGCCGGCTATGTGATTCTGCAGCCAGCACCCGCCTCCTGTATTTGAATTAATGTTCTCATCATTGGTGGCACAGTGCGCCCCCCACCTTCCCCCATTATTAAAAACATTGGTGGTCCAGTGCGCCCCCCCCCCCAATCGCAGTATTAAAAACATTGGTGGCGCAGTGCACCCCCCCAAGTATTAAAGTCATTGGTGACAGTGGCCACAGGGTCCCCTCCCCTCCTCCTCAGTGGCAGTTCCCATCAGAGCCCCAGCAGTGTAAGGCTACTTTCACACTAGCGTTCTGCTGTCCGCTCGTGAGCTCCGTTTGAAGGAGCTCACGAGCGGAGCAGAACGCTTCCGTCCAGCCCTGATGCAGTCTGAATGGATGCGGATCCGCTCAGACTGCATCAGTCTGGCGGCGTTAAGCCTCCGCTCAGCAGGCGGACACCTGAACGCTGCTTGCAGCGTTCGGGTGTCCGCCTGGCCGTGCGGAGGCGTGCGGATCCGTCCAGACTTACAATGTAAGTCAATGGGAACGGATCCGCTTGAAGATGACACCATATGGCTCAATCTTCAAGCGGATCCGTCCCCCATTGACTTTACATTGAAAGTCTGAACGGATCCGCTCAGGCTACTTTCGCACTTCGAAATTTTTCTAAGTTATTAATGCAGACGGATCCGTACTGAACGGAGCCTCCGTCTGCATTAATATGATCGGATCCGTTCAGAACGGATCCGATCAAGCGCAAGTGTGAAAGTAGCCTAATCTCGGGGCTCCGATCCGTTACCATGGCAGACAGGACGCTACTCAAGCCCTGGCTGCCATGGTAAGCTCCCTGCTGCCGTGTGCACAAAGCACATGGCAGAAGGGAGAGTGTGAAGTCCTATTCACCCTAATAGAGCTCTATTAGGGTAAATAGAACAAGGGTTGTAACCCCTAAGGCTAATAGTAAAAAAAATTAAGTGTAAAAAAAATATTAAAAAAAACAAACACAAACACCGAAATATTAAGTATAAATTGCCCCCTTTCCCAATTTTACTATGTAAAATATATAAACATATTATATATGCAAAAATAAAAATAAAAATACCCGTGTCACCTTGTCTAAGGCACACCTGTGCAATATTCATGCTGTCTAATCAGCACCTTGATATGCCACATCTGTGAGGTAGGATGGATTATCTCGGCAAAGGAGAAGTGCTCACTAACACAGATTTAGGCCTCATGCACACGACAGTTGTTCTGGTCCGCATCCGATCCACTGTTTTTGCGGCTCGGATGCGGACCCATTCACTTCAATGGGGCCGCAAAAGATGCAGACAGCACTCTGTGTGCTGTCCACATCCGTTGTACCGTTCCGTGGCCACGCAAAAAAAATATAGCATGTCCTATTCTACAATGGGCCTCCCGTTCTGCTTCACAAATTGCGGAAGGCACACAGGCAGTTTCCGTGTTTTGCGGATCCGCAATTTGCGGACCTCAAAAAGTGGAACGGTCGTGTGCATGAGGCCTTAGGCTACATGCACATGAACGTTGTTTGTTTCAGTGTCCGTTCTTTTTGCGGACCCATTCATTTCAATGGGTTCTGCAAAAAATGAGGACAGCATACCGTGTCCTGTCCACATAAGTATGTCCGTTCCCCCGCAAAAAGAAATTGTGCATGTCCTATTTTTTTTCTAGTTTGCGGACAAGGATAGGCATTATTACAATGGATCCACAAAAAAAACGGATCCACAAAAACAAACAAAAAAAACACGGGTGCCATACGGAACGTCATCTTTTTTTTTTGCAGACCGCAAAACACATACGGTCGAGTGAATTCAGCCTCAATGCTGTCATTTTGGTCTTGGAATGCCATCTTTCAAACAATACAAAGCCCATATCTAGCTACTAGCAGTCAGGAGATATGAGCAGCTAAAACAGCCCCCTGCTGGGGCAGAACAGGTAGGCCCCTTTCACACGAGCAAGGTTTTCCGTGCGGGTGCAATGCATGACATGAACGCATAGCACCCACACTGAATCCTGAGCCATTCATTTCAATGGGTCTGTGCACATGAGCGTTGTTTTTCATGTATCACTTCTGCGTTGCGTAAAAAAAAAAAAAAAAAAACGCAGCATGTTCTATATTCTGTGCTTTTCACGCAGACCTGGCCCCATAGAAGTGATGGGACTGCATGAAAAACGCATTGCATCCGCAAGCAAGTGCAATGCGTTTTTCACTGATTGTTGCTAAGAGATGTTGTTTGTAGACCTTCAGTTTTTTATCACGTGCGTGAAAAACGCATCAAAACGCATTGCACCCGCGTGGACTGAACTGAACGCAATCGCAGACAAAACAGACTGAACTTGCTTGCAAAATGGTGCGAGTTGTTTACTGAACGCACCCTGAACGCATCCGAACCTAATCCGTCACGCTCGTGGTTAATGTACAGGGAAACGGGCTTGAGCTTAGTTGGACCTCTTTTTTCAAACCTATCTAGCAGAAAAACAAGCCTTGTTGTGACTGGTTGCTATGAGCAACAAGGCCAGATTTTCTACTAGAGAATTTGATAAATAGGCTTGGAAACATATTGTCAACATTCAGACAAGAGTAGAGACCTGATACTTCTCACAGCTGAAGAACTGCTACAATGGCTTCCAATGAAGGCAATTCATTTTCCTGCTACAATGGATCAGTATGGATAAAATGGTAAAATGTATCAGTCTGGAGTCTGGCCATTTAGCTCACAGAAGATTGTCTACATACATGACATAAATATGTTACCCTGAAACAGAAACAGAGATTCTGTCACCGGGTTTATGCCGCTCTATCAGTGACAGGCACCCTGATCCCAGCATTATGTCACAGCATGTCAATGCATCGCTTATCCGGGTCTCTGTCACTAAATCATGCTGCCCTCCGCATAAACCTGATGATTCAGGTTTGAGAGGGACCACTTATTAGGACACTGTAAAAATATTAACAGAAGATGTTCCCATCTCTTGATGCACTTACAGGACTATTACAGAATTTCCCCAATGGGGAAAAATTGTCCCAAAAATGTGTAAGACAACAACAACAACAACAAAAAGCCTAAAAGACACCGCAAGTCAGCAAGTCCAAGCTGATACGATAACACTCTGAAGTACCACTGTAGGCACTGCCCACTATTCCAAAAATCACAGTACAGCATGTTCAAGACATATTTAAGAAAGTAGTCACAAAATAAGATCATAGAGATAAAAAGAGTACACAGAGAGAAATCAGCCATACGGTACCTACTTAGCAGATCAGTAGAAAGTGGTTCTTACCATTTGTCCGTAGGGGGGCGAGTTTTTTTACTTCTTTACATGCATTTAGCTTCTTGTGGCTTTCCAGGGCAACTTGCAGGGATCTATCAAAAAGAGTCTTTTGCAGAATCTCCCGGAATCTTGTACAAAACTGACAGACCATAAAGAGTTCAATAGTGTATCGGTGCATGGATCGCAAGTGGTGGATGATTCCGTTGCTGGGCTTCACTATGTCCTGCAGGGTTCTCTCTCGGATTTTCACCGCCTTCAGCATGTTGCTCATGTATAAGTCCTGGGGAAGGACCTGCTGCGTTGCCATCTTTCTGTTGAATGAGCAAGAATAGAAATGGGTTGTCATTCTGTGGAGATCACAAACCTAGGGTCTGTAAAAATGTTTTTCCTTAAAGCATAGCTAAAAAAAATAAAAATAAACTCCACAGTTACAAAAGAGCTATAATAACTTTCCGAGACTTCACAAATAAAAAAGAGAGTTAGTCATTCAGGTCTGATGTCATTCAGATAAGACAGACCTCTATAGGGAAGGGTTACACATAAGTCCATGAATAGTCTTCCACTTCATTGATTTACAGCCATAATTATACTGTACAAGTTCCCCTTACCACCCAGAGTGATGGCGGACATACCAGATGCACGGTCATGTGTACTGTATGTACAGTGACTTACTGTATATGAAGCCGGGATAATATACCATAACTATACTGGGATTTTCCACCCTCACTGAGCACGTTTTAACATGCCTTAGGCACCAATGGTTTGGTCCATCCCCGGGGAATTAGCCATTTACTCCCTCAAAATATCAAAAAAGGGAAGGGTGGGGGATTTTGGAAACACAAAATAGGTGGAAAAACCCTTTGCAGAAGAATACCGTAAAAGGAAAAACATAGGCTGATGGCTGTTTGTAGAAAGCTGTATGTCCAGAGGCAGGAAAGTCCATACCACAGGCCTGGAAAATCCCAGGAGTCAGGTAGCCAATACACCTACACATGTGCTGCAGGCATATAACACTTTGGGGGAGATTTATCAAAACTGATGTAAAGGAGAACTGGCTTAGTTGTCCTTAGCAACCAATCAAACTACACCTTTCATTTTCAAAAGAAGCTCTGAAAAATGAAAGGTGGAATCTGACTGGTTGCTATAGGCCAGTTCTACTTTGCACCAGTTTTGATAAATCTCTCCCTTTTAGTTTATCATTATTCCAACACTTTGACTACTAGTTGTCCAACTGGCTCCAAAAGCCTGGAGTAATTGGTGCACCCCTGACCCCGGTACAGTGAGGACATACAACTACAATGCTGTTACACCCAAGGTAGAAAAGCTAGCCAGTCTACCTTCACCTATGTCCAATTTTTCAGCTTAAGTTCACATATCCCAGAAATGGCTCACCCCTTACTTGGAGAACTTCAAAACCTCATCTGTGGTACTGTATGCTGAACTGTTATGATCCTCACGCTCCAGTGAAGACAACATGGGCATGTGACTGCTGCTACCAATCATTGGCTGCAGAGGTGACCTCAGCGTTGTTGATCCATCATCACTACAGTCAGTGATTGGCTGCTGTAGTCACATGTCTGTGTCGACGCGTCATCGCTGGAGCAAGAATTATAGAGAGTGAAGTAATGGAATGGGATCAGCGGGGAATCGGTAAGGTGTTAATTTTTTTTTTTTTACATTTTATAACTTTCTAAGTGTTTTTTAATAGGTGGCTACAAAACCTCTTAAAAAAAAAAACTATGTATGAATTAAATTTGTACAAATATTTTACAGTAGTACCTAAATTGGCTTGGCTTGTACATGTGAACGAATCTTTTCGTACTCCGCTCTGTGAAAAGTCTAACTAGCACCTTGTCTGTATAACTTTGTGACTCGAAGCTGGTTACAGTTTCAGGACTTCCCACATTTGTACTTTTCCTTTTACAATACATGTTGCTATTTATGATGGTTTACAGCAAGAAGTGGAACTTGTCACCCAGGTTCCCTATACTGTATAGTTTGAGTCAATAAGAACCTGTTTGTGTGGACGGAAGACATTTTGCCCTCTTTTATTAAAGGGGGGATCTGTGGGTGCCCCATAATATGCCTTACCCCATCCCGTGTGCGGATGAAAACATCCGGTGTCGCGGGGGAGCAGCCAATGGCAGGCGGGGATGGGGACAAGCCTCCCTAGCATCACCCACGATGATAGGGAGGTTCGTCCCTGCCTGTCATTGGCTGCTCCTCCCTGACACCGGATGTTTTCATCTGCGCACGAGGAGAAGCAGCAGCGGCGGTATGGGGACCAGGAGCGGAGCGGGGTAAGTATATTCCGTGTGAGGGGCCCGGCATATTGGGGGGAACTTTATAGTATTGGATAACCCATTTAACTGTCCTATAGGAATACTGCCATAGTTTCCCAATCACAGAGCAGTTTAAAGGGTTTCTGTCACCAGATTTAACCCTATTAAGCTTGCTGACATTAGCGATTTCTACAGGGGCATAGATACAAGTAGGAATAGGCTAGTTATGTTTAGCTGACATTAGCACATCGCTAATGTCAGCTAGCCTAATAGGGTTAAATCTGGTGACAGATACCCTTTAAGACATAAAATCTGGCCTATGGATCCTGTGGCCAATTTTTCTATTTACACTTTTGATAAATACAACTTAGGACGAGTTTACACCCGCAATTTAGATTTTCGTTGTTCGGAGCGGGGGAGCAGTATACTTACCGTCCGTGCGGCTCCCGGGGGGCTCCAGAGTGACGTCAGGGCGCCCCACGTGCATGGATGACGTGATCGCATGGCACGTCATCCATGCGCATGGGGCGCTCTTACGTCACTCTGGAGCTCCCCGGGAGCCGCACGGACTGTAAGTATACTGCTCCCCCGCTCCCCACTACTACTATGGCACCCAGGACTTTAATAGCGTCCTGGCTGCCATAGTAACACTGAACGCATTTTGAAGACTGATCCGTCTTCAAATGCTTTCAGTTCACTTGCGTTTTTCCGGATCCGGCGTGTAATTCCGGCAAATGGAGTACACGACAAGTGTGAAAGAGCACTAAGGCAGTCTTAACCTGAGCCAGACTTATCACAGTGGCTGATGCTGGATGCTAAATCTGTCACATTTTTAGACTGTCTGTTTTGAGTTTATAACACCTTTACGTTGGCTGAATTTTTCTCTAAAAATGCAGGAAAACGTTGGTGCATTTTTAGGCACATGGAGGCACATTTAAACCACTCCCCTTTCAGTTAAGCCACACCCACTGTTGGACGAGGCGTAAAAAGGTTAGAAAAGTATCTAAAACACTTGATAAATGCAGTAAAAAGTATAGTAAACCTGTTTCTCCAAATACTAGCACATTTTCAATTGCAAATCTACCTATGTCTATAATATAAATATACACACACACACACACACACTTTCAACTTCCTTCCAGTACTGTGGAACGGAAAAAAATAAAAAAACTAGGCCAAAATGACTCAGTAAAGTTTACTGCAGTAGATTACAGGACCAACTGTGTGGATAAGATCTGAACAAATCTCATCCACATGCTGCAGAATTTTTTTTTTTAATCTTCAATTTATGAAATTGTGCAGCAGATTTTCGTGCGGAATTCATCCCTTCCACAGCAGTGGGGTAAAATCCTGCATTTAGCAGGTGGAGATTTTACAGCAGATTAGTGGAGTACGCCAGTTTTACAAGCATACCTTTGGACAGAGGTCCAATTACAGAGAAAGTGAATTGGGATGCAATAAGCTAAATGAGTGTCCAGAGTCTGACAAGTGATTAGGCTCCTGTCAATACACCCTGCACCGCTCCACCCACTTGGTCTTGACTGATAGTGCCAGCGCTGGATGTAGCGCACGTGCAGCACAGTCACTGCGCATGTACAGTACTGGGGTTACACCATGCATGCATGAATCTTCAGTGCTAATATTAGACATTGAAATAAGATAATAATGCACTTAATAAAGTAGATGCAAGCATTATATATGGACAAAGTCCTCACTCTGATATGATAAAAATCTGAGACACTTAGCCAATATATTTTGATCAAAACACATCTGTGCCCACCTACCAAGCGCCAAGGTGGTCACAGGTCAGGCGGGTCCTATGCTAAACCTACCTAAGCCATTGGGCTTCTATGTTCAGGAGCACAGACCCTGTACATATGGTGTGCTGCTCCTTGTCACCTCCATGTGCATCAAGCAACCGATGGTAGGAGGAGCAAGCACACCCATATGTACCACCCAATCAAGCCGCTCTATTGAATAGGAAGGGCAAAAGTGCAGAGGAATGCTACTCCCAAGATAATAGGTGCGCATTCACACTTGAAGGTGCCACTCCCTTGAGGAGCCTTTAAAACTATTTTATTAAAAACTATTGTAAAGGTCATAATGAATTTTTATTATATATACCGTATTTTTCGCCCCATAAGACGCACTTTTCCCCCCAAAAAAATCGGGGGGAAATGCCCCTGCGTCTTATGAGGCGAATGCTGACAATTTAACATCGCTGGATGCGATGTAGCGTGAGCTGGGGCCGGGGGAGGGACTGGAGGAGGAGCTGGGGGCCGGGAATAGCGGCGGGGCGGTGCAATCAATGTACTATAGCCCCGCCGCTCTGGTATACTAATATTAAATGTCTTATTCAATTAAATTGTATTATATATGCCCCCTCACTCCTATATTGCTAATCGTACCTTAAATCCTATTCCTAGGTGCTGTAATGCAGGCTGGGCGGGCGGCAGCGTAACTCCTTGATGTCACGTGCCTGCGCCGCCTACTTTATGAATGAAGCAGGCGGCGCAGGCAAGTGACGTCAGCGAGTGACGCGCCGGCCGCCCGGCCTGCATTGCAGCACCTAGGAATAGGATTTAAGGTTCGATTAGCAATATAGGAGTGAGGGGGCATATATAATACAATTTAATTGAATAAGACATTTAATATTAGTATACTGGGGGCGGCGGCGGCGGGGGGGGGGGGGGCGAGTGGTTGATCAAGCTGATCCGTGGATGGCACAGTTAAGGGGGGGTCTGTGGATGCCACTGTTATGGGCTGGGGGGCTGTGGATGGCACTGTTATGGGCTGGGGGGCTGTGGATGGCACTGTTATGGGCTGGGGGTCTGTGGATGGCACATATATAACAGTGCCACCCACAGATCCCCCCTGTAACAGTGCCACCCACAGATCCCCCCTGTAACAGTGCCATCCACAGATCCCCCCTGTAACAGTGCCATCCACAGATCCCCCCTGTAACAGTGCCATCCACAGATCCCCCCCCCCCCTGTAACAGTGCCATCCACAGATCCCCCCCCCTGTAACAGTGTGTCAGTCATCCACAGATCCCCCCCATAATAGTGTCCGTCATCCACAGATCCCCCCATAACAGTGTCCGTCATCCACAGATCCCCCCCATAACAGTGTCCGTCATCCACAGATCCCCCCATAACAGTGTCCGTCATCAACAGATCCCCCCATAACAGTGTCAGTCATCCACAGATCCCCCCCATAACAGTGTCCGTCATCCACAGATCCCCCCCATAACAGTGTCCGTCATCCACAGATCCCCCCATAACAGTGTCTGTCATCCACAGATCCCCCCATAACAGTGTCTGTCATCCACAGATCCCCCCATAACAGTGTCTGTCATCCACAGATCCCCCAATAACAGTGTCCTTCACAGATCCCCAGTAATAGTGCCACCCACAGACCACCATTAGTTCCAAACCCACCAAAAGCACACCTTTTGGTTAAAAATATTATTTTTCTTATTTTCCTCCCCAAAAACCTAGGTGCGTCTTATGGGCCTTTATTTATGTTTCTGTTTTACCTACCAAATATAAATGGGAAGTTTAGATGCTTAGCGAGATTTACGGTACATGGCCAACATGTCAGCAGTGTACTGGTATACCGATCCCTCTGCGGGGCCACAGTGAAGCGATGTACTGGCACACACATCTCTGCTACTACCTGTACCAGCAATGTGCTGTGCAGAGTTCCTGCCTCCGCTCTGCCAAAACCTTCCATAGCACAGCAAGCGGCAACCTTTATGGTATGTGGCACAATGTAGCACAAATGTAGTGGAATTGCAATTTCTGTGATAGATCTATGACTGGCAATCCAACTGTTGTGAAACTACAACCCCCAGCATGCACATTTGCTTGGCAGTTCTCAGAATTCTGACAGAACTGAATGGAGCATTCTGGGAGTTGTAGTTTAACAATAGCTGGAGTGCTGGACGATGCTGATCTCTGATCTAGATACCGTACTCATCATATAGCAATAACTATGGCACAATCCTATTACTCATGCCTGTCACTACACTGACCGCATAGCCTGCAAACCGGTGATTCACAGCTTGCCCCAAAATATCAAGTATGTAAAATTATCCACTATTTATAGGAAGAAGTAAAACACATCTCAGCCTAAGGGTCCATTCACACGTCCGCAAAATGGGTCCGCATCCGTTCCGCAATTTTGTGGAACAGGTGCGGACCCATTCATTTTTAATGGGGATGGAATGTGCTGTCCGCATCCGCATTTGCGGATCCGCACTTCCGTTCTGCAATTGTGGACAAGAAAATGCATTTTCTATGAGAGTGCCGGCGATGTGCGGTCCACAAAGTGTGGAACGCACATTGCCGGTGTCCGTGTTTTGCGGATCCGCAAAACACATACGGACATGTGAATGGACCCCAACAGAAAATATGCCAGCCTTGTAACACTCACCTGATATACCCAACATAAAGTCTATATACCACACAGGCCATACAGTCAGAACCAGACCCAATAGTGGCTACCAGTATAGGAATGTGCTTTAATAAACAGGGCTGATAATTAAAATAAATAGCAAGAATGCTGCGTCCACAACTGCCTTGGAGGCTCCTCTAGAAGATGTGATCGTGGATTGCATCATAAATGTCATGTTGGGCTATTTTGGTCAGCACAATAGAAACCAAAGGACCCCATCAATGGGGTCCATTTGGTGCCACTAGTGAAAGATCCGACTCTGACTTGTCTTCTGTTTTTCCTACAGTATGATGGAACAGAAGAATGGGATGCCGACTGCAGATGTGAACGAGGCCTAATGTGTGCATGTATGTATGCATATCTGGCAATATATGAAAAGCTAATCGTAAACTAAAGATACAAATAAAAAGTAGAACTAAAATACTACATAAAAACTAATACCACATAACTCAGATTCTAGTCCATTCTTCCAAAGACAATGGAAAACCTAATGCACCACTTTATTTAGGGAGTGACCCTCCAGTTCAAGTACAAAAACACTTCTATGGCGCCCCCTTGTCATCTTTTCAGATGCAGATACACTAATTTTTGGCCTCCTGGGGGCCGCAAGGCTTCTCAGACTACCTGATGTATATTGTGCATTTGGTAGTCCAAGACACTTCCTGCTGGCCAATCCAAGAGCAGGGCTGGGCAAGGAGGAAGTTGGACTACATTGTGCTCCAGGTAGTCTAAGAAACGATGCGGCCAACTCGGATGACAGAAACGGAGCCTAGGAATCAGCTGGACAGATGAAGAGTAGGGCACCAGGTAAGTGTTCTGTTTGTTCACCAGTTATAGATTTTTTTCTTGAACTGGAGGGTTCCTTTAAATTAAAAGCCTTCAAAGGGGTTGTATCACCATGATAGCCCCGTTCCATATGCCGTATAAAAGGCACCTGGTTGTCATGAAGAGGGGTCCTACATTCAGGCACCGCTCCATGAGCCAGAGCCTGTAATATAGGAGCTCTCGCTGGCGGAATAGATGTAGCCATGCAATACTACAGTACAGTTCCTCCATACTGCTGCTTCAGACCTATTTCTTGCAGCACGTCATTTGTGGAATCTGCACTGAATATTAGCATTACAGCAGCTTGTAAGTGAATGGGATCATGACAAACCTCACTCGCTCAAAGTGTTAAAAAAAATCTGATTCTGGATGGTCACTGTGGATTTTATTCAGTGCAATGCATGTAACCTGCGGCAGTCACACAGACGGACTAACAAAATCCACACATCTGGATATCACTGCAGATCTGTGGACCGGTCCAACCGTGTAATATTCACTCCGTGGGTAAACCAGCCCTCAGTCTCTTACTACTTAGGGCTCTTTCACATCTGCGTTATTTTCTTCCGGCATAGAGTTCCGTCGTCGGGGCTCTATGCCGGAAGAATACTGATCAGGATTATCCTAATGCATTCTGAATGGACAGTCCGTCCTTCAGGATGCATCAGGATGTCTTCCATTCCGGAACGGAAAGTTTTTTGGCCGCAGCAAATAGCGCAGCATGCTGCGCTTTTTGCTCCGGCCAAAAATCCGGAACACTTGCCGCAAGGCCGGATCCGGAATGAATGCCCATTGAAAGGCATTGATCCAGATCCGGCCTTAAGCTAAATGTCGTTTCGGCGCATTGCCGGATGCGACGTTTAGCTTTTTCTCAATGGTTACCATGGCTGCCGGGACGCTAAAGTCCTGGCAGCCATGGTAAAGTGTAGTGGGGAGTGGGGGAGCAGCATACTTACCATCCGTGCGGCTCCCGGGGCGCTCCAGAGTGACGTCAGGGCGCCCCAAGCGCATGGATGACGTGATCGCATGGATCACATGATCCATGCGCATGGGGCGCTCTGACGTCATTCTGGAGCTCCCCGGGAGCCGCACGGACTGTAAGTATACCGCTCCCCCGCTCCCCGCTACTACTATGGCAACCAGGACTTTAATAGCGTCCTGGGTGCCATAGTAACACTGAAAGCATTTTGAAGACGGATCCGTCTCCAAATGCTTTCAGTACACTTGCGTTTTTCCGGATCCGGCGTGTAATTCCGGCAAGTGGAGTACACGCCGGATCCGGACAACGCAAGTGTGAAAGAGGCCTTAAGTCCACTTATAACAACCAAAAGGCCAGGTTCACACACAAACAGCAAAGCCTGCGTATAATAAATTAACCAAAGCATCTTGTGATACCAAGACTGACACTTGGCACCTGAGAAATACAAGAGCGCTGCTGGTTCGAATGCTAGGATCCCCACAAATACAACAGGAGAGGTGGTCAGGCATGGGCACAGCCATTCAATCTCTATGGCAGAGTGCAATAATAAAGAGGTATTCCGAAACTAATGGCACTCGGTTTGGCGGTTTTCCTAACCCCTATATATTATAATTTCATGTGCTGCGTACATACACACACGGCTGCTTCATCTCAACCTGACAACCAGAATCTAAGGGTATGGCTACACCAGTCGTGGCCTAGATTGCAGGGGTATTGCAGTGTAGAGGAGATTCCAAAGAAATTAATGGGGTCGCAGGAGTCGTATTTGTGCTGTGACCCACAAAAAAAATACAACCCTGCTAGATTTTTTCAGATTCAGGTCACAGTAGCGGCACACGTGCAACCCGACTAATTTCTATGAATCACCGCTACACTGCGATCCCCCTGCGGTCAAGCAGCGCGACCAGTGTGGCCGTGTAGCCATGCCCAAAGGTACAATGGGGACCAGGACCTCCACCTATTAGACATTTTATGGGATATACGAGGCATATGAGTCTAATCGGCAGAACACCTAGACATGATTTTTTGTATTTGTGAAAATCTCACGCACTTCATTGCTGCTGATCAACCAGGTAAATCCGCAGCGCTTACGCAGCGTAAAGCTACAAGTCATGGATCATCAGTATACAATGAAGTCTGCTATCTCCATCAGTCCCACTGACTAGAGCAAGGGGTCAGCAACCTCTGAAACTACTACACCCAGAATCCTCCTTTTATGGGAGTGACAAGAACAGTGAAGTGTGCATGCTGGGAGTTGTAGTTTGACAGCAGCTGGTGTGCCAGAGGTTGCTGGTCCCTGGACTAGAGTTAATTGGCGCACATTGGACCACCACTGCAACCAAACGCCTCAGAATGGGGGCCCACAACCCTGTTCTAGTAATCAGTGGACATCACCTTAAAATGTGGATAGGCAATAAATGTTTGTCATCATAAAAGTGAAAAACTAGAGGAGAAAAAAAACAGTTTTTAACTTAAATTATAGCTTATTAGAGATGTAATGTCCGCTACTAGCATGTAAACAGATTCCATATACAAGTCATCCCCACAGACTTGTATCCTGGCCGCGCATGCGCACAAGCTGCCGGACGAGAACCCGGTAGAAGAATACTATTCACCATCTACTTCTCGCGCTCAGTACAGCTTCAGACTTTAGTAATTCAGCACAGGATGCTCGTCCAATCTTACCTCCACTGTAAACTGGTTGTAGGGCTGACAGGACACCGGCAGTGCTCACATTACTTCCCGCGGATACAGACAGTGCGGTCCTGCTCTCCGCTCCTTGTGGGGATAATACTGCAGCCTGTCCCCTCACATCAGAAGAATTTGCACTCGCAGAACTGTTGCACTTCGGGTTTACTCGCTCCTCCCATTGGGGATTTCCAAGGCCTGGGGACTTTCCAGAACACGCCACTTATGTAATGGAGGCGAATGGCCAGCAGAGGGCGCAGCAGCAGGCAGAGCCTTGCTGGTACATACTGTATGGGGGGAAGCTGTGCTCTGCTGCCGTCTTCATGTGTCTGGATCTCCATTCACTAGAGATGGCTTTGTAATAAATTTATTACTATTAGCTGGCACTAGAGGTGCTTTACGAACATGGTGACTGACATTCGTTAGCCTTGTTGAAATGCGACAATCACACCAGAGTAGTGTTGAGCGAACTTGAGTTTTAAGTTCGGCGTCTAACGTTCGGGTTATGGAAGAATCCTGTTATGGATTACGCTACCACGGACCATAACGGAATTTAGACTCCATAACGGGATTCTTCGATAACCCGAAGCCGAACTTTAGACGCCGAACTTAAAGCACAAGTTCGCTCAACACTACACCAGAGTCCCAAAAAAATAATAAAACAGTCAGTTTTTAACAGCTTTTTATTAATTTATACCTGGATAACTGATGTTAAATGGACTTTAAAATTGTTCCCCTTTAATTGTATGGGGGCAGTCGGTCAATGAAAACGGACAGAATAGAACATGTTGTTTTTTGACGTTCGTGAATAACCCCATAGACTGCCATTGTTCTTATAACGAATGTGTGACGGCCATTAAAAAAAAACATCCCTCAGACGTCAGTGTGAATATATAGCCTTATAGGTGTTATCATGGATTTTCAGTGTGATGTCACATGAAGAAAAAACCCTGCCCTTATGGTCTGTCAGGGCCTGTTCACATCGCGTTTTGAGCCTTCTGTCAGAAGTGTATGTCTGAACTAAAACCATATAGGGACAGAAGGCTGAAACGTATCCCACTATACACACAGTCTCTCTATAGCACTCTCCATTTTGCCGGACATGCCGTGTCACAGGCTCTTTCTCTGTCCCCTTCCACAGAATTTTTTTTGCAGAATTTTACCCCTTCAACCATAGGTGGCCCAGCCTCAGTGGATGCTCTAGAAAGGGTTAAAACAACATACTAAGGCCTTATGCAAACAACTGGATGTATTTTGTGTTCTGCAAAGCGCAGATCCGCAAAATACAGATGACGTCCATGTTGTATCCGTTTTTCTTGGAGAGCCATTGACTTTAATGAGTCTATGGTCCAAATTTTGTGGCCAAGATTAGGACATGTTCTAGCCTTTGCGGAAAGGACATATGGATGCAGAAAGCACACTATGATCTGAAGTGTGTGTGTCTTTATGATCACTTTTTATTAAATTTTCTTTGGCAGGTGAAGAGACGAAAAAACTGTGAATCGGCCATTTTTACTTTTTTTCCCCTTTACAGTGTTCACCTTACGGGATAAATACATTGATATTTTAATAGTCCATCAATTTTCGGACACAGTGGTATGTATTATCTTTATTTTTTTTATTATTATAGGGAAAGCGGAGGATTGTATATATTTTTAAAAACTTTTTTTAATTTTATATTTTACTTTTCTTTAGCTTCCCTTGGGGACCTAAATGTCCAGTCATTAGACTGATTCTTCAATATACTACTGTGATTTAAAACATTAGTGTCGGGGAAATTCTGTATATTCCAATGCAGTACTGCCACCTGCAAGCCAACATTGGAATATACCTGTGATAGGCATGGAAAGCTCTTACAGGCTCCGGCCCGTCACCATCAACAAACAAATTTGTGGAGTTCCTTTGACAATTGTCCATATATAGGCAAGATTCGCAAAAGTTAGACAACTGCAGAGGCGCAAGTGCCTCCAAACCAGGTTCACTTTCAGTAGTAAATGCGCCTAAAAAAATAGACTGTCTAAGGCCTCTTTCACACTTGCGTTGTCCGGATCCGGCGTGTACTCCATTTGCCGGAATTACACGCCGGATCCAGAAAAACGCAAGTGAACTGAAAGCATTTGAAGACGGATCCGTCTTCAAAATGCGTTCAGTGTTACTATGGCAGCCAGGACGCTATTAAAGTCCTGGTTGCCATAGTAGTAGTGGGGAGCGAGGGAGCGGTATACTTACCGTCCGTGCGGCTCCCGGGTTGCTCCAGAATGACGTCAGAGTGCCCCATGCGCATGGATGACGTGCCATACGATCACGTGATCCATGCGCTTGGGGCGCCCTGACATCACTCTGGAGCGCCCCGGGAGCCGCACGGACGGTAAGTATGCTGCTCCCCTGCTCCCCACTACACTTTACCATGGCTGCCAGGACTTTAGCGTCCCGGCAGCCATGGTAACCATTCAGAAAAAGCTAAACGTCGGATCCGGCAATGCGCCGTAACGACATTTAGCTTAAGGCCGGACCCGGATCAATGCCTTTCAATGGGCATTAATTCCGGATCCGGCCTTGCGGCAAGTCTTCAGGATTTTGGGCCGGAGCAAAAAGCGCAGCATGCTGCGGTATTTTCTCCGGCCAATAAACGTTCCGGTCCGGAACTGAAGACATCCTGATGCATCCTGAACGGATTTCACTCCATTCAGAATGCATGGGGATAATCCTGATCAGGATTCTTCCGGCATAGAGCCCCGACGACGGAACTCTATGCCGGAAGAAAAGAACGCAGGTGTGAAAGAGCCCTTAAACAGCATTCATTGGTCCAAAAACAGGCGCAGACATTATAAGAAATGTGCCCCACTGTTTTTAACATGAAAACTAACAAAGTTATGTTATCATGAGGCACATTTTTGTTTTTCTGGTGAAATTCTCTACCAGTTTGATGTGTCATACACCTACTTTTCCATGTAAAAAACTAAAGCCAAGACAGAGGTATTCAAGATGTTAACAGCCTGACAGGTTTTTCCATTCCCCTACAGCTTGTATCTTGCATCATTTTTTGCCAAACCATTTTCATTTTAAATGGGACAGTAGAGCTAAATGGAGAAATCCACATGTAGTCTTTGCATTTATATACACTCACCTAAAGAATTATTAGGAACACTATACTAATACGGTGTTGGACCCTCTTTTGCCTTCAGAACTGCCTTAATTCTACGTGGCATTGATTCAACAAGGTGCTAATAGCATTCTTTAGAAATGTTGGCCCATATTGATAGGATAGCATCTTGCAGTTGACGGAGATTTGAGGGATGCACATGCAGGGCACAATCCTCCCGTTCCACCACATCCCAAAGATACTCTATTGGGTTGAGATCTGGTGACTGTGGGGGCCATTTTAGTACAGTGAACTCATTGTCATGTTCAAGAAACCAATTTGAAATGATTCGAGCTTTGTGACATGGTGCATTATCCTGCTGGAAGTAGCCAACAGAGGATGGGTACATGGTGGTCATGAAGAGATGGACATGGTCAGAAACAATGCTCAGGTAGCCCGTGGCATTTAAACGATGGCCAATTGGCACTAAGGGGCCTAAAGTGTGCCCAGAAAACATCCCCCACTCCATTACACCACCACCACCAGCCTGCACAGTGGTAACAAGGCATGATGGATACATGTTCTCATTCTGTTTATGCCAAATTCGGACTCTACCATTTGAATGTCTCAACAGAAATCGAGACTCATCAGACCAGGCAACATTTTTCCAGTCTTCAACAGTCCAATTTTGGTGAGTTTGTGCAAATTGTAGCCTCTTTTTCCTATTTGTAGTGGAGATGAGTGGTACCCGGAGGGGTCTTCTGCTGTTGTAGCCCACCTTTCTTTCCCATTCTGACATTCAGTTTGGAGTTCAGGAGATTGTCTTGACCAGGACCACAACCCTACATGCATTTAGGCAACTGCCATGTGATTGGTTGACTAGATAATCACATTAATGAGAAATAGAACAGGTGTTCCTAATAATTCTTTAGGTGAGTGTATAAGCTGTATACTGTAGTGTCAAGGAAGAGATAACTTTTATGGGCCATTCACACGTCCGTATGTGTTTTGCAGATCCGCAAAATATGGACACCGGCAATGTGCGTTCCGCATTTTGCGGACCGCACATCGCCGGCACTCTTATAGAAAATGCCTAGGACATGTTCTATTTTTTTGCGCAACGGAAGTGCGGATCTGCAAATACGGATGCGGACAGCACATTCCGGCCCCATTGAAAATGAATGGGTCCACACCTGTTCCGCAAAACGGATGCGGACCCATTTTGCGGACATGTAAATGGACCCTTAGGCTGAATTCACACACAGTTTTTAAACAACTTTTTTGGTCAAAAGACTGTTACCAGACGTTATGGGAAACTATTAAAATGTCTTCATAGACAGAATAGTTACATAGTTGGTAAAGTTGGGAAAAGATACAGGTTGATCCAGCCCAATTTATAATCCCACCACGTTGATCCAGAAGAAGGCAATAACCCCTTTGAGGCAGATGCCAATTGTGCCAGAATTTCTTCTCAACTCCAAATCTGGCAATCAAAATAAATCCCTGGATCAGCCTCAGGATAGATAAAATCAGATTGGTGGGGGTCTGACACCCAGCACAGATACCTTTCAACTGTTTTGGACAGAAGTTTTATCCTCTGTTTTGCACCAAACACTTTCACCAGTGGCCAGGGCTTGACCTACAGTATACAACTGCTTGAAGAAGCTGACTGACTGGACCTATTGTAAGGAAAGTGATTGAGATCTGTCCTGCCTTCAGCATGTGTTATCTGCTGTGCAAACCATACCCTCTAGACCAGGGATGCTCAACCTGCGGCCCTCCAGCTGTTGTAAATCTACAACTCCCACCATGCCCTTCTGTAGGCTGATAGCTGTAGGCTGTTCGGGAATGATGGGAGTTGTAGTTTTGCAACAGCTGGAGGGCCGCAGGTTGAGCATGCCTGCTCTAGACCTCCGTCACTCCAGCTATGGTAAAACTACGACTCCCAGCATGCTCCATTCATTTCTATGGAGTTCTGAAAACAGCCAAGTTTTACCATAGCTGGTGTGCCGGAGGTTAGCCATCACAGCTCTAGTTATCTGCGCCATATGATCCTATTGACAAGGGAATATAGCCAAGCCAAATATTTTTCGTGGAACGGTCCCTTTAATTCTTTGACACCTGAAACTGATGACTTGTTTATTTTAGTGTTTTTTTGGGAGGCTTTGTATTTCATTCTGGGTTAAGCAGGGGAAAAAATTGAAAATTTTTGAGATTATTGCTCATGTGATCTGTCAGTGTCTTGTGTCAAGAAATTTTATAGAATGGTCTTTTTTTCCCTCCTCCTCCACCACTACACTCAGGAAATTGTAAAGGGCTTACACTTTCAGTTTGAAGTTTATTATTATCTCTGTAAATTGAAGAATATTTTTGGATATTTTTTTACTTTCTCTGACAAGGATCCTTTCTGTGTCATTCTATGCTGTCTTTTACGCAATTTCTTTTTTCTTATAGTTCTTTAATGGCTAGTTACTGCTGTCTTGTTTTAGTAGTTAAAATGCTTTCTTTTTATCAGATACTAGCAGAAGGACCCGGCTTTGCACGGGTATATTTTATCTATTTCTTTTAATGTGTGTGTTGTTAAAAGATAGACAGTATCCCCCATAACAGTGACCTCTACAGCACCCCGCTCCTTTAACAGTGAACTCCACAGTCCCCTACGCCTTAACACTGACCCCCCCCCAATGGGACCTCCACAGCAGCCCATCCCCTTAACTTTGACTTTCACAGCAGCCCGCCCCTCTAACAGTGAGTTTCACAGCACCCCACTCCCTTGACAGTGACCTCCTCAGGGGCCCGCCCCCTTAACAGTGACCTCCACAGCGCTCCGCTCCCTTAACAGTGACTTCATAGTACCCTGCTGCCTTAACAGTGACTTCCATAGCAGTTGCCCCTTTAAAGGGATTCTGTCACCTCCCCTCAGCCAAAAAACGATTTAAAAGCAGCCATGCAGCACAGCTTACCTGGATTAGGCTGTGCTGTTTTATCTTGAAATCCGTCCAGCAGTTACTTCAAAAAACGACTTTGATCAATAAGGAAATGCGTCCTGAAGGTGCCCAGAGGGGCGTTTTTTTCTTCCTAGTGAGCCCAGTACCGCCCCTCTTTCAGTGCCCAGCCCGCCTTCCTTGTATTTTCTAACCGCCGCCCCCAGCCTGCCACAGCCTCCCCTCCCTCTCCTCCCCCTCCCTCACGCCGAACGAAGTCTCGCACAGGCGCAGTACCCACTGAGGGCTGCGCCTGTGCGATCAGCAGGAGACTGAGGGCGGCAGCTTCATCTTCGTCACTGGGCATGCGCCGAGCCCAGTGACGTCCGATGCTCGCTCTTCCCTCAGTCAGCAGGGAAGAGCGAGTATGTCTCCTGATGATCGCACAGGCGCAGCCCTCAGTGGGTACTGCGCCTGTGCGAGACTTCGTTCGGCGTGAGGGAGGGGGAGGAGAGGGAGGGGAGGCTGTGGCAGGCTGGGGGCGGCGGTTAGAAAATACAAGGAAGGCGGGCTGGGCACTGAAAGAGGGGCGGTAACGGGATCACTAGGAAGAAAAAAACGCCCCTCTGGGCACCTTCAGGACGCATTTCCTTATTGATCAAAGTCGTTTTTTGAAGTAACTGCTGGACGGATTTCAAGATAAAACAGCACAGCCTAATCCAGGTAAGCTGTGCTGCATGGCTGCTTTTAAATCGTTTTTTGGCTGAGGGGAGGTGACAGAATCCCTTTAATAGTGGCCCCTGCCCCCTAACAGTGACCTCCACAGTGTCTGCCCCTTTACCAGTGACCTCCACAGCGCCCTGCCCCTTTAATGCTAGGGCTACACGACGACATGTGTCACGCGACATTTTGTCTCAACAATTTTTAGAATGATAGCCTATGGTGTCTCACTGCGACATGTGACATACTGCGACACAACAGTTGCAAAAAATCCATCCAAGATGGATTTTTCTGCGACTGTCGCAGTCACAGCATGTCACATGTCGCAGTGCAACACCATAGGCTATCATTCTAAAAATTGTCACATGTAGCAGTGTAGTTGTGCCCTATGTGTTGTGCGACTTATTGTCGTCGTTTAGCCCTAGCCTGAAGCTGACCTACAGCAGTGAAGAAAAATGGCAGGGTTGTTATAGAAACCTGGAGTAAAACTGTGTGTATGTGGAGACTAAGTGCCTGCAAGCTTCTATTGGCTGATAAGGGACATGTGACCGTGTGTATGGCAGTTGGAATATGAAGAGAAAGACTTTCAGGCTTGTATTGGCTTATGCATTTTTTGGGAATATCTCAGGAACGGTATGTCCTAGAGAGCTGTAAACCCTACAAGATTTTTTTCCAGGTAGCAAGGGATGTGTATATACCAAGTTTTGTTGAAATCGATGGTTGCGTTTTTGAGTGATTGCGGAACATACATACATACATATATACGTCCTTCTTTATATACAGGTTAAACTCGAAAAATTTGAATATGGTGCAAAAGTCCATTTATTTCAGTAATGCAAATTAAAAGGAATTGCATTAATGCAGCTTACAATTAGAAAAGTTTGTGAAAAGGTTCAATATTCTAGGCTCAAAGTGTCGCACTCTAGTCAGCTAATTAATCCATATCCCCTGAGCAAAGGGTACCTCAAAATTGTGACTTTGGGGTTTCATAAGCTGTAAGCCATAATCATGCAAATGCTTGAAATATCTCTCTTTGCATGTAATTAGTCTATCTCATATGTCACCTTTTAAGTTGCATCACTGAAATAAATGAACTTTGCACGATTTAAAATTTTTTCGAGTTTCAACTGTATATACCGTAGATTGGTACATTTACAGTTTTATTTAACCATATTGGTTCTTAGATAGCTAGACTGCAACTGGTCGACGGTCACTACGCTATATAAGTGCAGAGATGGACTACAAAGACAGACAAAAACAATACAGAGTAGTATGTCAAAACCAGTCGGGCCACGCAGTAACAAATGAGAGACAAAAAGTGGTAGACAATAAGCCAAGATCCGAACCAGATGGACTACGCAGTATCAAATTAGAGACAGAAAGTGGTCAGAAGACAAGCCAGGGTCAGAAGCACGAGCAATCGAAATAAGCACAGGAACAAGAACCAGGAATATAGCTAGTGAGGCAAAGACTATCACTGGTACTAGCGTATGGCCAGGAAGGGGTTTAAATAGAGCACCGAGTCCCAGGATCAGAACCTGATAGGTCCATGACACGTCGCTCCATTAGGGTCCATTCACATGTCCGTATGAATGGTCCAGATCTGTTCCGCAATTATGCGGAACGGGTGCGGACCCATTCATTTGCAATAGGGCTGGAAAAGATGCGGACAGCACACAGTGTGCTGTCCGCATCCAGATTTCCGATACGCGGCCCTGAACTTCCAGTCCATGGCTAATCAAAAAAATAGAGCATGTCCTATTCTTGTAGGCAGCTGCGGACAAGAATAGGAATCCTCTATGTAGTGCCGGCCATGTGCGGTGTCAGTGTTTTGTGGTCCGTGTTTTGCGGATGTCTGAATGGACCCTTAGTCAGAAACACTAACACACATTAATAGTGCATCTGAGCAAACAGCCCACTGCTAATCTCAGCACACGCCTGCGGCACAGAAAAACAGAGCACTGCATCCTGTTGCTAATGATGCGGTCGCTTCACCAGGGGGCGTGGCTCAGCAGCGCTTCTCTCCCGGTGCGGTCATGCTGAGGCTGAGGATCGCGTGGCTGGAGCCTGGATAGGTACGTTTGTTAGATGTTTATTTCTATAAGGTATATATCTTTCACAGGACCTATTTAAGATATTTATGCTCGACCTGCTGCTCCATCAGATCGGGAAACAGGACCTCCATTTTCAGGATCAGTGGGAGTCCCAGAGGCAGGGTGGATTGGCCATAGACCTCACAGGGAAATTTCCCGGTGGCCTGATGCCCAGGGGGCTGCCTGAGCCCTCTTCACAGCCGATCAGTGGAAGTTTTTGGGGATGTATTTTGTGATGGACTGTGGTATTTAGCTCTGTTGGGGTGGTATAATGTGCCACAATATGGTATTAGTTGCCCTGCCTACTTGTGTTGGTCCTACCTTCCATCAGTTTGGACCCGACTACAAAATGGGGCCACTTTAAGTTCCCAATCCTCTCTTGCCCAGATGTCAGACCCCAGCAATCCTTTATCCCTTACCCTGTAGGGTAAGGGATAGGGGGTAACTACAAAACTTGACACAACTCCTTAAAGGTCTTCTCTAAGCTGAACTTCCTTGGTTTAGTGTTTTAATAGCTCCTCTGCTAAATGTCTTAAAGGGGTTGTTTATTATGTAGACAACATGAATATAAGGCACCTACTAGTATATTGTGATTGTCCATATTGCTTCCTTTGCTGGCTTGATTCATTTTTCCATCACATTATACACCCCTATTAAAGTGACCCCAACCTTTTCTTTTGATATTCTGACCGTTCTATTGGTTATAACTAGGTCAACACTTGTAGGGTTCTGCCTCAGTTGGGAAATGTAATTCTGTTTTATTATTTGAAAAATAATGTTTGAAATTCACCATAAGGGTCCATTCACACATCCGCAAAATGGGTCCACATCCGTTTTGCAATTTTGCGGAAGAGGTGCGGACCCATTTATTTTCAATGGGGCCGGAATGTGCTGTCCGCATCTGCATTTGCGGATCCGCACTTCCGGATCCGCACTTCTGTTCCGCAAAAAAATAGTGCGGGTGCGATTCGTTTTTCACTGATGGTTGCTAAGAGATGTTGTTTGTAAACCTTCAGTTTTTCATCACACGCGTGAAAAACACATCAAAACGCATTGCACCCGCACTGAAAAAACTGAACAACTGAATGTAATCGCAGACAAAACTGACTGAACTTAAGGCTCTTTCACACCTGCGTTCTTTTCTTCCGGCATAGAGTTCCGTCGTGGGGGCTCTATGCCGGAAGAATCCTGATCAGTTGTATCCTAATGCATTCTGAATGGAGAGAAATCCGTTCAGGATGCATCAGGATGTCTTCAGTTCAGGACTGGAACGTTTTTTGGCCGGAGAAAATACCGCAGCATACTGCGCTTTTTGCTCCGGCCAAAAATCCTGAAGACTTGCCGCAAGGCCGGATCTGGAATTAATGCCCATTGAAAGGCATTGATCCGGATCCGGCCTTAAGCTAAACGTCGTTTCGGCGCATTGCCGGATCCGATGTTTAGCTTTTTCTGAATGGTTACCATGGCTGCTGGGACGCTAAAGTCCTGGCAGCCATGGTAAAGTGTAATGGGGAGCGGGGGAGCAGTATACTTACTGTCCGTGCGGCTCCCCGGGGCGCTCCAGAGTGACGTCAGGGCGCCCCACGCGCATGGATGATGTGATCACATGGCACGTCAACCATGCGCATGGGGCGCTCTGATGTCATTCTGGAGCGCCCCGGAAGCCGCGCGGACGGTAAGTATACTGCTCCCCCGCTCCCCACTACTACTATGGCAACCAGGACTTTAATAGCGTCCTGGCTGCCATAGTAACACTGAACGCATTTTGAAGACGGATCTGTCTTCAAATGCTTTCAGTACACTTGCGTTTTTCCGGATCCGGCGTGTAATTCCGGCAAGTTGAGTACACGCCGGATCCGGACAACGCGAGTGTGAAAGAGGCCTTACTTACAAAGTGGTGCGAGTTTCACTGAATGCACCCTGAACGCATCCAGCCCCAATCCGCAACGCCCATGTGAAAGGGGCCTTAGAGGACTGTATATCAGGCAGCTAATCAGTAAACATCAACACTCACAGCAGGAAAACTAGGGATTGTGGGGGTTGTAGTCTTGAGAGGGAAGATTAGGCGCCATGATACTCTCATTGTGTTGCAGGCTCACACAGGAGCTAGACAAATGGATTGCAAGGTAAAATGAAGCTCTGGTTATATGTATAGGTATGGGTTCTGGTTGGGTCACAGCTTGCAGCCTTAATGCAGTTTTTCAAAAATTAAGTTACTTTACCGGAATAACCCTTTAAAGAGGAATCCCATTTTTCTTTTTTTCCTCCCCACATTCCACGAGCCATAACTCTTTTATAACATTTTCCATTCACATAACCATTTATGGGCTTTTTTTTTTTACGGGACAAGTTGTATTTTTTATTGGCACCATTTAATTTACCAAGTCTTATATTGGAGAATGGCAAAAAAATCTTTGTAGGGTGAAATTGAAAAAAATCCGAATTCCACCAAGGTTTTTGGTTTTAATATTACGCTGTTCACTGTGCAATAAAAAAAGCATGGCATCCTTATTCTGTGGGTGAATACAATTATGGCGATAAAAGATTTGTATAATTTTTATTTTATTTTACTACTTAAAGGGAACCTGTCACCGGGATTTTGTGTATAGAGCTGAGGACATGGGTTGCTAGATGGCCGCTAGCACATCCGCAATACCCAGTCCCCATAGCATATGCAAATTAACCTGAGATGAGTCCTGTCCCTGAGATGAGTCATGTTACTTAGGTTCATTTGCATATGTATCAAATCGGTTTTATTGCACAATAAAAGCACACAGAGCTATGGGGACTGGGTATTGCGGATGTGCTAGCGGCCATCTAGCAACCCATGTCCTCAGTTCTATACAAAAAATCCCGGTGACAGGTTCCCTTGAAATAAAAATAAAAAAAAAATTGAAATATCAAAATTTTCTTTGCATCACCATTTTCTGACAGCCGTAACTTTTTAAATTTCTGTCCACAGAGCTGTCTGAGAGCTTCTTTTTTTGCAGAACAAACTGTAGTTTTCTTGGTGTCATTTTTTCAGTCTGATATTGATGGCCTATCTTGAGGATAGGCTCTGGACAAACCCTTTAAGATGTAATTTAGACAGGTAGAGCTGAGGAAATAAGATTGGAAATATGCCAGGGGCACTCCCATGAAGAAGGTTGGGAAACACTGGACTAATGTATGACAATTGTGTGTCTTTCCTCTTTCAAATGTCTTGACTCCTGTGGGAAAGTATAATGTTTGTTTTTTTTCACACAGTTTTATACTTTGATATGCTTCTCACATTTCTTGCCCTTTTGGATTGTCCAAAAATGCACTAATTTGGGGCACCACAGCAACATATCACACAGACAGGTGCATTCACGCCAGAACACAGAGGGATATTGCAGAATCTAAATATATGTACATATTGTACGTGACCATATGACATAATGCATCTGCAATTTCACAATTGCAAAAAGTCCTGTAGTGTTGAACTTATATAACACATGATATTCATCACTTAGGATTCCAAAATTGCAATCTACATTTTGGCTTATAGAGAGGGTCCATGAACGAGCCGTCACGTGTTGTCACTGAGGTGCGATGACATGTTTAATGCCAATTGCTGGCCATATTGGAAAAAATCACAATGAATGATGCATAACATGACATGGCACCACATAAAACATCATCAAGCATTGATGACAAGAGAGGCGAGGGACCCTAAAGCTATGCTGTTACCATAAGAAACAATTTTTAGGGGAAAAAATAAAATCTGAACACATCTTGTGCTGATTTCGATATAGGTCATTCTTTTCATCACTCATACTTTACTACATTGTACACCAGTGTCCAACTCAGAGCCTTGGAATAAAACTAGGCATATTAGCCAGACCAGACACCCATCTGTA
Source organism: Bufo gargarizans (assembly GCF_014858855.1). Classification (NCBI taxonomy): domain Eukaryota; kingdom Metazoa; phylum Chordata; class Amphibia; order Anura; family Bufonidae; genus Bufo; species Bufo gargarizans. The sequence continues at coordinate 325,816,508 of NC_058083.1, read as the reverse complement.
GACAGCTGTCCTTTGAGGTACCTTTGACGCAGCAGAAAACGACTCCGATTTAGCATGGATAGTACAAAAAAAGAAAAACACATTTTTTTATAAGGCTGATTAGCAGAGACAAGGTTTCATGACATAACTACTGACACTGAGTGTTCCTGAAAAGGGACGGGGCTTGGTGCCTATTGTCTAGAAGGGTGAGTTTACCGTACATTTAGAATTTTTTGTCATGACAAAAAACGGGGTTGCAGTTTTTACAGGTGAATAAATGAAACGCCATGGTTTCAAATTGGCTCTTTCCAACAAGCAAAGACAGCTGAGCCAGTGATACTGCCAAATATAAGATAGCTGTCCTATAAGTCACTGTTCATCCTTTTTAGCAGGCCTCGAGACATAATTCAGAAATATAGCTCAGCTTTGTTTGCTTTTTGGAAAGAGAGACAATTTGCATACTTTTTACAAAGAGAAGCATTGCATAGCATCTTTGACTCCTTATTCCTACTAGGTGCTCTCTACATGGAGAAATAGTACCCTCTGGATCCTCTATAAAGGCCTGTCACATAGTTTATGTAATCACAGAGTACCTTCACCAGTGTAAAACGTAAGCTTTACTGATAATCATTAAAAATCACCCAATTTGTGCCCTTAAAAAGCAATTAACAATAAGGCTGGGTAGGACAAGGAAAGGAGCAAAACAAAATCATAGCGGGAGAGGCAAGGGACCATTTACCCTCTGAGGAATAAAAATAGAAAGATGCCACCTAAAGGGTCAGATCCATCACATCAATGTATTTCTAAACTCAGTAATTAGAGGTCTGGAACATTTGGATCAATGTGTTGATACCCCCTATGATTCTAAAATTACTCTACCAGTGAGATGGCAGGTCTCAAAAATCTCAGTGAGAAAAAGGATTTAATTATTAAATCATCAGATAAGGGGGGGGGGGGGGGGGGGGGGGGGACACATTGTGCCACCACTGCAACACCAATGCTCCTGTGCTGACCCAGACTGATCCCTAATTGTACCCTCTCCAGGCTTGGCATCTCATCTAGGATTTAGGGAAGTATAATCATATCCTACCCTTTCTGTCATAGCGATTGTTATGTTTATTGGTCTATCCTGCTGTTACTTCGATTTTATTGAAAGCCATACTTTGATTATCAGTATTTAAATGGTGTGTGGTAGATTTTTTTTAAAGGGTCTCAGTAGTACCATTATCATTTAGGTATTACTACAAGAATATAATCTGATTCGCACACATATTATTGCCTCCATTCCTGTATCGTTAGTTTTTTTGAGTTTTTTTGTTATATGTGGTCCCCTGATGAACTGACCCCAGAGAACAGTTCAGAGAAACGCATTGGGACAAAGTTTGCATTCCTGGGACATATGGTATGTGCTCCTTTTTTTCCCCACTGGTGATCAAAACCTGGACGCCATTGGTTTATTTGGGAGCATATACCGTATATACTCGAGTATAAGACAAGTTTTTTGGCACATATTTTTGTGCTCAAAAAGCCCCCTCGTCTTATACTCGAGTCTCGATTTGGCCGACCCGAAAATGCCACTGCAGCGAGCGGCCCGGCCGGCGCGTGACTGACGTCACTTAGTAACGCTCCTGCTTCCTGAAGTGGGAGGAGCGTTACTAAGTGATGTCAGTCATGCGCCGGCCAGCCAGCTCCCGCTCGCTGTAGTGCATTCATCGTGACAGTGAGTACAGAGGCCGGACCTGTTATCAATAGGAGAGAGCTTGTTTTACACACTAGTAAATTACTTTACACACAAAGCCAGTTATGTGCGCAGTTTAGGACACATGAGGGGACACATAGGGCCATGAGGGGGACCAGCATAAGATGCTATATGTCTTATGCTGCCCCCCCCTCGTGGCCCTATGTGTCATAGCACATATCCCCTATAACAGCGTCCTCCACAGATCCACCCCATAACAGCGTCCTCCACAGATCCACCCCGTAACAGTGCCATCCACCGGTACCCATAAGTGTCCTCCACAGATCCCCCATAACACTGTCCTCCACAGATCCCCCACATATCCCCCACATATGCTGCATTTCCCACCCTAGTCTTATACTCGAGTAAATAATTTTTCCCATTTTTTGGGGGTAAAATTAGGGGCCTCGGCTTATATTCGGGTCGGCTTAAACTCGAGTATATACGGTATGTATTATGTGCGATTATTTTTCTTGTAACTTTATTATTTTCTGATACATGCATTGACTTTTGACATTACTATTGGACTTTAGTCATATTAGGTCTCTTCTCAGGTAGCAGTATCTATGCCTTGTCAGGGACATATAGTGTCACGGTCCCTCCCATGACAGAGGTGAAAAGATTAGAGAGAAGATATTTGACAGTCTCTCTGTTTTCTCCTTTCAGTGTTGTGTTTGGTAATGACCACACCTCTTCTCAGGTGCTGCTTGTAGTCATTAAGGAGGTCCTATTTAGTTCTGACTCACACTGCTTACCATGCGGTTCATATTTCCCGCTGGATTTGGTTGAGCTGGTGTATTGTTCCTTTGGATCTCCTGCTTCTCCATTCTGCTTTAAGTTAAGTGCATTTTGTCTTGCATTTTGTTGTTTGCTTGTGTGTGTTGTTGTCTAGGACTCAGGGAGACACTGGTTCCTTCATCTGGGAAGGAACCAGTAGTCTCATTTCCTGCCACTATTCCTAGGGCCTTCCAGGGTCTTCAGGGCCTAGGTTACGGTGTATGAGTATTTCCACCTTCAAGGTCTACTCATACTGGCAGGAGTCAGGGAGAGGTCTAGGGATTCCTAGGAGGTCACATCCCTCTCCCTTAGCTTTGAGGCCTAGACTCCGGTCTATTCCTTCTGTGTGTCATTTGGTGTTATCCCCTCCCCACTACCCTTGACATATAGGGCCTATCAGGAGGTTCCTAACACGGGACCGCCCCTATCGGGGTGGCCATTCCATTTTGCTAGGCAGGGCCTATAGCTTGATAGGGCAAGTGTGAGGGTGAATCAATTTTCCTTACCTTGTCCTGCCCAGCCTTATTGTTTATTGCTTTTTAAGGTCACAAATTTGGTGATTTTTAATGATCCTCAGTAAAGGTTACGTTTTACACGGTTGAAGGTACTCTGTGATTACATTATAATTAAGTTACACTAGTGACTACCTGACATCTGATGTCTATATCTATCAGAACTGTGAAAAAACGTCACATAGTTTAGCCAGTTCTCTCTGCTTTGCACCGATGAGAGGCCATCAGCACAAAACAGCTGTCTGCAGATGAGGTATTGGCTTAGCTTCAATCCTAAGGAAAGGAAAAGTAAGCAGAATCTGCAAAAATCCTGACTTCAGTAAGATATAACAGGAAGGAAATGAATAATGAAAACATATGAACAATATAGGGAACAGGATAATACAAGCTATAATATACATAATAACATAGTAACATAGGTTATAAGGCTGAAAAAAGACATCTGTCCTTCCAGCCTGTTATCTTGTAAGTTGATGCAAAGGAAGGCAAAAGAAAAAACCCTGTGAGGTAGAAGCCAATTTTCCCCATTTTAGGGGAAAAAAAATCCTTCCCGACTCCAGGCATTCCCATCTCTAGTAGCTATAGCTTGTAATATTATTACACTCCAGAAATACATCCAGGCCAGTCTTTTAGCACAGTGTAATTTTAAATTATCTATGATGGTTTATTCATTAAAATATGTATATAGGGGACATAACTTTGTTTGCTTGTAAATACCCTGGATAGCCATAGATGTTAAATTCTGGCATCAAAACTATTATAGACAGCAGCAGAAGGTAGGGAGAAGGGAGACTGCGCACACCGTCTCCTCATACAGCTGATCGGTGGGGGTGTTGGGTGTTGGACCCCCGCCGATCTGATATTGATGACCTATCCTAAGCCCATTGAGATAAATTGGTCCACATCCGATCCGCGAAAACTCAGAATGGATGTGGACCAAAACTACGGCCATGTGCAAAAGCCCTTAGAGGACTGGATTTTTACCAGAAATAGTTACATAGTTAATATAGTTGAAAAAAGACATGTCCATCAAGTTCAATCAAGGGATAGGTGGGGATGCGAATCCCAGGAGGAAGTGAGACTCAGATTTCTACACATTTTCATAAGCATTAATGTTGTTTACTTTAAGAATTCATATAATTCATATAAACCGTTTATAAAACTGTCCATTGTTCCTGCTGTGACCACGTTTTGAGGAAGTCTATTCCACAGATTCACAGTTCTTGCAGTAAATGAGTTTTGATGCTTCTGGAGACTGAACTTTTTCTTCTCCAGTTGGATTCAGTGCCCCCTTGTCTTTTGAGGGCATTTGACATGGAACAGTTTTTCACCGTATTTTTTCCGGCACTAATACATTCCTATAGAACAAAAATGCCAGATCCGGCATTCAGGCAAGTCTTCAGTTTTTTTGGAGACTGAACTTTTTCTTCTCCAGTCGGATTCAGTGCCCCCTTGTCTTTTGAGGGCATTTGACATGGAACAGTTTTTCACCGTATTTTTTGTATGACCCATTCATATAATTGAATAAAAACTGCACCCAGATCCCAGAAAAGAGGACTGGTGCACACCCCACGGCACCCCCATGCCGTAGTAATGAAAGGAAATAGTTAAATGACGGCTCCGGCTGGGTGGAGTGGTAAAGTACTGAACTTACAGCCATAATTTGATTTCATTCTATGTGTATGCAGTATATTGGCTGTATATTCCGGGACATTGACGGCACAGAGTCTGCTATAATTAATATACTGCTTTCGTTGAATGAGGGCTGGATATTAGGCACCTATATTTCTTCAAGTGGTACAAAGGTGGACAACCTCGCTGGAAGATTATACCCCGAAGGATGTAAGGGCCCTTACCTAATTGAGACTCTCTATACATATTCAACCGGAGCCCGCATAGTCCAGCACCCCCAATATCTATATAGATTTACTGGAGGACTATACCCCTACAATAAGGGTCCGTTTACACAATTGGGACTATACTGTGCAGTACTCATAATACCTCTATATAGGGGATTGTCTGGTAGAGACTACGCATTCAATATTTGTTTTATAGTTTTATTATTACATTTATATATTATTCACTTTTTATTGAAAATAAAAGGGTTTTATGCCATTGTTCATGTATTGCTGGTCTCATTTATATATTTGTAATGTATGGTTATGTTTCAGGGCACTTACCCTATATAGTGGTATGCTTACTTTGAGGCTGGGTTCACACGTTCCTACGCGCTGTAAAATGCTCAACAAGGAGAAACCAATGGTTCCCTATGGGAATGGTTCTCACCTGAGCATTTTACAGCGCGTACGATCGCGCTGTAAAACGCCTGCCGCCCCAAGAAGTACATGAGCTTCTTTGGGGCGTCTTGTCGCGCGTTCCCGTACATAGACTTTTGGGAACGAGCGACAATGGGTGTTCGCTTGTCTCTGTATGCGCGATTGCAAACGCAGGTACAATCGCACATACAGAGCGCTCCTTTCAGAACGCTCAGGTCTGAACCCAGCGTTAAACTGATCTTGGAGGTGAAAGACTTGAATTAGGCTACTTTCACACTTGCGGGAGAGGAATCCGGCAAAAAGTTCCGTCGCCGGAACTGCCTGCCGGATCCGGCAAAACGTATGCCAACTGATTGCATTTTAAGGAACGGAACTGTCTGTCCGTTTGTCATATGGACAAACGGATCCGTTTCGATTTTTTTGGCACCAATTTACAGGTCTGGGATGGAGCAGACCGGAAGGATGGATCCGGCATTCCGGCATTTGGAATGCCAGATCCGGCACTAATACATTCCTAGAGAAAAAATGCCAGATCAGGCATTCAGGCAAGTCTTCAGTTTTTTGGGCCGTAGCATGCTGCGGTTTTATCTTTTGCCTGATAAGTCAAAAAGACTGAAATGAAGACATCCTGATGCATCCTGAACGGATTGCTCTCCATTCAGAATGCATGGGGATAAAACTGATCAGTTCTTTTCAGGTATAGAGCCCCTGTGACGGAACTTAGTGCCAGAAAAGGAAAATGCTAGGGTGAAAGTAGTCTAAGGCCTCTTTCACACTTGCGTTGTCGGGATCCGGCGTGTACTTCACTTGCCGGAATTACATGCCGGATCCGGAAAAACGCAAGTGTACTGAAAGCATTTGAAGACGGATCCGTCTTCAAAATGCGTTCAGTGTTACTATGGCAGCCAGGACGCTATTAAAGTCCTGGTTGCCATAGTAGTAGTGGGGAGCTGGGGAGCGGTATACTTACAGTCCGTGCGGCTCCCGGGGCGCTCCAGAATGACGTCAGAGCGCCCCATGCGCATGGATGACGTGCCATGCGATCACGTCATCCATGCGCGTGGGGCGCCCTGACGTCGCTCTGGAGCGCCCCGGGAGCCGCACGGACGGTAAGTATGCTGCTCCCCGCTACACTTTACCATGGCTGCCAGGACTTTAGCGTCCCGGCAGCCACGGTAACCATTCAGAAAAAGCTAAACGTCGGATCCGCCGAAACGACGTTTAGCTTAAGGCCGGATCCGGATCAATGCCTTTCAATGGGCATTAATTCCGGATCCGGCCTTGCGGCAAGTCTTCAGGATTTTGGGCCGGAGCAAAAAGCGCAGCATGCTGCAGTATTTTCTCCGGCCAAAAAACGTTCCGTTCCGGAACTGAAGACATCCTGATGCATTCTGAATGGATTTCACTCCATTCAGAATGCATTAGGATAAAACTGATCAGGATTCTTCCGGCATAGAGCCCCGACGACGGAACTCTATGCCGGAAGAAAAGAACGCAGGTGTGAAAGAGCCCTTAACCTATACAAAAAAGGAAAATCACAAGAAACTTTTTCTATATTAAGAGGTTTATTATGTTAAAAAACATAAATAAAAGGTATACATAATTGGTATCTCTGTGTCTGTTACGACCCAAACTATAAAAATATCACATTATTTAACTCACCTTTATTTTAGTTTTTTTTAGTATCCTAGCCTCCCAAAAATTAAATACAAAGTAATCAAAAAGTTTTGTGTACCTCAAAATGAAAACATCAACTTCTCTTCCAAGCCTTCACATGACATAAAAAAAAAAAAAGATGGGGATGTCTGAATATGTCACTTGGATCATTCATTTACAAACAGCTTATTAGATCTTGATGATATTTCCTATGTTTGCATTGATGAAATCAAAGCGGACATGTACATGTTCTGTATAGAATGAAGGCTGAACCGTGAAATGGCAGGGTGAAACTGCTTCACTTTAGCCCCCTTTCTGCGTGTTTTTCCAGCCAGCCTGGAGTCAGTTACTGTTGTGTATAAAGTGATGTTAAAAATCTGCAGCAGGAATGCTAATGCTAAACTTTTCTGACATTTTAGAGTTGCAAGGGTTAACTATGGGATTTTGTATCTGTAATAACTTTGTCTTCTGATGATGCAGTGGACAGAGTGTACATAGACAGACAGCTAACAAACATCTGCAGACTCTGCACTCTCATTTCTACTGCACTTTCAATTTCACCTGTTTGAAATGGACTTTCAGTATAATGCAAAGCACTTATGGGAAGTGTGTGCTTCTCAAAGAAAGCTGTAGCTCCTATTACCATCATACAAGTCACGTTCTTATCTAATATGCAAATTATAAGGCTTGAAGTAAAAATGTTCTGTAAAAGTGAAAGACTTTTTTTTATTAGGTGGTCTGTGAATGTCACTATATGCCTTCCACGGATTATACATCTTTATTTGTTTTTATTCCAGAAAAGTTTGGCAAACTGATGCTTGTATATAGGCATTGCACATACATCTTTACCCAGGGGGATAATTTGAAGCTCCACCTACCCTCTTCCATAGTGTCCTCTTATGTGGCACATGGGAATTTGGGCCTCACAGCCACCAGGGCACCTATTCAATTGCTACATCTCCAACCCCTATGGTTATGCAGTGAACCTCTGAGGAGCGGGTGCAGAGGATGGGATTTGTAGTGGCCCTAATGAGTTTCTGTGTCACAGTGTACTCCCTCAGGCCATTGATCCCTGGGGTTTGGTGCAGTAAAAAAGTGGGGTGAAAGAATCAGGCAGAAATAGAAGAACAACAAATGTCCTTCTTTACGGAGTGCAAAGGATGAATTGCAGTACATCCAGCTGTAGTCTGTACAAAGTGCAATGTCTGTATCCCCAGCTGATGAGGTATGGTGGCAGACAGTATAGCTCTAGAGTAGTCCTTCTCTCTCTCCTGATCTCCCTTCACTACAGCTATAAACTGGCACCTGTGGCTGTAGGTGTCCATTTGATGAATACAGACTTTTGGGTTTGCCTGAGATGGGCTATAGTGCTGGGTGTCTTAATGTGTTCAAAATATATTTGGACGGAACTCCTCTATTGCTTTTTCCGATGCTCAGCGGTAATTGCAATAATAATATAATGGAAATGACCACAGCACTCGAATTAATAATGCTTCTTTATTATCCATCCAGGAAGTAATAATTAATGAATAAATACTGAGCAACGTTTGTCTTATCACAAGACCTTGTTCACGGCCTTAGGCCTCATGCACACGACAGTATTCTTTCACGTGATCCGTGAAACGTGATCCGTTTCCGTTTTTGTTTCCGTGTGTCTTCCTTGATTTTTGGAGGATCACCAGACATGAAAAGTGAAAAAAAAGTCAAGTTTGCCTTGCAAATGATAGGAAAAAAACGGACAAAAATGGGTCCACAGAAAATCACGGAAAACGGAACAACGGACATGGAACACAACAACAGTCGTGTGCATGAGGCCTTAGTATTAGGAGCATCTTGTTTGTGTCACGGCGGACGTACACTTTATACCAAAGATAACACACCAACCAGGCTCTGGACGAGAGACAGGGGAAGGTTCACCTCCTAGCTTATCCCTGACCTCTTTCCTTGCACTGCTCAGCCCACAGCAGACCTTGAAGGTAGGTGTGCTAGTGTCCTCCAGCCTGGGCTAACAAAAACCTTGAACTCCCTAAGATGGTGAAGTGGGGAGATAGGAGCAGTCTGCTCGCACAGAACCTGGATGGACAAGAAGACACAAACAACCAAACTAGCAATGACACTTATCTCTGAGAGCAGGAACTGACAGCCAACCTTCTCTCCAAGCTTCCCAGGCCAGAATGAACAGTATAATCCGCTCAGGACACTGGGCAGTGTGCTATTTAAACTAAAGGCCCCACCCAGTGCACCTGAGAGAGGCGGATCCAGCACGGCTCCAAAGCAATCACTAAACTCGTGCTGCTATCCTGGCTGACCTCCGCACATCGTCAGAGTGGGGCATGACAGTACCCTCCCTTCTACGGGTGACCTCCGGACACCCCGGACCAACCTTATCCGGATGGGACCTATGAAAGGCCCTCACCAGTCGGCTGGCGTTGACATCAGACGCCGGAACCCACATCCTCTCTTCAGGACCGTATCCCCTCCAGTGCACCAGGTACTGGAGGGAGGCCCGAGGAACTCTAGAGTCGAGAATCCCGGAGATCTCGAACTCCAAGTTTCCCTTGACTAGAACAGGAGGAGGAGGCAATGGCGATGGTACCATCGGTTTAACATATTTTTTTAGCAAAGACCTGTGGAAGACATCATGGATCCTCCAAGTCTGCGGGAGTTCCAGCCAAAACGCCACCGGATTGATCACTGCAGAAATCTTATACGGACCAACAAATCTTGGACCCAGTTTCCAAGATGGCACTCTCAACTTGATATTCTTAGTGGACAACCACACCAGATCACCCACACACAGGTCCGGACCAGTCACACGTCTCCTGTCAGCCATTAGTTTATACCTTTCACCCATCCTCTCCAAATTCCCTTGAATCCTCCGCCAGATAGAGGACAAGCAGAAGAGAATCTCTCCTCCTCTGGCATCCCGGAGGAACCAGACCCAGAAAAGGTACCAAACTGAGGATGGAAACCATATGCGCCAAAAAATGGCGACTTACCCGTGGACTCCTGCCTACGGTTATTCAATGCAAATTCTGCTAAGGACAAGAATGAGGACCAGTCCTCCTGATTTTTAGCCACAAAGCACCTCAAGTAGGTCTCCAGGTTTTGATTGGTACGCTCCGTCTGACCATTTGACTGTGGATGAAAAGCCGACGAGAAAGAAAGTTGAATGCCAAGCCGAGAGCAGAACGCCCTCCAGAACCTGGAGACAAACTGCGAGCCCCTATCAGAGACCACATCCAAAGGAATACCGTGCAATTTCACAATATTATCCACAAAGATATGTGCAAGAGTCTTAGCGTTAGGCAGACTCGTTAGTGGTATAAAGTGAGCCATTTTACTGAAACGTCGACTACCACCAAAATCACTGTTCTCCCGGAGGAACTCGGCAGGTCCGTAATAAAGTCCATGGGCAAATGCGTCCAAGGACGAGATGGAATAGACAATGGAAGAAGTGAACCAGGCGGTCGAGTATGGGCAACCTTTGACCGAGCGCAGGTTTCACAAGCTGTCACATAATTCTCAATACTCTTACGTAACCCTGGCCACCAGAACCTCCGGGACACCAGATCACAGGTGGACTTACCACCAGGATGTCCAGCGAGAACAGTATCGTGATGTTCCTTGAACACCTTGTATCGTAGGCCCTCAAGAACAAACAACCTCCCTGGAGGACACGAACCAGGAGCCCCCTCCTCAGCTCCCAATACCTCCATCTCCAATTCAGGGTACAGAGCGGAGACCACCACCCCATCTGCCAAAATCAGCGCTGGATCTTCTGAATCACCTTCCCCAGGGAAGCTGCGAGACAAGGCATCTGCCTTGACGTTCTTGACCCCTGGGCGAAAGGTAACCACGAAATTGAACCTGGTAAAAAACAATGACCATCTGGCCTGTCTAGGGTTCAGACGCTTGGCAGATTGCAGGTAGGCCAAATTCTTATGGTCTGTATACACCGTAACGGGGTGGGACGCCCCCTCTAACCAGTGATGCCATTCCTCAAAGGCCAACTTGATAGCCAACAACTCCCTATCTCCAACATCATAATTCCTCTCGGCGACCGAGAGATTCCTGGAGAAGAAGGCACACGGGACCCACTTGCCAGGAGAAGAACCCTGCAAAAGCACCGCCCCAACCCCCACCTCTGATGCATCAACCTCCACCACGAATGGCTGAGATACATCCGGCTGCACCAGAATGGGAGCAGACGCAAAACGCTCCTTAATAGCCAAAAAGGCCTGCAATGCCTCATCCGACCAGACAGAGACATCAGCGCCCTTCTTGGTCATATCAGTAAGGGGTTTGACTAGGGTGGAATAATTTGAAATACATTTTCTATAATAATTCGTAAACCCCAAAAACCGCATCAAAGCTTTCTGATTCTCCGGTCGGTCCCACTCCAGAACTGCCCGCACCTTTTCGGGGTCCATACGAAAACCGGAATCAGAAAGCATGTATCCCAAGAACGGAAGCTCTTGCACCGCAAACAAACATTTCTCCAGTTTAGCATATAACTTATTCTCCCGAAGGATCATCAAAACCTGTCTCACATGATCCTGATGGGTCTTCAGATCAGGAGAATAAATTAAGATGTCATCTAGGTAAACTACTACGAACTTCCCCACCAAGTGATGAAAAATATCATTGACGAATCGCTGAAATACCGCTGGCGCATTAGTCAACCCAAAAGGCATTACCAGGTTCTCAAAATGACCCTCGTGCGTATTAATGGCCGTCTTCCACTCATCCCCCTCCTTGATCCTGATCAGATTGTATGCTCCCTTCAAATCCAACTTGGAGAACACCTTGGCTCCAACAATCTGATCAAAAAGATCAGAGATCAAAGATCCCTGGATCATGGATCCCGGACTATAATACGGTTCAACTCCCGGAAGTCAAAACACGGTCTCAGTGATCCATCTTTCTTCTTCACGAAGAACAAACCTACTGCCACTGGAGACTTAGATGGTCTGATATGACCCTTTGCCAAACTCTCTGCAACGTACTTTCGCATGACCTCTCTCTCGGGTTGAGAGAGGTTGTAAAGCCGAGACTTAGGCAACTTAGCCCCCGGAATGAGATTCACTGGACAATCATAGTCTCGATGAGGGGGCAATTCCTGAGCCCCACCCTCCGAAAAGACATCCGAAAAATCCGAGAGATACTGAGGCAAGGCCGTAATGGACACTTCAGCGATAGATGTGACAAGACAATTATCCGAACAAAACTTGCTCCAACTAATGATTTGTCTTGCTTGCCAGTCAATAATTGGGTTATGTCTAGACAACCATGGCAACCCCAACACTATTGCGCTGACAAATCCTTCATGACAAAACAAGAAATAATCTCAGCATGTGAATCACCCACCCTTAAATGAATACCATGAACAATGTGAGTAAGGCTCCTTTGAGAAAGAGGGGAAGAATCAATTGCAAAAACAGGAATCTCGTTCTCTAACGTGCAAGTACTTAGTCCCAGGCCCTGAAGAAAAAGAAAGTCAATTAAATTCACCCCAGCACCACAATCATGGAAAACATCAACAAACACATTTCTAGACTCTAGCGCCACCATAGCTGAAAGGAGAAAACGGGAACTGCAGGGAGCTTGCATACCCGTCTGCTCCACCACACCATTAATACAACCAAGTGTGAGGGGAGTTTTTTTTTCCTTTTTTCTTTTTCTCTTCCACCTGTGGTTTAACATAAGGACAAGAAAAAATAAAATGACCCTTCTTCCCACAATAGAAACATAGATTGTGCACTCTTCAAAAGTCTCTACTATCAGAATGGCCAGAAATCTGACCTAACTGCATGGGTTCCTCCCCTACCCCAGAGTAACAAGCAATATCATCCTGGGCAGCTGGTGAAACAAAACCACACGCGGGAGGAATCCCCTGCACAGAGGGACCCTTACACCTCTCTCTGATACGTCTATCCAAACGTATAGCCAAAGACATTGCATTCTCCAAAGTATCTGGGTATTCATGAAAAGCCTGGGCATCTTTCAACCTTTCAGATAACCCCTGACAAAACTGACTACGTAATGCGGGGTCGTTCCACCTCGACTCAGTAGCCCACCTCCTAAACTCTGTGCAGTAAACTTCAGCAGTATGTTTACCCTGTAGCAAGTTACGTAATTTTGATTCTGCCATCGAAACTCGATCTGGGTCATCGTAAATCAATCCCAGGGCTTTAAAAAATTCCTCCACCGACCGGAGGGCCAGAGAACCGGGCGGCAGAGAAAAAGCCCAGGATTGCGCATCCCCTTTAAGCAAAGACATGATGATACCCACCCTCTGATCTTCATTACCTGAAGAAAATGGGCACAATCTAAAGTACAACTTACATGACTCTTTGAAGCGGAAAAAATCATCAGTACCCCCTGCAAATTTCTCAGGAAGAGCAACTTTAGGCTCCCCAACAATTTGACCTGTACCTGTTGTCAGCACATTCTGACACTGTGTGACCGAACTACGCAGATCCACAACCTCTAGGGATAAACCCTGCATGCGGTCAACCAGTGCATCAATTGACGCCATCACAAAAGCGCTGAGCAATGGCCGTCACAGTATGGCGGATTATAATGTCACGGCGGACGTACACTTTGTACCAAAGATAACACACCAACCAGGCTCTGGACGAGAGACAGGGGAAGGGTCACCTCCTAGCTTATCCCTGACCTCTTTCTCTGCACTGCTCAGCCCACAGCAGACCTTGAAGGTAGGTGTGCTAGTGTCCTCCAGCCTGGGCTATCAAAAACCTTGAACTCCCTAAGATAGTGAAGTGGGGAGATAGGAGCAGTCTGCTCGCACAGAACCTGGATGGACAAGAAGACACAAACAACCGAACTAGAAATGACACTTATCTCTGAGAGCAGAAACTGACAGCCAACCTCCTCTCCAAGCTTCCCAGACCGTCAGAGTGGGGCATGACAGTTTTCTGGATGGCTTGGCAGATGATCATGCTTCCTCATTCCCCAATAGCCTAGCTATCTGTGCCCTCTCCTGATAGGAAGCATGACCAACCCACTCCTACCAAGAGGAGAGGAATGGAATAGTTAGTCCCATTCCTGATGCCAACCATACCTATTCTGTTGGTGTACAGTGTATCAGGAACATGGTGACATAAACATAAGGCCTCCTGCACACGACAGTATTTTTTAAACGTCCCGCAACACGTGGTTCCGTTGTACCGTGATCCGTGTCCGTTTTTTCTTCCGTGGGTCTTCCGTGATTTTTGGAGGATCCACAGACATGAAAAATGAAAAAAAAATCTAAGTCAAGTTTGCCACTGAAATGATAGGAAAAAACGGACACGGATCACGGACGCGGATGACAATCTTGTGTGCATCCGTGATTTTTCACGGACCCATTGGCTTGAATGGGTCCGTGAACCGTTGGCCGTGAAAAAAATAGGACAGGTCCTATTTTTTTCATGGCCAGGAAACACGGATCACGGATGCGGCTGCCAAACGGTGCAGTTTCCGATTTTTCCACGGACCCATTGAAAGTCAATGGGGCCGCAGAAAAACACGTTAAACGGGACAACGGCCACGGGTGCACACAACGGTCGTGTGCAGGAGGCCTAAGAAACATTGCAGATACCCCCAGGTCTGGGGTACCTTACTTGCACCTTAGTCTATATGCTTCCTACTTGTTCCATGTATTATAGGTCAGCAGTTAGAAATGTTTTGTACATACCTTGTATGTGATAAAGCAGACACACGCTGGAATAAAACAACCATGTATGGAGTTTTTATTACCTTGCATCTTTCCTACTGTGTTATTAGATAATTCCCTCTCATAAAGGAGTATAAAAGAGCACCAAAATTATAAAATAGTCTATGACACATCAATAAATTGATAACACAAAAACAGAATTATCAAAAGCACACATTTAAAGGGGTAGTCCACCTTTTCTAAAGTGATGGCCTATCCTAAGAATCTGACACCCTGCGTCCCAAACAATCAGCTGTCCAGCAACAAGCAGACAGCTCCCATAGGTCCATTCACACGTCCATAACATGTTTTGCGGATCCACGTATCCGCAAAACACGGACACCGGCATTTTGCAGACCGTACATCGTCGGCACTAATAGAATATTCCTATTCTTGTCCGCAATTGCGGACAAGAATAGGACATGTTCTATTTTTTTTCGGGAACAGAAATGCGGACCCGGAAGTGCAGGTCCACATTTCCGGAGCCTTAGAAATGAATGGGTCCGCAATTGAGTTCCACAAGATGCGGAACGAAATTGCGGACGTGTGAATGGGGCTGTGTGGAGGACTGAGCTCCTCACTGCAACCCTGCTCCCATTGAAGTTAGTAATACCGTAACGGATATATAGGACATTTTGGTACAATATCTAATAACTATTTCCCCTGAAGCAGCAGAGAAGGAGATGTCTTACACTGGAGTGCTTTTCCTTATGTATGAGGTATGCGTATAATGAGGGAGAGCTTTCAAGAAATAACTAAACCTGTTATTTTTATGTTCCTCATTTGTTTTTTCTTCTCCATTTTGTTTTATTTCACATCTACATTTCACAAGTAATTGAATTGCCTTTTCACGCGAAGCAATAATCATCCAATATTGCAAAATAATTTTAGAAATTGCCAGAAAACAAGACTTTTTTTTTAAATCTCTGGTAATAAATATTTGCCTGTAATTAGGTTAAAATAATAGACTACTATAGACAGGAAGGGTTAATCACATTTCTGGTATTATTGCATCCTTGTCTGAAATTGCTTCATGATTTGTTGGCAAAAAACTTCATTCCAAGTACACTGTACAAACTGTAAAGGAAACTGTGTAATTTCCATAGTGTCTCAATTAATGACTTCCTTAAGTGAACAGAGTGTATCATATCATATATCCAACACCAATCAGGACAGAAAAGGTAGACAGGTTCAGTGGTAAATATGAATTATATTACACATATTGATCCCCAAACACATTGAAATACTGAGCTGTATGCTGGTGTTTTACATGGCATAGGTCTATGGTTGAAACACATTTTTGGGTAATATTATTGTACAGGTTGGCCCTCGACAAAGTAGCCCGCCTCCAATATCTCCAAATCAAACTGCCTAATAGTAAATCTGTCTTAGTTGTCCATAGCAACCATTCAGAGCTCAGCTTTCAGCTCTGAAAAAATGAAAGCTGAGCTCTGATTGGTTGCTACGGACAACTAAGACAGATTTACTATTAGGCAGTTTGATTTGGAGGCGTGATACTTTTTGGTGGGCCACCATGTATATCAATAGCAGAAAATATGTGATTAGTGATTTTTTTAAATGCAGTGGCTGTAAATCCAGCAATAAAATGTCTAATAGTAAACAAGCTAGCTTGAAGGAGGGCAGGATTTATTTTAGCCCAAACAGTAAAATGGTGCCCACTCTTCCCCCAAATTAGCGATGGAAAAAAATGCAAGGACGGTCTGGGAAGAGTACTGTGCGAGATGAAGTGTTCATTTTGTCTCAAGATCCCTGGACAGGACGGTTTGAAAGCATATAGTCCATTTTTGCTATACTTGGTCAGTGTCAGAGCTGCTCCCCTGGATAACTTACATTAACTAGATAATAAAATAGGATGTGCCTCTATGTCCAAGGTGCTTGAGCAGTGTATTGACCGGGTTAATGAGCTGAGCCCATGCTATGCACAGCAGGTGCAGGCTGTATAATATAGCTGATACCTGGCTGCAATGACCAAAACAGGAGAGAACTCTGATCCCAGTCATTTAACCCCTAGATGCCGCAGTCAATAGAAACTGTGGTATCTGAGGCGTTAGACAGAAGGGATGTGCTCCCTTTGTCGTCCGATCGAAGCACCCAGAGTGAAGTTACGGGACTCCAATCAGTTGGGGCTCAGATCTGCCATAGTAGGGTGCCTGCTTTGCTTGTGGCAGGACTTAATAAGTGGCCTTATAGTATTCTACTGCAGTCTATGGTACAGGTGATCAATCAATCAGGGAAAGATTGTTTTCCCATTTTCCAGTACATGATATGGTAAATTATCCTGGAAAGTACAAAGGAAAAAAACGAAATTTCTGGGTTAGAGACAACAGCTATTTGGTTCTTTTTGGAACATTTTTACTGCCTTTTCACCATTCTGAAAGCTTACTCTGAACTGATCGATTTACCAAGCACAATCATAGGGCTGTTACTAGGGCTGCAGTAAACGATTATTTTAGTAATCGAGTATTCTATCGATTATTTTCTACGATTAATCGAGTAATCTAATAAGAAAAAATAAATTAATAGACTGTTTTCCTTTTATAAAAACTCATCAGACCCCCTGCCATCAGTCCCCAACACCCTTTGTTCCCCCCTGTGTGCTCAGCCCAAGTACATCAGTTCCCCCAGTGCCATCGCTCCCCCCCACCCCAGTGCCATCAGCTCCGTTCCCCCAGTGCCATCAGCTGTCCCCCACCCCAGTGCCATCAGATCAACCCCTCCATGTCTCCCAGTGCCATCAGATCAGCCCCTCCATGTCCCCCACTCTTCCAGTGCCAGATCAGCCCCTCCATGTCCCCCAGTGCCACCAGATCAGCCTCTCCATGTCCCCCTGTGCCATCAGATCAGCCCCTCCATGTCCCCCGCTCCCCCAGTGCCATCACATCAGCCCCTCCATGTCCCCCAGTGCCATCAGATCACCCCCTCCATGTCCCCCATTCCCCTAGTGCCCTCAGATCAGCCCCTCCATGTCCCCCAGTGCCATTGGATCAGCCCCTCCATGCACCCCAGTGCCATCGGATCAGCCCCTCCATGTACCCCAGTGCCATCGGATCAGCCCCTCCATGTCCCCCAGTGCCATTGACTCAGCCCCTCCATGTCCCCCAGTGCCATTGACTCAGCCCCTCCATGTCCCCCACTGCCATCAGTCAGTCCCTCCTTGTCCCCCCACTGCCATCAGTCAGCCCCTCCATGTCCCCCCACTCCCATCTGCCCCTCCATGCCATCCATTGCCAGCTGTCCCTCTATAGTGCCATGTCCCCAGCGCCAGTGAAATAAAATCCTTACCTTTCCTGTAGGGGCACAGCTTCTTCCTCTTTTTCTGCGTGCTCTGCACTGGATCCTGACGTCACACAGCGTCGGGTCATAGTGCGCGCCTACGTTCACTATGACCTGAAGATGTGTCAGGATCCAGTGAGCGTGGTACGGGCCAGCGGGTGACCACACAGCGGTAAGTAATAGCAAGCGCTTCACTCCGGCTCCGTGGTCACATGACAGGCACTTTGCATGTCCGCACCAACGATCATTTCATCTGAGGTATCTTTAGGCCCCTTTCACACAAACGATACGGATTAAGTCCGGATGCGTTCAGGGTGCGTTCAGGAAAACTCGCACCATTTCGCAAGCAAAATCAGTCAGTTTTGTTTTCGATTGCGTTTAGTTGTTCAGTTTTTAGCGCACTGGTGAAATGCGCTTTGATGCGTTTTTCACGCGTGTGATAGAAAACTGAATGTTTACAAACAACATCTCTTAGCAACCATCAGTGAAAAACGCATCGCATCCGCACTTGCTTGCAGATGTGATGCGTTTTTCATGCAGCCTCATTCACTTTTATGGGGCCAGTGTTGCATGAAAAACGCAGAATATAGAACATGCTGAAATTTTCACGCTACGCACAAGTGATGCATGAAAAACAATGCTCATGTACACAGACTCATTGAAATGAATGGGTCCGGATTCAGTGTGGGCGCAATGGGTTCACAACACGCATTGCGCCCGCGCAGAAAACTCGTTCGTGTGAAAGGGGCCTTAGACGGACAGATTATCGGGAATGAGCATTTGCAGTTTGTGCCTGATATTGGGGCCGTGTAAATCCAGCTTTAATCGCAATGTATAACTGCGAATCCCCAACAGAGTGTAAATCCATGTATATTAGAATTTCTTCTGATATATATATGAATAAAGGGGTCTCCCAGGGAAAGAGAATCTTGCTAGCAACAGTTTCTGGAAGTGGCTTCCCATGAGCCAAAGTCTAGGCTTTATAACAAGCTTTAGAACATGACGAGAAAATAGCCATGCCAAATATCCATCTGTAGACAGCTGTTTTGGGTGCTTGCCCCTCATCGGTACAGAATAGGATTCTGGCTGGCTGAGTGCGACACCTTGAATGCAGCTTAAGCAGGGAGTTGGCTCTGATCATGGAGACATTTTATCAGAGCTCCATGGTACAGAGACTGATTGGCACTGCACCATGGTAAAAAAAATATGCAAAGAGGTATCTGCCAGGGAAAGAGGACTGTCTCGCTAGCGCCACCTTCTGGAAGTGGCTGCCTATGAGTGCTCCCCATGGAGCATTGCCAATAAGATTCCATACCATGGAACACTAAAAACTCCACACACTGCTGGTCACTTGCAACCCGAAATAGCTGTCTACGGATAGATATTTGGCTTAACTATTTTTCCTTGTCATGTTCCAAGGATTGTTAAAATGTTGGACCTTGACACATAGGAAGCCACTTCCAGAAGGTGACGCTAGCGAGATAGTTCTCTTTCCCTGGGAGATACCTCCTCGCATTTTCTTTTCCTGTGGAGCATTGCCAATAAGGGCTGCTTCACACGAGCGAGTCCATTGCGGAAATCACGTTCCGTGTGTGAGTGTGATCCTCCACTCTGGATTGCAGGAGCGCACGGCATTAGCATGATTTATAATGCTATGTGTCTCTGCTTGACCTTACTTCTACAGAATCATCCTGACAGCTTTATGTCAGTATGATTCTGTGGACAAAAAGGCCATGCAGAGACACATAGCATTATAGATCATGATAATGCCGTGCGCTCCTGCAATCCAGAGCGGAGGATCACACTCACACACGGAGCATGATTCCCGCAATGGACTCGCTCGTGTGAAGCAGCCCTAAGTCTCCATACCATGGAGCACTGCTAAAATGTCTCCATACACAGCTGGTCTCTTTAAGGAGAGTCAGCACCTTCTTAAGTTCTGATATATAGACACATATATTTAATTCCTCATTACACTAAAGTACCATAGAAAAAATAAACATTTTAAAATTTACAGTAAAAAACAAAATTTTTACACCTATTAAAGGGAGTCTGTCACCACAGTATGCCACTATACACTGCTTACATAATGCTGTAGCATAACTATAGATCAGTGGTGGCGAACCTATGCACGGGTGCTAGGGGCGACACTCTGAGCCCTCTCTGTGGGCCCCCACGCCCTGGAAAAAGTCTATGGCATACCAATATGCCTTAGACTTTTCCTGCCATTCATCAGTGCAGGGCACGCTCTGAACAGCACAGGCAGGACACTGAATGTAGGCGGGATATTATAGCTAAATGATAACGTAATAGTATAGATATAGTATACTATATTGGACTGTAGTATTCAGGTTAAATTGCCATGTTGGCACTTTTTGATAAATATGTGCGTTTTGGGTTACAATTTGGGCACTCTGTCTGTAAAAGGTTCGCCATCACTGCTATAGATTAATCAAATGGTACCTGTCTCCTTTTGTTTTGATGTTCACCAAAGGAAAAAACGCTGTTTCATTCATATGTAAATGAGAGCTCATAAGTGCCCAGGCCTCTCATCCTTCTTCTCACATAACCAAACCTCTCCCCAGCCTGTTGCTTGGCCCGCCCTGTAAGCTTCTTGCGTCATCCAGTTTAATGCATGAGATCCCGCCTGCGCTGGTGGGATCTCGTCCAGTACACTGGATGACGTAAGAGGCTTACAGGGTGGGGAAGAGGTTATGTGAGAAGAAGGATGAGCGGCCTGGGCACTTACAGCCCGAACGCCACCCCTGAGCACTTGCGAGCCCTCATTTACATATAAATACAACTTTTTCCTTTGGTGAACATCAAAACAAAAGGAGAAGGGTACCATTTGATTCATCTATAGTTATGCTACAGCACTATGTAAGCTGTGTATAATGGCATACTGTGGTGACAGACTCCCTTTACGTTCGTTATTATTGGAATAAAAAATAAAACGACACATAATTGGTGTTGTGCCCGCAATGATGCAAACTTGTTATTTCTTCCACATGTTGAACACTGTAAAAATAAAAAAACTGTGCCAGATCTGCAGTTTTTTGGTCACCTCACCTACCCAAAAAAATGAAAACTGCAGCTGGTCTCACAAAAAAAATTGTGTTTTTTTTCCCGTTTACAGGCCGTTTTTTGCGTTCCGTATATGGTCCGTATACGGAACCAAACACATACGGAAATGCATCTGTATGTCTTCCGTATCCGTTCTGTTTGTGCGGAACCATCTATTGAAAATTTTATGCCCAGCCCAATTTTTTCTATGTAATTACTGTATACTGTATATGCCATATGGAAAAATGGAACGGAAAAACGGAACAGAAACGGAAACACAATGGAAACAAAAAACGGAACAACGGATCCGTGAAAAATGGACCGCAAAACACTGAAAAAGGCTGAATGTTCCGAGGCCGAGAGCGGTCCATGGTATGCCCTCTCGGCAGCGGAACATGGCCGTGTGCATTCGGCCGAAGCCATACGGTCGTGTGAAAGAGGCCTAAAGTTAACACTTCTTTTAGGGTCCATTCACACGTCCGTGTGTTCTGCGGATCCACGGATCCGTGGTCTGCAAAACACTGACATTGGCGATGTGCGTTCCGCATTTTGAGGATCGCACATCGCTGGCACTTAATAGAAAATGCCTATTCTTGTCTGCATTTGCGGACAAGAATAGGACATGTTCCATTTTTTTCGGGATCGGAATTGCGGACCCGGAAGTGCGGATCCGCAATTCCGGATCCGGGCAGCATATCGTGCCCCATAGAAATTTATGGGTCCGCAATTCTGTTCCGCAAAATGCAGAACGAAATTGCGGACATGTGACTGGACCCTTACACTGCATGGTGGAATTGCTGTTCTTAGCCCACACCAAAAAAATTATTATTATACCCTGATGTACTCCGCACAGCTTACATATTGACATATGCCCTCACATAGCCTCAGGGCTAGAAAAGTTTGAGCTACTGTATAAATATGGCCCTGGACACATGAGTGCAAACATTTCCTATTAATGTGTCTAAAAAAATGCCTCTAAATAGAATAGTTATGACAATAATTAGATTTCATAAGATAATGAACATTGTTCAGGGGGCCCCCATTCATACTTCATTTGTACTGGGCGCACCTGTGTGTTAAATGGCCCTGAGTTGAACAAGTAACTTTTATTTTCTTCACATGGTGGCACAATTTTCTGAACTGTTCTCGACAGGAGCTAGGAAATGTGCAGTACCCCAGTACATGAGGTATCTGCAAATGGTTTAAAATGTTATGTACACCCAGCATTGCCAGGTAGGGACATGGTTAATCACCATGTGCCTCACTTCTTGGCAGAAGTGGGCTGTTTTAGCTTCCTGTCTAGATGTCTTCCACGTACTTTCTGCATCTGTATGTCCTTTAACATTAGATAGAACGTCTTATTCCTGGCAGCAAAAGGCGACCCACAGACCCATGGGTCCACAAAAAATGCACATGCAACACAGACCATATCCATATTTTCCAGAATCTGCCTGGCTAAAATATAGCAGTCAGCAAGTTAACCTGCAATTATAGCTATAAATACTTTGCTGCTTGTGAGGGATTACAGTTAAGACACCTGTCACACTTAACCATGTCCTGGCAAGAAGTACCTCTAAAACATGTATCCTGTGGTGGACACTACAGCCATAATTGCCATATGACAGTTGCTAGCCAGTTATTTTACAGAGAGTTTGACCTTAGCAAAAAAGCATACCAAGAGGGCCATTATTTGCCACTTTGCCAGCCTCCGTACCTCACCATTTGGGAAAAGGATTTGTACTGTGCAAAGATTATTGTTGGATGTACTACAACTCCTATTTTGCACTCTAGTAAAAGATGTTTATTCTTCTACCTCTTACTTGGTGGACTGTCCGACCACCTGTAATGTGCAAAGCGCGCTCATTGCACAATACTCTATGCAACAGAAGCACAACAAACTATAACTAGCAATCTGGTGTGGCGCTCAGTGCTACAACTTTCACTACTACAGGAACATTAGGCTCTGTGTGGGCCCATGTCCGGCGCTCCTTCAACACTTATATACCTATTAAAGGAAAACAGCATTATATAGCAAAAAAATAATTGGGGTCATTTATCAAACTGGTGTAAAGTAGAACCGGCTCAGATTCTACCTTTCATATTTGACAGCTCCTTTGGAAAATGAAAGGTGGAATCTGATTGGTTGCTCTGGACAACTAAGCCAGTTCTTCTTTACACCAGTTTGATAAATGACCCCCAATGTTTTCATTTAAATAAAATTATAGTTTGAATTTGCAATGCATCATCATCTCCTATACTCTTTCAGCCCTTTCTTAATTTCTCTTTTTGTATGGCAACAGCTATGGGGGTTTCCCAAAATTCATCAAATCCTGGAAAACTCTTTTAAGATTTATCTTCCTGGTGGTTTAGTTGCCATTGCATTCCAGATAATAAGTAAACTGTATGGGTTTTTCATCAATTAAAATAACCAGCTGAATATCTTCCAAAATACTTAGATTATGCATATTCTAGCCTTAAAGGAGCTTAGCACATTGGACCTGCAGTTCTATCAGCGGGCAGCATGTTACAGAGCAGGAGATGCTGCGTAGAATGATATATGATAGTTTTGTCAGAAAAGATCCAGTACATCTTGTATTTCTTAGTGATGTACTATTATGTCACCGAGTGTCATGAATTAACACTCAGTGCCATGATAGTTCATCACAGCTTCATAGTACACCTGGAGCTGGCCCACGCCATTGCCTATAAGTGCCAGCTGTTTTATACTGCTGGCAAACTGCTCTCACTGCTCTCAGAATCTGCTCAGTTAGAGGGAATTAAACGATTTTCCTAAGTGGACCGTGTCGTTGAGCATATTGGGAGTAGTAGTTCTGTCACTTTTCCTCTTCCTTTTTTCCCCCTTTTTGTGCTTGTTTTCTGCCATTTATTTTTCAGCTCATCTGAGGTGATTTGAGGAAGAGCTGTGATTGGTTCATCGTTGCCTATCTGTTACTGGGCATTCTACACGTGCCTCTGTGAACGAGCCACGGCTCTTGTCCTGCTCATCTGGCTCAGACTTGATAAAGGGGACTCTAGCACCCCGAAACGCGTTGTCTCACGAATAAATGTAATACTGCTGAAACCGAAACAATGACCGGTTCTTTTGTGCGCCCTCTGTGGTCCATACGCTCTACGTAAAGTTTAGCGTTTTTTTCTTCATGCCTGTTACTGGGGTATCTGTTATCTGCCCCTTTATGATTGACTGCTTTAACACCTGAGGCGAGAAATTCAACTATTTAAGGAGGTGATCGGCAGGTCTAGAGCCTTGTCAGTGTCACGATCAGTGTGGGGGGAACTACACACTGAACACAGGAGGGAAGGGGAACAGTAACTGGGCCTGGAAACTAGAGAAGAAACAGGTCACCTCCTAGACAACCCTAATCTGGGCCCTAACTATCTATCAATATGAATAGACCCTGAAGGTAGGAATATTCATATGAAGAAGTATATCCCTATTAGGCCCTGGAAAAGGTTAGGACTAGAGACAACCCATTCCTCCCCAGATGGACGAATGGAAGTCTCTGTCTCAGGCCCAGATACAAACAACAGGGAATATAACAAACACAAACAAACGCAACACTTAACTTCTGTAGAAATGGACGAGCAGGAACACGAGATATAAACTCACACCAGCTCAGCCAAACCCAAATGAAGCTATCTACCGCGTAGTCATAAGGGTGGGGTCAGACTATAAAGGGTAGAAGAGATGACCACTGAGTAACAGCTGGAAGAAGGGAAGTGGTCATTAACCCTATCAACACTGAATCAAGAGAAATCAAGGAGGCTGTTCGATTCCTCCACGCTCAGCCAATCTCCTTGATTTCCTGACATCTGTCACCTGAGGGACCGTGACAGTCCATCGCTGAACCTGGAAGAAAGACAACATCGCCCCACCCGCCCTCCCCCTTTTTACAAGTCACGATCCAGAATTACAGGGGGGTTACTCACCCAGCTTTGCTGGGGGGACAATTGTAGACTGATGGTTTTTTGGTTATTTATTAATTTATAAAATTATTATTTATTGGTGATTTCATGATTAATATTTTATGTGACCCTTAATAAAGGACCACGGCCATTTTGCACCATATTTTAGTGATTGTCATTATTTCTTTATATGTTGAGTTGTTATATTGCTCATATGGCACCATGGCATAGAGGGAGAGACTGCCAGTTGCAGAATGGGCAGAATTTGTTGCTCCCTTTCTGACAGCTGAACCACAAAAGGCCTACTGTGACCTCAAGGAGCAGAATGTACAGGACTATGCTAAACTGAAAATGGAGATCTTTACTCACCTTGGGGTTACCCAGGCTGTATATACCTGGAGGGTCCATAACTGGAGTTACTGCATGGACAAGCCTGCCTGGTCCCAGATGTGCGATCAGTGTCGGACTGGGGTGCCTAGGGCCCACCAGTGGAAATCATTCTAGGGGCCCACCCTACAGCTACCAAGAAGAAATATTACTTGTTCATTTTGCGGGCTCATGCACATGAATATTTGCAGTTTAGCAACAGAACAGTATTGTGCATTGCTCTATATCAAATTGTTTCTCATTAAGCAGCTCATTGTGGTTGATGACCTAATCTGTTAAGGTCCCTTTACACAGGGCAAAAGAGCAGGAGATTGTTGGGAAGGAAACGTCCCTTCCCAACAATTGCATGCTCTTTAACGGAGGAGAACGCTCTGTATTTACATGCAGTAATCTCCATTGTATGGGGAGCAGTGATCGCTACTGTCATTGTTCTTACCCATACTGACTAGCTGTTTGCCGGCAGCAGATTGTGATTACACAGCACAATCTACTTGCAGTAAATAATTTTTATGTGCGCACAAACGCACAAACGCAATCTACTTGCAGTAAATAATTTTTATGTGCGCACAAACGCACGATCAAATTACGGTACCCGATGAATGAGCATTTTGTTCGTTCATCAGGTAATCAGCCTACACAGCATCCACCGCAGCCAGTACACCCAAAGAGCTACTAAAACGAGCAACACAGTAACCTGTGTCACAGTGAACTACACTGTGACAATATGTCTATTTTAAATAATATAAAAAATCATAAAAAAAAATATATCATGTTTCCATTTCTAAAAGCCATATATATTTTTTTTTTTCTGCCAATGATATTGTGTAGAGGCTCCTTTTTCATAGGAAGAGTTGGCATTTTTATTGTTGCATTTTTTGGGTGAATATGATTTTTTGATCGTTCAATATTACACTTCTTTGGGGCAAGGGGACCAAAAAATGGCTGCTTTGGTTTCTTTTATGGCATTCACCTGAAGGGATAGGTCATGTCATATTTTTATAGACCAGGTTGTTACAGATACAGTGATACCTAATATGTCTATTTTTTATTTATTTATGTTAAAGGGATGTCTCATCTCAGACAATGGGGGCATATCGCTAGGATATGCCCCCATTGTCTTATAGGTGCGGGTCACACCGCTGAGACCCGCACCTATATTGAGAACGGAGCCCTGAAAATGGTGCAGGGTGCACTGGCGCTTGGTGGTGGGCAGACCGGAGTCCTCCAGCCAACACCTTGAGGGGCTCCGTTACTGATATAGGTGGTACCCACATCTATAAGACAAGCCATATGCCCCCATTGTCTGAGATAAGAAAATCTGTTATCCGTTATAATCCCACACTGGGATCATTCACATTAATGCACACTCAATTCACGAAATATTGCTTCTATTTGGTGAGCCTCTCTTATAATGTTCGCCTGTCCCTGGCCTGCCTAAAATCGCACACCTAAAACTCCCCCGCCCGACATGTTTCGCCGAAGTTGCGGCTTCATCAGGGGTAGAGGGTATTAGCGTCGGCACGCCACAGAACGCCCCCCTATGTACATAGTACCTGCTCCCTTTTTGTCACTCGCAGCCAATTTGCTGTGGGTAAGTGCGGAATGACATCAGATGCCGGCTAATGCTGATATGGTGGGGGACTGTTAGGTGTGCGATTTTAGGCCGGCCAGGCGAACATTATAAGAGAGGCTCACCAAATAGAAGCCATATTTTGTGAATTGAGTGTGCATGAATGTGAATGATCCCAGTGTGGATGAGGGACATTGTAAACTCAGCGGTGTTGCAGTGGGAAGGTCCCTGTATGTGCTGAAGGTGATCGTGAATTGAACAGTGGGGAGTATGGCTACCAAGGGTCACCCCCACCCCACACCAGTAAGTGTATATTGTTATGCTAGCAGCAGCAGGAAGCATGAGCTCCATCCTATAGCACACATACAGGGACATCCAGCACTATAGAATAAACACTGGCAGTTACACTGAGGTGACAGGAGTAGCAGGGAGTGGCAGCGCCAAGCCCTACAGTTTAATAATACTCTCACCACAACAACTCACAATATTTTTGCCCACTCATGCAAGAAATACTATAGGAGCATTTTTTGACAAGGCTCCGCTATCCACAATAGTGCATTGCCTTTTTCCCGTATACAGCCTTTTTAATTTGAGTTAGTATAGGTTTGGGTTTTACTAATATCAATAAAGTATATAATAATAAAAAATGAAAAAAGAATAGGTAGGACCCCTACAGGGATTTTCCGGCCATTGACCGACATAGTTTTTTCAATATTACAGCATGTTGCACGAAAACTTCAACTCCCAGCAGGTCCTGAAGGTTTGCATCTGACAGGGCATGCTAGGAGTTGTAATTTCCAGAGGGAAATGCAGTAGAATGTGAAATAATATTTTTTTTATTAAACTATAGTTTTACCTATATTAAATATTGCCAAATATTGCAGCAGCCTGTGATGTCCACCACTGAGTTACAGGCAGCTTCTGTTTCATGGGGGACACAGCAGCACAACCAGGACGTCTGCACACTCAAGAGCACAGCGCAGGGAGTGAGAAGGAAGCGCAGGCACCGCACCACATGTACCAAGAGGTGGGGCCTGCCGCCCTCTGAAAGATGGCAGTGCCAGCCGCCAGCATCACTGCAGCGCAAGTTAAGTGGCGAGATGATCATGACAGTCAAGATCATCTCGCCACCTTCTGTATGTCTGTGTAGCTCTGCTCTTCCTATTGAAGCAGCAGGCAGCGGCGCTTGCCAGCAGAAAGCTGGGGCTGCTTGCTGCTGCTGATTAATATGTAGACTGTAACTAGGCAGGGGCCCACCAAGGATTTCCCCAGTGGGCCAGTCTGAGCCTGTGTGCGATCTAATCTACCTTGTAAGAAAATGGCTGGAAGTGGAATCATCCACACTGGCATAGATTGTGGAGAAAGTGGTAGTCGACCGCTACCTCCGGGCCCTACTTGCTGACCTTCAATGTTGGTATGGGCACAGGGATCCAAAAGATGCCGACCAGCTCACCATCCAGGTGGAAAGATTCCTAGCAACTGAGGATTACCTGTTCCTGCAGCTCCAGCACCTCCCAGGAATGCCAGGCCCGGGACATCTGTGGGTAAGAGAGTTCCGGCTGTTGGGAGTGTGTGGAAGAGTGCAAGAGGGAGAAAGGCTCTGGAGGTTGGGCGTGGGCAAAAGAGTGATAGGTGTTCCCAGTGGCAATCTAGCCCAAGAAAGCACTACTCGCTGAGGGGACCAGGACTACTCAAGTGCTGGAGGTGCCATGAGTGGGGACATGTTGCTGCCCATTGATCTCTTACCTTCGAGCCCATGGAGTGTTACGCTAGCTGGGGACAGTCACTATTTGCAGAACCTATCTGTGCAGCTTCACCAAGACAAGGGACTTAGATGCAGATTTGCCTTGTGGTAGTGAGTGACTGCTCAGTCAAGGTGCTTTTTGACTCTGGTAGTCTGGTAACCTTGGTACATGCCGGATTTGTAGCTGAGGACCAAGTGCCGGGCAAATACATAAGTATGCTGTGCATCCACGGGGATACCAAGGTTTACCCCGTAGCCCTTGTAAAATGTGTTAAATCTATGACTACGGTTGGGTCTGGGTGGTAATAAGAATGATGCATGATCTTATATTGGGCTGTGATTACCCATTGTTCCGGGAACTGTGGAGAAAAGGAAACTCTTTTGAAGCAAGTGAAGAAACTCCTGCAGAATCTGTACCTTCCCCATCAAATAATGAAAAGGTAGGATTACATGAAATGCATGGTGATGATGATGATGGCACTTTTCCCTTGCAGGGAATCAAATTAGTAATTTCCCAATCAAATCACATTTTGATTGATTGTGGATCCTTTTCTATTTTTTTGATCAACTGTCTATGTCGTCTTCAATATGTAGGAATGACCCCACAGAGCACGAGGAAGTGATTAATCTTCCCCATCCTATTATTTTAAGTTGTTTCTTCTCATTGGATTGTACTGCATCAGCTGTATTCATATATGGCTGCCCTGGTTGGGCAAACAATTCGGGAAATGTTATTTTTTTTACAGTAGAAATCAATTTATAAAGTTATTATTCGTGAAGTAATAACTTTGGCTCATAGGAGCCAATACATTCTAATACTATACGGAGCGCTTGCTCCGTACAGTATTAAAACAAAGTTTTATGCGAATCGACTTTGGATGTTTCATCCGAAGTCGATTCGCTCATCCCTACATATGACCAATTAATGTGCCTAGCACACAGCCATGGCCTCTTCAAATAGCTGATTGGGTGACATGTTGAGAATTGTACCCCCACAACGCATCCGCAAGACTACGTTTGAGCGCCCAGTGGTGAAGGAATTGGAATTCCTCTCAATCAAATGCTAAGGGGCCGGAAAGGAGGCGGAGCACGCTTGACTTCAAGCGAGAAAGCCACTGCCCCCTTGACTGCAAGACTATCGTTTACATAGCGCACCCAGTTGAATAAAAGTCTTTTTTCAGACTTTTGGCGCATTGTACAGAAAAGACACAGAGACTCTGGTGAATCTGGTCTACATTATGCTGTATATACATTTGAAATATCTGTGTGTGTACTAAAACCATTTCTTTAGAAAAAAAAAAATTGCTCAGGTATCTTGCATAAATGTGTCCGAGTGGCATATTTTCTTTACAGCACTGGAACATGCTGACAGGTTTCTGAAGTAGAGGACATACTAATATCTCTTTTGAAATGATTATAGTTCTGAACAGCAGATGAATTTCCGGCACCAGGACTACAATCATGTGCAAGGTATATCACATTTGTATATGTTTGGATAGATTTTAGAACCAGTGACTTACACGGAAAAAAAAAAAAGTTTTCAGTATTTCTAGATAAACACAGTGCCATAATTATAAAATGTATATTACCAATATATAAATTAATTGTGTACTGTCAACTTACATTAGGTTCATATAGAGCAGATGTAGCAGGTACATGCCACTCTTGTGTGTTTTATTTTTTTTCCTTTGTTTTTCCGTAAGTATAATTATTGGATCTAAAGGAAAAGAAGGGTTTAGAAGTGAGCCTGGCTCCAGTCACACAGCAGACTCATTTATCACCTATCTTTTAGCGATAAATGTTGTTCATGGGCTACCTCCTTTAACTCCTTAAGGAGGCCATATTTCACCTTAAGGACCAGGCCATTTTTGGCAAATCTGACCAGTGTCACTTTATGTGGTGATAACTTTAAAACACTTTGACTTATCCAGGCCATTCTGAGATAGTTTTTTTTCGTCACATATTGTACTTCATGACACTGGTAAAATGGAGTCAAATTTTATTTTATTTTTATAAAAAAAATACCAAATTTTGTTAATCATCTTAATTTCTCTACTTCTCTACTTCTATAATACATAGTAATACCTACAAAAATAGTTATTACTTTACGTTCCCCATATGTCTACTTCATGTTTGGATAATTTGGGGAATGACATTTTATTTTTTGGGGATGTTACAAGGCTTAGAAGTGTAGAAGAAAATCTTGAAATTTTTCAGAAATGTTCAAAAACCCACTTTTCAAGGACCAGTTCAGATCTGAAGTCACTTTGTGAGGCTTACATAATAGAAACCACCCAAAAATGACCCCATTCTAGAAACTACACCCCTCAAGGTAGGTATTCAAAACTGATTTGACAAACTTTGTTAACCCTTTAGGTGTTCCACAAGAATTAGTGGAAAATAGAGATACAATTTCAAAATTTCACTTTTTTGGCAGATTTTCCATTTTAATATTTTTTTTTCCAGTTACAAAGCAAGGGTTAACAGCCAAACAAAACTCAATATTTATGGCTCTGATTTTGTAGTTTACAGAAACACCCCATATGTGGTCGTAAACCACTGTACGGGCACACGGCAGGGCGCACAAGGAAAGGAATGCCATACGGTTTTTGGAAGGCGGATTATGCTGGACAGTTTTTTGACACCATTTCCCATTTGAAGCCCCCCTAATGCACCCCTAGAGTAGAAACTCCAAAAAAAGTTACCCCATTTTAGAAACTACGGGATAGGGTGGCAGTTTTGTTGGTACTAGTTTAGGGTACATATGGTTTTTGGTTGCTCTATATTACACTTTTTGTGAGGCAAGGTAACAAGAAATAGCAGTTTTGGCACCGTTTTTATTTTTTGTTATTTACAACATTCATCTGACAGGTTAGATCATGTGGTATTTTTATAGACCAGGTTATCACGGACGCGCCTATACCTAATATGTATACTTTTTTTTTATGTAAGCTTTTCACAATGATTTTATTTTTGAAACAACAAAAAAAAATCATGTTTTAGTGTTTCCATAGTCTGAGAGCCATAGTTTTTGGGCTTTTATCTTGGGTAGGGTATGATTTTTGCGGGATGAGATGACGGTTTGATTGGCACATTTTGGGGTGCGTATGACTTTTTGATTGTTTGCTATTACACTTTTTGTCATGTGATCGCCTGCTGTAGTACTTTTTGTGATGTAAGGTGTACTTTTGGGACTTCTTCTTTTGGGGGGCTTATCCTTTACAATGCATTCCAATACTTCTGTATTGGAATGCATTGGCTGTATGAGTAAGGCCGAATGCACACAGCCGTGTTCAGTGGAACACGGCCGTGTGCATTCGGCCTAATACTTTGTGTATTACTCATACAGCTTCCTGCCTGTGAGATCCAGGGGGCTGGATCTCACAGGCTCGTCACCGGAAGGCAGCGCCGATGCCTCAGGAAGGCATCGTGCTGCATGCCATCGGGTCCCCCCTACAGCCCCACGGGGACCCAATGGCGCCGCCGACAGCTGCCGCCGCATAAGGTGAAATCCGCAAGCCGCAGGTCTGAATTGACCTGCAGTTTGCGGCGATTGCTGACACGGGGGACCCCCCCCCCGCGCATTTAGCCAAGGTACCTGCTCCATGATTTGAGCAAGCCCTGGGTTCCGATCACCGCCCGCTGAAGAAATACACATGACGTACCGGTATGTCATGTGTCCTTAAGTACCGGGACAACATGCCGTACCGGTACGTCATGTGTCCAGAACAGGTTAAGTAAATACGGTACCTATATATCCGATAAAATAACTATTTTAGAGCACCATGTCTTAAAATTCTGTGCTGTGTCATCACTCTGCAGACAGAATTATAGGAAAAGATGATACAGAATTTCATAGAAAATGCAAGTACTAAAACAAACATGTCAGGATTAGTGATGGGTCCTCTTTGAAGTAATGTTTTTTCTTCATCTGTTAAATAATTAAAGTAAAATTCCCATCTGGATAATTTATGGTATAGAATATAGCATAAATGTCCAATAGGTGTGGTTCCGACATGCCACGCATCTATGGTGTCCTCTACGTTCAGCGCTATGGGACTAATGAAAATAGTTGAAATTGTGTTCTCAGCTACTTTTGGAAGTCCCATATTAGTTAATGGAGAACAAGCCATGCATGCACAGCCAACCCCCATTCACCATTATGGGATATCTACAGAATTGCCAAGCCAGCTCTCTAGTGCTGTGAATGAAGAGGTGGCTGTATATGCGTGGCTTTCTCTCCACTCACTTTGGGACCCTGTTCTTGATATAGGAGCAGGACTCACATCTATCAGACATTTTTGGGCATATCCTATCATTGGGAATATACATTTAAGTCTATAACACACTCAGAAGCTGAATTACTTAAAAGAGGACCTGTCATTCCTACTGACATACTTGTTTTAGTAAATACTTGTATTTTCCATGAAATTCTGGATCATCTTTTCTTAGAACTCTGCACATGACACAACACATTTTTAGAAAATGCCATAAATTTCCTAGATGGGAATACCCCTTAAGGAATCAGAAACCACGGTAGTTAACACACTGATTATATACTAACCTAGTTACATGATATGTGATAAAGTTTTGACCTATTAGAGAAGGACACATTTAAAAAAAAAAATCAATCTAAATATCACCATACTCTTTTTAGTTCAAAAGGAATGGACGGCACTGTGCTTACTTTAAGGTCCGGGTGCACGGTCAGCAGGTCGGATCCCCGTCAAGAACATAATAAATAGACCGGCACTCCGTAATTTCTTTGCAGAAAAGAAGACTTCTTTATTCGTCACCCATATGTGACGCGCGTTTCGGCACAGATATGTGCCTTTATCAAACAACAGGTGATAGTAGCTCATTCCCACATGTAAAACACACCTTTTAAATAACCCACCCCCTGATCACATGAGTAGTCATATGATTGTGGCTGAAGGCACCCGCCCCCCAATCACATGACTAGTCACATGAATATGACATCATATTACTATGTGACACCAATACAACAGGACAGGACATCTTCACGACAGCTCACTCTCTCTGCAGTCAGGAAGGGAACATTTCCCTGTCTGAACTGCGTCCATTGTTCAAGCGTTATTAAGGGCTCCAACATATCACACCCACACACAGGACAACAAATTCCAGTCCGGGGTCACTTTACATGTGACAGTAGTTTCGTCATTTACTTATTAAAATGTCCGTGTGGGTTGTGTTATATTGGAGAGACCACAATGCGCATAAAAGACCGAGTGGGGAAACACAAATCCACAATTAGGAAAGAGAATATTTTGTTACCTATCCCTCAACATTTTATTGAGAAAAACCATCGCATCTCACAATTGCGTTTTCAAATTATAGAGGAAGTGACCTTACCTCGACGTGGAGGGAATCGGATCCAGATGCTCCACCAACGTGAAGCATATTGGATCCACCGGCTTGAGACGCTTGCCCCCAAGGGTCTAAACAAGGAATATACACTGAATAGCTTCATCTGAAATCAGCCTGTGGAACGTATGATGATTAAATATATATACTGTAATATATTGTGCATTTGGTTCTATAATAGATTGCTGACTTAACTACTCAGGCTCTATAGTAATGTACAAATTTAGATACATACTCTGCCTTGTTCTATTCATATCGAGTTTTGTTTGTATTGGTGTCACATAGTAATATGATGTCATATTCATGTGACTAGTCATGTGATTGGGGGGCGGGTGCCTTCAGCCACAATCATATGACTACTCATGTGATCAGGGGGCGGGTTATTTAAAAGGTGTGTTTTACATGTGGGAATGAGCTACAATCACCTGTTGTTTGATAAAGGCATATATCTGTGCCGAAACGCGCGTCACATATGGGTGACGAATAAAGAAGTCTTCTTTTCTGCAAAGAAATTACGGAGTGCCGGTCTATTTATTACATGCTCTTTTTAGGTCCAATGTGCTTTACTGTGGAGTTTAAGCTCTGTTTTAGAAACTTGTCTAATTATTACTAGACAAGGGTAGATCGGCAGTGCACCCTACCAGGAACATTTTCGGTGGGCTGATTGTCTTCAGTATCCTGTGGGCCAGCGGTGACTTTCCCTTCACAAATTGTGGCATTAAAATGACATCACAGCGCAATACACATCACAGAGAAGGTTCTTTTGCAATCTCATTACCATGCAACTGGATAATGAGAGGGTGGCGGCCTGCGTCAGCCCTGCTGCAAACTCATCATGCTGCCATGTCTTTCACACCTGGTAGCAGTATAGAAATCATTAAAGGCTTACTACGGTAATTCACCATGAGGCTCCTCCCACTCCTAGCATAATCTTCATGCCTCTGATGCTGTGCTCCATACTTTCTCTTGCGCCAGGACATAGTCTGTAGGCCAGAAGAGACCTGCGGCTTGCAATACAAACTATTGCGGGTAGCAGGAGTGTTTGTTTTTTTCCCTCTTGCCCATTACTGGGGATAGACATTACCTGGGGACAGTGGGAATGGCCATTACTAGGAGCAGTGGGGATGGCCATTACTAGGGCCAGTGGAGGTGGCCATTACTGGGGCAGGGGAGGTGGCCATTACTGGGGCAGGGGAGGTGGCCTTTACCGAGGGCAGTGGGGATGGCTATTACTAGGAGCAGTGAGAATGGTCATTACTGGGGGCAGTGGGGATGGACATTACTGGGGGCAGTGTGTGGGGGCATTATTATTACTGGAGGCACAATAAGGGCTTTATTATTACTGGGGACATTATTATTGCTGTAGGCACTATAGGCGGCATTATTCATGTTGGGGGCACTATGGGGGCATTATTATTACTGGGGCACAATAGGAGACATTATTATTACTGACGTACCATATCAGAATTATTACTGGACCTCGCTTTGTCCTCAGTCTTTCAGGCAGAACAACTCAAGCTCAGACTTTGATCCCACACAGCACTCCACAGAGCTCCACAGTCAGAGATGTAATCACCACCACCTGACACTGCTGGCTGTTTTTTTGCAGGCCATTCAAAACCTGGCCTGGAACATGGGAAGTAGTCACCCACCCAGCACTATAACTACTCTCATTAAGAGCCGTCCTGGATGAGCTATTCACAGCTATACTAAATAACAAAGTGTCAACCAGCTACTGCCGCTGACACCTGAAATACTGGCTCTTACTTCACCGAGGCCAGGATCCTCGGTGACACATACCTACCATCAACAATGGTCCCTTCTGCCTTCTTACAGTGGGTGCATTCTGAAACTTAAGTGGAAAGGTCAAACTGGTCTACATTCTGCTGTATATACATTTAAAATATATGTGTATTTATAAATTTTTAAAAATTCATATTTATTTTTTTAAAGTGTTATCTTGCACAAAAGTGTCTGAGTGGCTTATTATCTTTACAGCACTGGAATATGCTGAGAGGCATACTGATATGTCTTTTGGAATGATTGTAGTTCTGAACAGCAGATGAATTTCCAGGCATTAGGACTACATTCATGTGAAAGGTATATCAGATTTGCCTGTGTCGGCCCTGCTGCGATCTATTTATCATACTGCCCCCAGTAACTCCTGCTGTCAAGTCTTTCAAACCTGGCAGCAGAAGTCATGACAGACTTACTAGTTTTTCCTCTGGGTGCCAAAGGACCTGAGACTCCTCCCAGTCCTAGCATTAGCATGCCTCTGATGCTGTGCTCCATACCTTCTCCTGTGCTGGGACATAAGCTGTAGGGTAGAAGAGGCCCGCGGCTTGCAGAACAAACTGCGGCAGAGGCATTACATCAGGATATTAGAAGGGGAAGTAACGAACTGTTCCTAGTTATATACCAAGGACTTCTCTTGTCAGCAATTGAACTTTGATAAATTGCAACAGCATACTGCCGATGTAACAGAAATTGGATATAGTTTATAAAGAGTGTTTAGTGTGGAAGAAATATCACATACGTGGAGCGCTCTTTGCATATTTATCCTTGGATACACCTTGCATTGATATAGGATATTTAGCGGTATATCAGCACATTTGTGCGATTTGTTAAATCAAATATAGGACTGATTTGTGCCATCATTCTCACAATTGGTGCGTTTTTAAGGATTGGTGTGTGTAAACATTATATATGAAGTTTGTAGGAGAAATACCACCCAAGTAAGCGGAGGCTGGTCACGCCATCTATCTTCTCTCCAAATTAAACCAAACCTCCAGGACCTATTGGACCTACGCTGGGGAAACCAGAGAGAGATTTTTTGAGTTATCAGCCTCCGCCCAAACGGTTTTTATACCAATTTCTCCAATTAGGTTTTATTATATTGCTGTTTTATTATATTGTGATTTTATTATATTATATGTTTTATGAATAAATTGTGTCCTATATTTCCACATACGAGTGCCCATCCATATTTTCTACCATTTATATCCAATTTTCAGGGGTGTCTCAAATTTTGGTTGGTGCACCTACCCTGAAAGAACAGAGGTGAGCGGATCTCCTCCCTTTTTTCTATTGTGCTACACTGTTGTGTTTGGTTCTGCTGGTGCAGTATATTGTGCTGCACTTTGGTATTTGTTTTTGATATTGCTTGCTCAACCTACTTGACTTGAGCCTGCCTACTTGTGTTGGCCCTACCTTTTGTTAACCTGGGCCTACCTACAACACGGGGCCCTTATTATTTTTTTCCAAGGCCACTTTAAATTCTCAGTCTACCCTGTTCCTAGATGATCCAGTAGGTGATCCACTGACTGACTTCAATAGGGAGTCTGGTTCCCACTGCGGACAGTCAGTGGCTGCAGTAGCATCAAAGCAGATGTTTACAGCGGGGGACCTGAGCAAAGCAGCCGGGGCAGGGGCGCAGGTAATTATTCTTCCTTTTGGCAGGTCTGTGGAGGAGGGGAATTTGGAAAAAAAAGCCCAAAAGATGGCCAACCCCTTTAAAACTTGTTTACACATTTAACATTTTAAGATATTTATTTCTACTATGTACCTCTGACATTATATGAAGAAATAATAATATAAGAACCTTAGGGGAAATGGCACTATGTGAACAATTTGTAATGTGCTTCTGATATGGTCAACCTGTCAACCACTGTCCACCTACCACAAATTTGCTGAAACACCTCTTAGGCCCCTTTCATACGAGCGAGTTTTCTGCATGGGTGCAATGCGTGACATGAACACATTGCACCCGCACTGAATCCTGACCAATTCATTTCAATGGGGCTGTGTACATAAGCAATGTTTTTCATGCATCACTTGTGCGTTGCGTGAAAATCGCAGCATGTTCTATTGTCTGCGTTTTTCACGCAATGCAGGCCCCATAAAAGTGAATAGGTCTGCGTGAAAATTGCTTTACATCAGCACGCAAGTGCGGATGCTATGCAATTTTCACGGATGGTTGCTAAGGAGATGATGTTATTAAATAGGAATGAGGTCCATTCACTTTATTATTTTCCATTATAACATGGTTATAATGTAAATCAATAGCATTCTTTAATACAGAATGCTAAGTAACATGTCCCTTGAAGTTAAAAAATAATAAACAAAATTACTCACCTCATCCACTTGATCGCGCAGCCGTTATTGTCTTCTTTCTTCTTCTTGCAGGAACTGCAAAAGGACCTGCGCTGACGTCATCGCGCTCACCACGTGGTGAGCACGGTGACGTCAGCGCAGGCCCTGCTGAATGAAGATAGAACGTCAGCGCAGGTCCTGCAAGAAGAAGAAAGAAGACAATAACGGCTGCGCGATCAAGTGCGGTGAGTAATATTTTTATTATTTTTTAACCTCAAGGGACATTATACTTAGCATTCTGTATTAAAGAATGCTATTATTTTCCCTTATAACCATGTTATAATAGAAAATAATAAAATCTACAGAACACTGAATGCAAACCCAAACTTCAGTGAAGAAGTCTGGGTTTGGGTCTGGGTACCACATTCAGTTTTTTATCACGCGTGTGCAAAACACATTAAAACGCTTTGCACTCGAACTGAAAAAACTGAACAGCGCAGCGCATTCGCAGGCAAAACTGACTGAAATTGCGTGCACACACGCGCGGGTTTCCCGCAATGCACCCGCAACACATCCGGACCTCTTCCGCGATGCCCGTGTGAAAGGGGCCTTAGTGTCAGTGTAAAGTTTACAGTGCAGTTCCTCAATCTAGTTACCATCCAACTGCTGTTACTGTGGATCCTGCCTCAAGCTTTCTTATTTATGGTTTCTTATTTCTGGTTCCTGTTCCTGGTTCATTATACCTCCTAGACTTGTGGATACCACAAATTAGACAACTTGAGTGCTGTCCTGATTGACATTATATCTGACCACGCTCCAATCCTTAAAGCGTACCTGAGTTTTAAAAAAAAGTTTGGATAATGGCTGTGCTTCTTTGTACAATCATAACTGTGAAGGAACAGTTATGTTTGGGCTTCCCGAATATTTTTTTCCAGCTATATTATTCCCTGTTTCAGCTGCACAGTAAGATGCATTTAACTCAGAAATACTGTATCTCTATTTCGGCAGCACTGTATTGCTGTGATGTCCTTTCCCTTACTTCCCACTATGTTTGTTTTCATCTCTGGAACTCAGAGAACAGATACGAGGGATAAATCACACTTACAGAAAGGCAGGAGGCTCCTGTGATGTTCAGAACATAAAGCTTGCTCATAGTTACTGTTCCTAGAACCTGTACAGGGCATCCCTTAGCCTCTCCACTCCAATCTGTCAGCACTGTAGGCAGGAACACACAGACAGTGAGTTCCAACTGGAACACAGACCAATTTCTCTGGCTACTTGCAGTTCAATTCCTAGGCAGCAAGTCCACAACTGGTTGACATTCCCTACTCTAGATGCAGGACTGGCACACACACACACACACACACAGAAGAAACTACACAAAGACGAAGTCATACAGGAAGGGGTCGGAACCAGACGTACAATGCAGGACCAAATTCAGACTACAGAGGGTAGTTGGAATAGCCAAGCTAAAGTCAGAACCAGAGGGGAAGCACAGTACCAAATCATGAGACAGAGAGTGGTCAAAGGCAAGCTGAGGTCAATCCAATAAGCAATCCAAACGCATACAGAACAGAACTGGGAGCACAGCTAGGGAGTGAAAATCGTATCTGGCCAGGAAGAGGTTTAAATAGAGCACCGAGTCCCAGGATCAGAACCTGATAGGTCATGATTTGACTCTCCATTAGTCAGAACACAGACATAGAACAGCTGAGCAATCAGCCCACTGCTAGTCTCCAGAATGCACCTGCTGTGGAGAGAAAAAGAGCATTGCATCCTGTTGGTAAGGAAGCTGTCGCGTCACCAGGTGGCGTGGGCTTGCAGCCCGTCTTTTCCACACTGAAGTTGGAGACCTCGCTGCTGGGGCCCGGACAGGTAAGTTTGTGACACTAGCAGTGGCAAAACCAGTAGCAGACTAAGGATCAACTCTCAATGTAGGGAAAGTCAGCATCTGATAATCCAGCTTCTGTAGGGGATTTCTTTTGTGTAACATTGGTATTCCGAAATTTTAATTATGTTGGACTTTACCTGTAAATCTGTTGCTTCAAAGTTGTCTTTGATCAAGATCTGACGTCCACCGCATATATATATATATATATATATATATATAAAACATTTGTAAATACTGATTCTACTGTATAGTGAGGCATAAATACATGAAAGGGGTCTTTATCAAGCCCTGTACATCAGAATCCTGACTTAAGAAAGTCTCAAAATAGGGCCTTTGTGACTTTTTGGGGTTACTTGTGTGGGAAAGTGGATATGGTACGTTAATGCGTTTCACTAATTTATCACTGACACTTTTTAAAAAGTTGCAAAAAAAGAAAATTGCAAACTCATTCCATTAGGAGAATGGCATAGAAAAAAAACGAAGGTAGCTTTTGTAGATACAATTGTTAGGTGTGCAACATGCCGGATCGCAGAGGAGAACGCGTGAGGTTGGCAGTGGGCCGAAGGTCGCAATAGTTCATCGCCACTCCACACATTCCTGGCGCATGCGCACTGCTGGGCAGAGGAACAGGGACTTTCAATGCGCATGCACTAGCCCGCGCAACCCGATCCAGCCGGCGGAAGCACGGGATTTCAGACGGAGAGGAGGAGGTAATCAGATTAAACAAGGGCGGGCCAGAGGGGTGAAAGAGGAGGGGTTTGATAAGCATAGCGCCGAGGGGCCTGGGCACCGGCCGCATGAACGCCGCGCCTGGGCACCTTCAGAACCTAATTACCATATGGTATAAAAGTCTTTTTTGAAGCAAATCGGCGATGGACTGCAATATGAAAGGTACCATAGTAATCTGGGGAAAGTAATGGAGAACCTGATCTGAGTGGTCTGTAATGGTCATATTCGGTGAAAGACTCCCTTTAAGTTCAATGTTTTGTTAATCTGAGTTTTATGTGATGGATCAGAACACAATAGTCTAAGTTGGTAAAGTGAAATGAGAAAAATGTATAAATAAAACTATTGTTTAGAAATACAAAACAGAAAATTGGCATGCGCATATATATTCACCCCCTTTGTTAGGAAGCCTATAAAAAGCTCTGGTGCAACCAATTACCTTCAGAAGTCACATAATTAGTGAAATGATGTCCACCTGTGTGCAATCTAAGTGTCACATGATCTGTCATTACATATACACACCTTTTTTGAAAGGCCCCAGAGGCTGCAACTCCTAAGCAAGAGGCATCACTAACCAAACATTGCCATGAAGACCAAGGAACTCTCCAAACAAGTAAGGGACAATGTTGTTGAGAAGTACAAGTCAGGGTTAGGTTATAAAAAAATATCCAAATCTTGATAATCCCCAGGAGCACCATCAAATCTATTGTAACCAAATGGAAAGAACATGGCACAACAGCAAACCTGCCAAGAGACGGCCGCCCACCAAAACTCATGGACCGGGCAAGGAGGGCATTTATCCGAGAGGCAGCACAGAGACCTAAGGTAACCCTGGAGGGGCTGCAGATTCCACAGCAGAGACTGGAGTATCTGTACATAGGATGACAATAAGCCGTACGCTCCATAGAGTTGGGCTTTATGGCAGAGTGGCCAGAAGAAAGCCATTACTTTCAGCTCAAAACAATAAGGCACGTTGTGAGTTTGGGAGAAGGCATGTGGGAGACTCCCAAAATGTATGGAGGAAGGTGCTCTGGTCTGATGAGACTAAAATTGAACTTTTTGGCCATCAAAGAAAATGCTATGTCTGGCGAAAACCCATTACCGAAAGAACATGATCCCCACAGGGAAACATGGTGGTGGCAGCATCATGCTGTGGGGATGCTTTTCTGCAGCTGAAACTGGGAAACTGGTCAGAGTTGAGGGAAAGATGGATGGTGCTAAATACAGAGATATTTTTGAGCAAAACCTGTACCACTCTGTGCGTGATTTGAGGCTAGAACCGAGGTTCACCTTCCAGCAAGACAATGACCCCAAACACACTGCTAAAGCAACACTTGGGTGGTTTAAGGGGAAACATGTAAATGTGTTGGACTGGCCTAGTCAAAGCCCAGATCTCAATCTAATAGAAAATCTGTGCTCAGACTTAAAGATTGCTGTTCACAAGCGCAAACCATCAAACCTGAAAGAGCTGGAGCAGTTTTGCAAGAAGGAATGGGCAAAAATCCCAGTGGTTAGATGTGACAAGCTAATAGAGACTTATCCAAATCGACTTGGAGCTGTGATTGCCGCAAAAGGTGGGTCTGCAAAGTATTGACTTTAGGGGGGTGAATAGTTATGCACATTGACTTTTCTGTTATTTTGTCCTATTTGTTGTTTGCTTTACAATAAAAAAAAACATCTTCAAAGTTGTGGGCATATTCTGTAAATGAAATTATGCAAACCCTCAAACAATCCATGTTAATTTCAGGTTGTGAGGCACCAAAATACAAAAAACGTCAAAAGGGGGGGGGGGTGAATACTTTTGCAATCACTATAGAATATGCTGTGATTTTTACGCAATGCACAAGTGATGCGTGAAAACCAACGCTCATGTACACAGACCCATTGAAATGAATGGGTCTGGATTCTGTGCGGGCGCAATGCGTTACAGTAAGTCTGGAGGGGTTTGCATCACGCATTGCACCCGCGTGGAATACTCGCTTGTGTGAAAGGGGCCTAACTGACCAGATATTATCCTCATGATAAATGCCACCCCCATACTATTTAAATGCTTGTATTTTCCAGCTATTCCAATTAGTTTATTATTAGGTTTCAATTTTGCCATGACTTTTTGTCCCAATTGTATATGTACACTCAAGTTTTGTGTAACTATTATTTAGCAAGTATATAATGATATTGCATGGGCACTATGGTGGTACTGCCTGTACTATAGCTTTACATGGACTATGTACTTGTACAGTGGTATTTTGTGGGCTAATTATTTCATTTTTATGTAGCTATGCTTGGGGGCTAAGGTAAAGTATTTGCTCTGGGGTCAACGCTATCTGTGCATCAGCTGCCCTTTTGGTTTATGCAAATGTCATGGATGCAATAATTTGCATAGTCCCAAACTTTTGTATTATTCCGCTGTGTTTGTTATGAGATGGTTGTAGATTCTTCGTACAGTAAGATATTTTTTGCAAAGAGGGAGGGTGTTCACATTGTTTGGTAATGTCACTGTTTTACATTATTGGCTTATCACATGTGGGTAGATGGAAGATCTGAGAAATATTTGTATATGGACTGTGTAGTTATTTATATAACCCTGTGTTTTCTTTTTTTAAATGTTATCTTCTCAGGTGTCAAAAGATGGAAAAAGAGATTCACA
Organism: Bufo gargarizans; assembly: GCF_014858855.1. Classification (NCBI taxonomy): domain Eukaryota; kingdom Metazoa; phylum Chordata; class Amphibia; order Anura; family Bufonidae; genus Bufo; species Bufo gargarizans. The sequence goes on along the minus strand of NC_058083.1, from coordinate 325,773,127 downwards.
GATTATATAGATCACCGGGGGATTTTACCTCTCCTCTCTATTCTGTGACAAGTAAGATACTTCCTGTTGCCTCATTTTGCACCTTCCAGACACCGAAACAGCAGGTGTTTCCCTCAGCCGTACTTACCAACCGTCAGTTATAATTGCTTCATTCTATGCAGTGTTCTTCCGTCTTACACATGGGATTGTACATAAGTGTAAATATAAAAATCCCAATAAAATTGTTCCTATCACATCGCTCAAATACTTGTGCTGCAGGTCCCAGAAGTGAAGTGGATATATTCACACAGAGATGCGATATTTATGGAACTGCTCTGCTTCACATTCGAAGAACTTTATCCTTTGGTGCAATCATCCACATTATCAGACACCGGACATCAATACTCCCAACATTGATCTTAAACCGGACCTCTATAGGTTCCTCTCTAGAGTATCAAAATCACAAAATAGTGAAATACCACCGGTACAGTTTAACATTTCCATTTCCGCGTCACAGGGTTGAAGCGCTTCCTCTTCAAACAGCTGATTGTCAGGGGAGCTGGGTACCGGACCCCCACTGATCAGATATTGATGACCTATCCTGAGAATTGATTATCAATACAAACTGGCTCCACAACCCCTTTAAGTTCAGATGGGTTTTGAGACTTGAAGTTGAATTAGATGCATTAAGATTTGTAGGGATGTCCAACAATGAGAGAAGGTATACGCATATGCAGTCCTAGAGGTTCCAAGTTGTTACAACATAATAAAAAATACCCAGAATTACAAATGGCTTGATATAGCTGCTGAGTGACAACCATAGTCTGGATCCCCGCACGTCCGCTGCTGCAGCTATTGGCTGCAATCCCCCTTAACCCCTCAACCCCCCACCCACCACCATCACTGGATGCTGCGGCGGCTGTGCAGGGAGCTGGAGTGATGCGAATGCCGGCAAAGTAAGTAAGATGTATAGGAGGGGCCCAGACATTGTGATGTATAGAATTAGATAACCCCTTTAAAGGAGTATTCCAGCCTACAACATTCATAACTAGAGATGAGCAAAGTTTTAGAAAATTCGATTAGACTGCTTCGCTGAATTTTACAAAAAAGTTTTTGTACCTCTCAGATGCCGCTTTCATACATGATCGCGGCATCTGAGTGTAGACACAGTGTAAAATTAACATAAAAAAACATTAAATCATACTTACCGCCTCCATTTTCTTGCGATGGGCCGGCCGCCGCCATCTTGCTTGAAGATCTTGCGCAAAATCTTGCGCGGCCAGAGATGACATCATACGTCACCACGCATGGGATTTCGGCCGAGGTCTTCAATCAAGATGGTGGTGGCCGGCCAGTCGTAAGCAAATAGAGGAGGAAAGTATGATTTAATTATTTTTTTATACACTATTTCAGGTTAAATCGATTCGCTACCATGAAGGACGAGGAAATTCGGCTTCGTGGCAAATCAAATTTATCCTGAAATTTGGATCGAATTCCACTTCGGTGGATTAGATTCGCTCATCTCTTATCATAACCTATCTGCTGGGGTCAACCTGTAGAACCCCGACCGATCACTAAAAAGGAGGACCATGAACCTTCCAGCCACTTGACCACTGCAGACTGATGAAAACATCAGAGCACTGTTTGACAAGAGCAACAGCATGCGTGTTCCAATATCAGACTCCTGATCATCTAGCATTTTTTACCTATCCTGTGAATAAGTGATACATTTAAACAAATGTCAGTTTAATTGATGTCACAAATGTCACTTTTTTATTGAATAAATACTGTGAAATTTAACTTTCAAAAAACATCTCCTTTTTGGATCCTTCTACTTCTAGCATTTTTCTTCTACTTTTAATCTTAATAATATACAAAAACTAAGACAGGTGCACTTTGCGTTCTTACTAACCCTTGTACTGGTGTAAAATTGAGAATTAGCCAACATATCCTGCTTGGAGGACATGTCTGAGCCCGAGCACCGCACGAGCTACTTGAGAAACCTTGGCACGGTGCTGGAGCTCAGACATGTCCTCCAAGCAGGATATATTGGCTAATTCAAAATTTTACACCAGTACGAGGGTTAGTAAGACCGCAGAGTGCACCTGTCTTTGTTTTTGTTATATTGCTATCCTGTGTAGGATGTCCATTGTGGTACTTGTGGTCCTCTGCAGGCATCAGTGGCGTAACTACCGGGGAAGCAGCTGCTTCGGGGCCCGGCGCCCCAGCAGCGTGTGTGACAGTTTATTTTCAAGTTAGTTAAATATCGTGTTCAGGGCCCCTTCACAGCAGTCGCTAGTGTGATCTAATCTTACTGTCTGCTAAAGTCTCCTGGTCTGGGATTTGAACCCACAACCTCCAATCTATCAGTGAATCAGTGGCAAAGCATTTACCCTCACAGCCATAAAGGCTGCATTACAACTGATTGGGAAAAAAAAAACTACATCTATACACATGACAGCTGCCCAAACACACCTAGCACTGCTATATCTGTATATGACAGCTGTCCCTGCACACTCAGCTCTGCTATATCTCTATATATGACAGCTGCCCCAGCAAACCCAGCTCTACTACATCTATACACATGACAGCTGCCGAAACACAGTCAGCTCTGCTACATCTATACACATGACAGCTGCCCCCAACACACCCAGCACTGCTATATCTCTATATGACAGCTGTCCCAGCACACTCAGCTCTGCTATATCTCTATATATGACAGCTGCCCCAGCAAACCCAGCTCTACTACATCTATACACATGACAGCTGCCGAAACACAGCCAGCTCTGCTACATCTATACACATGACAGCTGCCCCCAACACACCAGCACTGCTATATCTCTATATGACAGCTGTCCCAGCACACTCAGCTCTGCTATATCTCTATATATGACAGCTGCCCCAGCAAACCCAGCTCTACTACATCTATACACATGACAGCTGCCGAAACACAGCCAGCTCTGCTACATCTATACACATGACAGCTGCCACAGCACACTCAGCTCTGCTATATCTCTATATATCTATCTACTGTATAGCAATACTTAGAGATATATAGATGTAGCAGAGCTGGGTGTGCTGGAGCAGCTATCATATCTAAAGATATAGCAGAGCTAAGTGTGCTGGGACAGCTGTCATATAGAGATATAGCAGTGCTGGGTGTGTTTGGGCAGCTGTCATATGCATAGATGTAGCAGAGCTGGGTTTGCTGGGGCAGCTATCATATATAGAGATATAGCAGAGCTGAGTGTGCTGGAACAGCTGTCATATAGAGATATATCTGAGATACTTCTATATCTGTATATGACAGCTGTCCCAGCACACTCAGCTCTGCTATATCTCTATATATGAGCAGCTGTCATGTGAATAGATGTACACTTAGCCAGCTATAACAGTAGAAGTCTCATATTTTTTCAGTCAGCCACAAGGCAGCTGGTATGGTCTAGTGGTTAGCTGCTTTGCCTCTGAAGCAGAAGGTCGTGGGTTCGAATCCCAGCCGAATCTTTTCTCAAATACAAGCACTGACTCCATATAAGGACATAGAGGGCGGGACAGAATACAAGGCGGGACACAGGAAGAGGCTGCATCGCATCGCTGACATGGAGGTAAGTAGAAGTGTTTATTTTTTTTTTTTAATACCTGACTGTTACTGCATGGGGGAGCAGGAGGCACCTGATACTGGCAGTGGCACCTGATACTGGCACATGGGGGGAGGGGGGTTGGCACCTGATACTGGCACCTGGGGGGGGAGGGGGGTTGGCACCTGATACTGGCACATGGGGGGGGAAGAGGCACCTGATACTGGCACATGGGGGGGGAGAGGGGTTGGTACCTGATACTGGCATATGGGGGGGGGGAGGAGGGAGAGTGGCACCTGATACTGGCATATGGGGGGGGGGGAGGGAGAGTGGCACCTGATACTGGCATATGGGGGGGGGAGGGAGAGTGGCACCTGATACTGGCATATGGGGGGGGGAGGGAGAGTGGCACCTGATACTGGCACATGGGGGGGAGAGGGGTTGGCACCTGATACTGGCATATGAGGGGGGGGAGGGAGAGAGGCACTTGATACTGGCACTTTTTTTGTGGGGGGGATGGCACTATGATACTGGGACATGGGGGGGGGAGAGGCACCTGATACTGGCACCTAGAGGGGAGAGGGGGGGTTGGCACTTGATACTGGCACATATGGGGGGGAAGAGGCACCTGATACTGGCACATGGGGGGGAGAGGGGTTGGTACCTGATACTGGCATATGGGGGGGGGGGGGGAGAGTGGCACCTGATACTGGCATATGGGGGGGGGAGGGAGAGTGGCACCTGATACTGGCACCTGGGGGGGGAGGGGGGGTTGGCACCTGATACTGGCACATGGGGGGGAGAGGGGTTGGCACCTGATACTGGCATATGGGGGGGGGGAGGGAGAGAGGCACTTGATATTGGCACTTTTTTTTGTGGGGGGGGAGATGGCACTATGATACTGGGACATGGGGGGGGAGGAGAGAGGCACTTGATACTGGCATGTGGGGGGGGGGGGGGTTGGCACTATGATACTGGCACATGGGGGGGAGAGGCACTTAATACTGGCACTTTTTTGGGGGGGAGATGGCACTATGATAATGGGACATGGGGGGGAAGAGAGAGGCACTTGATACTGGCACATGGGGGGGTTTGGCACTATGATACTGGCACATGGGGGGTGGGAAGGAGAGAGGCACTTGATACTGGCACATGGGGGGAGATGGCACTATAATACTGGGACATGTGGGGGGGGGGGAGAGGCACTTGATACTGGCACATGATGGGGGGGCATCTATGGGGACACTTACTGGCACATTATTGGGGGGCATTATGGGGGACACTAGGCCGGCAGCCTATCAGAGGCCGGACACTGAGGGGCATCTACTGGGGCACTATATATGGGGCATTTTATACTGGTACATTATGGGGGGCACTAGCAGGAAGGGGGAGAGGAGCACTATGGGGGAATTTACTGGGGGCACTATATAGGGGTATTTTATACTGGCACATTATGGGGGCACTATGGGGACATTAGCTCAACTGGGGGCATTACAAGGGGGTATTTTTGCACTGTCACATTATAAGGAGAATTATTACTACTGGATGGGCATTATGGTGGGCTTTATTACTCCCCCATGGTATGACCCCCTAGTAGCAGCACCAGCCTCTCCCTGCTCTGCTATTCCTCTGCCCCTTCTCCAAATCCTTATTATGAAATCTTTCTCATTAGGATAAAACACAACATCAGCTCCGCCGAGCCCCCGGCCAAAGTGTGGAAGTGGCGTCCGAGACCCCCAAGGGCCAAGCCAAGAAATTGTAAGTGTTCATATGAAATATGTTTATGTTATACACATATAGCCTACACTGTGCCCCACAATGTACAGTATACCTCTATCTTGTGCCCCACAATTTACAGTATACTGCTACACTGTGCCCCACAATATACAGTATACCTCTACACTGTGCCCCACAATATACAGTATACCTCTACACTGTGCCCCACAATATACAGTATACCGCTACACTGTGCCACACAATATACAGTATACCTCTACATTGTGCCTCACAATATACCTCTACACTGTGCCATACAATATACAGTATACCTCTACACTATGCCTCACAATATACAGTATACCTCTACACTGTGCCACACAATATACAGTATACCTCTACACTGTGCCCCACAATATACAGTATACCTCTATACTGTGCCACACAATATACAGTATACCTCTACACTGTGCCTCACAATATACCTCTACACTGTGCAACACAATATACAGTATACCGCTACACTGTGCCACACAATATACAGTATACCGCTACACTGTGCCAAAGGAGTGGGGTTTACACAGGAGGAGGGAGATGCGAAGCGCGCTGAGGGGGCCCTTACAAATATTTGCTGTGGGGCCCAGTCACTTCTAGTTACGCCCCTGGCAGGCATCCTCCATTGTATGCATTTTTGCTGGGGATTGCCATTAGCAACGGGCCACAAGTGCAGGATCTGCCCCCCCCAGTATAGATGCACCACTGCATATAGGGTTGAGCACTTCCTGCTTTTTAATACCACGCCAATTTGTAGTTTGCATTTAGAATTTTTTGGAGGTGTAGAAACTCCTAGTCTAAATGTGCCTTTATTTCCATCCACAGGTAGCATTCTGGTACAGATGTGAGGCCTGGGCTATATCAGCCAGTCTTGGGTAGGGCTCAGAGCTCTCTGCCTCCTCCCATTGTATGCATGTTCACATGCTGGAGGTTACTGGGAGATTGCTTTGAGTCGGACCTTGCGCTCCTGTAATTCGCCCACTGGCTCCTGGTATTGCCCATACGGCCCAGGTAGGTTTAGCGTTAGGTTCCCGAGCTACTTGAGAAACCTTGGCCCGGTGCTCAGGCTCAGAAATGTCCTCCAAGCAGGATATGTTCGCTAATTCTCAATTTTACACCAGTACGGAGTTAGTAAGACCGCAGTGTGCACCTGTCTTTGTTTATGTTATATTATTTTTACTGTTTATCACATCCACACATTTGTTATCCTGTGTAGGATGTCCATTGTGGTACTTGTGGTCCGCTGCAGGCATCCTCCATTGTATGCATTTTTGCTGGGGATTGCCATTAGCAGCGGACCACAAGTGCAGGATCTGCCCCCCCCCCCCCCCCCCGGTATAGATGCACCACTGCATATGGGGTTGAGCACTTCCTGCTTTTTAATACCACGCCAATTTGTAGTTTCTACTTTTCATCTTAGGCCTGATTTGCATGGTCATGATTTACATTTTGAGGCTAGATGCACACGACTGTATGTGTTTTGCAGTGCGCAAACTGCAGATCCGCAAAAAATAAATAAATGACATCCGTATGCCATCATTTTATTTTTTTTGCGGATCCATTGTAACAATGCCTAAAATGGACAAGAATAGGACGTTCTATTTTTTTTGCGGGGCTACAGAACGGGCACACTGATGCGGACAGCACACGGTGTGCTGTCCACATTTTTTGCGGACCCATTGAAATGAACGGGTCCGCATCCTATCCGCAAAAAAAAAAACGTAACGGACACAAACAACGTTCATGTGCATGTAGCCTAAAGCTTTGTGATGGTGCTGAATTGAACTTAAATTATCATAGAACTATATTAGAACTATATAATAAGGTAATTAAAACTGTGGGGATACGGGTTTTGTGAAAAAAATACAGACCCTGAAAGGGAACCTGTCACCATGAAAATACAAAATAATTTGCAGGCAGTATATTATTGAGCAGGAGATGTTGAACAGATTGATATATTGTTTTCTGGGAAAAGATACAAGTCGTGACGTGACAAGCGGTGGGAGGGCCGTACTTCAGCATGAATAGCGCAAGCGCGCACAGGACACTTCTGCACTCACGCTGCTTTTTCCCCTACTCTGGTTCCAGAAGCAGGGGTGGGCGGAGTCCACTTTCTCTGAAGCTGTGTGGGAGGAAACAGGAAGAAACAGCCCGGGCTGATGAACAAAGGGGGCAGTGGCTGAGGATTCACTAACAGGAAAGGTGTAGTGGGCGTTTACAAACTGGCTTGAACTGGAGGCGCACAGAATTATGGGACTTGTTTTGGTCTAAGCTAATCCACTCCCACTACCAGGAACTTCAGGGCTGTAAACAACAGGATTTACTGGGAGAATTAAGTATGAATTGTAGAAGCTAAATTGCTTGACAGTTACAAGGTTATAATCCATAGCAGATTGTATGATCTTTAGATCATGTTTTAAGATTTTTTTATTTTCCCACAGAACCCCTTTAAATAAATGAGTGTTTTTGAAAACTGCTCCACAACTCCATTTCTTACCACCACCTGAGAGGTTAACGCTGGGTTTCCTGCTCACTGAGGGAGGAGGGTGATTTACAGATGATTCTTGCTCGCTTAATTATTGGCCATTGGTCTGGTTAAGGGAGGAGTATTTTATATGCTATATTTTATATACTTTGGGATATTGAGTCAGCCTATTCAAACTAGCTAGCACCAAGAAAAAGGATCCTATAACTTAACAAAAGCTCCGGAGCTATTTTTCTTCCCCTCCTGTTCAAACTGCAGCATTTTCCCGCCACCCACTCCCACGTGGCAAGCCGACATCAACTTGAGCGGGAAACTCCACTTCAAACCGATGTGACGTCACCGGAAGTGAAGACCGCACGGCCGGAACACTCAGCAGGCGGGTAACTGACACGTGGCCGCCGCTCTGCAGGAAGGAGCCGCTTACTATCGCATCAGCGACCAACAGGAGGGTAACGTACCTGCTTACACAGCAGTAGTTTTTTTCATATACAGCTCATGACATCGGACCTGTAAAGAAACTCTGCTTACAAGGAGACACTTACCTTATTAGTCCACCAGATGTCTTTTTCCTCCAACAGGATTTGAATGCAATTGACATTTCAGGACATTGTCCAGTATCTACAGGATTTATACATTCATCCCCTCTAATGGGTATTGCATCATAGGATTGAACTTTCCCCCACAGGCTTTTCTTCAACAGGTGTCAAATACCTCTCCTTGAACATTGGAATTCAATTCCCATAGATTTTTTTCTCCAACAGGTTTTTTTATATGAATTGACAATCAAATTACCATTTTTACCAGTTGGTTACTTTTAAATTTTTTATTTTTAATTTTATACTGTATACAAGTGCTGATACCTACAGACATATATATATGCATATGTATTTACTAGCGATCTGCCTTATGTAATTGTCTACATCTATTTGACGACACATTTTATGTTACCATTTTCATTCAGGCATACCCAGCCATTGTTTTTTAGGCACATCCAGCCATTATTTAATAAATAATCTTTGTATCTACCTATCCTCCATACATCACCTATGTTTTGAGTGCCATCCCTTTACTTCCACATATTTTATATACTGTTGAAAGGCACATGGCCCACTCTCTTCAACAAGTGTGCTCTGATGAAACTGTGAGCCACCCTTCCACCCTTTATGCATACAATGGTAATTTGGTATGTCTAATGATCAGAATGTACATCTTTAGAAAGTTATTTTGTCCTTTCTTGTATATTTGTCACAGCTTGATCGAAGATATAACCTTGCTGATGCTTATGAAATGATGGTCTCACATGCCCACCTTGGACAAGGTCGCCATTAATTAGAGCTGAAATTGGAAATTCAAATACAAGATTTTAAATTGTGGCTTTCTACATCCCCTAACATTCTAGAATGTGTCTTCTTTATAAAAGTTTTAAGGGTGCCAAAATGGTGTATCTGAAGCAACATTTCAGAACTTCCTTGGACTTTTTTTTCTTTTTCAAGTGTCATAGTGTCTGTATATGCAGGTGAAACTCCCAAAATTAGAATATCGCGCCAAAGTTTATTTTTTCAGTAATGCAACATAAAAGGAGTTGCATTAATGCAACTTAAAATTAGAATATTGTGAAAAGGTTCAATATTCTAGGCTCAAAGTGCCACACTCTAGTCAGCTAATTAATCCATACCCCGTGAGCAAAGGTACCTGAGATTGTGACTTTGGGGTTTCATAAGCTGTAAGCCATAATCATCCAAATTATAACAAATAAAGGCTTGAAATATCTCGCTTTGCATGTAATGAGTCTATCTCATATGTTAGTTTCACCTTTTAAGTTGCATTACTGAAATAAATGAACTTTGCACGATATAAAAAAAATTTCTGCGCATGCGGCATTGCGGTATTTTTAATGCCAGATCCGGCACTAATACATTTCAATGTAAATTAATGCTGGATCCGGAATTCCGGCAACTGATCCGGAATTTTGGACGGAGATAATGCCGCAGCATGCAGCAGTATTTCCTCCATCCAAAACGCCATTCAGTAACTGAACTGATAACATCCTGAGGCATCCTGAACAGATTTCTCTCCAGAATGCATGGGGATAAAAAATGATCAGTTCTTTTCCGGTATTGAGCCCCTAGGACGGAACTCAATGCCAGAAAAGAAAAACGCTAGTGTGAAAGTAGCCTAACTAGTGTTTCTCCAAACTCTACAATTCATAAACTTTGATACATTTTCAATTCATACTGCGATACAGTGAATAACAGTGTACTTGTGTATAAAATAAATCATTAATCCATTATTTTAAATTCCATAATATTATATAAAATAGTGATAAAGTGCAGTGTGCTTAAAGGGTTAAAAACCAGTTTCAATATCTCAATTATACATAGACACAGCTGTGTCTAGTTACATAAACTTATGTTTCTTACAATTATCCAGCTTATCATTGGTGGTTTAGTGTGTGCATGCTATACTGGCGTCCCGCCGACTGCACCATGCAGACGTGAGTTTCAAACGGCCTGATCTGCCCTCCCATAGTGACGCAGAGGATGGTGGTTGAACTGTTCAATCTTGTCATTCAACATAAAATGGTGGATATATTTCTCTCTTCAGTATCTGTACATTCACTTTAAGTTATTTAAGCACTTTATGATCTCTCTGAGAGGTATAACTGAGGTCTAACTAATAGTTAACTTGCTGAATTTGGTTGTAATTTGCAGTATGCAGTTAGCAGTAACTATTTGCAGATTGGTTGAGTATGATCTGGTATGTAAAATTAAAATGGTGTGTGAGGGGGGCACTCAGTTATCAGGGCCACATGAACCATCAATCATAGGATACGTAGATAAAGATTGCTAAAAATGTAATATGATGGTAAATACTAAAAACAAAAAAATCTGCAGCAATAGTTATACTATGTATATAAACCATAAAACCAATAAATCCAGGTCAGCAGCAAATATCAAGCAACAATAGAAAAGTGCTATATTTATTGGCAGCAATATATCAGCAGCACCAAAAAAATGCTATATATATTAGCAGCAATAAATCAGCAGCAATGGGAAAGTGCTATGTGCAGTAGCAGCAATAGAATAGCAGTATAAATATCAATGAATCAGCGGCAGTCTCATGTGCATCAAGATAGGAGAACCAGCAGCATCAAAGTCCCAATATGAAAAATCGTTGAAAAAATCGTAATATATAAAAAATCGTAGTAAAAACTGTCCAGCAGTGGCTAAGGTGCAATGTCCATCTGTATTACAACCATGTAATGAATAAATATATAAATAGCATTCTCTATTCCATATTCTCATCCAGAGTTATATTGCACACTTCACGTCGTGTGTAGCTTCTCAAATATCTTTCTAACTTTTCAGCCTGCTAGGTCCTCTGCGGCGTCCCACGTGATCCAGCCGTCTTCTCGTGGCGTCCCACGTGATGGCAGCAGGAAGCAGGGCGTGTTTTATAGATCTTGAGAACTTCTCCGCTCTGCTATATCACATTGATTGTTAAACTTCAAGTAATTGTTAATCGCTCCTGTATCTGAGCTGTATTCGTGGAGCGTAAATTCGATTGCTGTCCTTCTTTACAAATGCGTTTCAGGGTCAGCAGAACGCCCCTTCCTCAGTGGTGGACAGCAAGTGCGATAAAGTTCTTTTTATAGGATCAGCAATCTTTTCCTCACAGGTGATTTCGAGAATGGATGATCCACAAAATCTGGATTTACGATCCAACTGCTGGCATTATGTTCACAATATCACCCTCATTTCAATACTGTACTATATTGAATTTTAGAGATTGGATAAATACTATATCAAATTTTTTTAATCAATTTTTTTTATTGAAACCTGAAAATAAAAGAGCAACAAAATTGACATGATTATATGGGGATCTAAGAGTTATGTGAACCTGGAGATTTAGATTGGGACTAGATGAAAGATGAAAAGAGAGTGTCACACAAAATTTCTGCATAACGCATGAAAAACGCACAACCAGTATAACCATTTTTTTATATAGCCACTATGTTTAATATAATCACTATCTTCAATATAATCATCATATTGTATTAAAAAGCAACAATATGAAAGATATATGAGTGAAAGACATAAAGAAATGAGGGTGATATTGTGAACATAATGCCAGCAGTTGAATCGTAAATCAAGATTTTGTGGATCATCCATTCTCGAAATCACCTGTGAGGAAAAGATTGCTGATCCTATAAAAAGAACATCATCGCACTTGCTGTCCACCACTGAGGAAGGGGCTTTCTGTTGACCCCGAAACGCGTTTGGTAAAGAAGGACAGCAATCGAATTTACACTCCACGAATACAGCTCAGATACAGGAGCGATTAACAATTACTCGAAGTTTAACAATCGATCCGATATAGTGGAGCGGAGAAGTTTTCAAGATCTATAAAACACGCCCTGCTTTTTGCTGCCGTCATGTGGGATGCCACGAGAAGACGGTTGGATCGCGTGGGACGCCGTGAAGGACCTAGCAGGCTGAAAAGTTTGATATCGGAGAAGCTACATACGATGTGGAGTACACACAAATTGTGCAATATCACTCTGGATGAGAATATGGAATAGAGAATGCTATTTATATATTTATTCATTACATGGCTGTAATACAGATGGACATTGCACCGTAGCCACTGCTTGACAGTTTTTACTACGATTTTGTCTATATCACGATTTGTACACTACGATTTTTCATTTCTTGTAGTCTAATTTCACAATCTGCAGGATCATTGACTATTCGTTTTATTCACTGAAACTGGGAATAAGGCCTCATGCACATGGCCGTGTTCCGCAACCAATGACGCCGTGCGCTCATGCTGTCAGGAGGAATCCCGGCCGGGTTTCCATGGTCCGCTCTCGACCGCGGAACACGGCCATGTGCATGAGGCCTTAGGGAGGTATTTCTTTGTAGTTGCAGGATTATTTCTAGTATATGTTAGCAAGCTCTTTCGATCTGTCGCCTTGGTATAAAGATCAGTTTTGATTCTACCTTTCTCTCCCTTAATAACCCAAGTATCCAGAAAAGAAATCTTGTACATATTGAAGTGTAAAGTAAACTAAAGTTCTGTCCAAACAGTAATTAACCCCTTACTGACCACTAATACGCATTTTGCAAAGTTTATTTTAGCTAAACAGCTGGCTTTAATCAATCATTACATGTACTCAAAATGGTGCATTAAAAACTATAACTTGTCTTGCAAAAAATAAGACCTCATACAAGTACATTGATGAAAAAACAAAAAAGTTATAACTCTTGGAATGCACGTGGTCACTAAGGCTACTTTCACACTAGCGTTCGTCGGTCCGCTCGTGAGCTCCGTTTGAAGGAGCTCACGAGCGGACCCGAACGCAGCCGTCCAGCCCTGATGCAGTCTGAATGGAGCGGATCCGCTCAGACTGCATCAGTCTGGCGGCGTTCAGCCTCCGCTCCGCTCGCCTCCGCACGGACAGGCGGACAGCTGAACGTTGCTTGCAGCGTTCGGGTGTCCGCCTGGCCGTGCGGAGGCGTGCGGATCCGTGCGGATCCGCCCAGACTTACAATGTAAGTCAATGGGGACGGATCAGTTTGAAGATGCCACAATATGGCTCAATCTTCAGGCGGATCCGTCCCCCATTGACTTTACATTGAAAGTCTGGACGGATCCGTACGAGGCTATTTTCACACTTAGCTGTTATATGCTAAAAATAATGCAGACGGATCCGTTCTGAACGGAGCCTCCGTCTGCATTATTATGATCGGATCTGTTCAGAACGGATCCGATCGAACGCTAGTGTGAAAGTAGCCTAAGGGGTTAAGAAAATAAGTAAATTCCATTAGGGTTCAAACGTCGCCCCGCCAAACGCAAAATACATCATCAGTGAACCTTTTCCAAAAATGCTATATTGTTGGTATAATTGGTTAGGATAAATAAATACCTTTTCAAAATGTGCCATATAACAATTTGCGTATGGCGGTGCGATGTTCGAACCCATCTCGGTCCCGCACCGCTGCTAATAAAAAAAGTCTAAGAATAAAAAATAATTCTGCTCAATACAATGGTCAAAAGAGAGAGAAAAAAATCTTGTTTCACATCTTTATATGTGCTTTGATCAAGAAGACATCTCACTGCATTGAGCCCTTTTTCGTGTCTGATAGATGTATAGAGACTGCATACGTCAAATGTGATGAGAATGCAGTCCCCATCCACTTGCAATGGCATAATCTCATTCAGGAATTGTTTAGTGTTTTTTTTTTAATTGAAGGTGTTAGTTTTGTTCAGGGGGTTAATACCTTAAAAATATGGCAGGAGGAGAGAGAATGGAATCAGTTGATGCCACAATTGGACTACCCGGGGCTGAGTCATAGATTTATGCTCCTTGGGTAGTGTATAAAGTACTGGTGTAATGGGATATTGATTAATCAAAAAGTCACCCAATTTGGCATTGATCGTTTCATTCTCTCTATACTTCTCTACAAGAGTTTGCAGCATATTTTCAATATGCAAAACAGGATCTGTTTTTAATACCTGATACGTTTTGTGATCTTATAATTGCCCCATAATCTCAGTTATGTAGTATGTTTTGTCTAAAACAACAACAAGGGCACCCCCCTTATCCGCTGATGTAGATGATGTAAAGCATATTTCTCTTCATGAGTTAAATTATAATGTATATGTAAATTACCCTGTCTGAATTGACGTGACAATGTACTTATATTCTGTTTTACCAAGTTTGTTCAAAAATTTCAACTGGATGATATCATTTAGGAGGTATAATGTTAAGATCAAATTGGTTCAAAGTAAGTAAACTGTCTCTTCCCCAACACTCAAGGTAGAACGATCAGTAAAAAAATTAGCCTTAAGTCGCACATTGCCCCAGTGGGGCTAAAAGATAAACCTTTCTGCAATACATTCATCTGTGCAGGACTAAGGCTTTTAGAGGAAAGGTTCAAGACTAATGTCTCTGCAGTACCTGTGATCGTGCCATCCGTGGTGCATTTGCCTCTCCGATAATGGCAGCCTGCTCTCCTGGTGCCATTCTTTTTGGATGGTTGTGCTTTCCTAAAATAGCTCCTTGTGGACCAGTTGTAGTGTCGCTGCCAGAACCAGAGGATATGGAACCTGTCCGGCGGCCTGTGGATCGTACTTGGGGGATAACTGTACCCGATGCATCTTGTCATTTGTAGATGCGATGTGTCAAGTACTTTTCTGAATCTCTGATATATTTTGCCCGCTTAGTGCTCTCAATATTGCTCTTCAAATCAGAGCAATGTTTGTCTATTTTAACTTTTTAAGTTTTTAAATCTTCAGATTTCAAACAGTCTTTTAACTGATTTTCAATGGTCAATATTAGAGATGAGCGAATTTTTAAAAAATGTGATTCACCGTTTCGCCGAATTTTTTAGGAAAAATCTGGTTTGAACCAAATTAATTTGCAATGAATTGCCAATATATATTATAGCCTATATATTATATATATTATAGGCTATATATATTATAGCCTTTATAGTGGTGTAGAACACTGTGCCTTGCAGTAACACGCATAGGGAGTCTACTTTGGTAGTGAAATAATACTGTGAGTCCGTATGACATGCAGATGACAGGCGTCACTCTTATAATCACTGCACACTTCACTTATTTGGGCAGTCATGGGGCCAAAACTGACCAAATAACTCAAGTATGAACTCAGCCTTACAGGTGGATGTTAGCGCCAGGTATAAAGAACCGCGCAGAGGCCCAAGATCCTACTGTAGCATGAAAGAGCGCACTCCTTTTACACCGTTGTCAGCTGATTCCACATAGATGTCTACAGAACATGAAGCGTTATTAAATGCTTAATCAAGTAGAGCCCCCTGACAGAGTGGCGAATGTGTCAGCAGTAAGTTTGTGTTGACGTCACTGATAAATTTGCTCTTCCTCTGATCCGTCAGAACAATAACCCCCAAAAAACGGATCCTGTCTGTGGAGCATCCGCCTTCACTCGGTCAGCATTTGGTCAGTAATCCTTCAGTATTGCTAATGCCAACAAAAACAGGAGTGGATCCAAAACAGAGATGACACGTGAACAGAATATTTGCATGTCTTCTGTGTTTTGTACCCACTCCTGCTTTTGGCTACCAAATCATAAGCCAATTCTGATGGGACCATACAGGCCTTACAGCTGCTACACAGAGAGGATCCATTGTGCACCTCATTTTACCATCCTTCTGACAGATCAGAAGAAGGGTCAAATAAATGATGATATCAGCCGAGGCAAAAAGGCTAAATAGTGGCCCAGTCATGAAGTGGGGAGGGTGACAAGAGCATAAAAAGTCCACAGAGTGGCCCTATGACATAGTGGTGAGGTGGAAGCAGCATGAGGAGACCACAGAGTGGCCCAATGACAGAGTCTGTAGGTGGTAGCAGCATCAGGAGGCCACAGAGTGGCACAATGACAGAGTGTGGAGGTGACGGCAACATCAGGAGGCCACAGAATGGCAATGTGACATAGTGTGGAGGTAGCAGCATGAGGAGACCACAGACTGGCAAGGTGACATAGTTTGGAGGTGGCGGCAGCATCAGGAGGCCACAGAGTGGCACAATAACAGGGTGTGGAGGTGGCAGCAGAATGATGAGGCCACAGAGTGGCACGATGACGAGAGATTGTGGAGGTGGTAGCAGCATGAGGAGGCCACAAAGTAGCATGATGACGAGAGATTGTGGAAGTGTTAGCAGCATGAGGAGGCCACAGAGTGGCACGATTACAAAGTGTGGAGGTGTCAGCAGCATGAGGAGACCAAGGAGTGGCGCGACAACAAAGTGTGGAGGTGGCAGCAGCATAAGGAGGCCACCTCGGCTCGGCACAATATAATAATACACGTTCTCCGGCACAAAAGGCTTGGCAAATTGATTGTCTGGGAATTTCCATCGAAGATTAGGATAATATATTGGCGAATTTAAGTTTAGTAACTTATAATTGTAATCTAGTTTTGGTTCAATTTAATATTAAATATTTAATTAAAAAAATTAAGTGTTGCCTAAGACAGGAGAGAATCGACCAGCCTTCTGGTTATTCGACGATGTGGTTGCGATGGAACAAGCATTCGAAAAAACTATTTCTCTCCACCTGGAGACAAATCCTGCCAAGATTGATGCAAGTGTGATATCGGATGCTCATTGAGCCAGAAACTTCTGGGGAAACCTGCCTGGCATGAACAGGCCTCTCGTAGTTACAGACAGTGAGAAGATAAAGCTTCAAGATTGCTTGGAGCCCGGAAGAGTCGCAAAGTTCATTAAGATTCAAACCATAACTACTAGCCCCTGGTCTCTTCATCAGGGAAAACATCACAAGTTCCAAGTGATCATGGAAAAAGCTTAGAATCAATGTTGAAAAATATTTGGCATCAGAGGTGTGTGAGGACGCCATCACGATAGGACGGGTACGCCATCCAGGGCAGATTGTATATGTGGGCTACATACAGAATATAACCAGGAAATAGATTGAAGAATGGGGACAATTCAATCTGATAAATGGCGGCAGTCCTTGTAATGACTCATCTGTGGTTAACCCGCACCAAAAAGGCCTTTATCGGGACAGTGGACAACTGTTTTTTGACTTTCCACGATTACTCAATAAAGTGTTGCATAAGACAGGAGAGAATCGGCTAGTCTTCTGGTTATTCGACGACGTGGTTTCGATGGAGAAAGCATTTCAAAAAACAATTCTCTCCACCTGGAGACAAATCCTGTCAAGATTGATCCAAGTGCGGTATCGGCTGCCCATCAAGCCAGATACTTCTGGGGGAACCTGCCTGGCATGGACAGGCCTCTAGTAGCTACAGACAATGAGAAGACAAATCTTCAAGATTGCTTGGAGCCAAGAAGAGTTGCGAAGTTCATCAAGATTCAAACCATAACTACCAGCCACTGGTCTCTTCATCAGGGAAAACATCACAAGTTCTCAGTCATCATGGATGTGAAGGAGGACATCCTGTGGTGCATGCAGATGGAGAGGGTCTTCGGATTCCCCCCGCACTATACGGATGTCTCATAAATGAACCGCTGCTCCTGACAGAAGCTCCTGGGAAGCTCATGGAGCGTCCTGGTCATCTGGAATCTATTCGCCCAACTGAAGGATTGCGAATATATTTGTATTTCGCCAGTAATACATGGCAAACTGGGCTGTAAAATATCTCACTGCACCGCAGAACAGCAATTAGACAAAAACATTTTTCTTTTTTTACACAAAAGTACAACAATTAAAGGCGAATATATTTGCATTTCTCCAGTAATACGCGGCAAACTGGGCTGTAAAATATCTCACTTCACTGCAGAACGGCAATTTGACCAATTATTTTTTTATTTTATATTTTTACACAAAAGGCTTTTCAACAGATAAGTGCAACAATGAAAGGCGAATATATTTGTATTTCCCCAGTAATACGTGGCAAACTGGGCTGTAGAATATCTCACTGCACTGCAGAACCTGCAATTAAACCAACATTGTATTCTATTTTTAAACCAAAGGACTTTCTACATATAAGAGCAACAATGAAAGGCGAATATATTTGTATTTCCCCAGTAATACGCGGCAAACTGGGCTGTAAAATATCTCACTGCTCCGCAGAATGACAATTAGACTGCATTTTTTTTCTATTTTTTACACAAAAGGCTTTTTAACAGATAAGTGCAACAATGAAAGGCGAATATATTTGTATTTCCCCAGTAATACGCGGCAAACTGGGCTGTAAAAAATCTCACTGCACCCCAGAACGGCAATTAGACCAATTTTTTTTTCTATTTTTACACAAAAGGCTCTTCAACAGATAAGTGCAACAATTAAAGGAGAATATATTTGTATTTCGCCAGTAATACACAGCAAACTGGGCTATAAAATATCTCACTGCACTGCTGAACGGCAATTAGGTCCAAGTTTTTTTCAATTTTTACACAAAAGGCTTTTCAACAGATAAGTGCAACAATGAAAGTCGAATATATTTGTATTTCCCCAGTAATAAACGGCAAACTGGGCTGTGAAATATCTCACTGCACCATTGAATGGCAATTAGGCCCAAGTTTTTTTCTATTTTTACACAAAAGGCTTTTCTACAGATAAGTGCAACAATGAAAGGCTGTATTTCCCCAGTAATACACGGCAAACTGGGCTGTAAAATATCTCACTGTACCACTGAATGGCAGTTAGCCCAAAGTTTTTTTCTATTTTTGCACAAAAGGCTTTTTAACAGATAAGTGCAGCAATGAAAGGCGAATATATTTGTATTTCCCCAGTAATACACGGCAAACTGGGCTGTAAAATATCTCACTGCACCGCTGAACGGCAATTAGGCCCAAGTTTGTTTTTATTTTTACACTAAAGGCTTTTCTACAGATAAGCGCAACAACAATGAAAGGTGAATATATTTGTATTTTGCCAGTAATACACGGCAAACTGGGCTGTTAAATATCCCACTGTACCGCTGAATGGCAATTAGACCAATTTTTTTTTCAATTTTTACAAAAAAGGCTTTTCAGCAAATAAGTGCAACAATGAAAGGCGAATATATTTGTATTTCCCCAGTAATGCGCGGCAAACTGGGCTGTAAAATATCTCACTGCTCCGCAGAATGACAATTAGACTGTATTTCTTTTCAATTTTTACACAAAAGGCTTTTCAACAGATAAGTACAACAATGAAAGGCGAATATATTAGTATTTCCCAAGTAATACGCGGCAAACTGGGCTGTAAAATATCTCACTGCACCGCAGAACGGCAATTACACCAAAATTGTTTACTATTTTTACACAAAAGGCTTTTCAACAGATAAGTGCAACAATGAAAGGCGAATATATTTGTATTTCCCCAGTAATACGTGGCAAACTGGACTGTAAAATATCTCACTGCATCCCAGAACGGCAATTAGACCATTTTTTTTCTCTATTTTTACACAAAAGGCTCTTCAACAGATAAGTGCAGCAATGAAAGGCTAATATATTTGTATTTCCCCAGTAATAAATGACAAACTGGGCTGTGAAATATCTCACTGCACCGTTGAATGGCAATTAGGCCCAAGATTTTTTCCATTTTGACACAAAAGGCTTTTCTACAGATAAGTGCAACAATGAAAGTCGAATATATTTGTATTTCCCCAGTAATAAACGGCAAACTGGGCTGTAAAATATCTTACTGTACCATTGAACGGCAGATAGACCAATTTTTTTTTCTATTTTTACACAAAAGGCTTTTCAACAGATAAGTGCAGCAATGAAAGGCAAATATATTTGTATTTCCCCAGTAATACACAGCAAACTGGGCTGTAAAATATCTCACTGTACCACTGAATGGCAGTTAGATCAAAGTTTTTTTCTATTTTTGCACAAAAGGCTTTTTAACAGATAAGTGAAGCAATGAAAGGCGAATATATTTGCATTTCCTCACTAATACACGGCAAACTGGGCTGTAAAATATCTCACTGCACCGCTGAACAGCAATTAGGCCCAAGTTTGTTTTTATTTTTACACTAAAGGCTTTTTTACAGATAAGCGCAACAATGAAAGGTGAATATATTTGTATTTAGCCAGTAATACACGGCAAACTGGGCTGTAAAATATCTCACTGCACCGCTGAGCGGCAAATATATTTTTCCTTTTTCCACCAATACACGCAAAAAGGGCTTTAAAACAGATAACTGCACCGCTGAGCGGCAAAGATATTTTTCCTTTTTCCACTAATACACGCAAAAAGGGCTTTAAAACAGATAACTGCACCGCTAGTTGGCAAAGATATTTTTCCTTTTTCCACTAATACACGCAAAAAAGGGCTTTAAAGGTAACCTGTCACCAGGATTTTGTGTATAGAGCTGAGGACATAGGTTGCTAGATGGCCGCTAGCACATCCGCAATACCCAGTCCCCATAGCTCTGTGTGCTTTTATTGTGTCAAAAAACCGATTTGATACATATGCAAATTCACCTGACTCATCTCACATACAGGACTCATCTCAGGTTAATTTACATATGTATCAATAAAAGCACACAGAGCTATGGGGACTGGATATTGCGGATGTGCTAGTGGCCATCTAGAAACCCAAGAGAGGGCATATTCGCTAACTAGTTGTCACCGCCAGACATCTGAGAAGCTCTGACAGACGTTCTTCAGAACCTCCTGCCTGAGGTTCTTTTGTTTTGCTTTTGTTTTGTCATCTTGTTTCCCTCTCTCAGCTGTCATCTAGTTGCACTGATTGCATCCCTTTAAATCCCCTCCCATACTGCATCACTTTGCAGTTTATACAACTTCCTGGAGTGTGCTGATGCTAGAAGCTCTTACTGCTGCATCCACAAGATAAGTCTGTTTTCTTTATTTCTGTTTGCCTGTGGGCTTGATCCTAGGTGACCCTGACTCCCTCCGTATTAACTGTAGGGAGCCGGTGGTCGTGTCCCCTCACTATTATAGGGTGTTCAAGTGTCATACAGTCGAGGAACGAGGGTATGCAATTTTCTACCATTGAGATTTTTCATAGGCTGAGCAGTAAGGGAGAGAGCTAGGGCTCTTACAGGGATTACCCTCCTGTTCCTTAGTTTTGGATCAAGTCAGTCGGATCTTCATTTGTGTCTTCTAGTTTTCTGTAACACCATCCGTGACACTAGTATTAGCGCACGCGCATCACAGTAGGGCTGGCAGTACGCACCTCCTTCCAGAGTAGACGTCAGAAGGAGGAGGAAGTGACGAGGGGTATTGAAAACTTCAGACACCGCTGCAGGCTACAAGTCAGAGTCAGTGTACCTCCTTCTACCTCCTTTCAGAGTCAGTGTACCTCCTTTACCTCCTTCTACAGGTGACTAAATTATTTGGCATCAGCATTTACTTGGCATGTGTTTAAACAGCAAAAGTAATGTCTGCAGACAAGTTTAATAAAAGTAAAAAATTATAAAGATAAAATGAAATAATAATCAAGATCCAAATAAAAGAAAGTACATATAAAGGTATGTAAAAACACACTCTTGGCTCATGCCCACGAATGTAAGGGTGCCGTGCCTGTGCTGCGGACCGCAAATAGCTGTCCGCAATGCACGGGCACAGACCATGGGGCAGCTGCATGAGGATCGCGGACCCATTCACTTGAATGGGGTTCGCGATCCGCATCTGACTGCCCGCACCGCAAAAAATTAGCGCATGCTGAAGTGAATGCGTGCTGCACACGGATGTGTGCAGCCCACATCATGGACCCATTCACTTCAGTGGGTCCAGGATCCGGGATATGAGTGCTACAGAGTGCTTCCATGGTGCTTCTGGCTGTGCCTCCGCTCCGCAAAAAAGTAGTGCATGCACTACTTTTTTGCGATGCGGAGGCACAGCCAGAAGCACCACGGAAGCACTCTGTAGCACTCATATCCCTGATCCTGGACCCATTAAAGTGAATGGGTCCATGATGCGGGCTGCACACGGCCAGTGCCCATGTATTGCGGACCCACCGTATGCGGCCTGCAATATGGCAACGGCGGGCACGCGGTCATGTGCATGAGCCCTAATAGTCCTCACTGGTACTGTTGACGCAATATTTTAGGTTTTAAAAATGTGGCTCTCGAAAGAAATTTCAATTGTGGTTTTGGCGATATTTGGCTCAGTTGACAAAAAAGTTTGCCCACCACTGGGCTAGGGGACGGCCACTCTGCTTTTCCACCCTGCTCCCTCTTTTGCTGTGCGGCTGGCGCTGTGTGACCACCACCTCTTCCTCTGAACTGCACACGTCACTCGCATGACCTTGTTTCCATGTGGGGTCTAGGACCTCATCATCCTCCACATCATCTTCCACCCATTCTTCACCCTTGCCCTCCTTGCTGTTCTGCACACGGCAGAAAGCTGCAGCAATTGGCACCTGTGTTTCGTCATCATCCTCAGAGACGTGCTGTGGTGGTCCTCCCATGTCCACATCCTAAAACATAAGTGGTTGGGCATCAGTGCACTCAATCTCTTCCACTTCTGGGGCAGGGCAAGGTGGATGGCTTACGGAAACCCCGCCAGCAGAGTCATCAAAAAGCATAAGAGACTGCTGCATGACTTGGGGATCAGACTGCTTGGCTGATTTGCAAAGAGGTGAGGTAAAAGACAGATGCTCATGAGCTGCAGGTGCCAATTCTACTGTTTCAGCAGGTGACCGGGTGGAGACAATGTGAAGGAACTGGAGGCACTGTCAGACATCCAATCTACTACCGCCTTTACTTGTTCTGGCCTCACCATTCATACACTGGTAGGCCCCATGCACACGGCCGTTGTTCACAGCCGTGTGCGGGCCGTGGAACCGCGGCCTGGATCCCTCCTGAGAGCAGGAGCTCACAGCGTCACTGGTTGCTATGACGCCGTGCGCTCCCTGCTGCCGGCACAGTACAGTAATACACTGGTATAGATCATACCAGTGTATTACTGTATTGCGGCGGCAGCAGGGAGCGCACGGCGTCATAGCAACCAGTGACGCCGTGCGCTCCTGCTCTCAGGAGGGATCCAGGCCGCGGTTCCACGGCCCGCACACGGCCGTGAACAACGGCCGTGTGCATGGGGCCGTATGGTGAGGGCGTTGCGAGGGTGGGGCCATTGTACCAAGGTAATTCATTATTATTTATAAAAAACTGCCATAGATTTCACTGTGGTGCACAGGGAGCCGGAGAAGGCAAGTCATTTATGATGAGGCCTGCACTTCCTGATAAATTGCATGCCTCCACTGGCATAGCACATCATTCCTACAGGAGTGTTTTTCTATTTTGAAAAGTCAGTTTGCTTTCAGAAAACTTTTGATATGTTATAGAGACGTATCAAAAGTTTAGTTCAGCGGGAGTCTGAGTGCTGAAAGCTAGAACGAGGGGAGAGAAGTGATCACTTAGTGCACTCTCTCTCCTTGCTGCATGATAGACACAGACCCATATACTTTCTACTGAGTCTGTCTCGCTTCCTGTCCTACTCAGGAGAAGTTGGGGAATGTGTTTTGGGGTGTCATTTTACATATACCCATGCTGGGTGAGAGAAATATCATGGCAAAAGACAACTTTTCCCATTTTTTTATACAAAGTTGGCATTTGACCAAGATATTTTTCTCACCCAGCATGGGTATATGTAAAATGACACCCCAAAACACATTCCCCAACTTCTCCTGAGTACGGCGATACCAGATGTGTCACACTTTTTTGCTGCCAAGGTGGGCAAAGGGGCACATATTCCAAAGTTTGCATTTTTTCTCTTTTTTCCTTACAAAGTCTCATATTCCACTAACTTGCGACAAAAAATAAAAAATTCTAGGAACTCGCCATGCCCCTCACGGAATACCTTGGGGTGTCTTCTTTCCAAAATGGGGTCACTTGTGGGGTAGTTATACTGCCCTGGCAATTTAGGGGCCCATATGTGTGAGAAGTACTTTGCAATCAAAATCTGTAAAAAATGACCGGTGAAATCCGAAAGGTGCACTTTGGAATATGTGCCCCTTTGCCCACCTTGGCATCAAAAAAGTGTCACACATCTGGTATCGCCGTACTCAGGAGAAGTTGGGGAATGTGTTTTGGGGTGTCATTTTACATATACCCATGCTGGGTGAGAGAAATATCTTGGCAAAAGACAACTTTTCCCATTTTTTTATACAAAGTTGGCATTTGACCAAGATATTTTTTTCACCCAGCATGGGTATATGTAAAATGACACCCCAAAACACATTCCCCAACTTCTCCTGAGTATGGCGATACCAGATGTGTCACACTTTTTTGCTGCCAAGGTGGGCAAAGGGGCACATATTCCAAAGTGCACCTTTCGGATTTTGCAGGCCATTTTTTACACATTTTGATTGCAAAGTACTTCTCACACATATGGTCCCCTAAATTGCCAGGGCAGTATAACTACCCCACAAGTGACCCCATTTTGGAAAGAAGACACCCCAAGGTATGTCGTGAGGGGCACAGCGAGTTCCTAGAATTTTATTTTTTTTGTCACAAGTTAGCGGAAAATGATGATTTTTTTTTTCTCTTTTTTCCTTACAAAGTCTCATATTCCACTAACTTGCGACAAAAAATAAAAAATTCTAGGAACTCGCCATGCCCCTCACGGAATACCTTGGGGTGTCTTCTTTCCAAAATGGGGTCACTTGTGGCGTAGTTATACTGCCCTGGCAATTTAGGGGCCCAAATGTGTGAGAAGTACTTTGCAATCAAAATGTGTAAAAAATGGCCTGCGAAATCCGAAAGGTGCACTTTGGAATATGTGCCCCTTTGCCCACCTTGGCTGCAAAAAAATGTCACACATCTGGTATCGCCGTACTCAGGAGAAGTTGGGGAATGTGTTTTTGGGTGTCATTTTACATATACCCATGCTGGGTGAGAGAAATATCCTGGCAAAAGACAACTTTTCCAATTTTTTTATACAAAGTTGGCATTTGATCAAGATGTTTATCTCACCCAGCATGTGTATATGTAAAATGACACCCCAAAACACATTCCCCAACTTCTCCTGAGTACGGCGATACCAGATGTGTCACACTTTTTTGCAGCCTAGATGCGCAAAGGTGCCCAAATTCCTTTTAGGAGGGCATTTTTAGACATTTGGATCCCAGACTTCTTCTCACGCTTTAGGGCCCCTAAAAAGCCAGGGCAGTATAAATACCCCACATGTGACCCCACTTTGGAAAGAAGACACCCCAATGTATCCAATGAGGGGCCTGGCAAGTTCATAGAATTTTATTTTTTCGCATAAGTTAGCGGAAATTGATTTTTGTTTTGTTTTTTCTCACAAAGTCTCACTTTCCGCTAACTTAGGACAAAAATTTAAATCTTTCATGGACTCAATATGCCCCTCAGCAAATACCTTGGGGTGTCTTCTTTCCAAAATGGGGTCAGTTGTGGGGTGTTTGTACTGCCCTGGCATTTGAGGGTCTCCGCAATCATTACATGTATGGCCAGCATTAGGAGTTTCTGCTATTCTCCTTATATTGAGCATACAGGTAATGAGATTTTTTTTTCCGTTCAGCCTCTGGGCTGAAAGAAAAAAATGAACGGCACAGATTTCTTCATTCGCATCGATCAATGTGGATGAAAAAATCTCTGCCAAAAAAAAAAAAAAATGGAGGGGAAAGGCGTCTGCCAGGACATAGGAGCTCCGCCCTACATCCATACCCACTTAGCTCGTATGCCCTGGCAAACCAGATTTCTCCATTCACATCAATCGATGTGGATGAATAAATCATTGCTGGGATTTATTTTTATTTTTATATATATAGAAAGTGTTTGGCAAAGCATAGGAACGCCGCCTCCTCCTCAGCTCGTATGCCTCGGCAAACGTATCTGTTACTGCAGAGGAGAAAATCTCGTCTTGCAGCGCCGCATACACTGACTTGCGTGTAATCTGACAGCAGCGCAATGCTTCTGTCAGAATGCACATCAGTGCTGCAGCTAATCGATCGGTTGGTCCACCTGGAAGGTAAAAAAAAAAAAAAAAAAAAAAAACAGGCCGCAACGCAATAATTTTATTAACTTTGCAATAGAACATATAAACTTTAACTTTTTTAACTGAACATTAACCTTTTTGCTTACTGGTGTTTTTTTTTGTTTTTTTTTTTTGTTTTTTTACCTTTATAGAACAAACCTCTCCTTCCCCATGGGTCAATGTGCAAAGCGCAAATCGCCCAAAGATGTGGCGAAGTGCATTATGCACTTTGTCCCATGTGAAAGGAGACGTTTGCAGCAGCTGTGTGAGTGAATGGGCCCTAATAGCCCTGTGTGCCTGTCCTGGTGAGATGATCCCTATGCTAATAGTTTACCTGTGAGTGGTACTTCCGGAAACACTCTCCAAAGCATAGGGCAGGGTGGTCAGGACAGTCAGGACAGAAATAGCGGGTGTCACGCCTTATTCCACTCCTGCTACAGACACGACATCTTTTTCAGAGTGACGGTTGGGTTGAGGTACCAGGAACGACATTGGGGAAATGTCGCTCGTGTAGACGGCTAACTACACTGGTGGATGGGGCCACGGTGATCTCTTCCTGAAATTTGAGGAAGGATCCAGTTCTCCCAGCCTTACTGTAGAGAACAAAACTATTATACAGAGCCAATTGAATTAAATATACAGACACCTTCTTATACCAGCGTCTGGTTCTGCGGGAAACTAAATACGGAGACAACATCTGGTCATTGAAGTCCACCCCTCCCATGTGAAGGTTATAGTCATGGACTGAGAGGGGCTTTTCAATGACACGGGTTGCTCGCTCAATTTGTATTGTCGTGTCTGCGTGAATGGAGGAGAGCATGTAAACGTCACGCTTGTCTCTCCATTTCACCGCGAGCAGTTCTTCGTTACACAGTGCGGCCCTCTGCCCCCTTGCAAGACGGGTGGTAACAAGCCGTTGGGGGAAGCCCGCGCGGTACCACAGGCGCCAATCTGTTCTAGAAACAAATGCCTAAAGAGGGCCACACTTGTGTAAAAATTGTCCATATAAAGATGGTACCCCTTGCCGAATAAGGGTGACACCAAGTCCCAAACTGTCTTCCCACTGCTCCCCAGGTAGTCAGGGCAACCGACCGGCTCCAGGGTCTGATCTTTTCCCTCATAGATCTGAAATTTGTGGGTATAGCCTGTGGCCCTTTCACAGAGCTTATACAATTTGACCCCATACCGGGCGCGCTTGCTTGGGATGTATTGTTTGAAGCCAAGGCGCCCGGTAAATTGTATCAGGGACTCGTCTACGCAGATGTTTTGCTCTGGGGTATACAAATCTGCACATTTCTGGTTGAAATGGTCTATGAGGGGCCGAATTTTGTGGAGCCGGTCAAAAGCAGGGTGGCCTCTGGGACGGGAGGCGGTGTTGTCACTAAAGTGCAGGAAATGCAGGATGGCCTCAAAACGTGCCCTGGACATAGCAGCAGAGAACATGGGCATGTGATGAATTGGGTTCGTGGACCAATATGACCGCAATTCATGCTTTTTTTGTCAGGCCCATGTTGAGGAGGAGGCCCAGAAAAGTTTTAATTTCGGAAACTTGGACTGGTTTCCACCGGAAAGGCTGGGCATAAAAGCTTCCCGGGTTAGCGGTGATAAATTGTGTGGCATACCTGTTTGTTTCGGCCACAACTATGTCTAAGAGCTCTGCAGTCAAGAACAGCTCAAAAAATCCCAGGGCCGAACCGATCTGAGCTGTCTCAACCCGAACTCCAGACTGGGCAGTGAAAGGGAAAACTACAGGTGCGGCTGAAGTTGGGGACTGCCAATCAGGGTTTGCCAGCACCTCTGGGATTCTAGGGGCTCTACGGGCACGTCTTTGCGGTGGCTGCGACGGGGTCACTACTGCACGTGCCACCGTACCAGCTTCAACTGCCCTTCTGGTGCTCGCTACTTCACCAGGTTGTACGGCAGTGCTGGTACTAGGTCCAGGGAGGGCTGGGCTGCTGGTGTATGCCTCACCACGTAATCCGACAGCACCAGCCCCACTCTGCTGCTCTTGAAGCGGATCCTGCGCAACCTGTGATCTAGCGACACGGGGCCGGGTACGCCTGGTGGTATCAGGGACCTCAGCCTCCTCGTCCGAACTTTGGGTCAGAGAGCCACTGCTTTCTACAGGTTCGTATTCTGACCCGCTGGATTCATCAGATGAGGGTTCCCACTCCTCATCCGACTGGGTCAGAAGCCTGTAGGCCTCTTCAGAGGAATACCCCCTGTTTGACATTTTGGGCAACTAAATTTAGGGGCATTCCCTGAGACTACCCAAGAAAAAAAAAGCAAGCCTGTCTTACAAAGGGGAGGCTAGCGAAGTACCGGAGGCCGCTGCGGTTGATAAAAAATATCAAAACTGATTTTTTTATCGCCGCAGTGCGTGTAAAGTGATTGTGCAGTGATAAAAAAAAATTTTTTTTTTTGTCACTGCGGTGGGGCGGGCGTGGGTGAACGCACGTGTGGGCGACCGATCAGGCCTGATCGGGCAAACACTGCGTTTTGGGTGGAGGGCGAACTAAAGTGACACTAATACAATTATAGATCTGACCGTGATCAGTTTTGATCACTTCCAGATACTATAAAAGTACAAATGCTGATTAGCGATACGCTAATTAGCGAATAACGGACTGCGGTGCGGTGGGCTGGGCGCTAACTGATCGCTAACTACCTAACCAAGGGGCCTAAACTATACCTAAAACCTAACGGTCAATACCAGTGAAAAAAAAATGTGACAGTTTACACTGATCACTTTTTTCCTTTCACTAGTGATTGACAAAGGGGTGATCAAAGGGTTAATTGGGGTTCACGGGGGTGATCTGGGGCTAAAGTGTGCTGTTTGGTGTACTCACTGTGTAGCCTACTCCTCTGCTGGATCCAACCGACGAAAAGAACCAGCAGAGGAGCAGGCAGCCATATAACAGATCATATTTACAAATATGATCTGTTATCTGGCTCTGTGATTGGATTTTTTGAAAATCATCAGCTTGCCAGCCACGATCATTGGCTGGCAAGCTGATGACGAAATGGTCCTCTTCGAAATGCCGGCCCGAACTGCGCATGCGCGGGCCGCATAGCGCGTCATCTCGCGCCTCGCGAGATGACCCGTATATGCGTCGTTGTGCGCAGCGCTGCCGCCTCCGGACCGCACATCTGCGTTAGGCGGTCCGGAGGCGGTTAAAAAGGTTGTTCTATGAAAAATATTCTACATTTTTCAAACCAGCACCTGGATGTGAATACTTTTGTAATTGTATATAATTAAATATTTAGTATGGCAACTGAGTTATTCAGGAAAACAGCCACCTGCTGTTTATTATTTTACTAAATTCTCTGTCCTGCTCACTTAGATGGAAGCACAGGCTCAGTTCAATCCTTTAACTGCCACCAGCTGCACTAGAAAGGACATGCCCCCATGCTACACTGCCAGCTGGAATTGTAAGCAACAATGAATGGGGAGATCTCTGGTTCCATGTGTGGTACAGCTGGTTCTGTTTGTTAGAAAGATATTGTCATGTACTATATGATATCTGATTTTCCGTTTTTACATTAATCATCGGATAACCCCTTTAAACTCCAAGGTGCTCCCTGCTAACTCTGTTCACGCGTATCATGCTTAGGCCCCATGCACACGGCCGTGTTTCACAGCCGTGTGTGGGCCGTGGAACCGCGGCCTGGATCCCTCCTGAGAGCAGGAGCGCACGGCGTCACTGGTTGCTATGACGCCGTGCGCTCCCTGCTGCCGGCACAGTACAGTAATACACTGGTATAGATCATACCAGTGTATTACTGTATTGCGGCGGCAGCAGGGAGCGCAAGGCGTCATAGCAACCAGTGACGCCGTGCGCTCCTGCTCTCAGGAGGGATCCAGGCCGCGGTTCCACGGCCCGCACACGGCTGTGAAACACGGCCGTGTGCATGGGGCCTTAATCATAGTTTAGAAAAAAATGAAAGTAAAAAAGTTTAAAAGCAGGAGACATCTGATGGAGCAGGTGGATTTCAGTGCATGCACAATCACTTGATATTCACCTGTGTGTAATAGGAATACCTTTTGGGACAATCAACAACTTATATTGTTGATCAATCAAAATGACACTGAAGTTAGGAATAATAGAATTACTGCAATTCTAAAATGAAGGCAAGTAGTATAGGCAAATAGGGGTCATTTATCAAACAGATATATATAAGGGCTCTTTCACACCTGCGTTCTTTTCTTCCGGCATAGAGTTCCGTGGTCGGGGCTCTATGCCGGAAGAATCCTGATCAGTTTTATCCTAATGCATTCTGAATGGAGAGAAATCCGTTCAGGATGCATCAGGAAGTCTTCAGTTCCGGACCGGAACATTTTTTGGCCGGAGAAAATACCGCAGCATGCTGCGCTTTTTGCTTCGGCCAAAAATCTTGAACACTTGCCGCAAGGCCGGATCCGGAATTAATGCCCATTGAAAGGCATTGATCCGGATCCGGCCTTAAGCTAAACGTCGTTTCGGCGCATTGCTGGATCCGACGTTTAGCTTTTTCTGAATGGTTACCATGGCTACCGGGACGCTAAAGTCCTGGCAGCCATGGTAAAGTGTAGTGGGGAGCAGTATACTTACCATCCGTGCGGCTCCCGGGGCGCTCCAGAGTGACGTCAGGGCGCCCCATCCGCATGGATGACGTGATCGCATGGCACGTCATCCATGCGCATCGGGCGCTCTGACGTCACTCTGGAGTGCCCCGGGAGCCGCACGGACGGTAAGTATACCGCTCCCCCGCTCCCCGCTCCTACTATGGCAACCAGGACTTTAATAGCGTCCTGGCTGCCATAGTAACACTGAACGCATTTTGAAAACGGATCCGTCTTCAAATGCTTTCAGTTCACTTGCGCTTTTCCAGATCCGGCGTGTAATTCCGGCAAGTGTAGTACACGCCGGATCCGGACAACGCAAGTGTGAAAGAGGCCTAAATCAGGCCTATTTCTGGCGCAATCTCTGCGCCGCAATCTGCGACTTCTCCCCACGCACGCTAAGTCTAAAGCAGGAGGGGTAACGTGGGCAGAGAAAGGAATGGGCCTGCAGGCCTGTCTCATTTATCATTTTCTACTACTGTTTTAGGTGTAGTAAATGGACTAAATGTATGCCAGCAAGGAAGCTGTCTTACATTTAGAAGTGCCGGAGAATCCGCCAGGTTTAGGGGTTATTAAGACCGGCGTCTAAAACGCCGGTCTTAATAAATATGCCCAATACAGTATAATACAGTAACCTTAAACTATAGCTATGAATTACAAAGTCTATGGCAACAAATCACAAAAACATTATTGAACGCCAATTGTTAAAGCAATGTTATGATAAGTTGTCAAGATATTTCAAGATGAGGAAAGAAAACAATCATGTGAGTTGGGAATTCAATATGAAACACGTTGTTCTGAAATACCTATCTTGTTAATACATAATCAATAATCGAATGTAAATAATATTAGAAATTTCAATAGAGGTATAGTAAATCAGATTTAAAATTCAGGCCTTTTGGAGAACTGGCATTTAACAAAAAAATCTAAAAGGCCTGTCAAAGTAGTAGTCTCCGACTCCACCTCTAAGGCCCCTTTCACACGAACAAGTTTTCTGCGCAGGTGCAATGCGCGACGTGAACGTATAGCACCCGCACTGAATCCTGACCCATTTTCACACATCAGTTCTGCATTGTGTGAAAAATGCAGCATGTTCTATATTCAGCGTTTTTCACGCAGCCCTGGCCCCATATAAGTGAATGGGGCTTCAGTGAAAAACGCATTGCATCCGGAAGCAAGTGCGGGTGCGATGCGTTTTTCACTGATGGTTGCTAAGAGATGTTGTTTGTAAACATTCACTTTTTTATCACACACGTGAAAAACGCATCAAAACTGATTGCACTCGTGCGGAAAAAACTGAACAACTGAACGCAATCGCAGACAAAACTGACTGAACTCGCTTGCAAAATGGTGCGAGTTTCACTGAACGCATCTGGACCTAATCCAACACACTCGTGTGAAAGTGGCCTTACACGGGCGTTGCGGGAAAATATGCAGGTGCGTTGCGGGAACACGCACGATTTTTCCACGCGAGTGCAAAACATTGTAATGCGTTTTGCACTCGCGTGAGAAAAATCGCGCATGTTTGGTACCCAAACTTGGATCAGTGTTCAGTGGGATCAGTGTTCTGTAGATGGAGGGGTTAAAAAAGCGCTGGAGGGGTTAAATTTTTTAAAATAATTTAACTCACCTTAATCCATTTGATTGCGCAGCCGGCATCACCTTCTGTCTTCATCTTAGCTGTGTGGAGGAACAGGACCTGTGGTGATGTCACTCCGGTCATCACATGATCCATCACATGATCTTTTACCATGGTGATGGATCATGTGATGACCGGAGTGACGTCACCACAGATCCTGTTCCTCCACACAGCTAAGATGAAGATAGAAGAGAAGCCGGGCTGTGCGATCAAGTGGATTAAGGCGAGTTAAATTATTATTTTATTTTTTTAACCCCTCCAGCGCTATTTTACTATGCATTCTGTATTTAGAATGCTATTATTTTCCCTTATAACCATGTTATAAGGGAAAATAATAATGATCGCGTCTCCATCCCAATCGTCTCCTAACAACCGTGCGTGAAAATCGCACCGCATCCGCACTTGCTTGCGGATGCTTGCGATTTTCATGCAACCCCATTCATTTCTATGAGGCCTGCGTTACGTGAAAAACGCACAAAATAGAGCATGCTGCGATTTTCACCCATCCGCGCGGAATACTCGCCCGTGTGAAAGGGGCTTAATGGGTTTTTAAACCAATTCAATGCTATAAATGATTTTAAAAAAAATCGGAAATTGCCATTTGGTGCAAGCGTTTTGCGGCACCAGACATGTCAGCTTGTATTTTGGTTGAGGTTTTAATGAGGTGTTTTGTACTACACTTTTTTAAAATTAGAGACCATGCATTCAAATATGTCGACAACATATTTATTTTTGTAGATGATATAGTGGTGGATCCATATTAAAACATCATTGCTAGATGTGGAGCTTTTCCTTTTACTGGCAAATTGACACATGTGACATTATTCTGTCCACATTTCATGAAACCCATAAAATACAACCATTTGTTTTTAGATTTATCATGCTTCAAGGGAAAACAATGTTTCCCAAATCTTTGCCTCTTTTAGGTACCTTTTACAGATTTTTTGTATGGTATTTTGTTATTTGTGAATATTCCTTAATGTAAACCATGGAAAAAAATTATGTTGGCTCTCACCTTTTAGATATTTCCTTTTTCCTTCTTATTATCATGTGACAGGTCTAGATTTCTTAGCAACAAAGTTCTTTGCCTTTTTTAGATCCCTTTGATCTCAACCCATCACAGGCTGCCTTCATTTGAGAGACAGATGTTTAGCCCTCAGAGCATGCCCATTTCCCTTGTGTGATCTCACCCACTGTTATGGATTTATTGGTATGAGCTGGATGACTGCTGAATGCATGTAATACTGTTTTCCCTGCAATTTCTTTTCTGTATTGTGAAGTGTGAATGATGCCACAGACACTATAACCTCTCAAATTCAAATCAAAGAAGGAGATTTGGTTGTTTGAATTTTTGTCTATAATTGTAGATTGCAGTTATTATTGTTGATGTAATCGATGAATGCTGGCATGGATGCCACATCCACCCACCAGATGATGAGTATGTCATCAATGTAGCGCCTGTACAAGCCTATCTTGTCTTTAAAGGGGTATGAGCAGAATATATAAACTTTTCTTCCCACCATGACATAAATTAGTTGGCAAGAGATGGTGAGAATTTCACACCGATTGGTGTCCCCCCTGGTTCGAAGGGCAAACCCATAATCAAAGGAAAAGTAATTGTGAGTTAGTAGTTAGTTTATGACATCAGTCAACGTATAACGGGTATATTTATATAGATGTTGCAGTGATGGCAAGATCATGTTCATGTGGGCAGCAGGAGTAAAGTGAGCAGACATCATGTCACCAAAGATGTTGAAGTATCTAAAATATAGTGGTTAAAAATTCTATGTACAGCATTTCTTTACTGTTCTTGATGTAACCATGGGTCCTTGTTAAGGTTGTAATTGATCATCCTTCCATTTGCAAAATTTTTCAAGTTTCGCTATGCCAGATATGATGGGTTGAAGAGGGGGCTTTCCTTTGTGCATAGGTTATATTTAAACCTGATTTGTGATTTCTGGTTACATAATATAGTTTTTTGTAAATCCCTTTCTACTGTTAATTGGAAATGGTCAAGTGCTTTTACATGTGAAGAGATTGGGCAAATCTTTTTAAGTCTGTCATGTGTATTGTTTTATGCTTTTCTAAAGAAAAGTGTATTCAGGTAAATACAACAGATTTAATAAACTACATTGCTTCTTATCCGCTTCATTACCAGAGTGTTTACCTCCTTTCCTTACCAGGCCAATTTTTTTATTTTAGCAATGAGCCTATCTACGGTAATTGCAAATATACAAAACAGTATTTCACTTCTGAGCCAACCTACATGTATTTGATATTATTTGTCGCCATATGGACTTACTGCCACAACATATATACTCTTGCAGCGGTAAGAAAGTGGTTAAAATCAGGGTCTATTAATTCATTATTGGTCCGTTTTACTTTGTTTTAAGCAACTTCGATATATCTTTGATTTGGCCTATATTTATGTTGGTGAAAATGCATTTTAACCCCTTCCCAACATTAGACGTAATAGTACATCATAGCGAGAAGTGACTTCCAGCAATTTAACGTACTACTATGTCATGCTAATCGGGCGGGCACTTGAGCTGTGCCATGCCTTCTAAAGAAGCCTACAGAAGCCTAAGAGATCCAGCACCTGGCTGGGTCTCCTAGGCAACTGTTAGTGTATTACACTAACAGGCAATGCATTACAATACAGATGTATTGTAATGCATTTAGGAGGGCATCAGATGCTAAAAAACAATTTAAGTCCCAGAGTGGGACAAAAATAAAGTAAAAAAGTAAAAAAACAAAAAGGGTTTTTAAAATAAAAAAATAAAGCTTTGCGTAAAAAAAAGAAATGCCCTTTTCCCCTAATGTTATAATAAAAAAAAAGAAAAAACATACATATTAGGTATGACCACGTCCTTAACGTCCCTATCACAGCCTGCTATTGGCTGTTCCCCTTAGTCACCGGATGTTTTGATCGGAGCGTCAGGGAGATGCAGGGATCCAGGACGACGTGGGTGACGGGGAGTAGGTAAGTATAATGTATAAAAGGGGCCTGGGCATTGGGGGAGGGGTCATTATAGGGATTGGATACCTCCTTTAAACTCTGTTGCTGCAGGCAGGATATCTGCAATTTTCCAATTTTATTATTTTTGCGTCCTGCCTGCCGTCCATGTTTTTTGACGATTTATTTTCATTTGAAACTTTTGGTGTAATAACCAATTTTCCATCATGTGTTGATCTTTAAATAAACAGTTAGAAATATAGGTGCACTACTGTGGTGGATGCAATCAACAAAATCTGACTAAACCCACACACTGATGTTAAAAATGAGACTTTAGCCAATATATCCTTATATGAAGGACATACCGGAGCTCGCTCACCACGTCAAGGTATAACAGGTGGCACGGGACCTAACGCTAACCTACCTGTGCCATATGGGCAGTACCAGGGGCCAGTGGGCGAATTACAGAAGCGTAAGGTCCGACAGCTCACAGTTGCCTCCATTGTGAAACCACACATGCAATGGGAGGAGGGAGAAGGCTATGAGCCCCACCCAGAGCTGACTGATATGATGCAGGCCTAACAGGTTCACCGAATGCTGCCTATAGATAAAAATCAGGCACATTCAAATTTTTTACACCTCCAGACATACATATACAAATGACATAATATAACGTGGTCTCAAAAAGCAGGAAATGCTCAACCCCATATGCAGTTTATAACCGTGGGAGCAAATCTTGCACTTGTGGTCTCTTACTAAGGGCGATCCCCAGCATGAAATGCGTACAATGGAGGATGCCCGCAGCAGACCAAAAGTGCCACATAGACATCCTACACCAGATCAAAAAATGTGTGGATGTAGTTGACTATATCAATTAAACATTTAGAAGAATAGGTGCACTACTGTGGTGGATGCACTCAACAAAATCTGACTAAACCCTCACACTCATGTTAAAAATTTGACTTTAGCCCATATATCCTTATATGAAGGACATACCGGAGCCCGCGCGCCCTGTCAAGGTATCTCAGGTGGCACGGGTCCTTACGCTAACCTACCTGTGCCATATGGGCAGTACCAGGGGCCAGTGGGCGAATGACAGAAGCGTAATGTCCGATTCGCCTAATGGCCCCTGGTACTGCCCAGATAACTAATTTTAGCCTTAGGGACCATAACATTTTTACCCCTCCAGTGTGTTATATTGGTCATTACTTTTATTTATTTTTATTTTTCAAGGTAGCTATATGAAACTTTACATTTTTGCAGGAGTTTTCATTGGAACCATTTTAGGGTACATTTAATGTATTAAATAACTTTAATTTATATATAAAGATTTTTTTTCTTTACAGGGTTTACTCTGAGTTAGAAATAGTAAAATGGCTTTCCAAATTTGTAGACTTTATTAAATTTCAGGTCCAGCCTGCTGTACTGGTTGAAAAAAACACACTCATTTGCTCCCTGCCACTCAATTCCAGCTCCCAGGATCCCTGGCTACTTCTGTGGTTATCCGGGCCCTGTCCTGTAAAGTTTTAGCGAGAGGGTGACATGTCCCCAAGTCTCCTATGGTATTCACGCACCCAGGGAAACTGGACATCTGCATTACACAGCTTGATGAAGGGTACCAAATTTGGACCCAAAACATTGCTATAACATGTACCACTGATGTTGAAAAATCAATAAAAATATACATTTTTTGAAGATCATTTGGTGTGCTGTCTCAAACTAAACATTGAGGACCTGTACAGATTTCTGGGGTGGAAGAAATCATCCTGGAACGTGCATTCACGGAAGCCTTTTGGATGAGTGCTGTAGTCGTACCTTTGTCTACAAGTCCTATGGTATTCTAGCCATTGTTTGTAAAGGCTCTATCTCTGACTGTAGTGCAGCAAGCACCCTGATCCTGGTTTTGTTTTAAAGCTTAGATTCAATTGTGACCTAAGAAAGAGCCAACAGAAGTGTCCCTCCCTCTGCAAAACATTATTGTTCTTTTCTGCTTGAATGAACCCTGTTAAAGGGATTCTGTCCCCAGGATTAGCGATATAGCGATATTTATATGTGCCCATTAGTCTCCATGCAGTGTTTAAAATGATCTCACTCTTTATGCTCTGTGTGTGTTATATTCTTATAAAAAACGATCTTATTGATATGTAAATCACCTCTGTCAGGAGCCCAAGGGGTTGTCCCACGATATGTTGGAGCCCAGCCACGCCCATCCATCCGGAGCCCATCACCGCCTACCACTTAATTTATTCACTCCACTATCCCTGACGTCAGTTCTTCTCAGTGCTGTAATCTCGCGCAGGCACAGTGGACACTGTAGTCTGCGCCCATGTGGACTACTGGCACTGGCTTCAGCGAGTCAACTGCACGTGCGCCGGCTCCCTCTGCGTGAGTTTACCGCACTGAGTAGAACTGACAGGGATAGTGGAGTGAATAAATTAAGTGGTAGGCCGTGCTAGGCTCCGGATCGATGGGCGCGGCTGGGCTCCAACATATCGTGGGACAACCCCTTGGGCTCCTGACAGAGGTGATTTATATATCAATAAGATTGTTTTTTAAACTAAAAAGACAGGGTGGCATTAGCAGGAGGTGCTCAAACCCACATGCAGTCGTGCATATATACAGGGGAGCAAATCTTGCACTTGTGGCCCGTTGCTAATGGCGATCCCCAGCAAAATGCATACGGTGGAGGATGCCCGCGGCGAACCACAAGTACCACAATGGACATCTCACACAGGGTAACAAGTGCGTATGTCATAATCAATATAACAATATAACAAAACAATAACAAAGACAGGTGCACTCTGCAGTCTCACTAAACCCTCAAACTGATTTTAAAATTGAGAGATTAGTCAACATGTCCTACGGTGTAGAACATGTCTAAGCCCGGGCACCACGTCAAGGTTTCTCAAGTAGCCCGAGACCTAACGCTCTCCTACCTGAGCCGTATGGGCGATCCCAGGAGCCAGTGGGCAAATTACAGTGAGACTGCAGAGTGCACCTGTACTTGTTATTGTTTTGTTATATTGTTAAGATTGTTTTTTATAATAATCTAACACACACAGAGCATAAACAGTGGGATAATTTTAAACACTGCATGGAGACTAATGGGCACATATAAATATCGCTATATCGTTAATCCTGGTGACAAAATTCCTTCAAGCATGATCATTTGGGGGGGCAGGGCATAATTAATTCACTTAAATATTAGAAGATTTTAACCCAAAATCTGCCTGCCTCTTCCAGAACGCTGAAACTTGGCAGTAGTAAGACCTCTTAAAAATGCAGTCTATTTGGATATTTAGGATTTCATTCTCGCCTCCCAAGAGCCATAACTTTTTTATATTTCCATCCATGTAGCTCTTTGAGGGTTTGTTTTGCTGTGGATTTAGGTGACTTATTAACTTTATTTTGTGGGTTAACATGTTTACGGTGATATCAAATATGTATAAGTTTGTTATGCTTTTCTATTTTTACAGAAAAACACTGTTTGAAAACATAATTTTTGCCGAAAAATGTTTTAATAAAAATAATTTTTTTTATGTCTAAGCCCGGGCACCACGTCAAGGTTTCTCAAGTAGCCCGAGACCTAACGCTCTCCTACCTGAGCCGTATGGGCGATCCCAGGAGCCAGTGGGCAAATTACAGTGAGACTGCAGAGTGCACCTGTACTTGTTATTGTTTTGTTATATTGTTAAGATTGTTTTTTATAATAATCTAACACACACAGAGCATAAACAGTGGGATCATTTTAAACACTGCATGGAGACTAATGGACACATATAAATATCGCTATATCGTTAATCCTGGTGACAAAATTCCTTCAAGCATGATCATTTGGGGGGCAGGGCATAATTAATTCACTTAAATATTAGAAGATTTTAACCCAAAATCTGCCTGCCTCTTCCAGAACGCTGAAACTTGGCAGTAGTAAGACCTCTTAAAAATGCAGTCTATTTGGATATTTAGGATTTCATTCTCGCCTCCCAAGAGCCATAACTTTTTTATATTTCCATCCATGTAGCTCTTTGAGGGTTTGTTTTGCTGTGGATTTAGGTGACTTATTAACTTTATTTTGTGGGTTAACATGTTTACGGTGATATCAAATATGTATAAGTTTGTTATGCTTTTCTATTTTTACAGAAAAACACTGTTTGAAAACATAATTTTTGATGAAAAATGTTTTAATAAAAATAATTTTTTTAATGTCCCTATATTCTGAGACCCTTAACTTTTTTATTTTTCTATCGGTGGAGCTGTGTGAGGACTTGTATTTTGCAGGGTGAATTTTAAAATTTATTTAGATTTTATATTTAGATTTTTTTTGGGATCAACAAAATATAGTCATTTTAGCATTGTTACAAACATAGTAATTTCATAGTTCAGAAGATCATTATGGATGTGCCATTACCTATTTTGGGTAATTATATATATTTTTTTATCTTAAATATTTTATTTCACTTTTACTTACACTTTATAAGTCCCATAGGAGTGTTATTATGCCTACCACAGTAACGCTGACAGGCATCCTATTAGGCCCAGTCTCTGTACCAAGCTGGAAAACCAGTGAGAGTTGTTGGGCCTGTGCTGCCATACCAATCTCTTAGCTCTCCACAGTTATGACAGGGATGGGTGGTGAAGGGCTGATCGAGGAAGCCCCTGCCCCCTAATGACTTGGTAGCCATAGCTGCTATTGACTGTGTCACCTATGAGTTTATATGGCTAGTATCATAGGTATCTCCTATCTCAGCTAATTCCGCAGAGTGTCAGTTGTATTATATAGCTGAAACCTTTTGCTCAGCTCATAAGCCTGCACCATCTCCATAACATGCATGGACAGTAGTTTGCTGGAACAGCTCACCACCTGCATCTTACATGTACGGCACAAGGTGGGAACTTGGTAAGCATGTGTATGACCCCAAACACAAATGAACAACCACACGGAAATGGTGGAACGCAAATATAAAGTAAAAGCATTTGAAATGGACCTCTCAGTCTCCAGATTTGAAAGTCTGGGGTGTGCATTTAAGAGGGCAGTCGATAAATGACCATTCAAGGATATCAGGGGCCTAGAAATGTTCTGTGAGGGGGGAATAATCAGTGATCTTTTAACAATTATTCTTTAACATTGTTAAACATTACTGAAAGCAACTCAGTGTTGTTGGCTTTCACGTATGTTTAACAAGAAAAGAGGGAGGCAGCGCCACATGTGCGGTGTCACTTTGTAGAGAGTGGTTTGAAAAAGGGTAGGGTACGCTTAGCATCTATGGTTGTGAGGAGTCACTACCCTGCAAATAAACGTTAACCCCTTATCTGTCCAATGACTTGGGTCTGAATCCTTCCAAGCAAGCGCCGGAAAAAGCTGTCAAAATATGTTTTTTTACCAGTTTTCCTTTTGATTGTTGGCTTTCCCCAAATATTACTAATGGAAAAGCCAATATTTTTGGAACTTGTGCATTATTTAAAAAATTGCGCTGTATTTTATCATGGGTTGTGAACTATCTCCTATCTACTATCCATCATTAACTGCCAGTGAAAAGTGTCTTACATACAGCAAAAACTCTTTGAGACAGCCACCAGAAATTAGATTGAAAGTAGACTTCTGTGGGGGTGGTCCACTCAAAGAAGATGGCCAATATGTACTGTATAATACACAGTATGTTAAGGGGATGGACGTGTCGATTTTTTTTTTTTGCTGGATTTTCATTCATACTCTCAATTAAATTATGAACTCATACCTAAATAGCTTTTTATGCAGTTGCCATTTAGAAAGTCCATTTCACCCACCAATTTCCTAAACACACACAAAATGAAACAAAAGTTGAACAGTATTATAATTAAAGGAGTTCCCCAGTTTTATTATGAATATTAGCTCGTTCAAATTACTTTAAAGTTTTAAAAAAATCCCGCCTCCTTCCCTAAGATGTCCACTATCCTAAGCATGTAAACACTGCAGCTGTTATCAGTCTGTAATGCCCCCCAATCGGTACTTTATTGGGGCACATTTATGAAAATGTCAATGCCGAGTTTGCGACTCCATGGAGAAATGATGTTGAAAGAGAGAAGGATCAGGTGAATTTAATTTGTTTGTGCAAATCTTTTGTTATCCAGGAAGATAAGCCACCCCAGAGGTGTCTGGCAGAAGCTTTCTCCTCTGACCCTGTTGAAAACACATATATGTATGGAGGACTTGGGTGAGATAGCTGAAGGATTGTTTGGCTGTCAGCTATTGAAGGGGTTCTCCAGCAATGGTCATTAATGGCCACTAACAACCCATCTTAAAATGTGACCTGGGTGGTTTGCCTCCCATTACAGAGTTGCTTGGGAAGTGGGGTGAGGGGTCAATGCTTGGCTTCACTTTACACTGATGAGTGTTTCTGTCAGGCTTATATCACACACACTTGATCTCTGCATTGATATCTATTATAGAACAATCCTGCTCCCCATTCCTCTCAGGCTGCTCAGCCATGATGGCATATCATACACAGGATCTCTGTATTGATATCTATTGTAGAGCAGGAATTCTACTCTACAATAGATGGTAATATTGTGATTCTCTGCACGATATACTTTCATCGCTGAGCAGCCTGAGACGAATGGGAAGCAGGATTGCTCTACAATAGATATTAAGGATGCTTTCCTGATCTCCATTCCTGGGATTTTGATTGGGGCCACTTTCTTGAGGTAGGTGTGGATTCCAGAGGTGGGAATTGCACCTATATGACATTTATGGAAAATCCTGTGGCTATACCATAAATGTCCAAATAGGAATACTCATGTAAATGTTAGCATAACTAAATGTATTGCATTTTTAGACCTTTTTGAAAGATTACATTATTTAAACTCATTAAGGGATTAGTGCAACATGGGGCATATTTATTAAGACAAGTGTTTTAGACACTGGTCTTAATAAGCCCCTGCACTGGTAGTGTATCGCTGAAGTTATGTAGAGACGCCGACTTCTACATAACTTCGGCATATCCAGCTTCCTTGCTGTTTTACATTTAGACCACTTTCTATGGCTAAACCACGAGTAGAAAATGATGACTGAGATGGGCTTGCAGGTCTGTCCCCTTCCCTGCCCATGCCACACCTCCTTTTATAGACTTGTCGTGAGCGGGGACGAAGTTGCAGATTCTGCCATAACATGGTATGCGACAGAATCTGCGCCAGATATATGCAACAAAAGTGGTGTAGATCTGTTCGTAAATGACCCCCTATGTTTCACATGTTCATTTTAAAATGATAAAGAACAGGCCGGACTGGGGGGCAGAGACTTTAGGGGAGGCCAACATGGCAGGGGGTTGGTTCAGGGATACCCCGGGGGGTGTGGGGATTGGATTATTTACTTTTTGGGGCGGGTAATCGGGAGTGTTTAAGTAGGCAGGGAAGGGAGAAGAAGTGGCCATTTTAGATTAATCCAGCTAGGAGCACTTAACCTATGAGATGGAGCTGGAACC
Source organism: Bufo gargarizans (assembly GCF_014858855.1). Lineage (NCBI taxonomy): Eukaryota > Metazoa > Chordata > Amphibia > Anura > Bufonidae > Bufo > Bufo gargarizans. Next base: position 325,730,240 of record NC_058083.1, on the reverse strand, counting down.
ATGCATTGTGATGTATAGTGTAGGTTAGCTTGTGCTTTACATAACAATACCATGCTCACAAAGACGATTGTAAGTATTTATTAAGTGCTGCCTCGTGGCCTGCGCTGCGTCGCAATACTAAGTATGTATGTTTGACCATTGATTGTAATAAAAGTGTCTTCAATCAAAAAATGAGATGGAGCTGGAAGCAGTTGGAGAAATAAGGGCAGCTGCAGTGGTCTGGGGCACCGGATGGGTGCAGGAGCAGGAGTTGTTAATGTATATCCCCTCGCCTCCTCAGCCTCAGCCTGGAGCAACTTCCTCCCCGAGCCTAGCGCGGTATTAGGAGCCCCTCTAGGACCCTTCATGCTTGCAGGCGGCGGTGCAGGCTCCTTCCCGTGCGCCCTGGCATGGAAGGAATCCTGCAAACAGGCGGAGCTCACGAGGTGTCTGGGACAGGTCTCCTCATGCGGCATCTAGGAGCAGCGTGGGGTCCGGAGCAGGTACAGTGGGCTCTCCTCTGGGAATTGGCAGTGAGGAGGCCCCCCAGCGTGATCAAAATGGTGACCGGGCTGTTGTGAACCTTGTGGCTGGGAGCAGCAGGCCTTCATCCCTTCACAGCAGCAGGAAGATGGCTCTGCATACTCTGGAACATTGGATATGGAGAGAAGCTTTAACGTCCCCGGTTTGATGGCAGCTGGGGGACAGTTACTGGACATTCCTTCCCCTGGATCTTCAAGGTCGGTACAGAGGACCAGTCAGCAGGATTCAGGAGCTGCGGCTGATGGGGTCACAGCACACAGGCAGCTAGGTGAGATAATGTGGGGACCTTTTTCACCGTTATTGGCGAGTTTGGGGATTGGGGGGGTTGGAGGCCCTCTGACGGATTTAGATAGGGGTTTGGTGCATTTATTGGGAGGCTTAGCGGGCTTATTAGCAGGTGGGGGCCCGAAGGGATCATCACCGTTGCAGGTGTGGGGGGTTACCGGGGGTGCAGCAGGGCTGCGGGAGCAGGTGCGGCTACGTTGTGGTGGGTCCCACAGAGCCAAGCGTTGCTTTAATGGTAATAGGCAAAATGGGGAGAATCCAATAACAAAAGGGGAGACGCCGATTTATCTGGAAAAGATGGAACCATTCTTAAGTAGATACCCAGATAAAAGAGCGGCAAAATTGTTGCGGGAGGCGTTTTTGTTTTGTTTTCGAATTCCATTGGGCACTGTGTTAATTAGAAAGATTTTTCGTTCAGCCCTGGAGCATCCGGAGGTGGTGTCTGAGAATAGGAGAAAGAGGTCAGGTTGGGTAGAATGGCTGGCCCGTTTTTGCATTTGTCTCCTTTGGGGGTGGTTCCAAAGAAGAAGTTTCTGCTTTTTCACTGCCTGTCCTTTCCGAAAGGGTCGTCAGTCAATGTCGGCATTGATCCGGCTTTATGCTCCATGGTCTATACCTCATTTCATGCGGCAGTCGAGTGGTTGCGTAGGTTTGGAAAAGGGGTGTTGTTAGCCAAGACGGATATTGAGGCAGTGTTTAGGTTATTGCTGGTACATCCGGACAGTTTACACCTGTCGGAGTGTTTTTGGGAAGAGGGGTTTTTCATTGATCGGTGTTTGGCAATGGGCTGTTCCCTATTGTGGGCGTATTTTTTTTAGAATGGGTGGTGGCGGATGCGTCTGGGTGTAAATCTATCATTCATTATTTGTATGATTTCCTTTGTATTGGCCCCCTGGAGTCGCGTGTTGGTTCGGTGTTACTGCACACGTTGTGCACATTGTTCGGTAAATTCAGGGTTCCCCTTGCGGCAGAAAAGACAATGGGTCCGGTAAGGGAGATGAGTTTTTTAGGGATAGTTATTGATACGGTTCGTATGGAGTGTAGGTTTCCCTTAGATAAACTGGAGGATTTGAAGAGAGAAGTGGAGAGGGCGTGGCATTTGCAGAAGATTAAGCTGCGTGAGCTTCAATCACTCCTGGGAAAACTTAATTTTGCATGCCGGATTATGCCCATGGGGAGGGTTTTTAGTAGGAGGTTAGCGAAAGTGACTTTTGGAGTGTCTGCATCGCATCATTATATTCGGTTGGGTCGTGAGTTGAGGGCGGACTTGCAGTTTAGGGGTTTATTTTTGGATAATTACAACGGCCGTTCACTATTCATGGGGGAAGTGGTAGATTCATTTGATTTTGAACTGTTCTCTGATGTGATTTTGGGGCTTACTGTGGTAGTCAATGGTGTGCTTGAGTTTGGCCGGATAGTTATGTAGCAAAGGGTTGGGTTATGAATTTGGCACTGTTGGAACGCTTCCCTATTGTAGTGGCGGTTATGCTATGGGGGGGGCTTTTTCAAAATAAAAAGGTTCGCTTCCACTGTGATAACCTGGGAGTCGTTCAGGCAATTAATGGGTTGTCGGCCTCATCGCCGTTAGTGATATGACTGTTACAGTGGCTGGTCTTGGAAAGTTTACCACTCAACACGTTGACATGGGGTTGACAATTGTATTGCTGATGCTCTCTCTTATTCACAGTGGGAACGTTTTCGGCAGCTTACCCCAGAAGCGGAAGAGGCTGGGCTGGCGTGCTCGGGTTGTCTGTGAGATCTACTATAGCGGGGCTTATTCGGTCGTCACTAGTGCCCGGTACGTAGGATACTTATTCAAAAGTGTGGCGTTGTTGGGAGGAGTGGTGTGAAAGATTGGGAGTTGGGGGCGACGAAATGCCAGTCATTTTTGGTTGTGTGGGCCTTAAAAGGATGGCGTCGTTTGCGGGCAGGGGAAGATGGCAGGCGGACGGTTTCTTTCGCCCAGTTGCTGGATTTGTTAAAACAGTTACGGTTGGTGTGTAATTCGTAATGTGAACTGCGTTTGTTTCGTTTTGGGGGAGCTTGTTTGTCTGACGGTTCGCCAAGTTGGAGGGTTGTTTAGGGAGGATATGAACCTTTTTCAAGATAGGGTGGAATTTTGAAGACCGATGTTGAAGAAAGAGGACGGAGGGTGCGTTGTATGCGAGAATACTGGACCGAGGTGAAGAAGGTTGTTGTGCCATTGTTAGTTCATGTGGATGGTTCTTTTTTGTCTCGGTTCCAATTTAAAGCCGTTTTCAGGAGATGCTTGGATCGCTTAGGATCGCTTAGGGGTAGGGCAAGTGGGTTATTCTAGCCATTCATTTTGAATTGGAGCCACAATGGAGGCATCAGGCTGGGGGCTGAGGTTATGAAAAAGATTGGGCGTTGCGATTCCATTCATTTTCGGTCTTATGTTCGACCAGATCGAGTATGACGTACACGTTTGGTGTTTACCTTGGGAAAGTATTTTGTCTGTGTTGCTCCTTGGTGTCTTTCTTTTCAGGTTCGGAAACAACCCTGGTTTGGATTAATGGTCCATTCTCACGTCCGGGGAATGGGTCCACATCCGTTGCGCAATATCCGGAACGGGTGCGGACCCATTTATTCTCAATGGGGCAGGAATTGATGCGGAAAGCACACTATGTGCTCTCCGCATCCGCATTTCTGGAGTGCGGCCCCGATCTTCCGGTCCGCAGCTCCGGAAAAATGTTCTATTCTTGTCCGCAATTGCAGACAATAGGTAGTTCTATGGAGGTGCCGGCCGGGTGTATTGTGGATCCGCAATACACTACGGACGTGTGAATGGACCCTTATGGGACATTCATACGTCTTCTGGGGTGCCATGCGGCTATGGATCGGCTGGATGGGCAACAACTCGGCTTTGCCAGATCAGTGGTGGTAGTAAGGTGGTTGGGTCTTCGGGAGATGGTTTGGGGTGGGGTCATTCCTGAGGTTCATCGTTTCGGTCGGCTAGACTAGGCTGCGGATGTGTTGGTGTTACATGTAGGGGGCAATGACTTGGGAGTGAGGCCTTTCGGGGAACTAGTTAGAGATGTAAAGTTTGACTTTATGGTCCTTGTTCCCAGGGCTGGTTACAGTTTGGTCGGATATTATTCCGCAGCGGTTTGGCAGGGTGCTCATTCAGTTAAGGGTCTGAACAGAGCAAGTGTGAAGGTCAACAGGGCAATTGGGCGTTTTATGGCCCGGAATGGGGCAGTGGCAGTGAGGCACGTTGAGCTGGATAATGGTGTTGGGGGTTTTTGGCGTGAGGATGGGGTTCATTAAATTAATGAATGAAGCGATTAATCCAACCCTGGTGTCCGTGTTTTATTGGGGTCTTAGTTATTTATGGAGGTTTTTGGGTTATGGGGTTTTAGTGGGAAAGGCATTCAAAAGGTAAAGTAAGTCTTATAGGGGTCGAGTGGAAAGCAACCAATACCTCTGTCATGTGTTAGCATATCACTGCATGTTAAAAGAATAGTGTACAGACAGCCCCAGGCCATTTATAGCTCTCAAGGACTTCATGCACACAATTTCCCCAGTCCCCAATTGCATCACCGGAAAGCCTAGTGTCTCGATAAATAGGGGCAGTCTAAATCTTGGCAATCAAAGTGATAAGCAGTGGCATACCATCAATAGAGGAAGTCCCTGTGGTTGCTATAGGGCCACAGGGTTGGGATAGTGTAAGGAGTACCAGCTCTTCTTTATAGATTCACGTTTACCCCTGTACATTAAACTTTTATTACTTTTTTCCTCCAGATTGTTGCTGCCAGGTCAATTCTGACTTTTGCTATGGGGTTCCAGATGTCTATGTATTCGCCTGGAGATAAAGGACAGGTAACAGAGGTCCTTTTGTATCTTGGCTATCAGAGCAGAAGCTAGGGTGTCAATAGACACTGGAAGGCAACATAGGAAACCTTTGAAGGACTTATTTAACAGTGCAGAAAAGTGAAGTGCTCTAGAATAGGACCCCTTAATGACTTCCATAAAGAGGCTGTCCAAGTGGACAGCCAGGTGCGTGTGCTTTGTTGACCTGGGGAAAGATGGGACCAGGATGCACAATAGGATGGAGGCAAGACGGCAAAGGTATTGTCCTGGCACAATACATGTACAACTTTTCAACTGGATTTAAACTAAAGACCTGACTTTCATGTAACCTACTCCATGAGCTTGAGATAGCAAGAAAGTCGTATATAACAGGTTATAGTTTAATCTAGTTGTAAAGTTCTTGGTTAACATTTTAGTATTTTTCTCCATTTGACAAAAAATTATTGAAGTAGAAAATGAGGAAATTTGTACACAATTTTACACAGGACTTCTTTATTCTGTCTGTTAATTCCTCAATAAAATTACTGTAATTATTCAGCTTGGAAACTTTTTATGATTATAGGTGCTGCAAATGAAAGTTATGTCATATTATTTCACGTGACACCAAAAAGTAGTGGCTTTAAAAAAATAAAAAAAACATGTGATGAATCTGATGGCTGTATGACACAGCAGCTCCTGAGTAATACTCATACCTGATACCATAACTAAAGTAATTTACATCTTTCTGGTCTTAGGTTAAATAGAGATTCAGTTCAATTCTCGTTATATATGATATACTCTATAAAATATACTAGCGTATATATCTAGCATTTCTCAGGTGTACATCTATCTTTATAAATATTTTCTAATGCTATTTCTTACACAGAAATACTCATTGTTTTCCTTGGCCCAATTAGAGAGGTATAGAAAACATAAATTTTTTAATCATTTGTTTATGTTTTTTCTCTTTAACACTTAACAGTCTGTAATTTTAATTTCCTGCAATACTTTAAATAGGGCCTCTCGCTGTTCAGTGGTTTCTGACATCCTTGATGTGCTTTCCTACTCGATCTTAAGCTGTTGGTCACATTGGTTGTCTCAGTCGTTTATAGTAATTTTACTTTCTTTGTTTTTGGCTGGACTTGTCCCATGGGTTTCTGCTTTTTTGGAGGCATACCCAATCCACCAGGTGTAATTCAGCACTCTGAATCACAAAGTATTTTATTTTCTGAAAACACGCAGGAAAATGAGAGGCAAATGAAAGCTGTGCTGTAATTGGTTGCTATAGGTGAGGAGATGAGAGGCAGAGTGAGAAGCAATGCCTCAGGAGTTGCAGATAGATTAGTGTATAACTTGCATGCTGCATCAAAAACACATTACTTTTTTAGAATCTACCAGAACCTTGTCAGATGGACTTCACAACATGCCCAGTATTTTAAATTGGATCATGAAGAGTATTGTTATGCTGGTGACCAGATAAGCACAGGTGCTGCATCACTCACCAGGTCAGTCCCTCTTCTGCCTGGAGGCCCAGACCCGCTTCTCACTCCCCTACTGCTGATAGCATTGTATATGTTCCCCTTGCAATTTTTTTTTTTTCTAGGCTGTGCATGCTCCTGCTGACTTTTAAAGGGAAGTGTACACAGTTAAAAACACAGAAATATAGTGGCAAATCTGGGGGAGCTGCTCAACCCCTAACACTGTAGCGTGTTTTTCATTGGGGGAGCAGCCCCACCGCATGTGGACTGCAGCAAACGACTATCCCCAGCAAAAAAATTTTTGCATACGGTGGAGGATGACGGCGCGGTCCACATGCACCACAAAGACATCCTACACAAAACGGAGCATTGTGCGGATGAAAATATAATCATATAAATCACAGAAGAAATGCACCAAACGGATATGCCACTGACTATACTGGCTAGTCATAAATGCAGATATTAAAAGCTGAGACTTTTGCCAATATATTCCTGTCAGGAAGATATCGGAGCCCAACATGCACCACGTCACGGTTCTCAGCATGGCAAGGGGTCCTACCACTACGCTACCTATGGTGTGAACAAGGTCTGAAGGTGATGTAATCCAGCTCACAGCCAAGCTTCCACACGCATTTCTTCTGTGATTTATATGATTATATTTTCATCCGCACAATGCTCCGTTTTGTGTAGGATGCCTTTGTGGTGCATGTGGACCGCGCCGACATCCTCCACCGTATGCAAAAATTTTTTTGCTGGGGATAGTCGTTTGCTGCAGTCCACATGCGGTGGGGCTGCTCCCCCAATGAAAAACACGCTACAGTGTTAGGGGTTGAGCAGCTCCCCCAGATTTGCCACTATATTTCTGTGTTTTTGTCTTGTTTTATATGTAGTGTATGTGCCTTTACCTGGCATTCAAACACTCTCCTTTGCACCTGGTAACCTCCATCACATGGTCTGATATGGGTGTGGCTTACAGTCTGGCTTTGTTCACATTGCACTAGTTGTCCTGCTATGCGGTTGTGTGGAAGCTTGGCTGTGAGCTGGATTACATCACCTTCAGACCTTGTTCACACCATAGGTAGCGTAGTGGTAGGACCCCTTGCCATGCTGAGAACCGTGACGTGGTGCATGTTGGGCTCCGATATCTTCCTGACAGGAATATATTGGCAAAAGTCTCAGCTTTTAATATCTGCATTTATGACTAGCCAGTATAGTCAGTGGCATATCCATTTGGTGCATTTCTTCTGTGATTTATATGAAGTGTACACAGTCAATAACCTGTTTCAGCCTTACCTAGGTGGAAGGTGTTTGAGCTTTAGGTATTCTAGCTCGCTAGTCCTAGTGTAGGTATACTTTTCTTTTTGCAGGTCTCTGTCCTGAACTCTATCTGGTTACTGATTCTGTCCCTTTGCTGTCTGCCCTGACTTCTGACTATTTACCATATTGAACCTCTGCTACCTGCCCTGACCTTGGACTTGTTTTATGGATACGTGCAGTCTTTGCATCCCCTGACCTCTGCCTGTTTCCTGAATACGAGCATTGCCTGTTTCCTCTGTGTTTTGCACCAGAGTCTCTGACTCCCCTGGATCAGCTGCCAACTACACTGGGACTATTCCAAGAGGTAGCAACCTGGTGGCTCTGCTGCAGTGAAGACCAGATCCCTGGTAGAAACAACGAGGCAGCACTCTGGATGACGTGGAAGAAAATGGATCACTTTATTTATCATTTGCATCCATTTTCTTCCACGTCATCTATCCGGGGTGCTGCCTTGTTGTTTCTTCTTTTTACATTGAGGATCTCAAGTCTGAGAGTTTTGAGGATTTTTGCACCTGGGTTTTCATTTGAGTGCTGCTATTCATATATATATATATATATATATATATATCTATATATATGAGAGAGAGAGATATATAAGGGATCTGTGTTTTATGTATCTCTAATGTTGCACCCATAGATGGCTGTGGGTCCATATTGTACATCTCTATGCCTCTAATGAAATATGGCATATGAAAACACCATATTGTGGTACATGGTGTGGTATGCACTCTGCAACACCAAAGTCTTAAAGGGCATCTGTTAGCAGATTTGTGCCTATTAGACTGGTTGACCTGTTCCATGTGTGCTTGGCAACTAAAGGCATCTGTGTTGGTCCCATGTTCATATGATCCTGCATTGATTAGAAAAATTAAGATTTAATATATGTTAATGAGCCTCTAGTAACAATGGGGGTGTTGCCGTTACATCTAGAGACTCAGCTCTCTCTGCAACTGCCGTGCCCTCTCCACTTTGATTGACAGGGCCAGGCTGTGTAAAAGTGATCATACCTGCGTGGCCCCAATAATTAAAGTGCAGAGAGCGCAGTAGTTGCAGAGATAGCTTAGAATCTACAAGTAACAGCAATGCACCCGTTGTTTCTAGAGGCTCATTTGCAGATATTAAAACATCATTTTGTGGACACATATGAACCTGGGACCAACACAGATGCCTTCAGCTGCCAAGCACACATGTAGCCAGTTTTATAGCTACAAATCTGCAGATAGATGCTGTCACGAACTATGGATCCGACCGCTCCGGATCCCACAGCTCTGACGTAGTGGTCTGTGACGGAGTCTGCGCACACACAGAGACCTCACGTGACCGGGGTATTACCACTCGGCTAACACCCCCCACTATACTTCGGTAACTGCCACCACGTGGGTTCCCGGTCCACGAGCCGACTATCCGGGTCATTCACTATCACACAGATCAGTGGATGAACCGGATATCACTTACTGACCAACCGCAGTCAATCAACCCCAGCTACAATTCCTAAATGCAATTTAACTAACTACCTGGTAACGTCTCTTCAAAGGCAAGGTACGTTGTTCAGCAGCTTAGAATATGGAAGACTTGGCTATTTAGATTTTATAATCTTTAATAAGCGGTAAAAAGCAGTGCATACAAATCTAATGAAAATGACTATAAATCTACAGAATAATAATAACAATATAAATAATCACGACAGTTCAAATGAAAGGGAAAAAGATGAAAGAATACTTAGTTTCTCTGGAGGGTTTCAGATGGTCGTTCATATGTCCTTTTTGAATCCTTGCAAACCCCTTTTCAGTATGTATCAGGGGAGACCCTCAAAGTTCTTCTGATACAGGGATATGCCGTCAATGTCCAATTAAGTGTCTGGTGATGTTCCATGGGTCTCTCTCCTCTGTCCTTGTGCATGGGTTTTTATGAACTCTGCCATGGGCAGGAGACTTACTCCTGTCAGCCAATGGCAGCAGAGTGACTGTCAATCCTAGGGATTGGCCTCCAAGTGTTTTATGACCCCATCAAAGTTCAGTTCCTACAATGAGGATTATACTTAAGCTCGTATCTCCTTGATACATCGGCATATTTTTATACAGAATACATATTTGCGATCCTTATTTATTTACCTACAGAATGAGACCACACACGGTAATGCTGGGACCTGTAGTTCTTCTACCACCCATAGGTCAGCTACAGAATCACATCCTCTAGTCATATTTGATACCTAATTACCCACAATACTCTGTAGAGCCTGGATCTGGTGTCAGAAAGGGCATAAGTTGATTCCTAAATGAAATATGAAAGTGGACTGGTTTTATGCCCAGAGCTAATTAAGGGCTATTAGCTCTCCTCAAACCAGACCTGGAAATTAATGACGTCACGCTCCAGCCAGGCTTGACAGCGAGCTGATCTTATCTTATAGGATGAGCTGGGCCTGGTATAGCCTTTATGACCTTTTATTGCTGGCCTTACAGAGTAGTGGTAATAAAAGTGTCCATCTATATCATAGGCGACCCAGGCTTCAGAAAGATGAGAGTTCACAGCTTTTTACATAGGCCAGAAGCATATAAGATGGCTACCCAGAGGAATTATGTATGTATGCGGGCACAGATGCCCTTTTAAATAAGCAAATACTAGGAGCTAATGTGAACCTTAACCTCACAAGGACTGGTCCAGTTTTCAATTTTTTGTTTGAATTAGATCAGCAGGGGACTGACAGCCGATCAGCTGTTTGAAGAGACTGCAGAGCTCTGGTGAACACTGTATCCTCCTTGAAGCTTAGCAAGCACAGCACCATCCATTGGATAGCAGCTGTGCTTAGTATTGCAGCTCAGACCCGTTCCCTTGAATAGGACTGAACTGTGCATAGGCCATGTGACCAATGAACGTGATGTCACTGGCCTAGGAAGAAGCTGCAGCGATCACCAAGTGCCACAGTTTCGTGAAACAGCTGATTGTGGAGGTGATGGGAGTTAGACCTCCGCCGATCTAATATTGATGACCTATCCTGAGGAAAGGCCATCAATATCAAAAACTTAGACAACCCCTTTAACAGCACCCTTTCATTTAGCTTAGTTTTTATTGGAAAATGGGGAAAAAAAATTCTGGGGTAAAACTGAAAAAAATACATACATACTATAGTTTGAGTTTTGTTTTTCTGGTGTTTTTTGTTCTCTGTGCCTTAAAAATTATATGAAGAGCTTATTCTGTGGGTTGGTATGATTACGGCGATACCACATTTATTTAGTTTCTATTATGTTTTACTAAAAAAGCAACTGATATTTAAAGACTTTAAAATGTCATATTTTTGCCTACAGAGCTGTGTGAGTGGGCTCATTCTTTGCATAGTGTATTTTTTATTGGTACCATTTTCGGTACATACGACTTTTCGATCACTTTTCATTCAATTTCTTGGAGGCCAATGTTACCCAAAAACTGAAAATCATTTATCTTTATGCCATTAATCGCAAATATTAAATATTTTGAGAGTTTATTCAGACATTTTCAGATGTGGCGATACGGATTATAACATAGTAACATAGTACATAAAGCCGAAAAAAGACATTTGTCCATCCAGTTCGGCCTGTCATCCTGCAAGTTGATCTAGAGGAAGGCAAAAAAAAAAAATGGGAGGTAGAAGCCAATTTTCCCCTCTTTAGGGGAATAAAAAATTCCGTCCCGACTCCAATCAGAATAACGCCCTGGATCAACGACCCCTCTCTAGTAGCTATAGCCTGTAATATTATTACGCTCCAGAAATACATCCAGGCCCCTCTTGAATTCCTTTATTGTACTCACCATCACCATCTCCTCAGGCAGAGAGTTCCATAGTCTCACTGCTCTTACCGTAAACAATCCTCTTCTATGTTTGTGTACAAACTTTCTTTCCTCCAGACGCAGAGGATGTCCCCTCGTCACAGTCACAGTCCTGGGGATAAATAGATGATGGGATAGATCTCTGTACTGATCCCTGATATATTTATACATAGTAATTAGATCTTTCCTCAGTCGTCTTTTTTCTAAAGTGAATAACCCTAATTTTGATCATCTTTCAGGGTACTGTAGTCCCCCCATTCCAGTTATTACTTTAGTTGCCCTCCTCTGAACCCTCTCCAGCTCTGCTATGTCTGCTTTGTTCACTGGAGCCCAGAACTGTACACAGTACTCCATGTGTGGTCTGACTAATGATTTGTAAAGTGGTAGCACTATGTTCTCATCACGGCATCTATGCCCCTTCTGATGCAACCCATTATCTTATTGGCCTTGGCAGCAGCTGCCTGACACTGGTTTTTGCAGCTTAGTTTGCTGTTTATTAAAATTCCTAGATCCTTTTCCATGTCAATGTTACCGAGTGTTTAACCATTTAGTATGTACTGGTGACTTGCATTATGATGTTTATTTTTTGACATTTGTAATATTTCTGTGTTTTTAAATATTTTTGCATTCAGGAAAAATTGCAGCATGTCTTATATTGTGCATTTTTCACACAGCCCTGGCCCCATAGAAATGAATGGGGCTTGTGTAAAAAAATGGAAGGAATCAGGATGCAATCCGAATGCAATGCGTTTTTTTACTGAAGGTTGCTAGAAGATGTTGAGTTTTGCTTCACACACATGAAAAATGCATCAAAAACTGATTGCATCCACGTGGAGAAACTGAAACACTGATCTCATTGTCACGCAAAACTGATTCAACTTGCATGGAAAATCTGTTTTTCCCTGAACAGATCCTGAAACAATCTGTATAGCTCATGTGAAAGAGACCTTAATGGGGTTGTATCGCTTCAGCAAATGGCATTTGTCATGTACAGGATGTTAATACAAGACACTTACTAATGCATTGTTATTATCCATATTGCTTCCTTTGCTGGCATGATTAATTTTTCCATAACATTATACACTGCTCGTTACCATGGTTATGACCACCCTGCAATCTATCAGTGGTCGGCGTGCTTGTACACTATAGAAAAAAGCACCAGCCTATGTGAGCTTCCACGGTCCCGGCCACCAGAGAGGCCAGCACTTTTTCTTATAGTGTGCCTGCACTGCCACTGCTGATGGATTGCAGGATGGTCGTAACCATGGAAACGAGGAGTGTATAATGTGATGGAAAAATCAATCCAGCCAGCAAAGCAGGCAATATGGACAAACACAATACTTTAGTAAGTGCCTTGTAATAACAGTCTCAACATGATAAATGACACTTACCAAAGGGACACAACCACTTTAAACTGTGCTGCAGTTAGGAAGCACTAGGGCAGGCCTCGGAGCCTTCACAGGGCCCCAACCTGCTATAGCAGCCAGTTGGAACCCTGCAATTTCATGGGGCCCCAATGAGAGGCATTTGGACGGTTAAAAGATTGGGATTGGAGTCATCTCTGATACTGGTCATTGCCAGCGGGGGTCAGCTGTATTATACACCTAACACTGCCATGTATGGAGCGGCTTAAGCTTGTGATTTTGCATTACGGGGTTGTCCCCTCTGGACATTTATAACAGAAGATACGCAATAAATGTTGTGTGAGTCCCACATCTGGGCCCTGCTCCTATTCTAAGAACAAGGCCCTGCTATGAACAGAGAGGACAATATCCATGCACGGCTTTCTTCATTTAATGCTTTTGGACATCAGAAAATAGCTGAGGGATAACATTTGAGGAGATCATGTGATGGAGACAGCTCTGATATACAGACTAGAAGTGTAATCAATCCACAGCCAGGACATATGTTTATCGACTGGAAGTAAACAATGAATCGCTTCTCAGTCAATGACTGCAATCAGAGCTCCTGAAATCTGAAGGGAGTTGATACAGAAAGTATATTACCAACAACAGATGATGCAGTGATTACCCACTTTCAGGGGGGAAATATAGTGGTCACAATGATATGTACCTATATCACCCATAGTTGAAATGTTTTTTTTTAGGCCTCTTTCACACTTGCGTTGTCCGGATCCGGCGTGTACTCCACTTGCTGGAATTACACGCCGGATCCGGAAAAACGCAAGTGTACTGAAAGCATTTGAAGACGGATCCGTCTTCAAAATGCTTTCAGTGTTACTATGGCACCCAGGACGCTATTAAAGTCCTGGTTGCCATAGTAGTAGTGGGGAGCGGGGGAGCAGTATACTTACCATCCGTGCGGCTCCCGGGGCGCTCCAGAATGACGTCAGAGCGCCCCATGCGCATGGATCATGTGATCCATGCGATCACGTCATCCATGCGCCTGGGGCGCCCTGACGTCACTCTGGAGCGCCCCGGGAGCCGCACGGATGGTAAGTATGCTGCTCCCCGCTCCCCACTACACTTTACCATGGCTGCCAGGACTTTAGCGTCCCGGCAGCCATGGTAACCATTGAGAAAAAGCTAAACGTCGCATCCGGCAATGCGCCGAAACGACGTTTAGCTTAAGGCCGGATCCGGATCAATGCCTTTCAATGGGCATTCATTCCGGATCCGGCCTTGCGGCAAGTGTTCCGGATTTTTGGCCGGAGCAAAAAGCGCAGCATGCTGCGCTATTTGCTGCGGCCAAAAAACGTTCCGTTCCGGAACGGAAGACATCCTGATGCATCCTGAAGGACGGACTGTCCATTCAGAATGCATTAGGAAAATCCTGATCAGTATTCTTCCGGCATAGAGCCCCGACGACGGAACTCTATGCCGGAAGACTATAACGCAGGTGTGAAAGAGCCACATTTTTCCTACTGAAGTGTTTTAGACATGGGACAGGGAAACCCCTACCATACTTGTTTCCTATTGTGTGTGTACTTTTATGTTAGTGAAATAAAAAAATAGGGTTTTCCTCATAGACTTCAAACAATGTTCTACTTTATTCTTTTTGCTTTAGTTACCTTTTGAGAAACGTTATTGTAGAATGAAGTGAGAGCTCGTCAGCTGATTCATGAAGCAGTATCAGCAGCCAGAGGGGAAGTACACTGTGTACTTTTTTTTATCATTTTTACCAGTGGAAACCAGTCCCACTTTGTGTCACAAGGTCAGAAAAAAACCACACGCCTATTCTTTTTGACATGATCAAATTATTGCGAGGCCCACATCACATCCTTTTCTAGATCACTTTAGGAAACTACAAAATTAACCCAGGCTTTTAGTGACATTAGAATTGACTATGATCTATTTCAGGTTCACAGAGTTCAGCGTCTGGGGGACTTTTGCTTTGGTACTGTGTTTTTGGCAATAGATTAAACATTTGAGTTTTAGTAGTGGAAATTTACAGTTCAACAATACTTTCTATGAATAAACGATTAAAACAATACAGACAGGTAAATCAGATTTGTGTACCAGCACCTTAGCACAGATTTTGATATGTCATAGTGATGACATAGTCTATGCGACAGCAGCAGCGAGAGAGCTGATCGGTGGGGGTGCCGGGAAAAGGTGGTGAGGTGACAGGTTCTCTTTAAGTTCTGTTGAAATTAAGGGGCACATTTATTAGGACCGGCGTTTTAGACGCCAGTCATAATAAAAGCCTGTAGGTAGCGGGGTATCCGCTGAAGTTATGAAGAGGCGCATGCCTCTGCATAACTTCAGCGCATCCACTTTCTACGCCTAAAACAGCAACTAAGCATTGACCCGCATCTGCGCCTGAAATAAGCCTAATTTAGGAGTATTTCAGTGTAGTAAATGACCCCCTAAATCTGTGCAGCAGCTCTGGCCATTCTGACAGCTCCCTGAAAGAATGTAGCTGCTTGCAGAATTGTTATATGTAATGTACATTCCAGGGGCATAGCAAGTAACCGTGGGGCTTCATAGCAAAATAGACTTGTGCCCCACTCTATCATGTCCACCTTCTGCAGCAATTCCAGTACATGGATTTTATGATTATTATGGTCTCCCTGATGCACAAGGATAATGTAAAAGTTGAAGTCACTTTATTGTACATATTGTAGATAATTTACACAGTTATGTCACAAAATAGCAATAATGCACACAGTGATGTCACTAGTAGGAGAATATACGCAAATAGGTCATTGCATAGGAATGACACACATAGAAAGGTCATCATGTATTCCTTCTCTATGTTGAGAAGGGGTGATACAGGGTGGTCCACGAAAAAGTAGACAGTCTCCAGCAATAGTATGACAAAATGAATGAGCAAGTGGATTGTTTCTTTAATAACCCACATGCCACACGATGCAGAAAGTGGTCCCCATTCATATCTAAGCATTTTTGGGCATGTCGGATTATGTCGGCTGATACTACTCGTAATGTTGCTGATAGTGTTTGTGATATTTTCCTTGAGTTCATCCAGGGATGTGGATTGTTAGCGGACATTTTCTTTTTTTAATTTCCCAACAGATCAAAATTGCATGAGGACAAGTCTGAGGAACGTGGTGGCCATAACCCCTTGCTCCTACATCAACAGTTCATGAATCCGTGCCAGTGAGGTGTGGCATGTTGTCCCATCTTGTTGGAAAGAGCAGGACATTTTTGTTTCTGCAGCATCACTGCTGTAGAGCTGCAAGCAGTATCGGCCAACATAATCCGATGTGCCCAAAGATGCATAAACCGGAACAGGGACCACTTTCAGCATCTTTTGTGACTTGTGGGTAATTAAAAAAATAACAATTCACTTGCTCATTCATCTTGTCATACTATCGCTGGAGGTGGGCTACTTTTTCGTGGGCCACCCTGTATATAAGATAGGGGTAAACGTGGAGCCCAACAGTCATTATTTGTTGCACCTTATGTCTGAATGAAAATGCATTTATGGTGTTTTACAGTAGAAACCCATAATCTTCAAAAAGTCTCCCAAGGTGTCCAGACCTAATTTATGTATTTATTTTATGCACTTTTATAGCGCTGCTATATACCACAGCTCTTTACAGACATTAGCATCCAACTGTCCTTAATGGGGCTCACAAGCTAAGTTCCCTATCAGTATGTCTTTGGAGTGTAGGAGGAAACTGGAGGAAAACCACACAAGCACAGGGAGAATATACAAACTCCATGCTGATGTTGTTATTGGTCAGATTCGAACCTAGGACCCCAGCACTGCAAGGCACCAGTACCAACCGGTGAGCCACCGTGCTGCCCACTCATGGCGTAGCCTTAATAAAAATAAATGATGCCATCTATCTCTATGAATGTATCTATGCTTCAAGAGGGACAACTGCTTAATTCCTTAACATATGGAAGCTCAAAAACTCTCAGAAGACTCTTGTCACCCACACTTTTAAAAATATGAGGTTCTTAGCACACAATCTGATGACATTGTGTGAGCCCATCTGCCACGCCAAGGCGACCTCATTAAGATAGGTCCCTACACTAAGACTCTTTTTTTTTTTTTGTAACATGATTTACACTGATTTGCACTATTAATTTGAAAAGCCAAACTGATAAGCAGTATATTGGTGTTTCTCTATAACAACTGACTACTGTATATAAAATAATGTAAAAGCACACTGCAAGTGATAACACCAGTGACACTCAATATATCCTTTTATTTGTATAACGTGTTAGTGTAGGGACCCACCTAAACAAGGAGGGATTAAGCACTGCAAAAGGGCTAACAAAACAGATGTGAATTTAATACTGTATATGAAATAGAATTCAAGCCATGCAATGTTATAACGATATTGATTGCAACTGGTACACTATGCAATGTTTGTATAGTCAGTCACTGCAGAGGAAAAGCTTTTTTGTTTTTGGTGCATAATGTGGCGGAGGCCAAGCTTTGATTTTTCTAAAATGTAAAATTTAGAACAGAACTTTTCTCCTATTACTGTGTAACATTTTATGGATATCATGCAGGAAGTGATATCATACACTATATACACTACACTTAACCTATATACAGACACTATATAAATTACACTGATCCTATATACACACTGCATACATTTACCCTATACATAGACTACACTTACCTTTCACATACATTATATAGACTACACTTACCATGTGTATGCACAGTATATACACTCACCTAAAGAATTATTAGGAACACCATACTAATACGGTGTTGGACCCCATTTTGCCTTCAGAACTGCCTTCATTCTACGTGGCATTGATTCAACAAGGTGCTGATAGCATTCTTTAGAAATGTTGGCCCATATTGATAGGATAGCATCTTGCAGTTGATGGAGATTTGAGGGATGCACATCCAGGGCACGAAGCTCCCGTTCCACCACATCCCAACGATGCTCTATTGGGTTGAGATCTGGTGACTGTGGGGGCCATTTTAGTACAGTGAACTCATTGTCATGTTCAAGAAACCAATTTGAAATGATTCGAGCTTTGTGACATGGTGCATTATCCTGCTAGAAGTAGCCATCAGAGGATGGGTACATAGTGGTAATGAAGGGATGGACATGGTCAGAAACAATGCTCAGGTAGCCCGTGGCATTTAAACGATGGCCAATTGGCACTAAGGGGCCTAAAGTGTGCCCAGAAAACATCCCCCACACCATTACACCACCACCACCAGCCTGCACAGTGGTAACAAGGCATGATGGATACATGTTCTCATTCTGTTTACGCCAAATTCAGACTCTACCATTTGAATGTTTCAACAGAAATCGAGACTCATCAGACCAGGCAACATTTTTCCAGTCTTCAACAGTCCAATTTTGGTGAGCTCGTGCAAATTGTTGCCTCTTTTTCCTATTTGTAGTGGAGATGAGTGGTACCCGGTGGGGTCTTCTGCTGTTGTAGCCCACCTTTCTTTCCCATTATGACATTCAGTTTGGAGTTCAGGAGATTGTCTTGACCAGGACCACAACCCTACATGCATGGAAGCAACTGCCATGTGATTGGTTGACTAGATAATCGCATTAATGTGAAATAGAACAGGTGTTCCTAATAATTCTTTAGGTGAGTGTATATATATACTACATTACACTTACCTGATATACATCCTATATAGACTACACTTACCGTAAATATACACTAGACTATTCTTACTCTATATATACATTACATAGAGTACATGTACCCTAAATATACACTATATACATTATACTTGCCTTATACATACAATATATACTGTACACATACCCTATACAAGCACTATATACATGATATATACACTATATACTCTACACATACTCAATATACAGACTAAGTATAAAGATTACACCTATATACACACTACATAGACAGGGGCGTAGCTAAAGGGTCATGGGCCCTGGTGCAAGAGTTCTGCTTGGGCCGCCCTTTCCTTAGTGCTTTGTTGCCAGTGGCAGGGGAGCACATAGCCTTCATGCAGGCACCCCCTCCCCCATGCCAAATTTTTGACCTAAACCCTTCCCTCCAGCCAGAGGTGTAACTTGACCAGCATGCACTTTCTATAATACTGGTGTCTTCATATGCGGCACAAGGGTCTGTGGGCCCCCTCAGGCTCCTGGGCCCGGTAGCGACTGCTACCTCTGCACCCCCTATAGCTACGCCCCTGTACATAGACTACACTATACATATGCTATATACACTACATTAATCCTATATGCTGACACTATATTGATTGCTTATCCTATATACACGCTATATACACTACACTTACCTTTTTTACAGACATTAAATAGATTACACTTATCCTATAAGCACACTATATAGATTACACCTATCCTATGTAAACACTATGCAGACTACACTTACCTTACACATAAACTGTATACACTACACTTACCCTATACACACACACACACACACACTATATACACTATACCTACACTATATATACTACACTTACCCTATATACAGACACTTTATAGATGAAGTATCCTATATAAACACTATATACACTACACTTACCGTATGTAACGCTATAATGACTACACATATCATATACATACACTATATACACTAAACTTACCCCATATACAGAAACTATATAAATTACACATATCCTATACATACAATATATACATTGCACTTACCCCACATAATATATATATATATATATATATATATATACTACACATACCCTAAATACAGATAATATATAAATTAAACAACACTTACCCTGTACAAACACTATATACACTATACATTTACTATATACTCTACACATACCTAATATACAGACTAGTTATAAAAATTACACTTATCATATATACAAAACATAAATACTACATTTATGCTATATACATACTACATAGACTACACTATGCAGATATACTATATACAATACACTTACTCTATACATAAACTATATACACTGCATTTATCCTATATGCAGACACTATATAAATTGCTTACCCCTATATACACACTATATATACTACACTTACCTTATGTGCAGACATTAAATAGATTACACTTATCCTATAAGCACACTATATAGATTATACCTATGTACACACTATGTAGACTACACTTACCTTACACATACACTATATACACTATACTTACCCTATATAACACTATATATACTATACATACATTAAATACACTATACTTACCATATATACAGACGCTATGTAGATTAATTATCATTTATACACATTATATGCACTACACTTACCGTATGCTCACATTATATTAACTACACATATCATATACATACACTATATACACTACACTTACCGCATATACAGATACTATAAAAATTACACTTATCCTATACATGCAAATTATACTCTACACTTACCCTATATACACATACTATATAAATTACACTATGCACTAAATAAAACACTATGCATACACTATATACAGGCTAACTATAAAGATTACACTTATCCTGTATGCAAAACATAAAGACAACACTTATACTATATACACACTACATATACTACACTATAAGTATACTATATACAGTACACTTACCCTATATATATAAACTATATACACTATGTTTATCCTATATGCAGACACTATATAAATTGTTTATCCTATATAAACACACTATATATACTACACTTACCTTATATACAGACATTAAATAGTTTACGCTTATCCTATAAGCACACTATATAGATTATACCTATCCTATGTACGCACTATGTAGACTACACTTACCTGACACATTCACTATATACACTACACTTACCCTAAACACACACTATATACACTATACATACACTATATATACTACACTTACCCTATATACAGGCAATATATAGATTATTTATCCTATATATACACACTAAATGCACTACACTTGCAGTAAATACACACTGCATTGATGAGAAATATAATATGCATACACTATATACACTAAACTTACCCAATATACAGAAACTATATAAATTACACTTATTCTATACATACAATATATACATTATACTTACCCTACATATATAACATATATACACTACACTTACCCTATATACAGACACTATGTAGAATAACTATCATATATGCACACTATATGCACTACACTTACCGTATGTGCACACTATATAGACTACATATACCACATGCATACAATATATATATATATGATACTCTTAGCCAATATACAGGCACTGTATAAATTACAAAACACTTACCCTGTACAAACACTATATATACTATACATACACTATATACTCTACACATACCCAATATACATAAGTAACTATAAATATTACACTTATATTATATATAAAACTTAAAGACTACAGTTATCCTATATATACACTACATAGACTTCACTATATATATGCTATATACAGTACACTTACCATATATATAAACTATATACACTACATTTATCTTATATGCAGACACTATATAGATTTCTTATTCTATATAAACGCTATATATATTACACTTACCTTATATGCGGACATTAAATATATTACGCTTATCCTATAAGCATACTATATAGATTACACCTATCTTATGTACACACTATGTAAACTACACTTGCATTACAAATACACTATTCACTACACTTACCCTGTGTACACACTATATTACCTACACATACCCTATACATATACTATATACACTAGCCTTATCCAGTATACAGACACATTATAGATTACACCAATCCTATATACACACTACATAGACTACACTTACCCTACACATACACTAAAATCGTTGCACTTACCGTATAATACAATATATACACTACACTTACCCTATGCACAAACACTATAAAGATTCACTTATCCTGTATACACACTATGTAGACTACACTTACCTTATATACACACACTATGTAGACTACACTTACCTTATATACACACACTATGTAGACTACACTTACCTTATATACACACACTATGTAGACTACACTTACCTTCTATACACATGCTAGGTAGACTACACTTCCCCTATCTACATACTGTATAGACTACATTTACCATATATAGAAACTTTATAGACACTACTTACTCTATATATACACTACATATATTAAATTTACCATATACATACACTATATACACTACACTTACTCTATATACAGACACTATATAGATTACACTTATCCTACACACATACGCTATATAAACTACGGTTATCCTATATACACACTATTACACTACACCTTATTCATACACTATATACACTTACCCTATATACAGACTAACTATATAGCTGACACATTCTATAAACACAACACATAGAGTACACTTACTGTTTATACACTAATACATACTACATAGACTACGCTTACCCTATACATTATCTATATACACTACATTTACCTTATACATACACAAAATACACTACACTACACTTACCCAATATACAGACACAATATAAATTACACTTACCCTATGTACACACTATATAGAGTACACTAACACTATGTAGACTACACTTAACCTATATACATACTATATAGACTACACTTACCCTATACATCCACTATATAGACTACATTTACCCTATGCATCCACTATATAGGCTACACTTACCCTATATATAGACAACAAAGGCACAGATTGGAATCCCATGAAAGCACTACAGAGTGCTTCCGTGGGTTTTCTGTCCGTGCCTCTACACAGCAAAAAAGTAGTGCATGCGGACCGCAACAGAGGCAAGGCCGGCACACATGAGCCCTAAGTCACATGACAGTGACATTACTTACGGCAGCAACTATTTTCCAATATTGAGGACATGTTGAGGACATGTTGCAATAAAAACAGAGTAAACAGAGCTGTGGCAGGGACGTGGACTGTGACTCGGCACTTGTGCACATCGATCTGCTGCCACTTCTCAAACAGTGCAGATCCAGAAAGTGCATGCTCCAATGATGCAAGACTTCACCTGGAAGTGAAGACACCGAACTGCATGTGCAGTCGGAATCTGCTCAGGAAGGTCCACAAGAACTGAGTCACAGCACAGGCACGAAAATCCTGGGCTAGGCAAGATGTCAGGCCCTGTCAATCAGAGAGGAGATGGACATTTCAAAAGCGGAGCTCCAAGGCTTCTGGCCATCCCCTTCTGCTCAAAAGAGCGAACTTGCATAATAATAAAAAAACTGATATTTAAGGAATGCTGCTATATACAAAGATACTAAGGTATCATTTTAATGGCATGATCAACCCTACCAGGCAACATGCCTGGTTTAATAGGGTTGATCATGCTGACAGACGCTATTTAGGAATATACTATACACTGAGAATATATGTAATGCCTGTTGATGTTTTCTCCTGTGGTCGGTGAGAAGGTTCTCTGTGAAGACTGCGGAGACTGAAGATTGTGTCTGAATTAAAAAGAAAACATGACATAAATATTCCAGCAGTTGTTGGACTCTTTAACACATACTGTCTATCAGGATGGACCCCGTGTCTCAATCTAGTATCAAACAACGAGTGACCCCGATGTCCATTGTAACTTGTCACACCTCACCTTTCATTCGCTAAGTGAACTGGACAACTGCAACTTCTGATACTCACTCATTTCCAACATTCTGTCATTTTCTGTGATTTTGTTGATGTCGTCACATAAAAAATGTACATGTAGTCTCAGCCCAATGGAGATTCTTAAAGGGTTGCAAAAAGAAGTATAAAAAGTATTCCCAAATCGTGCACTGAGACCCTATTAAGCATAAAACAGCAATTTGGGTAATAAAAGAATCAAGCATACTTTTATTTTTTATTCACATAGCCGTATCAGGGCTTGTCTTTTGCAGTACAAGATGTACTTTCTAATGGCGCCATTTACAGTAGCATACAATGTGAATGGGAAGCGGAAACAAATTTCAAATGGGGTGGAATTATAAAAAAATAAACAATTCTGCAACAGTTTTATATTAGTTTTTATAAGCACCGTTTCCTATGCATTAAAACTGACCTATTATTTTTATTCTTGGTCATTACGATTACATTAGTCCCAGGTGACTGCAGTTTAAAACAGAAGGCCCCTGGCGGATATCGCGCCCACTCTGCTCATGCGGTTTTTGTTACAGAAGCGCACAGAATTCCGTACAGAAATTTGTGCTGACTTTCTGCTCCTTACCCTACACCTGTGTACAGGCACCCTAAGGCTTGGAGGGGAGGATGCAAATTAACTCATACCAGCCCAACCAACTGTCTGAATAAAAAATTACCCTTTTTGGGAGGGTTTTTCCGATGTTTATATGACTGTGCCTGTAGTAATAGAGCAAGATTTGCATTTAAGGGTTCAATCCAAAAAAGCTGGTTTCACAAGCCTCATACACATGACTGTGACTTTTTTTGCGGTCCGCGAACCGCAGATCCGCAAAAAACGGAAGCCGCCCGTGTTGCCTTCTGCAATTTGCGCCGGCAATATAAATGCCTATTCGTGTCCGCAAAGCACGGACAAGAATAGGACATGTTATATTTTTTTAGCGGGGCCGCGGAACGGAGCCACGGATACGGACAGCACACGGAGTGCTGTCCACATCTTTTGCGGCCCCATTGAAGTGACTGCATGAGGCCTAAAGCCGCAATGCATATAAAGAACCTCACTTACAGGACACTACATGAGATGAGTTTAATGACGCCAAGAATTTTCACATTTTAAGGCTTCATTCACACAGTCAGTGTTTGGTCAGTGATTTCCATCAGTGATTGTGAGCCAAAACCAGGAGTGGATCCTACACAGACATAAGGTAGAAGGGAAAGATCTGCACCTGTGTTTTGGACCAAAATCACTGATGGAAATCACTGACCAAACACTGACTGTGCGAATAAGGCCCTAATGCAATCATCTGCAGTGTCTGCCATTCTTTATACTTCACCTTTCTTTCGGTAACTTCACCACAAGTGTTGTAGACCTGACCAAAAGTCCTATTTTCCCTAGACATAATAAACCGTTCAAATTTAGGGAAAACGCTAAACATCTTTTCCTGTTTTATTGCATTTATTGTAGCTTACTAAAAACACACCAGTTATATACGGAGATATCCCGCACCTGAATATAACGGTTAGATATGTCTCAGTATCTTACCCCAGAAATCCCACCGTGAGCAGTGGACGCAAAAGCAGCTCCTCCAGGTGTCTCCAAAATTCATCACTAACCATAAAATCAGTTTCATCTCCCAAGGAGCCAACTGATGTTTTTTAGATTCAAGCCGACCAATCGCTGTCTGTTTACTGCAGTTGCCATGGTGATGTCAACATCAGAGTTAAAGGGGACATTACCTTCCTGATCACTTTTTCTTTTCAAATACTAATCTTGACTAATTTCTGCACTTATGTCAAGTGTGAATGAAATCCAAATAATCTTTACATGTTATGCCATGGAGAGGTAGAAATTAAAGGGGGTTTGTCACCTATTTGTGCTGCCTTATCTGAGGACAGTATATTAAGGTGACAGAAATCCAGATGTAGTGGCAATCTCCAACGGGATCTTAGTGCTGGAGCGCCTGTTAGGCCAGGTTCACATCACCGTTTAGCTTTCCGTTCTTTTGTATTTTAAGCATCCGTTATGCTCAGTTATGCACGTGTTGCATGCTTTTTAGCCATTTCCGTCTGGGATCCGTTATTTTAGAGGGAAAAATTCCTACATAATTTTTTTTTGCAGTCTAAAATAACGAATTTTAGACAGAAATGGCTAAAACAAAGGCAACGTGTGCATAACAGATGCTAAAAATACATGTGAACTCAGCCTCAGGCCTCATGCACACGGCCGTTGCGTGGTCGTTCCGTGCATAGGGGACTGCAATTTGCGGTCCCTAATGCACGGGCAATGTCCGTGCGGCGACCATGACAAATCGAGACCTATTCAACTTGAATGGATCTTTGATTTGTCCACACAGCAAAAAAACAGAACATGTATGAACCCGCAGCTCTGGATTGCGGGCCGCAAAATGGCCACTGCCGGGCAACGGCTGTGTGCCTGAGGCCTTAAAGGGATTGTGTCACTTCAGTAAATAGTATTTATCATGTAGAGAAAGTTAATACAAGGCACTTACTAATGTATTGTGATTGTCCATATTGCCTCCTTTGCTGGCTGGATTCATTTTTCCATCACATTATACACTGCTTTTTCCCATTGTTATGACCACCCTACAATCCAAAAAGTATACTATTAGACTCTGCCATAGGTGCTATTACACTTCTGCACATGGCTGACCTGGAGGCCTTTGTTAGGCCTCCTACTCCTATAGCAACCCAGTGGCGCCACACAATTTTGTTGCAACGTGCTGACATAGGAAGCCCCTCTCGTCTCTTAAACTCCTTAGATGCTACGGTTGCTATTGTTTGCAGCATCCAAGGCATTAAACAGCCAGGCCTGGAGCCTGCTTTTCAGTCAAAACTGGCCTCCCACAGCGACCACACAGGAACAACTTCTGCTATTATGTCAATTGACTGGAACTACATAGTTCCCATGATGTAATAAACTGTCACAGGGTGAGAAGGGGTTAACAAGTTATGGTAAGACTGTATTCACACCTGTGTTGTGTTTTCTGTCTGAATATCTGGCAATATCAGCAGTCACATGAAAAGGTAACCAGTACACTGCTGCCACCTAGTGGAGGTGTGAAATACATTTAACTTACAAAGGAAAAATTACACAATCCCTTTAACCTCTTAAGGACACATGACGTACCGGTACGTCATGATGTCCTGGTACTTAAGGACACATGACGCATCGGTATGTCATGTATGGTTCCGATCACCGCCGCACGGCGGGCGGTGATCGGAACCCGGTGCCTCCTCAAATCATTGAGCAGGCATCTAGGCTAAATGCGCCGGGGGGTCCTGTGACTCCCCCATGTCGGCGATCGCAGAAAACTGCAGGTCAATTCAGACCTGCTGTTTTCTGCGTTTCCGGGTTATTCGGGTCTCTGAAGACCCGATAACCCGGAACAAGATTTCACCCCACCAATCACCATCCTGCGATCCTGAGAGGTGATGGTGACATTGTTAGCGAATCGCACACCCCACTTCGGACGGTTTATCAGCGGTTTTGAAAAAAAAACTTCTCATTTTTTGCCCTTTTTTTAGTTATTTATTTATTTATTTTCTGTTAGTTTTAGGGTGAGTTCGCGAACACCCGTGCCCCCACACACACGCACACCAAATAAAGATTTACACGCACGCACATACACACGCAGACACACACTCCCCTATGGCCTGCTGGACGTTCTCGGCCGAGGAGGCATACGCCCAGCTTGCCTCCGACTCCGAGAGTCCCAGTGAGGACGAGGATGACCCCACATTCCTGTTGTCATCCGCGTCCTCCTCATCATCTTGCGATGATGATGAGACCCCAAGGCGGCGGAGACGCCGCCAGGCTGAGCAAGGGGACCGCCATGTTAGGGACCCTGTGGCCCAGCCTAGTACGAGCAGCTCTGGGACTCGTTTCCCAGCCCACCAGTTAAATCCACCGGAGCACCCTGCCAGTGAACTAGTCTGGTGTAGCCCAGAGCGATACGAGCCCGTGATTCCTGATTTTGTAGGCCAATCAGGAATCCAGATTTCCACAGTGGGCTACACTGAATATGACTTTTTTTGTCATTTTTTCAGTGACCCACTGGTAAATCTGATGGTGGAGCAGACAAACCTGTACGCCCAACAGTTCGTTGCTCAACACCCGGACTCCTTTTTGGCCAGGCCCGGTGGCTGGACGCCGGTCAGTGCAGCCGAAATGAGGACATTTTGGGGCCTCGTGCTGCATATGGGCCTGGTCAAGAAACCCAGTGTCAGGCTGTACTGGAGTGGGGACGTCCTATACCAGACCCCACTTTACAGTACGGCCATGACACGCTCCCGGTTTGAGGCCATCCGGAAATGTCTGCATTATTCAGATAATGCAGCATGTCCCCCCCCCCGAGGTGATCCTGCCCATGACCGTCTGTATAAGATACGGCCGGTCATCGATCACTTTGGGGCCAAATTCATGGAGGCCTATGTACCTGGAAGGGAGGTCGCGGTTGATGAGTCTCTCATTGCATTCAAGGGGAGACTCATTTTCCGCCAGTATGTGCCCTCCAAGCGGGCGAGGTATGACGTGAAGCTATACAAAATTTGTGAGAGTACCTCAGGGTACACTTACAAATTTTGTGTATACGAGGGGCGAGATTCCCGGATTCAACCCCCAGAATGTCCCCCCACTCTGGGTGTTACCGGGAAACTTGTGTGGGACCTTATGTACCCACTGCTAGATAAGGGTTACCACCTTTACGTGGATAACTTTTATACCAGTATCCCCTTGTTCCAGTCCCTTGCCGCTAGATCCACGTCCGCTTGTGGGACCGTGCGGAAAAATCTACGCGGCCTCCCTACCCTCCCCCTCCAGGTATCTATCCCAAGGGGTGATACCCGTGCCCTTACCACTGGAAACCTGTTGCTGGTCAGGTATAAGGACAAGAGGGATGTCATTATGCTGTCCACAATTCATGGTAACGGCATCACCCCTGTCCCTGTGCGAGGTACTGCGGCAATGGTCCTCAAGCCCGATTGTATCATTGACTACAATCGGTATATGGGAGGAGTTGATCCCTCTGATCAAGTCCTCAAGCCATATAACGCCATGCGCAAAACCCGGGTATGGTGCAAAAAAGTTGCGGTCTACTTGGTACAGGTTGCCATGTACAACTCTTTTGTGCTGTCCCGGAGCGCTGGCAACACAGGGACATTCCTCCAGTTCTATGAGGCAGTCCTCAAGGCCCTGATCTTTTCTGACCGGGAAAGAGCAGGCCGGAGTACCTCTGGAACTGTAGGCGCCTGGATCGTCCCTGACCAACACTTTCCAGGTGTGGTCCCCCATACTGGAAAGAAGGGACGAACCCAAAAAAGGTGCAGAGTGTGTCACAGGAGGGGGATACGGAAGGACACCACAACTCAATGTGACACGTGCTTCGATCATCCGGGCCTCTGCATTATTGGTTGCTTCAAGGAGTATCACACTTCCATGGAGTACTAAATTTATATCCCAATTTAGCACGGACATCGGATAAAAAAACTGGTTCTCAGACTTGAGACACCCAAAAAAACTAAAATAATTTATTAAAAGTAGACATATTAGGTATTGCCGCTATAAAAATAACCCATGACCAACCCCCCAGATTAACACAGTCCAAAAAAAAAAAAAAAGGTGCAAATAAAGAATTTTTTGTCACCTTACATAACAAAAAGTTTAATAGCAAGCGATCAAAAACTCATATAGCCCCCAAAATAGTGCCATTAAAATCGTCCGCTTATCCCGCAAAAAATGAGCCCCCACATAAGATAATCGGATAAAAAATAAATAAAAAAATGACACTTTTGTATCAAAAAGGATAATATAGTCAAAAACCTAAATAATTGCAAAAATTCTTAGGTATCGCCGCGTCCATAAGAATCTCCTCTATAAAAATATCCCATGACCTAACCCCCCAGATTAACACGGTCAAAAAAAACACAAAAAAAACGGTGCCAAAACCTCTATTTTTGGCACTTTTCCATTTCAATAAGTTTTTTCCGGTAACAAAACAAGGGTTAACAACCCAACAAAAGTTAATATTTATTACCCTGATACTGCAGTTTACAGAAATGCCACATTTGTGGTAGTAAACTGCTGTATCAGTAAAAGGGAGGCCGCAAAAGGAAAGGACCGACATGGTTTCTGGAAGGCCGATTTTGATGGCCTTTTTATTGACACCATGTCCCTTTTGAAGCCCCCCTGATGCCCCCCTAGAGTAAAAACTCCCGAAAAGTGACCCTATCTAAGAAACTACACCCCTCAAGGTATTCAGAAACTGATTATACAAACTTTATTAACCCTTTAGGAGTTCCTCAACAGTTAATGGGAAATGGAGATGAAATTTCAGAATTTCAACTTTTGGTAACCTTGCCTCACAAAAATGTAATATAGAGCAACCAAAAATCATATGTACCCTAAAAATAGTCCCCAAAAAATGCCACCTTATCCCGTAGTTTCCAATATGGGGTCACTTTTAGGGAGTTTCTACTCCAGGGGTGCATCAGGGGAGTTGAAACAGGACATGTTGTAAATAAACCGGTCTATAAAAATCAGCCCTCCAAAAACCAAACGGTGAACCTTTCCCTCTACGCCCCGCTGTGTGGCCGTACAGTAGTTTACGGCCACATATTGGGTGTTTCTGTAAACGGCAGAGTCAGGGCAATAAAGATACAGTCTTGTTTGGCTGTTAACCCTTGCTTTGTTAGTGGAAAAATGGGTTAAAATGGAAAATTAGGCAAAAAAATGAAATTCTCAAATTTCATCCCCATTTGCCAATAACTCTTATGCAACACCTAAAGGGTTAACGACGTATGTAACATCAGTTTTGAATACCTTGAGGGGTGTAGTTTCTTAAATGGGGTCACTTTTAGGGAGTTTCTACTCTATGGGTGCATCAGGGGGGCTTCAAATGGGATATGGTGTAACTAAACCAGTCCAGCAAAATCTGCCTTCAAAAAACCAAACGGCGCACCTTTCACTCTACGCCCTGCTGTGTGGCCGTACAGTAGTTTACGGCCACATATTGGGTGTTTCTGTAAACGGCAGAGTCAGGGCAATAAAGATACAGTCTTGTTTGGCTGTTAACCCTTGCTTTGTTTGGGTTAAAATGGAAAATTAGGCAAAAAAATGTAATTCTCAAATTTCATCCCCATTTGCCAATAACTCTTGTGCAACACCTAAAGGGTTAACAACGTATGTAAAATCAGTTTTGAATACCTTGAGGGGTGTAGTTTCTTAGATGGGTCATTTTTGGGTGGTTTCTATTATGTAAGCCTCGCAAAGTGACTTCAGACCTGTAGTGGTCCCTAAAAATTGGGTTTTTGTAAATTTCAAGATTTGCTTCTAAACTTCTGAGCCTTGTAACATCCCCAAAAATAAAATATAATTCCCAAAATAATTCAAACATGAAGTAGACATATGGGGAATTGTCATCACAATTTTTGGGGGTATTACTATGTATTACAGAAGTAGAGAAACTGAAACTTTGAAATTTGCAAATTTTTTCAAATTTTTGGTAAATTAGGTATTTTTTTTATGCAAAAAGTGCACAATAAGTACAATATGTGATGAAAAAACAATCTCAGAATGGCCTGGATAAGTCAAAGCGTTTTAAAGTTATCAGCACTTAAAGTGACACTGGTCAGATTTGCAAAAAATGGCCTGGTCCTTAAGGTGAAATAAGGCTGTGTCCCTTTGGGGTTAAAGGTAGGTTTTGTCAGCTCCAAAATACTCTGTGTATACCACGTCAGAAACCGCTGCGCTGTGTTTTCTGCCACTGAATGGAGCTAAACCACTAGCAGGCTCCGAGTACGGCTTTGTGGGGGGCAATAACCCTCGGCTGCATGAACTGCCGTTTGGCCTCCCATTGAATACAATGGGAGGCGGTTTCAGCGCAGATTCAGACAGGTTTTTTGCACCAATGAAATGAACTCAGTGAGAGAGAGTGAGAGAGTGCAGTGAGAGCACAGCATGGACACGCAAGATAAGGTAGACCTCGCGTCACATTGCATTTGCCACTCTAAAATTTGGGTCAGTTATTTCTATCAGTGATTTTGAGCCAAAACCAGGTGCAGGTCTAACCACAGAACAGGTGCAGATCTTTCCCTTATACCTTATGTCTGTGGAGGCTCCACTTCTGGTTTTGGCTCACAATTAGGGATGAGCGAACTCGAACTGTATAGTTCGGGTTCGTACCGAATTTTGGGGTGTCCGTGACACGGACCCGAACCCGGACATTTTCGTAAAAGTCCGGGTTCGGGTTCGGTGTTCGTCGCTTTCTTCGCGCTTTTGTGACGCTTTCTTGGCGCTTTTTGAAAGGCTGCAAAGCAGCCAATCAACAAGCGTCATACTACTTGCCCCAAGAGGCCATCACAGCCATGCCTACTATTGGCATGGCTGTGATTGGCCAGAGCACCATGTGACCCAGCCTCTATTTAAGCTGGAGTCACATAGCGCCGCCCGTCACTCTGCTCTGATTAGCGTAGGGAGAGGTTGCGGCTGCGACAGTAGGGCGAGATTAGGCAGATTAACTCCTCCAAAGGACTTGATTAACTGATCGATCTGCAGCTGTGGATCATTGAGCTGCTGATCCTCAATTGCTCACTGTTTTTAGGCTGCACAGACCGTTTGTCAGTCTCATTTTTCTGGGGTGATCGGCGGCCATTTTGTGTCTTGTGGTGCGCCAGCACAAGCTGCGACCAAGTGCATTTAACCCTCAATGGTGTGGTTGTTTTTTGGCTAAAGCCTACATCAGGGTGAAGCTGTCACACCAAGTGCATTTAACCAGCAATAGTCTGTTCATTTTTTGGCCATATACAAAATCAGGGGCAAGCTGCGCCTGTCACCAAGTGCATTTAACCCTCAATGGTGTGGTTGTTTTTTGGCTAAAGCCTACATCAGGGTGAAGCTGTCACACCAAGTGCATTTAACCAGCAATAGTCTGTTCATTTTTTGGCCATATACAAAATCAGGGGCAAGCTGCGCCTGTCACCAAGTGCATTTAACCCTCAATGGTGTGGTTGTTTTTTGGCTAAAGCCTACATCAGGGTGAAGCTGTCACACCAAGTGCATTTAACCAGCAATAGTCTGTTCATTTTTTGGCCATATACAAAATCAGGGGCAAGCTGCGCCTGTCACCAAGTGCATTTAACCCTCAATGGTGTGGTTGTTTTTTGGCTAAAGCCTACATCAGGGTGAAGCTGTCACACCAAGTGCATTTAACCAGCAATAGTCTGTTCATTTTTTGGCCATATCCCAGTCTAATTCTGTCACTAAATCCATACCGGTCACCCAGCGCCTAAATACTAGGCCTCAAATTTATATCCAGCTAAATCTGTCCCTAGTGCTGTAGCTGGGCGAGTTATTTAGTGTCCGTTCAAGCACATTTCTTGTTCTGGGTTGAAATACAATTCTCAATTTAGCAATTTCATAATTTAGTGGTTCCTGCTATATCAGAGCTCTTTGAAATCTATCCCAAAAAGGGTATATAATATTGAAGGTGCACATAGGGTCATTCAGAGTAACTTCACACACACCCGCTACTGTGTATTTCCAAGTCTAATTCTGTCACTAAATCCATACCGGTGACCCAGCGCCTAAATACTAGGCCTCAAATTTAATTCCCTCTAAATCTCTCGTTACCCACCGCTGTACTGTTGTTGCTGGGCAAGATATTTAGTGTCCGTCAAAGCACATTTTTTGTTCTGGGTTGAAGTACAATTCCCAATTTAGCAATTTCATAATTTAGTGGTTTCTGCTATATCAGAGCTATTTGAAATCTATCCCAAAAAGGGTATATAATATTGAAGGTGCACATAGGGTCATTCAGAATAACTTCACACACACCCGCTACTGTGTATTTCCAAGTCTAATTCTGTCACTAAACCCATACCTGTCACCCAGCGCCTAAATACTAGGCCTCAAATTTAAATCCCTCTAAATCTCTCGTTACCGTTGTCCTGTTGTAGCTGGGAAAGTTATTTAGTGCCCGTCAAAGCACATTTTTTGTTCTGGGTTGAAGTACAATTCCCAATTTAGCAATTTCATAATTTAGTGGTTCCTGCTATATCAGAGCTATTTGAAATCTATCCCAAAAAGGGTATATAATATTGAAGGTGCACATAGGGTCATTCAGAATAACTTCACACACACCCGCTACTGTGTATTTCCAAGTCTAATTCTGTCACTAAATCCATACCGGTGACCCAGCGCCTAAATACTAGGCCTCAAATTTAATTCCCTCTAAATCTCTCGTTACCCACCGCTGTACTGTTGTTGCTGGGCAAGATATTTAGTGTCCGTCAAAGCACATTTTTTGTTCTGGGTTGAAGTACAATTCCCAATTTAGCAATTTCATAATTTAGTGGTTTCTGCTATATCAGAGCTATTTGAAATCTATCCCTAAAAGGGTATATAATATTGAAGGTGCACATAGGGTCATTCAGAATAACTTCACACACACGCTTCTGTGCATTTCCAAGTCTAATTCTGTCACTAAATCCATACCGGTCACCCAGCGCCTAAATACTAGGCCTCAAATTTATATCCCGCTGAATTTGAATACAATACATTGGGCCAAATAATATATTTGTTGTTGTGGTGAACCATAACAATGAGAAAAACATCTAGTAAGGGACGCGGACGTGGACATGGTCGTGGTGGTGTTAGTGGACCCTCTGGTGCTGGGAGAGGACGTGGCCGTTCTGCCACATCCACACGTCCTAGTGTACCAACTACCTCAGGTCCCAGTAGCCGCCAGAATTTACAGCGATATATGGTGGGGCCCAATGCCGTTCTAAGGATGGTAAGGCCTGAGCAGGTACAGGCATTAGTCAATTGGGTGGCCGACAGTGGATCCAGCACGTTCACATTATCTCCCACCCAGTCTTCTGCAGAAAGCGCACAGATGGCGCCTGAAAACCAACCCCATCAGTCTGTCACATCACCCCCATGCATACCAGGGAAACTGTCTCAGCCTCAAGTTATGCAGCAGTCTCTTATGCTGTTTGAAGACTCCGCTGGCAGGGTTTCCCAAGGGCATCCACCTAGCCCTTCCCCAGCGGTGAAAGACATAGAATGCACTGACGCACAACCACTTATGTTTCCTGATGATGAGGACATGGGAATACCACCTCAGCATGTCTCTGATGATGACGAAACACAGGTGCCAACTGCTGCGTCTTTCTGCAGTGTGCAGACTGAACAGGAGGTCAGGGATCAAGACTGGGTGGAAGACGATGCAGGGGACGATGAGGTCCTAGACCCCACATGGAATGAAGGTCGTGCCACTGACTTTCACAGTTCGGAGGAAGAGGCAGTGGTGAGACCGAGCCAACAGCGTAGCAAAAGAGGGAGCAGTGGGCAAAAGCAGAACACCCGCCGCCAAGAGACTCCGCCTGCTACTGACCGCCGCCATCTGGGACCGAGCACCCCAAAGGCAGCTTCAAGGAGTTCCCTGGCATGGCACTTCTTCAAACAATGTGCTGACGACAAGACCCGAGTGGTTTGCACGCTGTGCCATCAGAGCCTGAAGCGAGGCATTAACGTTCTGAACCTGAGCACAACCTGCATGACCAGGCACCTGCATGCAAAGCATGAACTGCAGTGGAGTAAACACCTTAAAACCAAGGAAGTCACTCAGGCTCCCCCTGCTACCTCTTCTGCTGCTGCCGCCTCGGCCTATTCTGCTGCTGCCGCCTCGGCCTCTTCCTCCGCCTCTGGAGGAACGTTGGCACCTGCCGCCCAGCAAACAGGGGATGTACCACCAACACCACCACCACCACCTCCGTCACCAAGCGTCTCAACCATGTCACACGCCAGCGTTCAGCTCTCCATCTCACAAACATTTGATAGAAAGCGTAAATTCCCACCTAGCCACCCTCGATCCCTGGCCCTGAATGCCAGCATTTCTAAACTACTGGCCTATGAAATGCTGTCATTTAGGCTGGTGGACACAGACAGCTTCAAACAGCTCATGTCGCTTGCTGTCCCACAGTATGTTGTTCCCAGCCGGCACTACTTCTCCAAGAGAGCCGTGCCTTCCCTGCACAACCAAGTATCCGATAAAATCAAGTGTGCACTGCGCAACGCCATCTGTAGCAAGGTCCACCTAACCACAGATACGTGGACCAGTAAGCACGGCCAGGGACGCTATATCTCCCTAACTGCACACTGGGTAAATGTAGTGGCAGCTGGGCCCCAGGCGGAGAGCTGTTTGGCGCACGTCCTGCCGCCGCCAAGGATCGCAGGGCAACATTCTTTGCCTCCTGTTGCCACCTCCTCCTTCTCGGCTTCCTCCTCCTCTTCTTCCACCTGCTCATCCAGTCAGCCACACACCTTCACCACCAACTTCAGCACAGCCCGGGGTAAACGTCAGCAGGCCATTCTGAAACTCATATGTTTGGGGGACAGGCCCCACACCGCACAGGAGTTGTGGCGGGGTATTGAACAACAGACCGACGAGTGGTTGCTGCCGGTGAGCCTCAAGCCCGGCCTGGTGGTGTGTGATAATGGGCGAAATCTCGTTGCAGCTCTGGGACTAGCCAATTTGACGCACATCCCTTGCTTGGCGCATGTGCTGAATTTGGTGGTGCAGAAGTTCATTCACAACTACCCCGACATGTCAGAGCTGCTGCATAAAGTGCGGGCCGTCTGTTCGCGCTTCCGGCGTTCACATCCTGCCGCTGCTCGCCTGTCTGCGCTACAGCGTAACTTCGGCCTTCCCGCTCACCGCCTCATATGCGACGTGCCCACCAGGTGGAACTCCACCTTGCACATGCTGGACAGACTGTGCGAGCAGCAGCAGGCCATAGTGGAGTTTCAGCTGCAGCACGCACGGGTCAGTCGCACTACAGAACAGCACCACTTCACCACCAATGACTGGGCCTCCATGCGAGACCTGTGTGCCCTGTTGCGCTGTTTCGAGTACTCCACCAACATGGCCAGTGGCGATGACACCGTTATCAGCGTTACAATACCACTTCTATGTCTCCTTGAGAAAACACTTAGGGCGATGATGGAACAGGAGGTGGCCCAGGAGGAGGAGGAGGAGGATGAGGAAGAGGGGTCATTTTTAGCACTTTCAGGCCAGTCTCTTCGAAGTGACTCAGAGGGAGGTTTTTTGCAACAGCAGAGGCCAGGTACAAATGTGGCCAGCCAGGGCCCACTACTGGAGGACGAGGAGGACGAGGATGAGGAGGAGGTGGAGGAGGATGAGGATGAAGCATGGTCACAGCGGGGTGGCACCCAACGCAGCTCGGGTCCATCACTGGTGCGTGGCTGGGGGGAAAGGCAGGACGATGACGATACGCCTCCCACAGAGGACAGCTTGTCCTTACCCCTGGGCAGCCTGGCACACATGAGCGACTACATGCTGCAGTGCCTGCGCAACGACAGCAGAGTTGCCCACATTTTAACCTGTGCGGACTACTGGGTTGCCACCCTGCTGGATCCACGCTACAAAGACAATGTGCCCACCTTACTTCCTGCACTGGAGCGTGATAGGAAGATGCGCGAGTACAAGCGCACGTTGGTAGACGCGCTACTGAGAGCATTCCCAAATGTCACAGGGGAACAAGTGGAAGCCCAAGGCCAAGGCAGAGGAGGAGCAAGAGGTCGCCAAGGCAGCTGTGTCACGGCCAGCTCCTCTGAGGGCAGGGTTAGCATGGCAGAGATGTGGAAAACTTTTGTCAACACGCCACAGCTAACTGCACCACCACCTGATACGCAACGTGTTAGCAGGAGGCAACATTTCACTAACATGGTGGAACAGTACGTGTGCACACCCCTCCACGTACTGACTGATGGTTCGGCCCCATTCAACTTCTGGGTCTCTAAATTGTCCACGTGGCCAGAGCTAGCCTTTTATGCCTTGGAGGTGCTGGCCTGCCCGGCAGCCAGCGTTTTGTCTGAACGTGTATTCAGCACGGCAGGGGGCGTCATTACAGACAAACGCAGCCGCCTGTCTACAGCCAATGTGGACAAGCTGACGTTCATAAAAATGAACCAGGCATGGATCCCACAGGACCTGTCCGTCCCTTGTCCAGATTAGACATTAACTACCTCCCCATAACCATATATTATTGGACTCCAGGGCACTTCCTCATTCAATCCTATTTTTATTTTCATTTTACCATTATATTGCGATGCTACCCAAAGTTGAATGAACCTCTCCTCTGCCTGTGTGCTAGGCCTAAATATATGCCAATGGACTGTTGCAGTGGTGGCTGACATGAAGCCTGATTCTCTGCTATGACATGCAGACTAATTCTCTGCTGACATGAAGCCAGATTGTCTGTTACGGGACCTCTCTCCTCTGCCTGGGTGCTGGGCCTAAATTTATGACCATGGACTGTTGCAGTGGTGGCTGACGTGAAGCCTGATTCTCTGCTATGACATGCAGACTGATTCTCTGCTGACATGAAGCCAGATCGTCTGTTACGGGACCTCTCTGCTCTGCCTGTGTGCTAGGCCTAAATATATGCCAATGGACTGTTGCAGTGGTGGGTGACGTGAAGCCTCATTCTCTGCTATGACATGCAGACTGATTCTCTGCTGACATGAAGCCAGATTGTCTGTTACGGGACCTCTCTGCTCTGCCTGTGTGCTAGGCCTAAATATATGCCAATGGACTGTTGCAGTGGTGGGTGACGTGAAGCCTCATTCTCTGCTATGACATGCAGACTGATTCTCTGCTGACATGAAGCCAGATCCTCTGTTACGGGAGCTCTCTCCTCTGCCTGGGTGCTGGGCCTAAATTTATGACAATTGACTGTTGCAGTGGTGGGTGACGTGAAGCCTGATTCTCTGCTATGATATGAAGACTGATTCTCTGCTGACATGAAGCCAGATTGTCTGTTACGGGACCTTTCTCCTCTGCCTGGGTTCTGGGCCTAAATTTATGAAAATTGACTCTTACAGTGGTGGGTGACGTGAAGCCTGATTCTCTGCTATGATATGAAGACTGATTCTCTGCTGACATGAAGCCAGATTCTCTGTTACGGGACCTCTCTCCTCTGCCTGGGTGCTGGGCCTAAATTTATGACAATGGACTGTTGCAGTGGTGGCTGACGTGAAGCCTGATTCTCTGCTATGACATGCAGACTGATTCTCTGCTGTCATGAAGCCAGATTGTCTGTTACGGGACCTCTCTGCTCTGCCTGTGTGCTAGGCCTAAATATATGCCAATGGACTGTTGCAGTGGTGGCTGACGTGAAGCCTCATTCTCTGCTATGACATGCAGACTGATTCTCTGCTGTCATGAAGCCAGATTGTCTGTTACGGGACCTCTCTGCTCTGCCTGTGTGCTAGGCCTAAATATATGCCAATGGACTGTTGCAGTGGTGGGTGACGTGAAGCCTCATTCTCTGCTATGACATGCAGACTGATTCTCTGCTGACATGAAGCCAGATTGTCTGTTACGGGACCTCTCTGCTCTGCCTGTGTGCTAGGCCTAAATATATGCCAATGGACTGTTGCAGTGGTGGGTGACGTGAAGCCTCATTCTCTGCTATGACATGCAGACTGATTCTCTGCTGACATGAAGCCAGATTGTCTGTTACGGGACCTCTCTGCTCTGCCTGTGTGCTAGGCCTAAATATATGCCAATGGACTGTTGCAGTGGTGGGTGACGTGAAGCCTCATTCTCTGCTATGACATGCAGACTGATTCTCTGCTGACATGAAGCCAGATTGTCTGTTACGGGACCTCTCTGCTCTGCCTGTGTGCTAGGCCTAAATATATGCCAATGGACTGTTGCAGTGGTGGGTGACGTGAAGCCTCATTCTCTGCTATGACATGCAGACTGATTCTCTGCTGACATGAAGCCAGATTGTCTGTTACGGGACCTCTCTGCTCTGCCTGTGTGCTAGGCCTAAATATATGCCAATGGACTGTTGCAGTGGTGGGTGACGTGAAGCCTCATTCTCTGCTATGACATGCAGACTGATTCTCTGCTGACATGAAGCCAGATTGTCTGTTACGGGACCTCTCTGCTCTGCCTGTGTGCTAGGCCTAAATATATGCCAATGGACTGTTGCAGTGGTGGGTGACGTGAAGCCTCATTCTCTGCTATGACATGCAGACTGATTCTCTGCTGACATGAAGCCAGATCCTCTGTTACGGGAGCTCTCTCCTCTGCCTGGGTGCTGGGCCTAAATTTATGACAATTGACTGTTGCAGTGGTGGGTGACGTGAAGCCTGATTCTCTGCTATGATATGAAGACTGATTCTCTGCTGACATGAAGCCAGATTGTCTGTTACGGGACCTTTCTCCTCTGCCTGGGTTCTGGGCCTAAATTTATGAAAATTGACTCTTACAGTGGTGGGTGACGTGAAGCCTGATTCTCTGCTATGATATGAAGACTGATTCTCTGCTGACATGAAGCCAGATTCTCTGTTACGGGACCTCTCTCCTCTGCCTGGGTGCTGGGTAGTGTTGAGCGCGAATATTCGAAAAGCAAATTTTTTTCGCGAATATCGCAACTTCGCGATTTCGCGAATATTTCGAATATAGTGCTATATATTCGTAAAAACGAATATTCGTTTTTTGTTTCCCCCCCCCCCCCCACAAAATTACAGTACACATATAATTGATTGTTTCCCAAAGGTCCAACAGCTCAGATCTTACTCACATTGCCTAGAAAGTGATTGAGGCGCGAATCTTCGTAAGGCGATTTTATTAGCGCACATGCGAATATCGGCACGTCCCAGAACAGAGGCAAAGGGCTTTGCATTCATACATTAGTGAATTGAGTTGCGAATCTTCGTAAGGCGATTTTATTAGCGCACATGCGAATATCTACACTTGTCCCAGAACAGAGGCAAAGGGCTTTGCATTCATACATTAGTGATTGAATTGAGCTGCGAATCTTCGTAAGGCGATTTTATTAACGCAAATGCAAATATCTACACTTGTCCCCAGAACAGAGAGGCAAAGGCCTGTGCATTCATATAGTATAGCACCATATTCGCGAATACGTAGAACTTCGTAAAAGTCGATTTACGAATATTCGTATTTTTTATTTTACTTTCCACCTTACAGATTACATTGATCTGTACTCTGTCAACTACTGTCATCACCCCCCACTGTATCTCGATTGATTCCCAAAAGTCTCACATTCCCTAGAAAGTGATTGAGGTGCGAATCTTCGTAAGGCGATTTTATTAGCGCACATGCGAATATCTACACTTGTCCCAGAACAGAGGCAAAGGGCATTGCATTCATACATTAGTGATTGAATTGAGTTGCGAATCTTCGTAAGGCGATTTCATTAGCGCACATGTGAATTTTGCATAGCATATGTATTATGCGATAATTCGAATTATCGCATATGCGAAATAATAACGAATTTGAATAATCGCGAATATTTTACGAATATTCTTTCGAATATTCACAAAATTTCGCGAATTCGAATATGGGACATGCCGCTCAACACTAGTGCTGGGCCTAAATTTATGACAATGGACTGTTGCAGTGGTGGGTGACGTGAAGCCTGATTCTCTGCTATGACATGCAGACTGATTCTCTGCTGACATGAAGCCAGATTGTCTGTTACGGGACCTCTCTCCTCTGCCTGGGTGCTGGGCCTAAATATATGCCAATGGACTGTTGCAGTGGTGGCTGACGTGAAGCCTCATTCTCTGCTATGACATGCAGACTAATTCTCTGCTGACATGAAGACAGATTCTCTGTTACGGGACCTCTCTCCTCTGCCTGGGTGCCGGGGCCTAAATATCTGAGAATGGACTGTTCCAGTGGTGGCTGACGTGAAGCCTCATTCTCTGCTATGACATGCAGACTAATTCTCTGCTGACATGAAGACAGATTCTCTGTTACGGGACCTCCCTCCTCTGCCTGGGTGCTGGGCCTAAATATATGCCAATGGACTGTTGCAGTGGTGGCTGACGTGAAGCCTCATTCTCTGCTATGACATGCAGACTAATTCTCTGCTGACATGAAGACAGATTCTCTGTTACGGGACCTCCCTCCTCTGCCTGGGTGCTGGGCCTAAATATATGCCAATGGACTGTTGCAGTGGTGGCTGACGTGAAGCCTCATTCTCTGCTATGACATGCAGACTGATTCTCTGCTGACATGAAGCCAGATTCTCTGTTACGGGACCTCTCTCCTCTGCCTGTGTGTGTGCTGGGCCTAAATATATGCCAATGGACTGTTGCAGTGGTGGCTGACGTGAAGCCTCATTCTCTGCTATGACATGCAGACTGATTCTCTGCTGACATGAAGCCAGATTCTCTGTTACGGGACCTCTCTCCTCTGCCTGTGTGTGTGCTGGGCCTAAATATATGCCAATGGACTGTTGCAGTGGTGGCTGACGTGAAGCCTCATTCTCTGCTATGACATGCAGACTAATTCTCTGCTGACATGAAGACAGATTCTCTGTTACGGGACCTCCCTCCTCTGCCTGGGTGCTGGGCCTAAATATATGCCAATGGACTGTTGCAGTGGTGGCTGACGTGAAGCCTCATTCTCTGCTATGACATGCAGACTGATTCTCTGCTGACATGAAGCCAGATTCTCTGTTACGGGACCTCTCTCCTCTGCCTGTGTGTGTGCTGGGCCTAAATATATGCCAATGGACTGTTGCAGTGGTGGCTGACGTGAAGCCTCATTCTCTGCTATGACATGCAGACTGATTCTCTGCTGACATGAAGCCAGATTCTCTGTTACGGGACCTCTCTCCTCTGCCTGTGTGTGTGCTGGGCCTAAATATATGCCAATGGACTGTTGCAGTGGTGGCTGACGTGAAGCCTCATTCTCTGCTATGACATGCAGACTAATTCTCTGCTGACATGAAGACAGATTCTCTGTTACGGGACCTCCCTCCTCTGCCTGGGTGCTGGGCCTAAATATATGCCAATGGACTGTTGCAGTGGTGGCTGACGTGAAGCCTCATTCTCTGCTATGACATGCAGACTAATTCTCTGCTGACATGAAGACAGATTCTCTGTTACGGGACCTCTCTCCTCTGCCTGGGTGCCGGGGCCTAAATATCTGAGAATGGACTGTTCCAGTGGTGGGTGACGGGAAGCCAGATTCTCTGCTATGGAACCTCTCTCCAATTGATTTTGGTTAATTTTTATTTATTTAATTTTTATTTTAATTCATTTCCCTATCCACATTTGTTTGCAGGGGATTTACCTACATGTTGCTGCCTTTTGCAGCCCTCTAGCTCTTTCCTGGGCTGTTTTACAGCCTTTTTAGTGCCGAAAAGTTCGGGTCCCCATTGACTTCAATGGGGTTCGGGTTCGGGACGAAGTTCGGATCGGGTTCGGATCCCGAACCCGAACATTTCCGGGATGTTCGGCCGAACTTCTCGAACCCGAACATCCAGGTGTTCGCTCAACTCTACTCACAATCACTGATGGAAATCACTGACCAAACACTGAGGTGTGAATGAGGCCTAACACTGCCCTCACTGATTGCGCAGTATCAGAGTGGTGAAGAGAAATGAGAGCTGGTGGCCGCCCCGTGATATATAAATGCCCCAATAACAATAAGATCTCTTTCACACGTCCGTGATGACATCTGTGTCAAGCTGGTCAGTCTTTCATCCGTGAAAATGTCTGTGAAGGATCCGTGTGTCCGTTTTTTGCCCTCCAGGTGTCATCTGTATTCCATATACACTGCTAGGCTGAAAATTAAGTTTCAATCACAGCTCCTACCAATGGTCAGTGAATATCACTGAGAGAACGAAGTGGTTTTCACGGACCCGTAGACTCCAATGGGCTAGTTTGGTTTTGGGCAGTTTTAGGTAACAAGCTGCATCTGAGCAGTTTGGTTTTGGGCGGTTTTAGGTAACAAGCTGCATCTGAGCAGCCTCCGATTTAGTTCACCACAGTGGAGAGGTCATGTTAGAACACCACAGCACCTGCTGCAGGAGCAAAGTAGTGGCTGTCGCTCCGAAATTATGGCTCAAATTCTTTGTCTTCCCTGCCATCCCTGTATTTTGAAGCAATGTACCCACCTTTCAAAAACCTTGCCCTTTCAAAAACAGGGAGGATGCTGCATGCACACTAGGCGGGCGTCCCCTTCCTCCCTCTACAGATGGTGAAGCTCCAGGTCTCCAGACACATCAAGCATTGCTCTGCAAATAGCCGTTTGTCCTTCAGTTATCGAACTTTCATCTGTGGGTTCTTTATGTCATAGACTTATGCATCTATGACATCAGCAGCACAGTTGCCATAGTTACTACAGGGGCTTATTATTGATACCTACCTCATGCACTTTAACTGTGAAGTCAGCCACAGTGGTCCCAAGTATTAACCCTTTCTTAATACTTGTCACTAGAAAGGCCCCTAATCACTATGGCATTTAAAAGCTGCCCTAACAATAGTAAGTTAGGGAGTGTAATGACAGATTTGAGGTGTAATATGCCCACCCATGCCCTCAAGTCCATTTGCTACATCTGAATTTACACAGATTCCGGTGGACTTTTCTCTTGGTGCCAATAAGTAGCGATCTACCAAACTATCACATTAACAAGATTTTAGTATATCCAGTTTCTTATACATTGTCTTTGAAATGACCAATACCTCATCTAAAAAGCAATCAGCATGGAAGCTTCCACAAAGAGTACACGTTCAAAACGAATAGGAATCAGGATTGGTACAGAGAAGAATTAAGGGGGTCATTTATCAAACTGGTGTAAAGTAGAACTGGCTTAGTTGCCCATAGCAACCAATCAAATTCCTCATTTCATTTTGTAAAGGAGCTGTCCAAAATAAAAGATAGAATCTGATTGGTTTCATTTATGCTACAGATTTCCACTGTATATTTCACTGTTTGCAATGCGTAGGGTTAGATCTTTGGTAAATCCGCACCGAAATCCACTGTAGAATGTCAGCAAAATCTGCAGTCAAATTTCCATGTTGGGCAATCTTTCCCATGTGGCCATGCCATAGCAGCCAGGACTGGTAGTGACACCTGCTGCTGTCTCAAGAAAGGGACCCTGTCACACACGGCCAGGAAAGTGGGAAGTGGCCAACGTTGGGCTGCTCTCTCCTTTCACTTTAGTGGGGCTTAAGAAAATAGCCAAGTAGGCGAGCTCCGCTCTATTCGGATGTGACATTTTATGTATGGATATGCCGTTAATGGGCAGATATTTTACCCCGCAGGTTTTGTCTATCAATCTGAAACTGTTGCTTTCCAACCACATATTTACTATGCTTTTCTGTGCTTCTATAGGAACTCGACTTTATGGATTAAACACACAGCAGTCCTTGCATCACCAAACTTTATGATGCAGCGACCAAGCAGGTTCAATCACCAACCACACAGAGATGGTTACAACAGTCTTCCTATCTGTGTGGCATGCTGGTGGACGCCAGGCTG
This sequence comes from Bufo gargarizans, assembly GCF_014858855.1. Classification (NCBI taxonomy): domain Eukaryota; kingdom Metazoa; phylum Chordata; class Amphibia; order Anura; family Bufonidae; genus Bufo; species Bufo gargarizans. The sequence goes on along the minus strand of NC_058083.1, from coordinate 325,685,721 downwards.
ATAGTTAAGGCAAGAAGCTTTCAGGATACAAGCCCCAGACCAGCGTCCCAGATGGAGAAACCAAGAGTCAACAGAGATCACAACATTTTTTGTCTTTTTTCCCTGTGACACAAACTGGCCAAATGTGTCCAGGTTTTTGCCTTCTTCTGGGTCACAATTTTTCTCTGCAGGGATTTTGTTTTAATAAATGATTTTGAAATGGATAACCGTGTCTTATGTTTATTTCTCTATGTGATAAGGAGCCCAAATAAAAGTATCCTGCTGTTTTCCCCTATGACCACTTACACTGAAGTAAGCTATGACTTTCATTTTGAAACAGAACTGGTTAAGTGTCACCTAAGAATTTTAAGGACAGTTGGAGGACTTTGAATTCGGGCTGAGTTTATTCATCCAGAATGAAATTTTCTGACCAGTTAGGTAGAATCGGACCTGCTATAGATAGACGGCCTATCTTGTAGTGTGTATTATATATCTTATTGTGTGAGTTGTATCCCATATTCTTCTGATCCTTCTGTATTTGATAAAGGATGACTTTCGGCTCCGCTATATCTGGGAGGCTGTGTGGTGATAGGAACATCTATTGTTTCATCCAATTCAATTATGATAATACCAGATGTTGGGTCAACTGGGCCATTGTGGTATTGTTTAATAAGATAAGCACCAATCTTCACACAAGCAAATCACTTAATCCCATTGAAATGTATGGAGGTCTAGAGATAAAGTCTCTACTCACAGCATGAGGTGGACAGGCTGTAGGTCTACATTGGAATATTAGTAAATATACATATTAGGGCTCATGTACACGGTTGTAAGTGTTTTATTGTCTGTAAATGGCGGATACGCTAAAAGCCGGATCCCAGCCGAGTGCATGCCACCATTTATTTTTTAACTTCTGTAGAAATGTCCCATCCTTGTCCACAAAACGGACAAGAATAGGACATGTTCTACCATTCTACAGTTATTGGAGTGACTGTAAACACATTTGAGTGATCCTCTGAGGTGGAAGCAGGTAGACACTGACCCTGTTTTATCCTTAAAGGGGTTATCCCATGACTAATGTAAAAAAATCTAATCATATAGTACATGACAACCTCTTTCTAACAAAGCTAGAACCAGCCCTGTACCTCACATGGATCCAGAGATCTCCCCATTCAATGCTCTGCTAGATTGATATCAAGAAGGCAGCTCAAAGGGAGTGTCTTTTCTGCTGCAGCTAAGGGGGCGTGTCCATAGTCTCCCTATCCCAGCTCAGGAGCCAGTTGAAGGATGAAACTGAGCATGTGCGGCCATCTCAGTGAGCAGGTCAAAGAAATAAGAAAAAAGCAACATTTAATTACATATAAATGCAAAAGTATTCAGACCCAGGTGCTGGTTTGAAAACTGTAGAATATTTTCTGTGGGACAACTCCTTTAAATGCTGTGGGGAGAAAAAATGTTTCCCTCTGTAATGGAGATCGCAAATTTGAATAATACATCTGGTATGTCACTGTCCATGTTGTCCATGTTGTGGGACTATTTGTGAGGTATTCCAGCTTCGCCTGTCTTTAAAGTAAATGGGGCCCACCGCGAACTTGCGGTTCGCGAACCGTCCCGGCCGATGTTCGTCCATCACTACACCCTGGACCCCTGTTTGAGAAGGCAGTAGTGCTACAGCTTTCTCTCAGCTTTCCCTAGGCCATGTGACATCACATTCATTGGTCACATGGCCTAGGCGCAGCTCTATACAATGTACAGTGCTCTGATTGGTAAACTGTGAGAAGGTACGTTGCATTCTCAAACAGCTGAACAGTGAGGGTCCCGGATGTCAGACCACCACTGATCAGATATTGATGACCTATCCAGAGGACAGGACATCAGTATAAACCACTTTAATGTATGGAGGCTGACTCAAGGAGGAAGATGTTGAGCCAGAGTGGAATGATCAGATATACAACTCCATTAGGCATATTAATCCTAACATCTCCTTTTAGAGATGGATTGCACAAGGTATTAAATCATTAGTTGATATACAGTATGTACTAATTTAGTTATATACCTTTAAAAGGGTATTGCGGTAGGAAAAAGTTATCAGATCAGGTTGGTGGGGGTACTACTGGTGGGACCTCCACCAATCACAAGAACAGGGCCCTGTACCTCCGGCAAGCCCCCTGCTGCTCCCCTGAAATGACCTGCGTGGCCGGTCGCACAAGCCACTCCATTCATTTCTGTGGGTGTTCCGGAGATAGCCAAGCACTGTACTCGCCTATCTCCGGAACTTCCATAGAAATGGATAGAGCAGGATAACTTTCACCTACCGGAATACCCCTTTGAGAAGTTTTAGCCAAAGGCCTATGATTTGTTAGCATATCTTCAGATTAAGGGCTTGTTCACACAAATGTGCCATGTTTTGTGGTCCTCAAATTGCGGATCCGCAAAACACGGATGGTCCTTTATAGAAATGCCTATTCTTGTCAGCAAAACGGACAAGAATAGGACATGATATATCATTTTTGCAGGTCTACGGAACAGGGCAACGGATGCGGACAGCTGAGTTCATACTTGAGTTATTTGGTCAGTTTTGGCCCCGTAACTGCCCAAATACGTGAAGTGTGCAGTGATTCTAAGAGTGACGCCTGTCATCTGCATGTCATACGAACTCACAGTATTATTTTACTACCAAAGCAGACTCCATATGTGTGTAACTGCAAGGCACAGTGTTCTACACCACTATAAAGGCTCTCTGCAGCCAGGAAATAGCATTTTTTAAATGTAATTAGCTGGGAATTTATTCGGATCGAACCACATTTTTTTATTTTTTTTTAACGAAACAGCGAATCGAATTTTTTAAAAATTCACTCATCGCTAGTTGCCAGGGGAGAAAGGTCAGCCTTTCAAATGGGAGACTATTTTGTTGCTTTCCAGTCTTCTGGACTCACAAAGGAGTGTCTTTAGACTCCTATACACTGGGCATTCTATGACTGGTTTCATGATCCTCCCATCAATTGGTCCAGCAATTTCATTAATTCCTCTTATTAAAAATGTGATATAGCAATATATATATGTTAAATTTAATACCCTGAAGCACAAAAACCCAATACTAATGTATTGTCATTGTCCATATTGCCTCCTTTGCTGGCTTGATTCATTTTTCAGTCACATTATACACTGCTCATTTCCATGGTTACGACCACCCTGTAATCTAGCAGCGGTAGTCGTGCTTGCACAATATAGGAAAAGGCAGGCTCGGACTGGCCCAAAGGGGTACAGGGGAATCCCCCGGTGTGCCCCTGAGCAAGGTGGGCCCCTAGTTTCCCGTTCCCTGCACAAGTGGAACATAACACAGTAAACTTACTGCACTACATACCGTACATATATTCAATGTAAAGCACCTCAACCAGCCTATTTTCATATAAAAAACTTGCTAGATTATTTATTATATTTTAATGTATCCATATGGTGGGCCCCCAAAATAAATTTTACTGGTGGGCCCTAGGCATCCCAGTCCGACTGCGTGGGGGTGTCATGTACTGTAATCCTGCCACGATGCTATGAAACGTCTTCAAATAGAAGGGTGGCTTTATCTTGTAATCCCTTCCAAGCACCAAGGCCTTATAATGCTTTACGCTTCGTCACCTTGTTATCTAACCAGGTAGCTACACATAAATGTTCCTTAACCCTTTCAGGCCCGGGCCATTTTTCATTTTTTCCGTTTTCGTTTTTCACTCCTCGCCTTGCCATAGTCCTAACTTTTTTATTTTTCCGTTCACATGAGGGCTTATTTTTTAAAGGGACAAGTTGTACTTTCCAATGGCGCCATTTACGGTTGCATACCATGTAGTGGAAGGCAGAAAAAAAAATCCAAGTTTTAAAAAAAAAAATGTTATTACACTGTACACTTTGCGGTAAAATTTACCTGTTATCTTCATTCTCCAGGTCAGTATGGTTCCAAATATACCACACTTGTATAATTTTTCTTGCGTTTTAATACTGAAAAAAAATTAAAACCTTTGAGGAAAATATAAATAAATTTTTTAACCATATTTTGACCCCTATAACTTTTTGTAGTGTGAGCGACCTTTTAATCACTTTTTATAAAAGAAATTATTGGGTAGTTGAAGTGACAAAAAATGGCAAATTGTCTCTTTTAAAAAAAAATTATCACATGGCGATGGCCATGATGTTTATTTTTTTTTATTGGTTAAGTATTTTTATTTTAAGGAAAGGGGGGTGATTTGAACTTTTATGTTATTATTTTTTTTATATTTGTAAAAAAAAATTGACTTTTTTTTTACGTCACCTTGGGTGACAATAACTAGCAATCATTAGATTGCCCATTGTGTTCATAGAGACATAGAATGTGTCGGCAGATAAGAACCATTTGGCCCATCTAGTCTGCCCAATATACTAAATACTATGGATAGCCCCTGGCCCTATCTTATATAAAGGATGGCCTTATGCCTATCCCATGCATGCTTAAACTCCTCCACTGCATTTGCAGCTACCACTTCTGCAGGAAGGCTATTCCATGCATCCACTACTCTCTCAGTAAAGTAATACTTCCTGATATTACTTTTAAACGTTTGCCCCTCTAATTTAAAACTATGTCCTCTTGTAGCTTCTTTTAAATATTCTTTCCTCTTTTACCTTGTTGATTCCCTTTAAGTATTTAAAAGTTTCTATCATATCCCTTTCATTGATGTCTATATAGACATAATTGAACACTTTATTTGCACTATACCAATACAATGCTGCCAGCTAGTGGCCTGTATTAGTATAGTCCTAAAATAAGCTCCGAAGCCTGCTTGAGGCTTCGGGCTATTTCATAGATATAACAGGTTCCCCGATCTCAGTCGCGGAAAGCTATTACCGAAGCGGAAGTGCACAGCTTCCGCTTCTGGACTGTGAAAATGCTGTGGTCACATTTGACCAGGGCATCTGAAGGGGAAAATGTATGCGATCAGCCTTATGGCTGATCGCATACATGTGCCGTGGGTCTCTGCTATTTAAAATAGCAGAAACCCGGCGGCTACGGCGTCCGCTGCGTGCGTGAGCGGGCGCCATGTTTAAAGACCTGCCCGATGACATACATGTACGTCATCGGGCGTGAAAGGGATAAGTCTGCACGCTACGTCTTAGGACCCAAATAACCTTGGCTCAACACAAGGTTCTCAAACATCGACACATTAGGAGGATGAGGCTAAGCACTCCAATCTCTCCATACACATAATAGCAGCGGGTCACCCTTGACGGTCTGAGACCTGCTTTTGACGTAACCACTTGGTTCCCCCAGTGTTGCACTAGACCTAGACTTTGCTATCTAACACAAGGTCACATAAGAACCATTAGTTTTAACATTCCATAATGAGCAATGCTTGGAATGTACCAGACGTCCTCAAAGGCAGTCCATAATACTAAGCAATAGAGTAATAACTATATGGTGACCTGAAATAAAGTGCAAAAAAATCACAATCCATACAATATGCATAATAAATATCAAATTGAGGTACCTGCAAAAGAATACACAATGGGCACAATACTTGAACGTTGCTGAAAATACAAAAAGTTAGTGCAAATAAATAAGGCACATTTTTTATACAAATAGTGCAAATATTTAATGCAATAAGGAAATAAAGTCACTTTAGAGTCCATATCTTCTGTGCTTAAAGGCAAAGTGCATCAAACTGGAACTGTAAGTGCAATAAGGTCCTTTGTAATCCATGGGAATAGTAATGTCATTTGTAATCTAAATGAAGTAGTAAAGTCATTTGTAATCCACATAAAGCACAAAGTCATTTGTAATCCACATGGGTGTAAAAGCAGCTGCACAGGTTATGAGAACCGTTAGCAAAGGGGCTCCCAAAGAACCTGAAAAGGGGGGAAGAAGAAAGGAAAACTGGCACAATCCATGCGCAACTGGGACAAATGAGGTCACTGGGAGGAGTCCTAACCAAACATGACCATCCGGGTGAGGGCTGAACCAGGGCAACCTGTAAATTTAAAAACATAAAAACATGTAACATGCCAACAGGCCCTCACCCTTCAGACGCTGTCCATGGGGTGGCTCCCAAAGTCACTGTTCTTTAAAGACTGTTGAGAAGATCCAGCTCTTTAGAGGAAGGACTGGACATCCTCATCGCTGCTGGAGCTACTGAAGCTCATTAGAGGTTTTTCCTGCCTCTGAAAAACGAATCCGGGCAAGTCGAAATTGACCGGGTGGTCACACTTTTAATCTGCTCGGCGATCTTCTGTTTGATTGGGGCAGCTGCTTCTGTCATTTCAAAGGGATCCAGGACCTCTGGCTGGAGGGTCGTTGAAAAATAAGCCTCAACTTGGGTCGGACGGATCGATAACTCCAGATGTTTCACTGCAATTGGTAGGCCACAATGGTTGGCCTGTACACTAAAGCTGTCTGGGCCATACATCCCATCTGCAGACCTATGGTTGGGGGAGGGCAGGCAGTTCCAGTATGAGGGGTTTTGGCTCAGGTGCGGATCTCTCTTGATATCGTCGAACCCCGCTCTCCTCTTCCGGCAGGTGGCTAACCCGACCCCGGGCAGCTAGGCCTCCCTGCCAGTGCTCTGGCTCTGGCACTGAGGCCGATGATTTAGGCAGTAGGCTCACCCCCGCAGCAAAGAAACCTTTCGGGGACCGCATAGAGGTGTACTTTACCTGCTCCCCTTTGTAAAGATTATGTCTGGCCTGGGGCAAGTACGGCCTCTTGACTGACCGTCGGTGGACAAATAGTTCTGTCCCCAATCTGTCACCTTGAATAAACTTTGGTCTATGTTGAACCACAGCAGGGTACCAATCCTGCGCTCCAGTACCGGGTCGTGAGGCATTGGGCGATCGATCAAGTGGAGGACCCTATCCTCAGCGGCCTTTTGATACTCCCATGCATCGGTGACGTGGCCTGTCACCCTCCAGGGCACAATGGGATTGAAAGTGTTGGTATTTTCGCTCTTCCTGGGTGGTTTGCTTCCTCTGGGCGGCGGAGTAGGATCTCTGGCTGCCCCCACTGCACCAGCCGGCACGGGGCCTGCGGACACCTCCTTCCCTAAGCCCTTGACAAGCTGCAGGAGACGGATCTCCTCTAGAGCTTTTATCAAGTCGAAGAGGTCGCTTCTGCTGGGCATCTCTTCCCCAGTAGACTTTGGAGTAGTCTCCCCCTGGTGCGGATCATTCGCCATCTTGCAACCTTTCGCGTGGGCTAAAACTGGAGGTGAAGGAGGAGCTTCCAGGGAGGGGCTTTCACTTCCTGTTTGCACACCGTGGCATCACTCCCTGTAGGCTGGGCCAGAGTTTCCCTCTTTTAGAAAGGGGCATTTCTGAACTTTACTGCTCTTGCACCATTACAAATGTCAGACTAACCCTTCAGACATCGGCGTGCAGCGTTTTGCACCAGTCACTCTGCATCAGATGCATTAAAGTCATTTTTAGAGATATATTTGTAAATCCAATAGGTTATAAAGTTTGTAGGCACACAGATTGGTACTGTCCGAATCCTGTTCGTGATGCCAAGATATGCAGTGGGGCGATCCCTCGCCAGGGGTCTCTTCTACAGGTGTTATGTGAGAGTTTTTTATAGAGGTTTTGTCATGACGCCAGTTGCATTTCAGCAATGAGGGATCAATCATTAGGGAACGGCTGCTAGAGACTGTGGTACCTCAAACGGAGTGGCCTGCACTTTCTCTAGACCTGATTCCCATTGAAAACCTATGGGATCAGCTGAGTCGCTGTGTAGAGGCTCGTAACTCTGTACCCCAAAACCTCAATGACCTGAGGACCGCCCTTCAAAAAGAGTGGTATTCCATTCCTCGGGAGACAATAAGTCGACTTCTGAACAGCATGAGACGTTGTTGTCAAGCTGTAATTGATGCTCAAGGCCACATGACAAGTTATTGAGACATTGACATTTTTTGTGGGGGTATACCCTCCACTGTAGTTGGCTTTTGTTTCAATAAATTATTTGAGGAAATTACTATTGCATGCTTCTTCTTAAATGCCCTGCTTTCATGATATAATATAACTGTAGCATTAACTTTTTAAGATTCTCATAAATTTTACCTGAAAGCCAAATATCCCTAACTTTTTGGTAGTAGTAGTAGTATATATATATATATATATATATATATATATATATAGTTGCAAGAAAAAGTATGACATGGATTTCTGCACAAATTGGTCATAAACAATAGACAATCACAGTCTGCTTAAACTAATAACACACAAAGAATTAAATGTTACCATGTTTTTATTGAACACACCATTTAAACATTCACAGTGCAGGTGGAAAAAGTATGTGAACCCCTAGACTAATGACATCTCCAAGAGCTAATTGGAGTGAGGTGTCAGCCAACTGCAGTCCAATCAATGAGATGAGATTGGAGGTGTTGGTTACAGCTGCCCTGACCTATAAAAAACACACACCAGTTCTGGGTTTGGTTTTCACAAGAAGCATTGCCTGATGTGAATGATGCCTCGCACAAAAGAGCTTTCAGAAGACCTACGAATAAGAATTGTGGACTTGCATAAAGCTGGAAAGGGTTATAAAAGTATCTCCATAAGCCTTGCTGTTCATCAGTCAATGGTAAGACAAATTGTCTATAAATGGAGAAAGTTCAGCACTGCTACTCTCCCTAGGAGTGGCCATCCTGTAACGATGACTGCAAGAGCACAGCGCAGACTGCTCAATGAGGTGAAGAAGTATCCTAGAGTGTCAGCTAAAGACTTACAAAAGTCTCTGGCATATGCTAACATCCCTGTTAGCGAATCTATGATACGTAAAACACTAAACACTAAACAAGAATGGATTTTATGGAAGGATACCACAGAGGAAGCCACTGCTGTCCCAAAAAAACATTGCTGCACTTTTACAATGTGCACAAGAGCACCTGGATGTTCCACAGCAGTACTGGCAAAATATTCTGTGGACAGATGAAACCAAAGTTGAGTTGTTTGGAAGAAACACACAACACTATGTGTGGAGAAAAAGAGGCACAGCACACCAACATCAAAACCTCATCCCAACTGTGAAGTATGTCGGTGGGGGCATCATGGTTTGGGGCTGCTGCATCTGGGCCTGGATGGATTGCTATCATCGAAGGGAAAATTAATTCCCAAGTTTATCAAGACATTTTGCAGGAGAACTTAAGGCCATCTGTCCACCAGCTGAAGCTCAACAGAAGATGGGTGTTGCAACAGGACAAAGCATAGAGGTAAATCAACAACAGAATGGCTTAACCCCTTAATGACGCAGGGCGTACCGGTACGTCCTAACTTTAAATCGGGATTCCCGCGCTGCGGGGGTTAATCGGAACGGGATGCCGGCTGTAATCATTCAGCCGGCATTCTGTAACAATGCAGGGGGGGTCATTTGACCCCCTCGTATCAGCGATCGCGGAAAACCGCAGGTCAATTCAGACCTGCGGTTTTCTGCGTTTCCGGTCCATTCGGGTGTCCTGTGACCCGATGAACCGGAAAAAGACTGCGATCGGTGGCATGATTACACACCACCAATTGCAGTACGAAGATTTGGAGAGGCGGTGCTGGCCCTGGTGCTGAACACTGCTGTCCAGGGTGCTGATTGGTGCAGGGGAGAGAGGCGCGAGATTCAAACTTCCTGCGCTCCTCTCTCCCCTCCTCTTCCTGTCCAGCACCCTCACCATGCAGCATCATCCAGCACCAGCTCCTGCGTCCCCCTAAAATCAGCATCCATCACCCTCCTGCACCCATCGCCATCCAGGTAGGTTAGGGTCAGTGAGGGAGAGGCACCGTTAGGCAAGGAAAGAAGGGAAAAGTTAGTTAGGGAAAAAAAACAAAAAACTTTTATCTAAATATTTCTCTCAGACCCCAGACCCCTGCCACTTGAGTTTTGTTTGGCTGTTAACCCATTTTTTCCAGTAATAAAGTAAGGGTTAAAATGGAAAATTTTCCAAAAAATTGAAATTTCGAAATTGTTTTTCCATCTGCCATTAACTCTTGTGGAACACCTAAAGGGTTAACAAAGTTTGTAAACCCAGTTTTGAATACCTTGAGGGGTGTACTTTCTTAGATGGAGTCACTTTTTTGAAATTTCTATTCTAGGGGTGCAACAGGGGGCTTCAAATGGGACATGGTATAAACAAAACCAGTCCTGCAAAATCTGACTTCCAAAACCCATATGGTGTTCCCCTCCTTCTATGTGCTCCCGTTTGGCCAAACAGTAGTTTACGACCACATATGGGGTGTTTTTGCAAACTACAGAATCAGGGCAACCCATATTGAGTTTTGTTTGTCAGTTAACCCTTGTTTTACTCCTGGAAAAAATGTATTATATTGGAAAATTTTCAAAAAAATAGAAATTTCGAAATTGTTTCTCCATCTGCCATTAACTCTTGTAGAACACCTAAAGGGTTAACAAGGTTTGTAAACCCAGTTTTGAATACCTTGAGGGGTGTACTTTCTTAGATGGAGTCACTTTTTTGAAATTTCTATTCATGGGGTGCAACAGGGGGCTTCAAATGGGACATGGTATAAACAAAACCAGTCATGCAAAATCTGCCTTCCAAAACCCATATGGTGTTCCCCTCCTTCTATGTCCTCCCGTTCGGCCAAACAGTAGTTTACGACCACATATTGGGTGTTTCTGCAAACTACAGAATCAGGGCAACCCATATTGAGTTGTTTGTCAGTTAACCCTTGTTTTACTCCTGGAAAAAATGTATTATATTGGAAAATTTTCAAAAAAATAGAAATTTCGAAATTGTTTCTCCATCTGCCATTAACTCTTGTGGAACACCTAAAGGGTTAACAAAGTTTGTAAACCCAGTTTTGAATACCTTGAGGGGTGTACTTTCTTAGATGGAGTCACTTTTTTGAAATTTCTATTCATGGGGTGCAACAGGGGGCTTCAAATGGGACATGGTATAAACAAAACCAGTCCTGCAAAATCTGCCTTCCAAAACCCATATGGTGTTCCCCTCCTTCTATGTCCTCCCGTTCGGCCAAACAGTAGTTTACGACCACATATTGGGTGTTTCTGCAAACTACAGAATCAGGGCAACCCATTTTAAGTTTTGTTTGGCAGTTAACCCTTGTTTTATTCCTGGAAAAAATTGATTATATTGGAAAATTTTCCAAAAAATAGAAAATTCGAAATTGTTTCTCAATCTGCCATTAACTCTTGTGGAAGACCTAAAGGGTTAATAAAGTTTGAAAAAACAGTTTTGAGGGGTGTAGTTTCTAGAATGGGGTCAATTTTGGGAGGTTTCTATTATCTAAGCCTCACAATATGACTTCAAACCTGAACTGGTCCATAAAAAGTGGGATTTTGAAGATTTTAGAAAAATTTCAAAATTTTCTTCTAAACTTCTAAGCCTTGTAACATCCCCAAAAAATAAAATCATTAACAAAATGCTACAAACATGAAGTAGACATATGGGGAATGTAAAGTCATCACAATTTTTGGGGGTATTACTATGTATTACAGAAGTAGAGAAACTGAAACTTTGAAATTTGCTAATTTTTCAAAATGTTTGGTAAATATGGTATTTTTTTATGCAAAAAAACAATCTCAGAACGGCCTGGGTAAGTCAAAGCGTTTTAAAGTTATGAGCACTTAAAGTGACACTGGTCAGATTAGCAAAAATGGCCAAGTCCTTAAGGTGAAATAGAGCTGAGTCCTTAAGGGGTTAAACAGAGGAAAATACGCCTTCTGGAGTGGCCCAGTCAGAGTCCTGACCTCAACCCAATTGAGATGCTATGGCATGACCTCAAGAAAGCGATTCACACCAGACATCCCAAGAATATTGCTGAACTGAAACAGTTCTGTAAAGAGGAATGGTCAAGAATTACTCCTGACCGTTGTGCCCGACTGATCTGCAACTACAGGAAACGTTTGGTTGAAGTTATTGCTGCAAAAGGAGGTTCAACCAGTTATTAAATCCAAGGGTTCACATACTTTTTCCACCTGCACTGTAAATGTTTACATGGTGTGTTCAATAAAAACATGGTAACATTTAATTCTTTGTGTGTTATTAGTTTAAGCAGACTGTCATTGTCTATTGTTGCGACTTAGATGAAGATCAGATCACATTTTATGACCAATTTGTGCTGAAATCCATATCATTCCAAAGGGTTCACATACTTTTTCTTGCAACTGTATATACTAAACATAATCATACCTCCCAACTGTCCCGTTCTAGCGAGACAGTCCCAGATTTCAGTGGCTGTCTCACGGTCCCGAAACGGCCGAGGTATGTCCCGCCCTCAACTGATTCTAATGGAAAAGCACGGAGCCATCTTCCACCCACTTCACTGTTCCTCTCAGCAGCACGATATTCACACGTCACGCTGCTGGTCTGTGTAGGAAGAGCAGGTTAGGAATCAGCCTCTGCTCCTCCTACACAGCAAGCATGCCTGCTGATGTTGGGATGCTGTGATTATCGGAGGAACCAGCTGAGTATTTTATTTATTTATTTATATATATATTTTTTTTAAGGGGGCACATATCTGAGCATAACTACTGTGAGGCGAGACATCTTGACATATTTACTACAGTGAAGGGGGCACATCTTGGCATATTTACTGTGAAAGGGGCACATATCTTGGCATAACTAAAGGATCAATAGTATGGTTCACTACTAAAGGTGTTAAAATGTTTACAGTGACGCTAACTTTGATTTATGTACTCCGTGTACCAAAAATCTATGGGTAAGAAATAGTTAAATGGCAATCCTTAGTAATAATTGCCAAGTTGTAGACTGTTCCAATTTTCCCCTGGCTAGAGAGGAATTCCTGGCAACTCAGCCAAGAGGAAAACACCAATCCAGATAAGCTAAAGGACAAAATAATTCTTCTCCAGGGAGTGAAAAGCTGACACAAAAGCAGGAAGTAGGAACTAGGAACCAACCTCTAAGGAAAAGAAGCACCAGGAGGAAGACATATTATTTACTTTCAAGACCCGGCAAGTGTTCCCTACAGTGGCACTGGCCTAATAGACAGACTTAGGCCTGTGTCCAGCACTGCGCACAGGGGATGGAGGGGAGGGGGTGGGGGGGGAGTTAAATTGTATTGACAATGTAGCTGAGAACTGGAGAGATAGGTGGTGGAGAAAGATCTGAGTCGTGTTATCATCATGTGACCATTGCAGGAAGAGAGAACTCAGCAGTGAAGATGAGAAGTGGTGAAGGACCTGAGTGATGTCATCATCATTTGGTCAGTGCAGGAAGATACAGAGCACAACAGTGCAGAGAAGTGGTGAAGGACCTGTGGGATCTCACAATGTAAGGGGACAGAGCTCCTGTGCATGGAGGAGATGTTAGTGGTTTATCTTCCTCTTCAAGTTGTCAAGTACTAGAAGTTATAGTTCTTTCTTTGTTCTTACTCCCTGTAATGTCTTCTAATAGACCATAATAACAGTTTGGTCATGCTGAAAGTTGTAGTTCTCATCTCATATTCCTCTTCCTGTAATGTCAATTGATGCCATATAATAAATGTCTGGAAATGCTGTGAGTTGTAATTCTCTCCTCTTATACCCTTCTCCCTATAATGTCTACTGATGCCCAATAATAATAGTCTGGACATACTGAGAGTCGTAGTTCTCTCCTCTAACACCTATTTTCCTGTTGTGTCCTCTGATAACCCATAATGATATCCTAGAAATGCCGGTAGTCATCCTTGTGGCATGTGACTTGTCACTGCTGTGGACACTCATTGGATGTAGCAGTCACAGCCCTCATGTCAAAATGAATGCTAAAGCTGGGAGACCCGAGACCTGCAGAGCCAACACAGTAGCCGGGACCTAGCAGTGGGGATACGGTTAGTATGATCACCATTGCGGGTCTGGACATGAGGTGATGCCACTCCTAACTGCTGGGGTTGCAGTTAGTTGCTAGGGGGGGGGGGGGGGGCTGTTCAAAAATGTGCTACGGGGCCCAGACATTTGTAGTTGAGCTGCTAGTTTCTTTGGCCCTCTCCATACCTGCCCAGGTACCATCTCGGGCCATCTTGATGAAAAATTCAACAAAATGTCCCAAATCTGACTTCTTCAAAGTATTCGAAACAACTTCCCAAAACACAGATTATTCCGCCGGCAGGGCCTATAAGACTCTTTACTAGAGATGAGTGAATCAATTCTAAACAAATCTAATCCGTCTTGAATTTCCCAAAAATTCGGATTTGGATGAAACTAAAATGGTTAACATCATTTTACAATTCAAAAGACAGAGAAAAAGGCATCTGCCATCAAGGGGTTGGACCCAGTTCTAGGAGACCTCATATTGTCATACACAACTTTTTAGAGCAATCTGGGCACTTTCATTTCAGGTCAAAATGTCAAACCCAAGAGAGAACCACATCATTATTATCATCCATTAGCCATGTATGTGCATTACTCCAGAGAACTACTCCAAAAGGTTAATTGTTGCTAAAAGTTTTAATTTAATAATGATGCTGAGTTAAATGTTGTGATTTTCTGTTAAAGCATGTATTTCTTTATGCACCATGTATTCCTAATGGCAATGTATGGGCAACAAATGGTTAACTAACTGGCAGACCTGGTTAGCTTACAAGGGTGGTGGACTTGGTCTGCCCATTAGTTACTTGGAGAGTCTTAGCAGAGCTATAAACAAGACCTTCACGTGCAAGTGTAACATCCCGGAGATATGTTACCAAACTCTTTTTCCCTGCTACCACATGTTAAGTGTAATTATATTGTCATTAATGTAATTTTATGTATTTTCTAGGTCTGTTTTATGTATTTGCTGTAATTTTCATGTGCACCAGCAGGTTGCAGCAATGTGTGATCAGGAACTTAGCCAGTTTAGTATTGCTAGACTGGAATAGTTCATTCCAGTTTTAGCCCCCCCCCCCCCCGCCCGTGAGCAGAAGTGGGCTGGTCCCATGTCCTGTCTCATGGGGAGGAGAAGTAAGTTCTAGTGAGTGTACCAGCCCCCCTGAGGCCAAAGATCACTCTTCCCAGCCTGAGCCTTCAGCCTCGGCTGTGGACAAGCAAGCAGCACCTCCAGAACTATAGATCTCAAGGAAGAACCCTTCCCTGCAAGCAGTACTGTGAGTAACTTATCCAGAGTCCAGGAGAAGCCAAATTCCTCCTCAGCTAGTCAGGCCCACACCAAGCAGAAGATAGACAGAGCAGAAGATAAATACCTGCCAGATTCTCCAGGCACATAGTATAGCTGCAGAAGAGATATTGATCCCTGCCATACATTTCCAATACCTGCTGGGACCCAAGACTATTGCTGTTACTCGTATGGATCTATGCTGCCATTCAGTAAAGACAAGTTGAATTATATCACAAGTCTGGATCTCATTTTCTACTACCAATGTTCCTCAGTTACTCCTACTAGCAACACTCAATTTATTGCAAGTGAGCCAGGAACCAGGAGTCCAGCCGTACCAAGGTAGGAAACACCGTTGACACTACACAGAGACATTATCCACCTCTGGCATTCCTCACCTGGTACGTGAGTTATTACATCTTCAAGGGCCCTGCAACAGTACCCTGCGCACATTGCAATTGGCGTCACGAACAAACCATAGACTTATATGCATCTATCCTGACCCACTGCATGGTTGGCCACCGTACCAGTGTCCTGCTCACTGCACAAGCTCCTGGAAGCTAGGCCAGAGTCCAGAGAACATTTATCTCTGAGGCTACAGCTAGCCACAGCCAGCGAAGAAACTTTATCATCAGAGTATAGCTAAAGGAAAGAGACTAGTCATTTTAGAATATTCTGAAAGGTTCCACCACCAGCGTAAGAAAATATCAGTAAGGTACCACTCATTTATAGCAAAAGACTTTACTGCTGTTGAAAGGGTTAATTACCCGCCAGACTTTGAGACAGACTGGCAATATGCTTCTAAATTCTGCTCCCCTCAGCTTAGGAATTGCAAAAGTACAGAGTTAACAAAATACAGTACAGAATAGGGCACCTGTGGTTATCTTGGAGAGTTGCAAAGTGCTTAGAATGAGACTCAGGGACTACGACTACCATCATCATTGCTACTGCACATACACAGCCATTGGGGAGAAGTAATATATGTTATATACGTCAAGACTGTACCAATTTCTGCTATTTATACCACAGCTCTCATAATCTACTCAATAAAGGCTGTTATGGCAGTGGGTGTGGAACCACTGTGTTAGCCAACAGATTTGACTTAGGGCTAATCCTAAGGGTGTTATTTTGGCAGTTCCTTCTTGTAACCCCTATACCAAGAACCAGACTTTGCTATAGGGGAGCCACCAGGCCATTACCTCCTGTAGTAGTCTCTGTGTGTTAAACAGCTTACCCATGGCATTCAGAGACACTGGTTCAGGGTCAGGCACAATCAGAGCCAGCAATAGGTCAAGGTCATGGATGGCAAAGTATGTTCTATACAATGCAAGGTCAGGGCAAGCAGCGTAGAATCAATACTGGTAACTGGTCAGGTCAGGCAGAAGAGGGACATTGAACAGTAAACAGGGAGAGGTCGGTACACGGACAAACAACAGATTAGCACACGTTTGCTTGGAACTTAGCAATATAAGAGACCTTTTGCTCAGGCACAGAAGATGGTGCCTAATGTACCCAAGAACTAACTGCCATTGGCTGGTGAAGATTAGGGTGTGCGTACTGGCCCCTTAAGTGCAGAAGGGAGCGTGTGTTCATGCCCCATGTGCACAGAAGGAGAGGCCATGCCAGCAAGCAGGCTGCAGCAGAACAGACCTGTTGTCCATACTTGCCTGGAAGAAGACAACAGGAGGTGGGTCTGGGCCTCCGGGCAGGGTGAGTGGAACAGCAGTGCCCCATGGCCACCACTGTAACAAGCTCCCAGCATCATCCATAAAAAATACAACTTCTCATTAGATATTTCTTTCTGCCATACTGTACAGCTATTAAAAATCTGCAGAAAAACGTGTGCAGTGACTCGGGAGGAGGAGTGCAGAGAAGAGGATAGGAGTGATAGTAGCAAAAATGGTAGTTGTAGTAGGTACTCACTATGATGCTCCTCTGCCCCGTGCAGTGATGGGAAGTGCACACATGTTCTTCCCTTTGGGGCACACCCTGGTTCTTGGGGTCTCCTTTCTGGTTTAGGTTGGGGTGCCCTTGGTGTTGATGGTTTCGAGGTGCAACGCAGGATCCATTAGTTTAGCTGTAGATGTCGGTGCAGTCTAGTGATGCAGGAAATTATGAAGCCAGATTACCAGCAAACAGTTCTTTACTGAAGATTCAAATGCAATCACATCAATGAAGTTGTGAGCCTGCATGGACGGGCAGTGAAGGGTTCTATTATAGTCCAAAGCCTATTTTTTATATAAGCTTATATTTCATCATGATCTATACATTAATACATTACGCACACAGGAACACGTAGCGGTCAAAGTTCTTGAAAAGCTGCTACTAAGAGGTTTTGCTCACATATCATATATAGCCTTGGACTCTAATAAACGATAAGATAACTTAAATGCGTAGCTGACTAAGACGCGTGTTACTGGTTAACTTAAACATCATGTCATTCAGAACTATATATGTCTCATGAGATCAATAATAAAACTCATTGTCACTCTCTCTGACGTCAGATTTAAGAACCAAACCAAGCTGAATACTGAAGTCTTGTACCAGGGGTACACATAAGGGGGAACATAAAGAATATTCCTTACAATTTGGGGGCTCGTGTTCCGGGATTGGGAAGGTCATCCTCAGGTTTTGGTAAGAAGAGACACCAATTTTTGTTCTCTGGCCATTCCGGGGGCACTGGCCACATCTCAATTCAAGTAAGTACATAAGGGACCCTTAGATAGACTTCGAAGTACTGTGTCAGGTATACAGTAAGCATAACTCAGGGAGTTTTTGCTTTAGGGCTCAGGGAAGTCCAGTAACAAGAAAAGTGCACTTTAGAGGGCTCAGGGAGCCCCGTAAAAGATCTGTTCCAGGAACAGAAAGGACTCAGGGAGTCCAGTAACAAGAAAAGTGCACTTCAGAGGGCTCAGGGAGCCCCGTAAAAGATCTGTTCAGGGAACAGAAGGTTTTTCAGCTTGATTTGATTCTTAAAAATATAATTGTAGAAGTTTTGCATGATAAGTTGTTTGATAATTGTAGAAGTTTTGCATGATAAGTTGTTTGATAATTGTAGAAGTTTTGCATGATAAGTTGTTTTGTCTAACACAGTTATATAAGGGGAAGTGACAGGCTGGGTCGTAAGTGTACAGCTGTCGTCCCAAGACTAACATTCTGTTTTTGTTTTTTGCTATTACTGTTTTGAATTCTTTTTGTAAGAAAATAAGTTTTGATCATGGATAGTAAAAAATCTAAGATAGAATACCCTAAACCAGAACCAGGAGAAACATGTAAACAATATGTTGCCCGAGTCAGTCTTAAAAAGTATTACCTTGTTAACCCATGGGTAGATAATTTGGCAGGGTGGACAGAGGCAATGGAAGCGGTAGACCCCTTTCCCAGGGAAGGAGACAATAGCATATATCACACGGACATGGTCAAGGATCTATGCTTAGGCGACACTGCCGCCTGAACGTATTTTGAACCTGACCCTTTATGGGATATGTATTATATGCAGAAAGGAGATAGAAGGACATATGATAGAGGTATTTAAACAAAAGTCTTCACTCCCAGTAGCCGTAGCATGTAAGCAAAAACCCTCAGAAAGCGTTACCGATTTCTGGAGGAGATTTATGGATTGCTGGAAATTGGAGGCAGGGCTACCGGTTCTCCAGAATGACAGTCTAATTATTTCCACATTTATTAACAATCTGATAGACTAATGCTTACAGTAAAACAGAACGTCTCCACGTGGACTTCAGACAGCATCAGTTAATGGATAAGTATTGTATGTATCTAGTGTGAGCTATAGAGATCCACTTCCCTTGCCTTCACACAAACACATTCCTGAGATAAGGGAAGCGGGCAGGACATCATGCAGAGTAAGTAATGTGTAATACATTATACAAGATGAAGAATTGTTCGGTCATTTTCTTTCCCAAGCAGTGTAATGTGGGAATCCAGCTTTTAACAAAATGACTGTATGATTGTAATGACCGGCAACACGCACAGGGAGGAAAACAGGGAAAGCCCTGCCCAAGGGAGAGGGAAAGGTGGTGACCCCTAACTCACCTTGCAGCTGGCACCTGCCTGCCCTGACGTCCCTAGACGGGTTCCTCACCCGTGCGGCGATCACGTGCCTAAACCCTGGCTTTCCCTGAAATGAGCCCTAGATAATGAACGGGCCGGTGGGATCGCTAGTCCTCACCACTGCACTAAGAGGGAAACACCAGGGAGAGGACAGACAAACACAAACACCCAGGTGGACGGCAACAATTGTCCACAAAGGTCCAACAGGGATCCGGAGGGTAGCGTTCTAAGGCAACACTCAGAGAACGCAGCAACACAGCTCCAGTGGGTCAGAATAGATGTCCAGGCAGGAAGCTCTATATCTGGCAACCAGAGAAGTGTGAGAGGGGAATATAAGGAGGATTGGGAGTGCTGGACAAGGAACAGCTGAGAGAAGGAGCTACGGATCCCTGAGTGAGCCAAAAGGGTTTGTAAAGCAAACCCAGAAAGCTACAATAAGGAAACTTCCCTATCTGACATAGAGCGTGCAGCCAACCGCTGCGACCTCCTGACCCCGGGTACAACGGAGTCAGGCGTGGCTCTTGACACCCTCGTGACAATGATTATAACATGTATATTGTCTTCTTATAAGAATTGATTATTCACAGAGTGAAAACCAGAAGACATTGGAAAATGCAGCAACAAACAGTGACATACTCTATTAGCAATTCTGGGTGTGGTGTGGATATCTGTTTCCAGGAAAGCTGTGTTTGGCCTATTGCACACGACCGTATGGCTTTTTCAGTGTTTTGCGGTCCGTTTTTCATGGATCCGCTGTTCCGTTTTTTGTTTCCGTTGTGTTTCCGTTTCTGTTCCGTTTTTCCGTTCCGTTTTTCCGTATGGCATATACAGTATACAGTAATTACATAGATAAAATTGGGTTGGCCATAACATTTTCAATAGATGGTTCAGGAAAAAACGGAACGGAAACGGAAGACATACGGATGCATTTCCGTATGTGTTCCGTTTTTTTTGCGGATCCATTGACTTGAATGGAGCCACGGACTGTGATTTGCGGGCAATAATAGGACATGTTCTATGTTAAAACGGAACGGAAAAACGGAAATACGGAAACGGAATGCATACGGAGTACATTCCGTTTTTTTTGCGGAACCATTGAAATGAATGGTTCCGTATACGGACCGTATACGGAACGCAAAAAACGGCCAGTAAACGGTAAAAAAAAACGGCCGTGTGCAATAGGCCTTTGTCTGTGCTGCAAGTTTTGGAATGAAACAAAGAAATTGTTTGACTCTGTTGGAAGATACATGATTCAGTGGAATGTGTATGGAGTATGGTATTTGTTTTCATATAATATGCGCGTTGAGAATTTTATTTTATTTTTTATTTTTCTTGGAAGTTTTTGGTTTTTATTGGTGCCAACAGCATTGATCAAGCTGTACATTTTTTTCTTTTTTTTATTGAAGTCAATGAAAAGTTTTTATGGGCCCTTTGTGTGTTCATGTCTGTATTGTCAAATCTGTTTGTTTCAATGTTTGCAGTTACGTGTTATATGCTAAGTGTTGTGCTTAACATCTGAGCTCTGTTCTTATGGGCAGCTGGCACATTACTGACAGACAGAAGGATGACCGCAGCGTCCGACTAAAAGGGGTGACTAAAGAGTGGGTGGAAAGAGAATCTGAGCCTTCTATGTGAATTAATGGGGTTTTGATAAAACCTTTCAAAACTGACTCACTACCACTCAAGACCATGGACAGGGAATACATCACAGATCATATATTTAGCATTATACTAGATTGCCCAGTCAGCCTGTTAGGGAAAGATTTGTTCATTAAGCTTGACTTGCAGGTATCAGCAAAGAATCAGGGCATAATACACTCAGATCTCATTCCAATCTCTACACCGGGGCCACTGATTCTTGCAAACATGCAGGACCACCCAGAACTTAACAACATTAATCCTGCATTCATAGATTGCACACCTTACATAACTACTCTGAAACCAGGTGTTATCTCAGTATATCAGAAACAATACCCGCTGTCAAAAAAAGAGGAACTTGATGGACTTAGGCCAATGATAAAAGAATTCCTACAAAAGGGAATCCTGGAAGAGGTGATTTCACCCTACAGCACGCCCGTGAATCCAGTGACAAAGGCAGATGGTACTATCTGCTTTGTACAGGATTTAAGGGCCATCAACAACATCATTGTGCCTATAGCCCCTGTTGTACCTGATGTCACTTAATTATTATCTGCCATTCCAGCAGACGCTGTTTGGTTCAGTGTGATAGATCTGAAAAATGCATTCTTTTCTATCCCAGTTGATAAGATAACCAGACTACTTTTTGCTTTTTCCTTTGACGGACGTCAGCTGACCTGGTGCAGACCCCAGGGATATGCTGATTCACCTGTAGTGTACAGCATGCTCCTCCAAGCCACGTTAAAACCATGGTACCCCCCCCCCCCCAAGGTTCTGTGCTGTTGCAATATGTTGATGATTTGTTACTGTGTAGCATGTCAGCGGAGGCCAGCATTCAGGATGGTTTATCACTGTTATAATGATTGTCAGGATATGGTCACAAAGTGACACTTAAGAAAATGCAATGGTGTAAAATGCAGGTTGAATACTTGGGCTTTGTCCTCACAAAAGGTGAAAGGAGAATCAGCATAGAAAGAGTCCAGTCTAATGCGGGTCTGGTCACCCCGCACACCAGGAAAGAAATGTTATCTTTCCTTGGTATGATAAACTGCTGTAGACAATGGATTCCTGATTGCTCCTATTTATGACAATGTTTTGAGGCAAGCCACTCTGGACAAAAATCCAGATTTGATTAAATGGTCTTCTGAAATGTACAATGCATTTGATTATTTGAAATGTTTACTCATGTCGAGTCCAGGGCTGGGCCTCCCTGACTATAATATGCCCTTCCACATGTTTGCACGCCAAAATTGTAAAACCATGGCGGGTGTACTGACACAAGAAAACGGAGGCAAGTTGCGTCCTTGTGTATTTTTCTCAAAGGTAATGCCCACCCCTGTTCAAGGGATGCCGGCATGTTTGTGTTCTCTTGCCGCCTGTGCTATGATAGTAGAGTTGGCAACTCCTTTCACAATGTGACATTACACCATTTTGCACACCACTCATGATGTTGTAGGCCTACTCAAGGACATCCACACTCAACACAGCAGGCAGCTGAGCTCATGGCACTCACTAGAGCATGTATTCTACATACTGATAGACCTGTAACCAACTATACTGAGAGTAGGTGCACACATGGCGTAGTGTGGGACTGTGGTATGATTTGGCAGAGGAGAGGATTCACGGCAGCAGATGGTAAGGATCATGTCTCACAGGGCAATGTGCTGGCAGATAGGGTGGCGAAATGAGTTGCCAAATGCAACCCCACAGGTTTGTGTAACCATTGGGAGATGCCATGTCTGGCAGCTCCAACCCCTGAGATGTTGCAAATACTTACTGATCTTCAGTGGTATGCCACTGAACAGGAACAGCAAGACTGGTGTTATCCAGTATTGCAGAAAAATCCTAAGATAGAATTAGAATTAGTCTGCAAAGAGGGGAAGTTATGCATTCCCCCAACACAGTGCTTCCATCTTAATAGCACATTTCCACGGAGTAGGACATAACAGCATTGAAATCCTTATGGGTAGGCCCTTTCCAACTCCTTGGGCAAGTCACCCCCTAGTGGTACAGGAAGGCGACATAGACCAGATTTGGGAAGACTATGTCACCAAATTGATACAGGTACTTAACAACACTGAGGAAAAAAGTTGCTTGTAAGTCTCCCTCTTTTCCACAGGAACCCACCCACCCATACAGGGTGGGGGATGAGGTGGTGGTCGAAACACTGAAGAAAGGAAGAGCTCAAGGTGATTTCGTATATGGCCCACCTACTACCGTGGTTGCAGTAACCAGAACAGCTGTGCTGACTGAACAATCTCCAATTTGGATCCACGCCACCCGATTGAAGCTTGTGAGAGAAAGAGAGGAGGCAGGAAACGGAGGCAGACAGCCCTGGCCTTGAAGAAGGACGAGAGGTACTAACGGGGGCAGACAGCCCTGACCTCCAACGAGGCCTAGAGGTACTAACGGAGGCAGACAGCCTTGACCTCGAAGAAGATAAATTCCTCGAGATGGCTGAAATGTAGTGCCTTGATAATTGCAGTCCCCACCCCAATAGATGTATGGACGGGGCTCCAACGTTCCCAAGCGAATGACACAGATTTACAGGATCATGATGTTAAATATGGATATGTAAATCCTTATCATGCTCGTTATGACTGTCCTATATATAAGACTCTACAAAGTAATATGATAGAAATAATCACAGGTCTTGTTACAGCGGCAGAAATATGTTATAATGTGATGAGACATTATTGCCTCCCTGCATACAAGCAAAAATGCAGAACAAGAGTAAGCCAAATATTTGTGATAGAGATCTAGGTAACTGTAAAAAGATAGTATCAGAAAAGAATATGCAATATAATATTACAAAAATAGTACCATCCCTAGACAAACATGTACCTCTACCAACAGGATGGCTATTGGCCTGTGGAAATACTAGTCACACATACATACCGGCCAATATTACAGAGGGACCCTGTACAATAGCTAGGCTGACATTAGCAATGCAGACACACACACGAGAGACACTTCCCTACAGTTACCAGAAAATCGTGACTACAATGTGAATCTCCTCTCTAGAGCAGAATACATGAGTTAAGGGGTATCTTTGATAGGGGTACCAGGGTTGGCCATATATAAACAGATAGCTGTCACTAGTGCAGTTCTGCAAGATATGGTGCTGGATATACAATCATATGAAAAATCTATCTTGCAGAATAGGGCAACTATTGACTATTTATTGCTTCAACATGGTATAGGATGCTCAGCGTTCCAGGGATGTGTTGTTTCAATTTATCAGATCACTCCAGTGGAATAAAAGATAAAATAGGCCAACTAGAAGAGATGATAAAACATATAAAACAAGATGTTGACCAAGGTTGGTGGGACTGGCTTTTTGACTGGATACCTGACTTTGAT
This sequence comes from Bufo gargarizans, assembly GCF_014858855.1. Lineage (NCBI taxonomy): Eukaryota > Metazoa > Chordata > Amphibia > Anura > Bufonidae > Bufo > Bufo gargarizans. Next base: position 325,661,614 of record NC_058083.1, on the reverse strand, counting down.
CAAATAAGGTATGTTTTAGGAGTGGTACTCGCTGTGATCGCTGCAATAGTGTGTCTCTGCTGTTGTCTACAGTGTGTGCCCTCCCTTCTTGCCATATGTCAAAAAGTGGTCGAAAGAGGGGTACACTCAACATTCCTCTATATTCCGGTAGAGGTAGAAGAGGTAAACACAACCCCAACAAAGCCTGAGAATTATACTCCTGAAGGGTATATGGAATATCTAAAGGCTTACAAGCAAACTAAGGAAGAACTAGAAAGGAACAAAATGAAAAACCCACATTATATGTAAATGGGTTTTAAAGAGAGGATTGAAGGGTTCTATTACAGTCCAAAGCCTATTTTTTTATATAAGCTTATATTTCATCATGATCTCTACATTAATACATTACGCACACAGGAACACGTAGCGGTCAAAGTTCTTGAAAAGCTGCTACTAAGAGGTTTTGCTCACATATCATATATAGCCTTGAACTCTAATAAACGATAAGATAACTTAAATGCGTAGCTGACTAAGACGCGTGTTACTGGTTAACGTAAACATCATGTCATTCAGAACTATATATGTCTCACGAGATCAATAATAAAACTCAGAGTGATTTTGAACTGCACAGAAGTGTGTCTTGTCATTGTCACTCTCTCTGACGTCAGATTTAAGAACCAAACCAAGCTGAATACTGAAGTCTTGTACCAGGGGTACACATAAGGGGGAACATAAAGAATATTCCTTACAGGCAGTTTGTAAATAAATGCGCTTCCACAGAGGTTACAGGTTTCACAGCTGCAAAGGTAGTTAATAGGCTAAGGTGTCTCTTTAAAGCGGTTATCCAGGTTCAGAGCTGAACCCGGACATACCCATAATTTCACCCAGGCAGCCCCCCTGATGTTAGCATACTCCGATGCTCTCCCTGCGCAGGATTGTGCAGGGCAAGGGCTCTTTTATTTACATTAACAAACTGCCAGGCGGAGGCTTCCCTCCAGCAGTTGTTCGGTGACATCACCAGCTCTGATGGGTGGGCTCTAGCGCTGCCCTAGCCGCTTTACAGGCTAGGGCAGCGCTAAAGCCCGCCCATAAATGCTGGTGACATCACTGGGTCCACTGCTGGGCAGAAGCCTCTGCCTGGCAGCCCCATGGAGAGCCCGGTTCGTCACCGGAACTCCAGAAAATACCTTTTCCCTGTGCGATTCAGCGCAGGGCAAAGGAGAACATTGGAGCATGAACTGCTCTGATGCGCAAGTCAGAGGGGCTGCCTGGGTGAAAATGGGGATATATCCGGGTTCCGCACTGAACACGGACAACCCCTTTAAAGCAATTCCCCTAACGCTGCACTTCTCTAGCTAAATCTTGCACAAGCATCCAGGCATGGGGTGTAACCTTTCTCTTTCTGCAATTCAACCTGAATGTGGACCTTAACATCTATGTTGACCTTTACTATGCTCTGCACCTTTTTTGGATGGGTTGGCATACCTACAACGTATGCTTCCACAATGTCCTCTGCAGGATGTGGAGATTTTCTCCTATGCAGGTGATCAATCTACTCCTAAGATGTGTCCAGGCACCATAAGACTTTCAGACACCTCCTCTTTTGCATTGGCCTGCTTTCTGAGTTTACAAAGGGAGAAGGTGAGCTTTTTCTTCTCCATGGCTGTGACGATTTCCGCTGCGATTGGGCTTTTTTTTCTCCCTGGCTGTGACGCTCTCCTTGATAAACTCGACCATCTCCTCCTCCCTGTACCAATGGTATGAATTTACATACCAGGCAAGAAATCAGAACGGGGGCACAGCGGGAAGGGGAGGGGGGGATTCAGAGCAGCACATAGTAAGCAATCTGACAAGTTGTCAGTGTGCCCTACACTGCCAGCTATTTATATGATAATGTCAGGACTGGTGAAATGTCCTCTTTAAAATGTCCAAATGTCCCCAAGATGAATACCTTAGGAGGTAAAGAAATTCACTTTGAAGGAGTTTCTAATGATTTTTTCTCTGTACAACATCTGTTCTGCTATAGAACCAGCAACAGAAAAATAGGCTGCCAAAATCCAAAATGCGTTTCAGTCATTTGAAGTTATGCTGTGGGCCAAGCCAATAGTATCCATTTGTACAGTACAAACAAAAATAATTTTCACAGTTTCTCCTTAGGGTACTTTCACACTTGCGGCAGAGGATTCCGACTGGCAGTTCCGTCGCCGGAACTGCCTGCCGGATCCGGCAATCTGGACGAAAACAGATGGCATTTGTCAGATGGATCCGGATCCATCTGACAAATGCATTGAAATACCAGATTCGTCTCTCCGGTGTCATCCGGAAAAACGGATCCGGTATATTGACGGAACTCAATACCGGAAAAGAAAAACGCTAGTGTGAAAGTACCCTTAATCTGTCATCTAATGGCACAAAAGAAAGGTCTAAGGAGTCCCGTTAAAAATATCAAATACATGTAGGTTTGCTCAAACTGAAAAATTGGGCTGGTGGGAGGGAGGGGGGTAAACGGTTAATCATGTGATCATGTTTTTACACTTTATTGAAATTCTAATACAATTAAAACAGTTGTATTATAGCGGTTGTATGTGGTATTGTAATTAAGTAGAAGTACCAGTCAATGAACAGAATATGGCAGTAAAGGCCTGTTATTGATGGCTGTCAACTGTTGCATCTGTGACAACTTACTGTGGAATCAATATGCTCATATGAGCTTTATTATTATTAAGTATGCTGACTTTTTGTATGAAAATATTGAAAACTAAGTAAATTGCAATTTTTGTAGTGTAACTTGTGGATTTGTAAAAATGCAACTAAAATAAAAGTGGTTTTCTCCCAAGTTCCCCTTTTTTTTTTTTTGCCATTATCAGTGCAGTTTTTGCTTTGACATGTTGGCCACTTAACTAACCGACTGGCTCCTTCAGAATGGGTTCCTTCCCCATCCTCCCTGGTATATACCACCTGTGTCTATCCATTCGATTTTAGACATGCACAATCATATGTGTGATTATAAGGTTAGGCATGCAAGAAGGCTTTTTGTAATGCTGCCACGTTTGAATTTTAACTGTAAGGCTATGTTCACACAGCTAAAATACGCTGCACATTCCATTGCTTAAAACAGCTATTTTATGCAGCCTAATACACAGCAAAAAAGCCACTAATAGTTTTCCATTGATTTTAATGGAAAAAATGTGCATATTGTCACTTTTTAATGTAGCTGATTTAAAATACTCTTGAGAAGTGACACTAAGTGTATTTTAGCTACATTTCCCATTAACCCCTTAACCCTTAGGATACCGGAGGTTTTTTCGTTTTTGCGTTTTCATTTTTCTTCTCTAATTTCCTTGAACCATAACTTTTTATATTTCTGGTCACATAGCTGTATGAGGGCTTATTTTTTGCGGGACAAGTTGTACTTTCTAATGCCCCAATTATTATGGCAGAAAAAATGTAGTGGGAAGTGGTAAAAAAAATCCAAATGGGGTGGAATAAAAAAAAAATCCTCCACCGTTTTACGGGTTTTGTTCACACAGCGTTTTGTTTACGGCCTTCATTCTCTGGGTCAGTATGATTACAACGATACCCCATATGTATAGGTTCATTATGTCTAAATAGTGTAAAATACATTTTGATACCCCCATAACTTTTTTATACTTATGTCTACTGTGCTGTTTAGGGGCTCATTTTTTGCAGAACAATCTGTAATTTTTTAGAGTGTGCATGACTTTTTGATCACATATTAATACATTTTTTTGGGTAAGAGAAGCAATGAAAAAATTGCAAATTGGCCATTTTTACCCTTTTTTTCTGTTACGCCAGTCACCGTATTGGATTAATTTTTTCTATTTTAATAGTTTGGGCGTTTTTTGTCACGGTGATACCCATGATGTTTATATTTATTGTTATTTAGGTATTTATTTTTTAATTATACGGAAAGTGGAGTGATTTTTTTTTCTTTATTTTTTATATATTTTTTAACATTTTGTTTTACATTTTTTGTAATGATTTTGTGGCTCATATATAAGCCTATAAATTATGTTTATAAATATTTGATTTTGGTCTATAAGGTATTTTTAAAATGCCATTTAAACTCAATATTGCTAATTTTTTTATCATGGCCTGCCATCTGGTGGCCAAAATAAGAATTGCAGCATGAACACTTTCAGCCTCATCAGCCTCACTTGGTCACGGCATCTAAAGCATTATTGCTGGTCACGGTAATTAGCTGCAGGTCTCTGCTGTATGAAACAGCAGAGAAATGTCCGGCCATTGCGCCCACTGCACGTGTGAGCAGGCGCCATGTTTACACATTGCTCCTGCATGTACGGCGCTGGTAGCGAACGGGTTAATGACCGGGCCATTTTGCGCCTTCCTGACCAGACTGATTTTTGCTAATCTGACATGTGTCACTTTATGTGGTAATAACTTTTACTTATCCAAGCCATTCTAAGATTGTTTTCTCGTGACACATTGTACTTCATAAAAGTTAATTAGATGAAGTGGCTCACTGCTGGTAGTGGGTGGTACGGTGCTGCAAACTCAGTTTGGGGACGCCCCACCTCAATGGAATAAGTAAATGTGAAAATAAGGGAGCGAGCACTCGTCTATGGCATACACTCAGATTTAATATTAAAAATTGCAATGATAAATTAATCAGACAATAAATTCAATAACACAATTAAAATGCTAAAAATGTTACCAATGGTATAAAATAATGGTCGACCATATATGCGCCACTAATTGATGGGAGCAATACAGTGATGTATATATGAGGTCCAATGATGTCCACAATGCATGTTATATAAAGTGACAGTGCAATAATAAAGAATGAAAATAAACAACAGTGCTGATAACTTAAGATAAATATCAATGTCCTGGTGAAAGGTAAAGTGATGAATGGGTGCAACGATCCTGTGAAAAAATAGGGGACGCCGTATAGGGCCTGGCACTACAGACTTATATTTCTTCCTGTAGAGATTGAAGTTCAATATAGAGTCCGCAATCAACCGCAATTAACAGTCCAAAAGTTGCTTGTGTTTGGTTAATAATATATTCTGTAGACACAGTCTCTATTAACTGTATAATTCTCACCTCTGTCCGGAGATTATTCCTTGCTAGGAGTAGAGAGTCTTACCTCCTATGTTGGCGTGTTGCACGGTCTATTTCTTAATGCGCTGCAAGAGTTCAGCTGGAGACGCTGTTACGTCCTCACAGCTCCCAAACTCTAGTAACCTGGCCCAAATCTTGCGGTATTACGGGTGGGACAGCAGTCCGATCTCCACACTCGCTGTGTTCAGGGCAATTGAGTTGTTACAAAAGTTGCTTGGGCTTTCAGACACTGTTGGAACCTCCATAAAGAGAACTCCTAGCATGGCCATGCTATAAAGAGAAAAAGATTTAAAGACTGCAACCTTGTAACCACTGCAACTTTTGTAACAACTCAATTGCCCTGAACACAGCGAGTGCGGAGATCGGACTGCTGTCCCACCCGTAATACCGCGAGATTTGGGCCAGGTTACTAGAGTTTGGGAGCTGTGAGGACGTAACAGCGTCTCCAGCTGAACTCTTGCAGCGCATTAAGAAATAGACCGTGCAACACGCCAACATAGGAGGTAAGACTCTCTACTCCTAGCAAGGAATAATCTCCGGACAGAGGTGAGAATTATACAGTTAATAGAGACTGTGTCTACAGAATATATTATTAACCAAACACAAGCAACTTTTGGACTGTTAATTGCGGTTGATTGCGGACTCTATATTGAACTTCAATCTCTACAGGAAGAAATATAAGTCTGTAGTGCCAGGCCCTATACGGCGTCCCCTATTTTTTCACAGGATCGTTGCACCCATTCATCACTTTACCTTTCACCAGGACATTGATATTTATCTTAAGTTATCAGCACTGTAGTTTTTTTTCATTCTTTATTATTGCACTGTCACTTTATATAACATGCATTGTGGACATCATTGGACCTCATATATACATCACTGTATTGCTCCCATCAATTAGTGGCGCATATATGGTCGACCATTATTTTATACCATTGGTAACATTTTTAGCATTTTAATTGTGTTATTGAATTTATTGTGTGATTAATTTATCATTGCAATTTTTAATATTAAATCTGAGTGTATGCCATAGACGAGTGCTCGCTCCCTTATTTTCACATTGTACTTCATGTTAGTGGTAAATTTGAGTCAATGTGTCCTTTATTTGGAAAAATGTATAATTTAAAAATGTTTAATTTCTCTGCTTTTAAGGCAGATAGTTATACCTCACAAAATAGTTTTTACTTTACATTTCCCTTTATGTCTACTTTATGTTGGCATCATTTAAAAAATTTCATATTATTTTTTTTTTTTACATTTGAAGGCTTAGAATTTTAGAATAGTGATGGCAGGGGCTATATTCGAATTTGCGATATTTCACAAATATTTGGGCGAATATTCGTCATATATTCGCAAATTCGTGATTATTTCCTTAATTGCGAAAAATCGGCACTGTAATATTTACGGGATGTGCGCAAAATACAGGTGTGGGTCACTTTTGCTACTTTTTCAAGATGCTAGAAGTTTCCTGAGACTGGAGAAAATGGTTGGTAAGGCAGAACATAAAGAAATGTCTTTATATGCAGTTAGGCCTCGTGCACAACAGTATTTTTTCACGGTCCGCAAAATGGGGTTCCGTTGTTCTGTGATCCGTTTTTTCTTCCGTGTGTCTTCCGTGATTTTTGTGGACGGATCCGTTTGACGTTGACACAATATGATGCAATTGCAAACGGATCCATCCCCCATTGACTTTCAATGTAAAGTCAGGAGTCCCTATCAGAGTTTTCTCCAATCCGATGGTATATTTTAACTTGAAGCGTCCCCATCACCATGGGAATGCCTCTTTGTTAGAATATACCATCGGATTTGAGTTACATCGTGAAAACTCAGATCCAACAGAATATTCTAACACAGAGGCGGTCCCATGGTGATGGGGAAGCTTCAAGTTAGAATATACTAAGAACTGTGGACATGACTGCCCCTTGCTGCCTGGCAGCATCTGATCTCTTACAGGGGGCTGTGATCCGCACAATTAACCCCTCAGGTGCCACACCTGAGGGGTTAATTGTGCATATCACAGCCACATGTAAGAGATCAGGTGCTGCAAGGCAGCAGGGGGCAGACCCCCCTCCCTCCCCAGTTTCTAATTCATTGGTGGCCAGTGCGGCCCCCCTCCCTCCCCTGTATTAAATTAATTGGTGGCCAGTGCAGCCCCCCTCCCTCCCCTGTATTAAATTAATTGGTGGCCAGTGCGGTCCCCCCTCCCTCCCTCCCCTGATTTAAATTCATTGGTGGCCAGTGTGACCCACCGGCCCCCCTCCCTCCCCTGTATTAAATTCATTGGTGGCCAGTGCGGCCTCCCCTCTCCCCCCCGATCATTGGTGGCAGCGGAGAGTTCCGATCGGAGTCCCAAGTTTAATCGCTGGGGCTCCGATTGGTAACCATGGCAACCAGTACGCTACTGCAGTCCCGGTTGCCATGGTTACTTAGCAATATTAGAAGCATTATACTTACCTGCGAGCTGCGATGTCTGTGACCGGCCGGGCGCTCCTCCTACTGGTAAGTGAAAGGTCTGTGCGGTGCATTGCTTATAGCACAGACCTGTCACTTACCAGTAGGAGGAGCGCCCGGCCGGTCACAGACAGCGCAGCTCGCAGGTAAGTATAATGCTTCTAAAATTGCTAAGTAACCATGGCAGCCAGGACTGCAGTAGCATCCTGGTTGCCATGGTTACCGATCGGAGCCCCAGCGATTAAACTGGGACTCCGATCGGAACGCTCCACTGCCACCAATGATGGGGGTGGATTTTAATTAGGGGGGGAGAGGGGAGGCCACACTGGCCACCAATGAATTTAATACAGGGGAGGGAGGGGGGCCGGGGGGGGGGGGCTGCACTGGCCACCAATTAATTTAATACAGGGGAGGGAGAGAGAGGGGGTTGCACTGGCCACTAATAAATTTAATACAGGGAAGGGGGGGCCGGGGGGGCCGCACTGGCCACCAATGAATTTAATACAGAGGAGGGAGGGGGGCCGCACTGAACACCAATGAATTTAATACAGCGGAGGGAGGGAGGGGGGGCGCACTGGCCACTAATGAATTACTGGGGAGGGAGGGGGGTCTGCCCCCTGTTGCCTGGCAGCACCTGATCTCTTACGCAAAATTAACCCCTCAGGTGCCGCACACACACACGCGGATCACAGCCCCCTGTAAGAGATCGGGTGCTGCCAGGCAGCAGGGGGCAGTCATGTACAGAGTTCTTAGTATATTCTAACTTGAAGCGTCCCCATCACTATGGGAACGCCTCTGTGTTAGAATATACTGTCGGATCTGAGTTTTCAGCTCTGAAAAAGCTGTATGCAGATGGATCTGCGGATCCGTCTGTGCTAAAGTAGCCTACAGACACGGATCACGGACGCGGATGGCAATCTTGTGTGCCTCCATTGACTTGCATGGGTCCGTGACCCGTTGTCCGTCAAAAAAATAGAACAGGTCATATTTTTTTGACGGACAGGAAACACGGATCATGGACGTGGATGACAAACGGTGCATTTTCCGAGTTTTAGAGTGCTCCAATATATTCAAAATTGCGGCAATAATCGGCACTAATAATGCAAATATTTTGGCGCAATACGTGAAACTTCACATATTAGCACGTCTGCATGTATGTATGGACAGCAGAACCTATCACACACTGCACTGCAACAGCTACACTATATAGGGATATAACCTACACTGACAATAACCCACTATCTGTATTATATATATGACACTGCTGTCTCTCTCACAACTTTAAAAAAAACTGTAGAAAATGGCTGCTGGGGAGGTTCTTATATAGTAAGGGGTAGGCAGCTTTCCTATTGGTTGCTAGGGATGTTGCTAAGCTCACACAAAGATATTGCAGCCTTCTCATTGGCCCACAAGCAAGAAGGGAGGTTACTGCAAGAATATTTGAAATTACGAATACATAACACTATAGTCTAAATATTAGCAAATTCTCGAAGTGCCGATATTCGTGATTAATATTAAAATAACACTATTTTAGAAGCAATTCTTACATTTTTTTAAGAACAATTCTAAAATCCACTTCTTCAAGTAAGTCACTTTGTGGGCCTTACATTTTTGAAACTACACCCCTCAAGTTATTCAAAACTGATGTTACAAACTTTGTAAACTCTTTAGGTGCTCCACAACAATTAAAGGAAAATGGAGATAGATTTTCAAAATTTTACTTTTTTAACAGGAGAAAGTCACCACAAAATGTGTTACCCATTTTTCATGAACACCCCATATGTGGTTGTCTGTCGACTGCTGAATAGGCACACAGCAGAGCTTAGAACAGATGGAGCACAATATGGTTTTTGGAGGGCAGATTTCACTGTAATAATTTTCAGGCGCTGTGTCGTATTTGAAGTTACCCTGAGATACCCCAAAATTTGCCCCCATTTTGGAAACTACACCCCCTAAAGTATTCATCTAGGGGTGTAGTGAGAATTTTATTATTTTATGATATTCATCTAGGGGTATAATGAAAATTTATTTTTACATTTTGGAGTTTGTCTAATTTTCCAAATAATAATTGCCTAATAATATAATGAAATGTGGAGTGTTAAAAACAGTGGATTGCATAATAAATATAAAATGGCCAAAAGTGCATAAAAGAAGTAAAAAAAAAAATTTTGGTGATAAAATTAATAATCTAGGAAAGTATGGTAAATGCGGAAACACTGGTTAATGCAAAGTCCAGGCTTATCTGGACAGGTGTCACATTGATATATGGTATCCTGCCGTATCCCATTCTTGTAGAAGATCCTACATCTCTTTTGGGCTCTGCTTTTTTTCATTGTAGGGGTGCAGCCAGCCAGTACTGCAGGGGCAACACGTGAGGTGCACGGTGGACCGATGAGGGGCCAAATAATATAACACACAGTTCATCAGTTTACTCACGGTTAGCAGAAAGCCTCCCTGGGCTGGCAGCACAGTGTTGAGGTGGACAGCACGAAATCCTCCGGGGCACGCTCTGTGGTGAGGAAGCATCAGCCAAGATGGTGGTTGAGGTGCCCTTAATGTTAGGGGTGCTTAGGGTGCTTGTTGCGGATGAGTCCCTTGATGGCATTTGTTGTGACGCCAGTACCGTTAATGGTGGTACAACCAATAGTGGTAATAATGAGGTAGACAGTGGTAAGATGCAACTCACAACTTTTACTGATGTTGACTTTGGTTGCAGCAGTACAAAATACAGTCTCTTGTTGGTATGAGAGATAATCCGCAAGTCCACTGTTTCCAGGCTTTCTTAGGCTTAATTTGAGTTTAGCCAGATATTTTCTGTATCAGTGCAATTTGGTGATGTGGCCGGAGGCTATGGTATCCTTCACCTGAATATCCCAAAGGTCCTTGATGCCTGATTTGTGGCTTTTATCCTTTGGATATATATAAGTCCTTTTTCCTTGTCCCTCTCTGGACTAAACTTTCATCAGAGCAGAAGTGCTAGATCTGCACTCTCTCACTCTCAGCAGACTGAATAATCAATCAACAACCACTGACCTGTCCCCTGTCCTGTCTAACTAGGCCTGAACTAGGTATATATAGAACCTAAGTGTCATCCCCATCTAGTGGTGGGATGTATAAATTACACCTAATCTGCCTGGTAACAGGGGTTATGCAGATAAATTAGTACAAAGTCATATAGTACAGCATAATACAATTTTTAGGGTAAAAAGTGCTGTTAAGCAGTGCCCACACACGTGTAGTGGGACGCTGCAGGGGGCACCTTTAATGGGAAATGTTTCCCTGGGATAATTCTGCTGGCATGACTAGATGATGCTATCCCACTGCAATCCTGGCACTGCTCTCCAAATATAAAATTTTTAATGATTTATTATTAAAAAAGCTGTATATGTTCCTTGATTCCCTTGCTTTTTGGAAAGTGACAAAAGAATTATACAGGGCTACTTGCATAAGTTGGGCTGCAAGTTTCTTATACCAATTGCGGCATTTCCACACCGCGCTATAGGGCTGCATTTGCTCTGCAAGGTCCACCCTACCCATATATTTATTGTCATCCTGTATGCAGACAGGCTTACAGACGGTGGTATTTGTGCAGCACACAGGAACAGGGCTGTTACTGTTGTTGTGGTAAAAATATTAATAGTTGTAATCAGCCCGCATCATAGTTAGTGTAAGGAAAAGGCAACTCCATCTTCCCTTATCCGCAGCCAGAGAACCACACCAAATGCTACATCTTCCTTCAGTTCTGAGCAACTCCCCCTCCTCCTTGCCCAGTATCCGTCTTTTATTGACTAAAACAAAAGGTGTAAAAGGGGCTGGCCCAAGACAAGGATACAGGAAGTGATGACATATCAAAGGACAGGGAGGGGCAGCCAATGTGGCTGTGCAGACACACCCCATACAAACACATGTATACAATAATCTACCATTACCACTGAGAGACATGATGACAATCTATAAAACACACACACATCCTAAGATAAAATGTCCGCATAATAAAATTTCCACAACAGTCCCTCCTCTTTGTCATATGCTCCCCAGTGTCCCTTGACAAATCTTGATCTTCTTCTTTGCAAAAAAAAACTGTCTTGTCTACGAAAAGTCCTGAATCCATAAAACAAATAGAAAACAGAAAGTCAATCTTGACACGTAGCTTCTTTTCTTCGGGAGGTGACGTTTCGCGTTGGTCGCCGGCTGGTTTGGAATCCTCTGCATCTGGTCCATGGTTTGGTCTTCAGGGCGTCTTGTCTGTTCGGGCTTCGGTATATCAGTCGATTAGACATCAGGAACATCTCACTCCGGCGTATAGAAGGAATGGAGACAAAAAACATAAGTATACAGACGTGGACAAAATTGTTGGTACCCTTTGGTCAATGAAAGAAAAAGTCACAATGGTCACAGAAATAACTTTAATCTGACAAAAGTAATAATAAATTAAAATTCTATAAATGTTAACCAATGAAAGTCAGACATTGTTTTTCAACCATGCTTCAACAGAATTATGTAAAAAAATAAACTCATGAAACAGGCATGGACAAAAATGATGGTACCCCTAGAAAACACAGAACATAATGTGACCAAAGGGACATGTTAATTCAAGGTGTGTCCACTAATTAGCATCACAGGTGTCTACAACCTTGTAATCAGCCATTGGGCCTATATATATGGCTCCAGGTAATCACTGTGTTGTTTGGTGATATGGTGTGTACCACACTCGACATGGACCAGAGGAAGCAAAGGAAAGAGCTGTCTCAAGAGATCAGAAAGAAAATTATAGACAAGCATGTTAAAGGTAAAGGCTATAAGACCATCTCCAAGCAACTAGATGTTCCTGTGAGTACAGTTGCACATATTATTCATAAGTTTAAGATCCATGGGACTGTAGCCAACCTCCCTGGACGTGGCCGCAGGAGGAAAATTGATGACAAATCTAAGAGACGGATAATCCGAATGGTAACAAAAGAGCCTAGAAAGACTTCTAAAGAGATTCAAGGTGAACTTCATGCTCAAGGAACATCAGTGTCAGATCGCACCATCCGTCGTTGTTTGAGCCAAAGTGGACTACATGGGAGACGACCAAGGAGGACACCATTGTTGAAAACGAATCATAAAAAAGCAAGACTGGAATATGCCAAACTACATGTTGACAAGCCACAAAGCTTCTGGGAGAATGTCCTGTGGACAGATGAGACAAAAATCGAAGTTTTTGCCAAGGCACATCAGCTGTATGTTCACAGACGAAAAAATGAAGCATATCAAGAAAAGAACACTGTCCCTACTGTGAAACATGGAGGAGGCTCTGTTATGTTCTGGGGCTGCTTTGCTGCGTCTGGCACAGGGTGTCTTGAATCTGTGCAGGGTACAATGAAATCTCAAGACTATCAAGGAATTCTAGAGAGAAATGTACTAGCCAGTGTCAGAAAGCTTGGTCTCAGTCGCAGGTCATGGGTCTTGCAACAGGACAATGACCCAAAACACACCGCTAAAAACACCCAAGAATGGCTAAGAGGAAAAAATTGGACTATTCTAAAGTGGCCTTCTATGAGCCCTGACCTCAATCCTATTGAGCATCTTTGGAAGGAGCTGAAACATGCAGTCTGGAAAAGGCACCCTTCAAACCGGACACAACTGGAGCAGTTTGCTCATGAGGAGTGGGCCAAAATACCTGCTGAGAGGTGCAGATGTCTCATTGACAGTTACAGGAAGCGTTTGATTGCAGTGATTGCCTCAAAAGGTTGCGCAACAAAATATTAAGTTAGGGGTACCATCATTTTTGTCCATGCCTGTTTCATGAGTTTATTTTTTTACATAATTCTGTTGAAGCATGGTTGAAAAACAATGTCTGACTTTCATTGGTTAACATTTATAGAATTTTAATTTATTATTACTTTTGTCAGATTAAAGTTATTTCTGTGACCATTGTGACTTTTTCTTTCATTGACCAAAGGGTACCAACAATTTTGTCCACGTCTGTATGTCCTATTTCCTTTCGCCCGGATCCAATGGAAAACCAGTGAGCCCCAAGACCTCCCAAAGTTTTAAAAAGGATTCCGACTCTCACTAATCATAGCTCCGCCCCTGCCCTGCTCCTGTCAGTATGGGCCTGACCCTTGTCAATGGTGTCTGCTAGCCTGGCATAACCATATACCTTCCTCACAACTGGAGGATCCCAAATCTACTGGTCGCTTAGCTGCCCGGACACCCATACAGGATTAACAAGCGAGGAGCAGGAGCCAGAGCTAATATTAATATCGTCTATCAACAAATGCCTCCTTGTAACAAATAAACAAAAGTGATACTCTGCATTCTTTGACTTAGTTGAGCAGCTTCTTGCAGTGACCAGTGTGGATCCAGTTGTCTCGTCCCTCGAACTTCAGAGAGGTTGGCGTCATCAGCAGCACCTGGAATGGCCCAAGATATCTTGGCTCTAGTCCCGTCCTCGGATGTTTCTTTAGCACGACCCAATCACCTGGTTGGCTAGAATGAACACTGGTTATTGAGTCTGGGTCTGGGAGCAATTCCCGAACCCGATGGTGGACATCGGGTAATAACCCGTGGGGCTGCCTGGAGGGATACCTGATGGAATAAAAGGGTTACAGCGGAACATTCAGGCCATGGATCGGCCGTGATTTTTACCTACTTTGCAAAAATCTGACCCAAGTACCAGCAAAGAAAAGGCAGTTGTGATTGATTGACATTTGAGAGGTTAGAAAGTTTGAAGATCGTTGATTTCTGCACCATTTTCCCCCCTTCTCATCGGCCTTAAAACCAGGACGAAGAGAAGCTGGATTAGCATGGTGCATCGTCTCAAGGTTAGATGGAGAGATGACGGAGGGATGAGAGAGAGAGAGATAGAGAAAAAGAAAAGCGCTTCTCTTGGACTCTGCAGTCTTAGCGGGATGGGAGTACATGACAGTGTTAGTTCGCACTGTCTGGGACTTTTGAATGTCCTGTTGCTGGAGATCGATGGATTCGTGCAGCCACAGTTCTGCTTTCTGGAGGGAACCATGGCTTTGGAGTCTAGTGGGGAATTTACGGACGAACTTTTTCCCAATCCAGACCTCAAAGGTCCCTTATTTGGGGATGATCCACTCTGAACCTACAGTCCCTTGGTGCCAATCTTTGAGGGGCTTAACAACTCCTCCTCTATATATGGATTTCATGTACTGCTTGGCTGTCCTATAGTAGTCAGAAGTGGTACCCTTCTGATCCCTAATTTTCCCTAAACACATGCTCGAGCATAAATTTTCCTGCGACCTACGCACGGAATTTTCTAAAAGTAGGTGCGTCCACCTCCAGTGTCCTGCGACAAACGCCTGGACGGCTGCTACTCCTCTTCGTTCGCCTCTGAGTTGCCCTAGGGTTTCTGGCACCGACACACGGACTCCGTTCACCCTAGATAGACCTCAGGAAAAGGAGTAATCAGTGTGAGGAAAAGGGCTCTCGCCGACACACGGCGGCCCTCTGAGTCTCCTAATGAGATATACCAGCCTCGGTTTTGGCTCTGAATAGTGACCTGACCACAGGATAGGGCTTCCAATTGACCTGGAGTGGAAAAGGGGGGTGCACAGAGAACACACAGTACCCTCTGTGGGGATGAGGGGTGCACAGGAAACAAACACACAGTACTCCTGTGGGGAATGGGGTTACTCACATAGCTATTGGTATGCCCAGGTGATATACATCACCTTGTCTCCTTAAAAAAATGCTCATCAACTCACTTTCCTTTGCCGATATGATTCTATATAGTCAAGCTGAACAGCACACGAAGCCCTTTTTGCAGTGACTGATCAGAAACCTCTCGCTCAGCAGCAGCCTTTGAATTCAGACAGTAGTTCCCACACAATATCATGAGACCCCCCCAGTACTCCTAACCAAATCTACAGAGAAAAGAGAGGGAGAGAGAGAAAAGCAGCAAATATGCAATAAAAACCTAAAAAATAAAAATGAGTAAAAGAAGAAAAATGTAAATATACAATAAAAACCTAAAAAATAAAAATTAGTAAAAGAAGAAAAATTTAAATATACAATAAAAACCTAAAAAAATAAAAATGAGTAAAAGAAGAAAAATGTAAATATACAATAAAAACCTAAAAAATAAAAATGAGTAAAAGAAGAAAAATGTAAATATACAATAAAAACCTAAAAAATAAAAATGAGTAAAAGAAGAAAAATGTAAATATAAATTAATCAAAGAAATACCCACACAAAAATAGACAAATATAACTGAAAAATAAAAAAAGGAAAAAACACTTGATTATCTACATTGAGCTTCAGTAAAAAATTAATTTTACCTTAAAACCCAAAACTCATGCAAAAACTAAACCCTTAGGAACACATACAATTGTATAGGACTGAATTAACAAATCAATGTCCTGGAGGGTTCCCCTGAAACCGTACAGGAGGAATTCCTACCCACCCAGTAATTGAAATGCTAATTTTTCCCCAGCCCCAAACAGCTTCAGATTCATTTGACCAGAGAAGCAGGATCCAACATCACAAGGTCCCAAAATCGGTTTCTTTCACATTTTAACCGTTCATATTGTGATTTAAAATCCGCTTCACTGATCCAAGATCTTGGCTGTCCCTGCGTTCTCTGCCTTTGCAAAGAAGCATCTCTGGGACCACTACCCCACCTCGCCGAATAAGCCACTTTACTTCTAGGTGTGGTTCTGGGGTACTCAACATACCTGTGTCTGTTGCCATTAGCAACATTACAATATCGTGCAATGTGACCGTATTCCCTGCATGAGAAACAAAGGATAGCTCGCCTCCCTCCACAATAACTTGCACATGGCGATTTGAATTGGCGCACAACATTAACCATCCTAGCATGAGTAGCTCCCACATTACGATCTGTATTGAGTCCACTTACCACGGACTCATCTGAGGAATCTTCTGGCCTTGTGTTAACACTTCCAGCTCCAGGGTCAGACAAATTGTCCATCTCCATCCCTGAGTCGGTTCCACCATGCGACCCACAGTCCTCAGACTTCTCCGTGCTTACAGCCCATACATTTCCTCTAATCCCAGACATTACTCTCCAACGGTTGTTTCAATAACTCTGGCAATTCCCTTACAGCACCCTGTGTAGGCCTCAGGCTTTCAGATAAACTTTCATTCTACTTTCCATTGCACCAGAAAACAAACACCACAATGGTTGCTACAAAAAACAAAACACTAGTACTAGTTGTCCCAATACTTTTGGCACAGAACTACAAGTACCTCCTTTCTACACTGTAATACCCACATTAATTATGCCAAACAAGTCTACAATTCAGTGTAACAGCCACAGATACACAAACATTAAGCAGAATCATCAACTATAGGACGATTTCACCACTAAACTGCCACTAATGCTCACACAATGGTTCCTGTATCAGACTGGTCACTGAGCTATAACATAACCGAACACTAAACCGATATCAGCACAAAACTTATTAAAACAAAATCAAACTGTACATAGAAAGGTTACAAAAAGACAAGATAACTATCCGACAAAACTAACATTTCAGGCAAAAACAATCAAATCGCTTTCCATAGCAAACTGACAAAGATGGCCGACAAGCATGGTAAAGATGGCCGACAAGCATGGTAAAGATGGCCTACAAGCATGGTATAGATGGCCTACAAGCATGGTAAAGATGGCCTACAAGCATGGTAAAGATGGCCTACAAGCATGGTAAAGATGGCCTACAAGCATGGTAAAGATGGCCGACAAGCATGGTCACACAAAGGAAACCAAGATAGTGTCTACAATATCCAGCAATAAAAACAGTTTTTATATTTCCCTATGTTTAAACCAGAGAAAAACCTCCACTCTTTGGGTGATTTACAGGCTAACAATACAAAAAACACTCTGAACGCTGTCTCTAATGTACAGACACTAAAACCAATTGCTGCCTCTATAAAATCGCCTCTTAGAAAATCACAGTAACATAAAAAGTTAAGAAGTTACAAAAAACACAATTCCCTGTACTATCAACACAATGGAAAAACACTTACCTTATCCTTACACCACTCGATGCGGCAGACAACAACCACATAGGTTGTTTGAACAGATTTTTCTTTCCTCTGATACCAGCAGATTGGAGGACACAGATTTCAGTTCACAAAGAGCAAAACTTTCTCAAAAATGAGAGTAAAGAAAAGGATATTACCTTATGCCGGCCTTTTTTGCTTTTTGAAAATTAAACTGTGTCTCCTTTTAAGTTCTGCCGATAACAGGGAAAAAAAATTATTTCCTTCCTGAGCTCGCCATCTGTTGTGGTAAAAATATTAATAGTTGTAATCAGCCCGCATCATAGTTAGTGTAAGGAAAAGGCAACTCCATCTTCCCTTATCCGCAGCCAGAGAACCACACCAAATGCTACATCTTCCTTCAGTTCTGAGCAACTCCCCCTCCTCCTTGCCCAGTATCCGTCTTTTATTGACTAAAACAAAAGGTGTAAAAGGGGCTGGCCCAAGACAAGGATACAGGAAGTGATGACATATCAAAGGACAGGGAGCCAATGTGGCTGTGCAGACACACCCCATACAAACACATGTATACAATAATCTACCATTACCACTGAGAGACATGATGACAATCTATAAAACACACACACATCCTAAGATAAAATGTCCGCATAATAAAATTTCCACAACACTGTCTGGATGTATAGATGTCATTATGAGGAAAAGATTTTTGTCTGGATATTTTACAAGTAGGATGTCCCCATTGCAAAGGCCCTTTATTTCCCCAGACTTAAATTTTTGGTTGACTAAAGGTTGGGGCAGGCCTCTTTGATTGTGGCGTATGGTGCCACTCTCTTCTGACTGAAAGGCACCTGAAAAGGGGTACGCTGGTGAAATAATTGTCGACGTACAAGTGGTTTCCCTAATCTAAAAGAGGGTGCAAAAGATCCCACACTATTTTACCTGCCACATTGGAGGAAGGGGGACAAAACTGGGTATCTTTGCCTTCATACACTCTAAATGTATAGGTGTAGCCAGATCCGCTCTCACAGAGCTTATACATTTTTAGCCCAAATCATGCCCTCTTCCTTGGCAAATATTGGCGAAATTGAAGCCTGCCTTTAAAGGGATTCTGTCACCAGGATTTCACTTACTGAGCTGTTAACATGACCACATCAGTCTTCATGATTTTTATTACAATATACTCGTATTACTGGCCTGTGTCTTGTAATTTGTCTATAAAATCGCTTTTATTAATATGCAAATTACCTAAATGAGGAGCCCAAGGGGCTGTCCGTTGGAGCCCAGCCGCATCCCTTCTCCTTAAGCCCAGCACCGCCCCACTGCTAATTTATTCACTCCTCATTGCAAACCTCATATGCCTGGTGCACCGTAATCTTGCGCATGCGCCATGGAAAGACCAGCCAGCGCAATGTGTTCTGTGAGGCCGATGCCAGGACACTGCGCGGGTGCTGACAGGCCTATGCACAGTGCATGCGCGAGATTACGGCGCACCAGGCATATGGGGTTGGCGATGAGGAGTGAATAAATTAGCAGTGGGGTGGTGCTGGGCTCAAGGAGAAGGGGTGCGGCTGGGCTCCAACGAACAGAGGGACAGCCCCTTGGGCACCTTATTTAGGTAATTTGCATATTAACCACCTCCGGACCGCCTAACGCACATGTGCGTTCCGGAGGTGGCAGCGCTGCGCACAGTCACGCATATACGCGTCATCTCGCGAGACGCGAGATGACGCGAGTATGCGCCCGCGCGTGCGCAGTTCGCGCCGGCATTTCGTTCAGGACCATTTCGTCAGCAACCTGCCAGCCAATGATCGTGGCTGGCAGGTTGCTGATTTTTAAAAAAGCCAATCACAGAGCCATATAGCAGATCATATTTGTAAATATGATCTGTTATATGGCTGCCTGCTCCTCTGCTGGTTCTTTTCGTCGGTTGGATCCAGCAGAGGAGCAGGCTTCACAGTGAGTACACCAAACACTACACTATAGCCCCTGATCACCCCCCTGAACCCCAATTAACCCTTTGATCACCCCTTTGATCACCCCTGTCAATCACAAGTGAAAAGAAAAAAGTGATCAGTGCAAACTGTCACTTTTTTTTTTCACTGTTATTGACCGTTAGGTTTTAGGTATAGTTTAGGTCCCTTGGTTAGGTCCCTTGATCACGGTCAGATCTATAATTGTATTAGTGTCACTTTAGTTCGCCCTCCACCCAAAACGCAGTGTTTGCCCGATCAGGCCTGATCGGTCGCCCACACGTGCGTTCGCCCACACCCGCCCCACCGCAGCGTGTAAAGATCACTGCACATTCACTTTACACGCACTGCGGCGATAAAAAAATCAGTTTTGATATTTTTTATCAACCGCAGCGGCCTCCGGTACTTCGCTAGCCTCCCCTTTGTAAGACAGGCTTGCTTTTTTTTTCTTGGGTAGTCTCAGGGAATACCCCTAAATTTAGTTGCCCACATGTCTAACAGGGGGTATTCCTCTGAAGAGGCCTACAGGCTTCTGACCCAGTCGGATGAGGAGTGGGAACCCTCATCTGATGAATCCAGCGGGTCAGAATACGAACCTGTAGAAAGCAGTGGCTCTCTGACCCAAAGTTCGGACGAGGAGGCTGAGGTCCCTGATACCACCAGGCGTACCCGGCCCCGTGTCGCTAGACCGCAGGTTGCGCAGGATCCGCTTCAAGAGCAGCAGAGTGGGGCTGGTGCTGTCGGATTACGTGGTGAGGCATACACCAGCAGCCCAGCCCTCCCTGGACCTAGTACCAGCACTGCCGTACAACCTGGTGAAGTAGCGAGCACCAGAAGGGCAGTTGAAGCTGGTACGGTGGCACGTGCAGTAGTGACCCCGTCGCAGCCACCGCAAAGACGTGCCCGTAGAGCCCCTAGAATCCCAGAGGTGCTGGCAAACCCTGATTGGCAGTCCCCAACTTCAGCCGCACCTGTAGTTTTCCCTTTCACTGCCCAGTCTGGAGTTCGGGTTGAGACGGCTCAGATCGGTTCGGCCCTGGGATTTTTTGAGCTGTTCTTGACTGCGGAGCTTTTAGACACAGTTGTGGCCGAAACAAACAGGTATGCCACACAATTTATCACCGCTAACCCGGGAAGCTTTTATGCCCAGCCTTTCCGGTGGAAACCAGTCCAAGTTTCCGAACTTAAAACTTTTCTGGGCCTCCTCCTCAACATGGGCCTGACAAAAAAGCATGAATTGCGGTCATATTGGTCCACGAACCCGATTCATCACATGCCCATGTTCTCTGCTGCCATGTCCAGGGCACGTTTTGAGGCCATCCTGCATTTCCTGCACTTTAGTGACAACACCGCCTCCCGTCCCAGGGGCCACCCTGCTTTTGACCGGCTCCACAAAATTCGGCCCCTCATAGACCATTTCAACCAGAAATTTGCAGATATTTATACCCCAGAGCAAAACATCTGCATAGACGAGTCCCTGATACATTTTACTGGGCGCCTTGGCTTCAAACAATACATCCCAAGCAAGCGCGCCCGGTATGGGGTCAAATTGTATAAGCTCTGTGAAAGGGCCACAGGCTATACCCACAAATTTCGGGTCTATGAGGGAAAAGATCAGACCCTGGAGCCGGTCGGTTGCCCTGACTACCTGGGGAGCAGTGGGAAGACAGTTTGGGACTTGGTGTCACCCATATTCGGCAAGGGGTACCATCTTTATGTGGACAATTTTTACACAAGTGTGGCCCTCTTTAGGCATTTGTTTCTAGAACGGATTGGCGCCTGTGGTACCGCGCGAACTAGTCGCGCGGGCTTCCCCCAACGGCTCGTTACCACCCGTCTTGCAAGGGGGCAGAGGGCCGCACTGTGTAACGAAGAACTGCTCGCGGTGAAATGGAGAGACAAGCGTGACGTTTACATGCTCTCCTCCATTCACGCAGACACGACAATACAAATTGAGCGAGCAACCCGTGTCATTGAAAAGCCCCTCTCAGTCCACGACTATAACCTCCACATGGGAGGGGTCGACTTCAATGACCAGATGTTGTCTCCGTATTTAGTTTCCCGACGCACCAGACGCTGGTATAAGAAGGTGTCTGTATATTTAATTCAATTGGCTCTGTACAATAGTTTTGTTCTCTACAGTAAGGCTGGGAGAACTGGATCCTTCCTCAAATTTCAGGAAGAGATCATCGAGAACCTCCTGTATCCAGGAGGTTCCGTGGCCCCAACCACCAGTGTAGTTAGCCGTCTACACGAGCGACATTTCCCCAATGTCGTTCCTGGTACCTCAACCCAACCGTCACCCCGAAAAAGATGTCGTGTCTGTAGCAGGAGTGGAATAAGGCGTGACACCCGCTATTTCTGTCCTGACTGTCCGGACCACCCTGCCCTATGCTTTGGAGAGTGTTTCCGGAAGTACCACTCACAGGTACACTATTAGCATAGGGATCATCTCACCAGGATAGGCACACAGGGCTATTAGGGCCCATTCACTCACTGCTGCTGCAAACGTCTCCTTTCACATGGGACAAAGTGCATAACGCACATCTTTGGGCGATTTGCGCTTTGCACATTGTCCCATGGGGAAGGAGAGGTTTGTTCTATAAAGGTAAAAAAAAAAAAAAAACTGGTAAGCAAACAGGTTAATGTTTAGTTCCAAAAGTTAAAGTTACATGTTCTGTTCCAAAGTTAATAAAATTATTGCGTTGTGGCCTGGTTTTTTTTTTTTTTTTTTTTTTTTTTTTTTTACCTTCCAGGTGGACCAACCGATCGACCAGCTGCAGCACCGATGTGCATTCTGACAGAAGCATTGCGCTGCTGTCAGATTACACGCAAGTCGGTGTATGCGGCGCTGCAAGACGGGATTTTCTCCTCTGCAGTGACAGATACGTTTGCCGAGGCATACGAGCTGAGGAGGAGGCGGCGTTCCTATGCTTTGGCAAGCACTTTGTATATATATATATATAAATAAAAAAATCCCGGCAATGATTTATTCATCCACATCGATTGATGTGAATGGAGAAATCTGGTTTGCCAGGGCATACGCGCTAAGTGGGTATGGATGTAGGGCGGAGCTCCTATGTCCTGGCAGACGCCTTTCCCCTCCATTTTTTTTTTTTTGGCAGAGATTTTTTTATCCACATTGATCGATGCGAATGAAGAAATCTGTGCCGTTCATTTTTTTCTTTCAGCCCAGAGGCTGAACGGAAAAAAAAATCTCATTACCTGTATGCTCAATATAAGGAGAATAGCAGAAACTCCTAATGCTGGCCATACATGTAATGATTGCGGAGACCCTCAAATGCCAGGGCAGTACAAACACCCCACAACTGACCCCATTTTGGAAAGAAGACACCCCAAGGTATTTGCTGAGGGGCATATTGAGTCCATGAAAGATTTAAATTTTTGTCCTAAGTTAGCGGAAAGTGAGACTTTGTGAGAAAAAAATAAATAAATCAATTTCCGCTAACTTATGCAAAAAAAAAAAAATTCTATGAACTTGCCAGGCCCCTCATTGGATACCTTGGGGTGTCTTCTTTCCAAAGTGGGGTCACATGTGGGGTATTTATACTGCCCTGGCTTTTTAGGGGCCCTAAAGCGTGAGAAGAAGTCTGGGATCCAAATGTCTAAAAATGCCCTCCTAAAAGGAATTTGGGCCCCTTTGCGCATCTAGGCTGCAAAAAAGTGTCACACATCTGGTATCGACGTACTCAGGAGAAGTTGGGGAATGTGTTTTGGGGTGTCATTTTACATATACCCATGCTGGGTGAGAAAAATATCTTGGTCAAATGCCAACTTTGTATAAAAAAATGGGAAAAGTTGGCATTTGACCAAGATATTTTTCTCACCCAGCATGGGTATATGTAAAATGACACCCCAAAACACATTCCCCAACTTCTCCTGAGTACGGCGATACCAGATGTGTCACACTTTTTTGCTGCCAAGGTGGGCAAAGGGGCACATATTCCAAAGTGCACCTTTTGGATTTCACCGGTCATTTTTTACACATTTTGATTGCAAAGTTCTTCTCACACATTTGGGCCCCTAAATTGCCAGGGCAGTATAACTACCCCACAAGTGACCCCATTTTGGAAAGAAGACACTCCAAGGTATTCCGTGAGGGGCATGGCGAGTTCCTAGAATTTTTTATTTTTTGTCGCAAGTTAGTGGAATATGAGACTTTGTAAGAAAAAATTAAAAAAAATAAAATCATCATCATTTTCCGCTAACTTGTGACAAAAAATAAAAAGTTCTATGAACTCACTATGCCCATCAGCGAATACCTTAGGGTGTCTACTTTCCGAAATGGGGTCATTTGTGGGGGTTTTCTACTGTTTGGGCATTGTAGAACCTCAGGAATCATGACAGGTGCTCAGAAAGTCAGAGCTGTTTCAAAAAGCGGAAATTCACATTTTTGTACCATCGTTTGTAAATGCTATAACTTTTACCCAAACCATTTTTTTTTTTGCCCAAACATTTTTTTTTTATCAAAGACATGTAGAACAATAAATTTGGTGAAAAATTTATATATGGATGTCGTTTTTTTTGCAAAATTTTACAGCTGAAAGTGAAAAATGTCATTTTTTTGCAAAAAAATCGTTACATTTTGATTAATAACAAAAAAAGTAAAAATGCCAGCAGCAATGAAATACCACCAAATGAAAGCTCTATTAGTGAGAAGAAAAGGAGGTAAAATTCATTTGTATGGTAAGTTGCATGACCGAGCGATAAACGGTGAAAGTAGTGTAGTGCCGAAGTGTAAAAAGTGCTCTGGTCATGAAGGGGGTTTCACCTAGCGGGGCTGAAGTGGTTAATAAAAGCGATTTTAGAGACAAATTACAAGACACAGGGCAGTAATACCAGTATATTGTAATAAAAATCATGAAGACTGATGTGGTCATGTTACCAGCTCAGTAAGTGAAATCCTGGTGACAGAATCCCTTTAAAAAGAGTAATTGACTTGTCCACGGCAATATATTTTTTTCTGGGGTGTAGGCTTCTTTAAAATTTTTATTTAAATAATTTATAAGGGGCCTAATTTTATAAAGCCTGTCATGGCTGGGGTCATCACGTGGGGGACACAGTTTTTTGTTAGCAAAATGAAGAAATCAAAGGATTGTCTCAAATCGCTGTCTTGTCATTACTTCCCTGTACATGGGGGTATCGTACAACACATGAGATTACCAATAAGATCTCATAGTGTTTTTTTTTATTTATTTTTTATGAGACCCATATTTAGAAGGGTGCCCCACCGTAATTGTGCAATATTGTGTTGCTGTGCGTGATAATGGTATGTAATATTTTTCCACAGTCAAGAAAGGCACTTTTCCCTGTCTCAATTGCATACATTGTTCCAGCGTGATAAAGGGTTCATATATGTTTCCTCCACATACAGGTGAACAGATTCCAATACGTGCAGCGTCCCTCTCAAGAACGGTGGGCCCCGCAAACGTGTTTTTACCATGTATTAATGTCATGTGATATGCCTAGATTTTGTATTTTATCTCCTGTCATATTCTCTATGTCACAATGTGATTTTACATGCAAATATCCTTTATACAGGCCTAGTCAGGGTGCACTACACTCGATTCTCCACAGGATGGAGCAGTGTCAGTGTGTATTTATAGCTTAGCTCAGACCTAAGTTAGGCTGTGCAGTCATGTGCCGTGTGTGCAGTCCTGTGCCGTGTGTGCAGTCCTGTGCCGTGTGTGCAGTCCTGTGCCGTGTGTGCGGTCCTGTGCAGTTGTGTGCTGTGCAGAGCAGTTCAGTTCCTGGTTGAAGTAAATTCAAACCAGTGCAGATGAGCTCAGGTAAATCCAAGTGAGAGTTCAGTTGAATGCAGTTCTCTCATGAGCCTTCAAGAAAGCAGCAGCCATGTAGCTGAATGTCTGGAGGGAGACATCTTCCTAGCCTCTCTACTCTGTCCCTGTCGGCTCCATAACCCAGGGTTAAGGCCTGCAAGTATTCTTCCTAGAGGTGAGCAATCCACTACTATAGATCGCTCTTCCAGAGTAATCAATGTCTAAACTGTATGCAGCCGAGTATATAAGGAATTATCACGTTTATGCAAGACAAAGGATTAGCAAGATAGTCATTACCTGAAGACTTATTAGGCATCTTTGTAATAGGTGTAGGAGATACCAAGAAGCATCTACATCTCCAGTTTTAATCCTGAGGACAGTCAGGCCAACTGTCAGGACAGCATTGGAATAGAAGTTTCAGGATTCAGAAAAGCACCTTTTTATTCAAGGATTAGGATCAGGCCGGAGTTTTGACCAGTGTAAGACTTTCATATTATTACAAGCCTAGTCTGAGCAGTAGCTTTCTTATGTATTACAAGAGCCTGTACTTCATTGTGGATTTGCATTTCCCTTTCCCCATATGTATGGGAGATTGTGCTTAATGTCGGATTGTATCAAGAGACTGTTTAATGCTTATGAATGTACTGTTATCAAGAGTCATCATCAGTAAAGAGCCATTTGGAGTTTCACCCTGTTTGCCTCAGACTCAATTGCTCTATTAGGTTTTACCTCCATATAAAAGGTACTGGCGTCACGATTACAACCAAATCTGGCCAGTGTCCCTTACACCAGAGTGTGCCCCAGAGAATCCTTGTGCCGTTCTCCTCTTCACTTATGCGAGCCTGCCCAGGGACGACATAACCGTGAGCAACCAGAACTGTATTTACCTCGGCCTCAGTTACAGCTGCACAGTCCTCTCTATCCCCTCCATGCACTTATCACGATCATTGTTTAGCCTCGTGTTAAAGCTTGGACAACACAGCTTTTGAGGCCAGTAATTTAATGTCTCAGTCATGTTCAGTAAACCGGTACATCATCTCTGCAGCCAAAAACATGATGTCATGGCTGCAGCAGTGGGAGGACTGGAGCAGTAGTGAGTATAACTTTTTTTATTATGTTAATACCTTTAAAGCCTTAAAAAAAACTATGCATTTACACATTTCACTTTCCTAGACCACCAGGAATGTAGACAATAACCTTTACTAAGCTAGACTTTGATCCTGTCTACTACTATAGAAGAAAAGAGTCATGAGTAAGGGCGCGAATTGTCTTCAGTAGCCCAAAACATGTAGACAACGACTTTGTAAGTGTAACTGGATGTGATTTTACCGCAACCAAAATAAATTTTCCTTTACCGAAGTGGAGCTGGATTTCTTCAACCATATTGCAATGTCTACTACTATATGCCTGGATGCTATGCTGCCTTGTATGTCTGGCTTCTTTACAGCTAACTAGTAGAAGGACCCGGCTTTGCACACAGGGGCGGGCTGGGACGGGGGCAGGGAGGCAAGTGCCCTCCAGGCCGCCCTAAAAAGATGGCCACTGGGCAGTCTTTAAAAATTATTATTATATTTATTTTTTTATTCCTCAGGGCCGCACCCCCGATCACCACAGGCACGGCCCTGGATGTAATTGCAGTGGCGGCAGGCAGTAGGAGATGAGGGCTTCAATTGTGGAAGCGCTCATCTCCATATTCATATGTATCGCCGTCCTCAGGACAGCGATACAGATGCTTGTGCTGCGGCAGGGGTGGGAGAGGCGTCTCCCTTCCCTGTTCTTCTGATAGGCTGCAGGCACTAATGCCTACAGCCTATCAGAGGCCGGCTCAGGTGGCGTGATGACGTTATTGTCATCGTGCCGCCTGAGCCGGGCAGCACACAGCGGGGGACACAGGCCGGAAGAGGCCTGCATCACATCGCTGCTGATGGAGGTAAGTATTAGTGTTTTTTTTCCTTGCGGGAGGATGGGGGGGCCGGCACTATGGGGGGGAGCTGGCATTTCTTACAGCCCCATTTTTTTGGGGGTGGCATTCTGGGGGCATTTATTTTTTGCCCATTTTGGGGGGCACTATGGGGGCATTTCTTACTGGCACATTATGGGGGGGGCACCATCGGGGAGAGGAGCACTATGGGGGCATCTGGATGCTCTAATGGGGCTTTTTTTTATTGGCACATTACGGGGGGCACTATAGGGGAGAGCGGCACTATGGGGCATCTGTTGGCACTATAGGGGCATTATTTGGGGGGCACTATGGGGAAGTCTGGGCTCTAAAGGGGCCTTTTTTATTGGCACATTATGGGGGGAACTATGGCATCGGGTGGCACTAAGGGGGCACATTTTACTGGAACATTATATGAGGCATTGTAGGGGAGAGCAGCACTATGGGGCATTATTTGGGGGAACTATGGGGGAGTGGAGCACTATTGGGGAATCTGGTGGCATTGAGAAAGGGCATTTTTTACTAGCATATTATGGGGGAGAGGAGTACTATAGGAGCATCTGCTGGGGGCACTAAGAAGGGCCATTTTTTTATACTGGCATATTATGAAGGACACTATGGGGAAGGGGGAGAAGAGCACTATGAGGAAATTTACTGGGGCACTATAGAATTATTAGTACTAGGGGGTATTATGCGGGGCTTTACTACTACTGGGGGGCTATGAGGAACATGATTACTAGTATGAGCACTATAGGGGAATTATTACTACTAAGTATGCTCTGGCAGAGAATAATTTCTATTGGTGGCATTTTGGGGAGCACTGTTACTTTGGGGGGCACTCTGGCATAGTATCAGCTTAGCACAATTATTTTTGGGGGACATTATCTTTATACTATTAGTGTCTGGGCGCAGTAATTTTTTAGAGCACTGTGTGCCAATAATTGTTGAAGGCGGCACTATCTGTATGGTATTAGTATTTCCAGGGGGACTGTTTCTGCAGTATAGTATTGGGGGTGACAGGAAAGGGTGTTCAGAAGATGTGAAGATGATGGAAATGTGGGAAACTAACGTCTGTTTGTCAATCTCTGCAGAGACGGGAGATGGCAGAAAAATCATCATGGCGGTCTGGTCTGAATGGAGAAGATGAGGAAAGAGAACGTCTACAACAAAGGTGACATCACTGGATGTAAGAGGTATGTGGCGCCATGTAGGAGAGGAGATGCCTCGGCTCCTCCCCCTTCCATTTGCATAAGGAGGATTCAGAGCTGGGTGAGGACGACCAAGGGAGCAGCAGGCCACGGGCAGGTGGCAAATGGTGGGGGGAACCACAGGCCTTGAGCAGGATCTGGGGAGGGAGGAGAACACAGGAGCTTCCTGGCTGTAGCCTGCTGTTTATTGTATAATGTGAAGCAGGCAGTGCAGCCAGGACAGGCCCTCCTCTCTCCGTATGATGTGTAAAGACAGGCCTCAACAATAGAATGTCAGCTGTACAGTGTTTGTTGGGAGTGGCCTATTGTATGTAGGAGGGGCTTTTAATAATGGGCGGGGCTAAAATGGGCCACTTGACTGGATTTGCCCCCCAGGTCTAAGGCTGCCAGCCCTCCCCTGTTTGCAAGGGTATATTTCATCTATTTAATTTAATGTTTGTGTGTGTCGTTAAAAGATATTGACAGTATCCCCCATAACAGTGAACTGTACAGCACCCCACCCCTTTAACAGTGGCCCCTTTAATAGTGGCCCCTGCCCCCTTAACAGTGACCTCCACAGTGCACGCCTTTTTAACACTGACCTCCACAGCACCCTACCCCTTTAGCCCTACTACACGACGACATGTGTCGTGCAACATTTTATCTCAACAATTTTTAGAATGATAGGCTATGGTGTCGCACTGCAACATGTGACATGCTGCGACTGCGACACTACAGTCGCAAAAAATACATCCAAGATGGATTTTTCTGTGACTGTCGCGTCGCAGTTGCAGCATGTCAAATGTCGCAGTGCAACACCATAGACTATCATTATAAAAATTGTTGCACGACATTGGTGCGGCATCAATGTCGCACGACACATGTAGCAGTGTAGTTGTGCCCTATGTGTTGTGCAACTTATTGTCGCGTGACACATGTCATCTAGTGTTGATCGCAAATATTCTAATCGCTAATTTTTATCGCAAATATCCGCACTTCGAGAATTCACGAAGATCTAGAATATAGTGCTATATCTTCGTAATCGCAAATATTTTAGATTCTTGCTTGTGGGCCAATGAGAAGGCTGCAATGTCTTTGTCTGAGCTTAGCAACATCCCTGGCAACCAATAGGAAAGTTGCCTACCCCTTACTATATAGGAAAACTCCCCAGCAGCCATTTTCTGCTGTTTTTTCCACTTCTGAGAGAGAGCAGTGTCATTGCTGTGCTCTGTGCTTTCATCTGGATCCTATTCCTTATCCAATTATATTAGATAGTTAGCTCATATGTATAATACATATAGTTAGCGGGAGATAGTCAGTGTAGGTGTTACAGCCTTTGCTGTGTGGGCCATGACACTTTAGACACACTTTCAGTTTCCGGTGGCAATGTGTTGCTGTTATGGTATATCATGGCAGTGTCTCGGCTTTTGCTGTGTGCTCTGTAACATGGTTGCCACGAATGCTGTTGCCGGTGGCAACGTGTTGCTGTTGTGGCAGTGTCTTAGCTTTTGCTGTGTGCGCCGTGACATGGTTGTCACGCATGCTGTTGCTTGTGGTAACGTGTTACTTGTTGGCTGGTTTGTGCACTTCCCCTTTTAGTGGTATCCTCCCTCTGTCTGGTGCTGGAAGGGCTATCTCCCTGACTGTTTGTGGCCACTAGAGTTTTATCCTCCCTGGCTGGAGTCAGTTGTACTTCAGCTGTCGTTGGTGCTGGATCTCTGCTCCAGTCCAGGGTGTTCTATCTGCCCAGTCCTTGAGGGCCACCTTGTAGGACATCGATGTCATCTGCGATGACAACCCTCTGTCTTTTCCATGTCCTTTCCCTACCTTATCTGTTGTCTGTTTTGTGAGGGTTTGATTTGGGGATTTGTTGTTATGTCTATTTTGTTGATACATGTCTGGTGTGTTGTTTGTTGTCCAGAATGTATGCTAGATATTTACTTGTCTACCTCCGTGAGGGGGCTGGTTTCCCAGAGGGGTGAACCATAAGTCTCTATGTAGTGCTGCCTGGAGCTGCCACGCACCTTGCTGTATTGGGCCCAAGCAGTATCCAGTGTGCTGGATACCTGTGTGTGTGTGTTGTTTGTACGGTGTCCTTTTTGGTGTGTGGGCTCCTGTACTTTTGCACAGGTTCCAGTCGTGGTGGCAGGTAAGTGTGTTGTCTTGTTTTCTTACCTGCCAATCCTCTTGCATATGGTCTGTTCCTTTCCCTGCTTCTAGGCCTTTTGAGACTCCTGTTCTTCTTTGTCCTGGAAGAACAGAGCGCCTCTCCTCAGCTCCTTTGTGAGGGATTCTCAGGGCGAATCAGGGCCTCAGGTATCCAAGGTATGAGCCGTCCTACCATCTAGGTCCGCTCATACGGTGAGGAGTTAGGGCAAGGATTATGGACACTTTAGGAGGTGACCTGCTCCCTTATCCCCACTCCCCGCCGTGACAGTAGGTTAAATATTGATATAGTGTAACTGATAGGTTCCAGTGGAGGGTGTTAGGTGGTGTGATAGGAATTACTGTGTTGTGATAGAGATTAGTGTCTTTGTTTTTCATCTTTGAAAAAAATAATATCTACTCAGACCTGATAAAATGTGAAGTTGCATGTATTGCGCCAAAAAATATGTGCATCATTAGTGACGATTTGCGCAATCGCGAATATATTGGAGCACTCTTTCTAGCTATTGTTCCACCATGCATGCCAAATGTAAGCAAAAACAGTGCTGTAATGTAAAATTAGGATCAGGAGTTCTTCCTCACTGTCACGGAAATTGCTGCCAACCATTTTCTCCAGTCTCAGGAAACTTCTAGCAGTTGTAAAAAATGTAGCAAAAGTGAGCCACGCCTGTATTGCGCGTGCAATACATGCATATTACCGATATTTGCAATCAAAAAAATAATGACTGGAATTTGCCAATTTATGGTGAATATTAGGCTAGAAATGTGCGCAATATCACGAAAATGACTATTGCCTATGTTGCTCATCACTAATTGTCGTCGTGTAGCCCTAGCCTAAAGCTGACCTACAGCAGTGAAGAAAAATGGCTGGATTGTTATGGAAACCTGGAGTAAGACGGTGTGTATGTGGAGACTAAGAGCCTGCGAACTTCTATTGGCTGATAAGGGACATGTGACCGTGTGTATGGCAGTTGGGATATGAGGAGAAAGACTTGCAGACTTGTATTGGCTAATGCAGGTAATTTTTAGGGAATATCTCTAGAATGGTTCGTGCTAGAGAGCTGTCTAAAACCTTCCCGGACACCTGATGTATCTGTGTGCCAAATTTGGTGAAGATTGGTCCAGTCGTTTAGTCGGGCATAAAGAACAGACAGACGTTGGGACAGACAGAAACTCATTGGGTACCGGCATGTTACCTCCTCAGTATTTTTTCCCAGATGGTAAGTGATATGTGTACCAAGTTTAGTAGAAATTGATCGAAGAGTTTTTGAGTTACAGAGCAATATGTGTGTAGCAAAAACTGTTGGAGCATGCAAACTCCATGCAGCTGCTGTGTAGGGGCGTATGACCCCCACAAGATTTCTCTCCAGGTAGCAAGAGATGTGTATACCAAGTTTCGTTGAAATCGATGGTTGCGTTTTTGAGTGATCGCGGAACATACATACATACACACGCATATATACATCTATACACATATATACATATACAGAAAGATTAGTAGGATGCTGTATGTTAATATTTATTTGATGCTGCCTGGTGTTTTCTGACTTAGAGGGAGCTGCACTCAGGTCCCTAACTGTCCCAGTCACTAACCACAAAGGTTTAGAGGGAGCATTGCAAGCTGGCTGAATTTTGCAGAGCATTGCGCCTGTGCAGGCTGGCGCTGCGATGCCAGGACTGGGAGAAAAGTGTGCACATGCTTGTGGCGCAGTGTTGCTAGCAGGACAAGAAAGGGGTTATGGTGCTGTAGCTTGGACAGCCAGCAATGTTCTGCAGTTACCCTGGATAACATTGCTAGCTGTATGGACAGACAGAAGGCTTTCCTTCTTTCCTGGGAGAAAGTAATTGACATGTATTATTATCATTATTATTATTGTGATGATATAGGTGGCTTATTCAGCAAGTGGACCAGCTAGTTTTCTGTGATTATTTGTACTGTATATAATTGGTGTAGGGTGGTATTATGTATATAATATGATGGGGATGGTATATGTATAGTATTGGGGAAAAAATGGTGGTGTGTATAGCTGGTGTATGCCTATAATGCAATATTGTGTACGTTGGTATATATCTGTGTATGTGTGATAATAGTATTAGTATTGGAGTGAGTGGCTGGAACAGTGTTAGTTTTATTTATTGTTTGGTTGTGTTTGATATTTTATGATGATTATGTTTGTTATTAATAATATTGTTACATTGTGTTATGTTTTATAATAAAAGAAATACAAATTACAGTACTTTGCACAACACTGTCTGGACCTCTAGCAGTGTGAGGGGTGTTTATTTCATAGTAAATTTTATTTATCCCCTTAGGATAGGCCAGATCTGTGAGGATCTGGTTCTCACCCCTGCCAGCTGTTTGGAGGGCTGTAGCACTTGTTGCTCACATTGCTCTTTACACCTGCACACCATACATATAGTAGCAGCTGCTGTGCTAGGTATTGGAATAACCCTGCAGAACCCAGCACAGCCACTACTAAATGTAGAGGCTTTTTCTCCTAGGCCACAGCACTGGTGCCTTCTCAAACAGCTGATCGATGGGGGTTCCGTCCGGTGTCGGACCCCCGCGAACAGATACTGATGATTTAGACCAGAGGATAGGTCATAAGTTATAAAATCTTAGAAACCTATTTAAATATTTACTAAGAGCTATGACAATTTTATCCACTTATTTTCCCTAATTTATGCTTTATCAGCCCTGTCAACATTATCAGCCCTTTTTTTGTGTAAAAATCCAAATGAGTCATACGGCTGTACCTGCCTTGGGTACTTCATAATTACTCATGAAGTACATTACTCAGAGTGTCATGTGCACTCTACCTACCAGCTTTCAACTTTCAGGCTTCTGCTTAGTTTAGCATCTGAAACAAACAGTTTCATTACCAAGTTGGTTTTTTATGTACACTACTGTACTTGACTGCTTGTACCAACTTGAAATGCCACTAGATGGCACCTTAGTACTACTATGTGGCAAACTGTGCGTATTACTGATGAGACCCTAAATGACTAGTGTTTAAGTGTGGCTTGGATGACAAGTTAAAACTCCTGTTAGTTAATCCTGAAGTTAGTGTTCTAGAACTTTTTTTTTAACGTTTTTATATTTTTATTACAGATACAGTATAAGAGTATATGTTTGCTCTATATTTGCATGTTGCAATATCTGCAATAGAGGATTGGAGGTACTGTTGTCCCTCACTTCAGAAATGGTGGACTGGTGCTTCAATAATCAAGCAATTAGAATAATTCTCATTTAGTTTTTTAGTTTTTTCTTTCACTAAAAGACATATGGTGCCAAAATAAAAGCATAACATAATCACTGCCTAATAATGCCACATTTCCACAATTAACTGATTTACTGGGGCAGATTTTCTATAATAGTAAGACAGTGTACACATTCTGATAGCCATAACTTTTAAAATGTTCCATTCACATAGCCATATGAGGGCTTATTTTATGCAGGGCAATATGCATTTTATCGAATACAGCGGCTCACCCCTGTCACGTATGGGTAGGTGCTCACCCTCTGGTCCTACCCCCAGGACCCCAAAGGATTCAAAAGGTAATATGTAAAGTGAGGGGGCACACACACCAGAGAAACAGTATGGAAACAATTAACGGATGAATAATTAATATTTATTACTCTAAAAACACTCCCCTAAAAAGATATATATAAAACATACATAAAATAATAACAACCTATAATTAATTGTCATGTAAATCCACTGATATGGATAATAATGTCGATTGTTCAGCTGCAGTATTCTGGATAGTACTGTGGGTATAGTAAAATAAAGTTCATCCAAATGGTATCCCACTTTGTACGGTACTGTGGCACAAACAAGTATGCAATGTCCAGAAGGTAACTCCAACAGGTGTATTTTACTTTCAATGCAATGGAACAATGCTGCTGGCTATATATCAATGTCCAGTATTCAAAAATAGCATGTGTGAATGTTTGCACAGATCCTCAGATTACTCACAGTGTCCAGCCGCTTGCAGTCTCCCGGTCTCACCCGGTCTCACCCCTCCTTATTGTACGGCTGTAGCGCTGATTTTCCAGGTAGCCGAACACGGCCGTCTGTGGCGTCCCACGTGACCTGATGCTCTGGGGTTCCGGGCGGACGCTGCGATGACGTCACTGCTATGCGGCGGTAATTTCAAATCTGGTAGCGGATCTCTTCTGCTGGCAACTTGATATTTAATTTCTTTATCCTTTATTCTTTTGTTGAATCCACGCTCACTCCACAATGCCAGACGCGTTTCGGGGTCTTGCGCCCCTTCCTCAGTGGCCACCGAGTGAGTGGATTCTCACTCCTTATATATGGTGTATACCCTCCCACAATAGCGCTTTCCTCAGCTTGTTTCAATATGTGGGGTAGGATTTAATTACTGCTGCTTTTCTGTGTTAAATTCAGTATTAAAACAACATAAAAAAGTACTTAATAAATACAAATTAAATATTTGCTCCCCATTCATTAATTATAAAACATATATGTTAACATATATATAGAGAAATATAAAAAAATATATATAAACATATATATATAAAATATACCTATTAATATGTAAAAGATATTCTTGGCTTAGGGCTGCAGAGTCAAAACTGCGTTTTTCAGGAAAACCGCAATGAAAACGCAACAATATGAATTGTGCTCTCCCTGCGGTTTCTGCATTCCTATATTGTATAAAGTCAGGCAATCTCCCAAGGGAACAATTTGGACTCGGATTCGGTCACTATAATCTAAATATTATACATGGCTTGGACATTTATTTCACATTCCTAGGGTAGTTGATCGTTGTATATAGGAGGAGTTATCTGGTGGGGAGGAGAATCACAGTGTCCATTACTGACCCTCCTGCGATATCTCATCTCCACCAGACAACCCCCCCACACTCACAGGAACCCGAACACCTCCATCTCAGCATTGAGACCCTTCGGCGTGATGGTGTCATATTCAAAAATTCTGCGGGACTCCTGTCGTGACATGTGGGCAATGTGGTTCCCTCCTCTCCACATTTTCTTAACTCTTTCTATGGCAGTAAATTTTAAACCAGTTGGGTCGCAACAGTGTGGGGGGGTTGTCTGGTGGAGATGAGATATCGCAGGAGGGTCAGTAATGGACACTGTGATTCTCCTCCCCACCAGATAACTCCTCCTATATACAACGATCAACTACCCTAGGAATGTGAAATAAATGTCCAAGCCATGTATAATATTTAGATTATAGTGACCGAATCCGAGTCCAAATTGTTCCCTTGGGAGATTGCCTGACTTTATACAATATAGGAATGCAGAAACCGCAGGGAGAGCACAATTCATATTGTTGCGTTTTCATTGCGGTTTTCCTGAAAAACGCAGTTTTGACTCTGCAGCCCTAAGCCAAGAATATCTTTTACATATTAATAGGTATATTTTATATATATATGTTTATATATATTTTTTTATATTTCTCTATATATATGTTAACATATATGTTTTATAATTAATGAATGGGGAGCAAATATTTAATTTGTATTTATTAAGTACTTTTTTATGTTGTTTTAATACTGAATTTAACACAGAAAAGCAGCAGTAATTAAATCCTACCCCACATATTGAAACAAGCTGAGGAAAGCGCTATTGTGGGAGGGTATACACCATATATAAGGAGTGAGAATCCACTCACTCGGTGGCCACTGAGGAAGGGGCGCAAGACCCCGAAACGCGTCTGGCATTGTGGAGTGAGCGTGGATTCAACAAAAGAATAAAGGATAAAGAAATTAAATATCAAGTTGCCAGCAGAAGAGATCCGCTACCAGATTTGAAATTACCGCCGCATAGCAGTGACGTCATCGCAGCGTCCGCCCGGAACCCCAGAGCATCAGGTCACGTGGGACGCCACAGACGGCCGTGTTCGGCTACCTGGAAAATCAGCGCTACAGCCGTACAATAAGGAGGGGTGAGACCGGGTGAGACCGGGAGACTGCAAGCGGCTGGACACTGTGAGTAATCTGAGGATCTGTGCAAACATTCACACATGCTATTTTTGAATACTGGACATTGATATATAGCCAGCAGCATTGTTCCATTGCATTGAAAGTAAAATACACCTGTTGGAGTTACCTTCTGGACATTGCATACTTGTTTGTGCCACAGTACCGTACAAAGTGGGATACCATTTGGATGAACTTTATTTTACTATACCCACAGTACTATCCAGAATACTGCAGCTGAACAATCGACATTATTATCCATATCAGTGGATTTACATGACAATTAATTATAGGTTGTTATTATTTTATGTATGTTTTATATATATCTTTTTAGGGGAGTGTTTTTAGAGTAATAAATATTAATTATTCATCCGTTAATTGTTTCCATACTGTTTCTCTGGTGTGTGTGCCCCCTCACTTTACATATTACAATATGCATTTTAATGGCAGTTGGCACCATTTAATTTAGCATGTACAGTACAGACCACAAGTTTGGACACACCTTCTCATTCAAAGAGTTTTCTTTATTTTCATGACTATGAAAATTGTAGATTCACACTGAAGGCATCAAAACTATGAATTAACACATGTGGAATTATGTACATAACAAAAAAGTGTGAAACAACTGAAAATATGTCATATTCTAGGTTCTTCAAAGTAGCCACATTTTGCATTGATTATTGCTTTGCATACTCTTGAAAACTCTTTGAATGAGAAGGTGTGTCCAAACTTTTGGTCTGTACTGTACATGCTAAATTAAATGGTGCCAACTGCCATTAAAATGCATATTGCCCTGCATAAAATAAGTTTTTTTTAGGTTTTGATATTACAATGTTCATTGTGCAGTAAAAATGACATTATATCTTTATTCTGTGAGTCAATACAATTATGGTGATACCAAATTTATATGGTATTTATTTAAACAAAAAAGTCTTTGTAAAAAAAAATCAAAATTTTCTTAGTATCACATTTTCAGACAATAATAACTTTGGGTTTTCTCTATGGAGCTGTATGAGGGCTATTGATACAATTTTTGGGTGTGTACAACTTTCTGATCACTGTTAGGGCTCATGCACATGACATTACAGTGGATATAAAAAGTCTACACACCCCTGTTAAAATCTCAGGTTTCTGTGCTGTAAAAAAAATGAGACAAAGATAAATCAATTCAGAACTTTTTCCACCTTTAATGTGACCCATAAACCGTACAACTCAATTGAAAAACAAACTAAAATCTTTTAGGTAGAGGAAAGAAAAAATATAAAAATAAAATAATATCGTTGCATAAGTGTGCACACCCTTAAACTAATACTTTGTTGAAGCACCTTTTGATTTTAGTACAACACTCAGTTCTTTTTAGGTATGAGTCTATCAGCATGGCAAAAACACATAAATATAGTGGCAAATCTGGGGGAGCTGCTCAACCCCTAACACTGTGGCGTGTTTTTCATTGGGGGAGCAGTCCCACCGCATGTGGACCGCAGCAAACGACTATCCCCAGCAAAAAATATTTTGCATACGGTGGAGGATGTCGGCGCGGTCCACATGCACCACAAAGGCATCCTACACAAAACGGAGCATTGTGCGGATGAAAATATAATCATAAATCACAGAAAAAATGCACCAAACGGATATGCCACTGACTATACTGGCTAGTCATAAATGCAGATATTAAAAGCTGAGACTTTTGCCAATATATTCCTGTCAGGAAGATATCGGAGCCCACATGCACCACGTCACGGCTCTCAGCATGGCAAGGGGTCCTACCACTACGCTACCTATGGTGTGAACAAGGTCTGAAGGTGATGTAATCCAGCTCACAGCCAAGCTTCCACACAACCGCCTAGCAGGACAACTAGTGCAATGTGAACAAAGCCAGACTGTAAGCCACACCCATATCAGACCATGTGATGGAGGTTACCAGGTGCAAAGGAGAGTGTTTGAATGCCAGGTAAAGGCACATACACTACATATAAAACAAGACAAAAACACAGAAATATAGTGGCAAATCTGGGGGAGCTGCTCAACCCCTAACACTGTGGCGTGTTTTTCATTGGGGGAGCAGTCCCACCGCATGTGGACCGCAGCAAACGACTATCCCCAGCAAAAAATATTTTGCATACGGTGGAGGATGTCGGCGCGGTCCACATGCACCACAAAGGCATCCTACACAAAACGGAGCATTGTGCGGATGAAAATATAATCATAAATCACAGAAGAAATGCACCAAACGGATATGCCACTGACTATACTGGCTAGTCATAAATGCAGATATTAAAAGCTGAGACTTTTGCCAATATATTCCTGTCAGGAAGATATCGGAGCCCACATGCACCACGTCACGGCTCTCAGCATGGCAAGGGGTCCTACCACTACGCTACCTATGGTGTGAAACAAGGTCTGAAGGTGATGTAATCCAGCTCACAGCCAAGCTTCCACACAACCGCCTAGCAGGACAACTAGTGCAATGTGAACAAAGCCAGACTGTGAGCCACACCCATATCAGACCATGTGATGGAGGCTACCAGGTGCAAAGGAGAGTGTTTAAATGCCAGGTAAAGGCACATACACTACATATAAAACAAGACAAAAACACAGAAATATAGTGGCAAATCTGGGGGAGCTGCTCAACCCCTACCACTGTGGCGTGTTTTTCATTGGGGGAGCAGTCCCACCGCTCCCCCAATGAGTCTATCAGCATGGCACATTTTGACTTGGCAAGATTTGCCCACTCCTCTTTGCAAAAACACTCCAAATCTGTTAGATTGCGAGGGCATCTCCTGTGCACAGCCCTCTTCAGATCACCCCACAGATTTTCAATCGGATTCAGGTCTGGGCTCCGGCTGGGCCATTCCAAAACTTTAATCTTCTTCTGGTGACGCCATTCCTTTGTTGATTTGGATGTATGCTTTGGGTTGTTGTCATGCTGAAAGATGAAGTTCCTCTTCATGTTCAGCTTTCTAGCAGAAGCCTGAAGGTTTTGTGCCAATATTGACTGATATTTGGAACTGTTCATAATTCCCTCTAGCTTAACTAAGGCCCCAGTTCCAGCTGAAGAAAAACAGCCCCAAAGCATGATGCTGCCACCACCATGCTTCACTGTGGGTATGGTGTTCTTGTGGTGATGTGCTTGTGATGTTTTTGCGCCAAACATATCTTTTGGAATTATGGCCAAAAAGTTCAACCTTGGTTTCATCAGACCATAACACCTTTTCCCACATGCTTTTGGGAGACTTCGGATTAGTTTTTGCAAAATGTAGCCTGGCTTGGATGTTTTTCTTCGTAAAAAAAGGCTTTCATCTTGCCACTCTACCCCATAGCCCAGACATGAAGAATACGGGAGATTGTTGTCACATGTACCACACAGCCAGTACTTGCCAGACATTCCTGCAGCTCCTTTAATGTAGCTGTAGGCCTCTTGGTAGCCTCCCAGACCAGTTTTCTTCTCTTCTTTTCATCAATTTCATCAAATTAGAAAGTACAATGTGCTCTCTTAGGGAAACAGTATGTGCACGGAAAAATTTAAAAAAGTGATAGGTCCAGGAAGGCAGGAAGTAAAAAAACAAAAATGGAAAATTGTCTGGTAATGAAAGGGTTAAAATAATTATTTAAGTTAATTATACTTTCAATTAAAACTTTATACCAAAATAAATCACTGCTATGGGGCCCGTAGTAAAGGGGGAGGACACTTCTGCTTCCTGACATAAAACAACATCATTTTCATGCAGCCATCACTAGGGGTTCACAGTCTATTGGTAGTTTACAATTTCACCTGAGTTTAATAGTAACTGTATACAGTAAATAAATATGCACTGAGCTTCTCCGTAGTGTGGTTTTACAATAAACTGTGTGAGGATTGGTAAAAGAACAGTCTGGAGAAGATTTAACAAAGTATTTATGTCACTTATATGGCACAAATGCACTGAGAAATATGGTGTGCAGAATGAATGCTACATTTTTACTGCACCTTTTCCACTTTTTCTGTTATCGACGATTAGAGCAGGTACTGGGTGTTCGATGTGATCTATGCTATTACTATTCATTACATGTATTAACAAGTATACAAGCTAATTACCAACACAGCACGAGACTTTTTCCAGCAATGCAGCACAGGGCCCCTGTGTTGTCTTGATCCCCAAGTGCCCCAATTATAATACATTATTTTAATTTGTTTAATAGTGTTGTTGTATCAATAATTATGTATGCATTTTTACTATTTTTTTGTCATTCAATTTTAGGTTATTGTGGGATATTTACTATTTGCAATGTATCCTTTTAGGTTTGC
The DNA here is from genome assembly GCF_014858855.1 of Bufo gargarizans. Taxonomy (NCBI): domain Eukaryota; kingdom Metazoa; phylum Chordata; class Amphibia; order Anura; family Bufonidae; genus Bufo; species Bufo gargarizans. The sequence continues at coordinate 325,620,779 of NC_058083.1, read as the reverse complement.
ATATCCATTGATGTCAGGGGAGCCCACTTTTTTTTTTACTGATCGCTGTAATCAGGACAGAGATTAATGTTATTTATAATGTTAAACGGCTGCAGCAGAATCAAATACCAAAGAGCAGGGCAATATTCCTCTCCAGCAGAATTAAATACCACAGTGCAGCACAGCATACTGCCCTATCAAAATAACCAAATACCACAGTGCAGCACAACATACTTCCCTATCAAAATAACCAAATAGTACAGTGCAGCACAAGATACTGCCCTAACCAAATACCACATTAGATAACAATAGCCCCAGTATTAATATTGTCCCCATAATGCCACGGGACGCTGAGGCCCTCGCTCTCCTCAGCGCAGCCTGCGTCGCATTTCTGTGCAGGAGTGAAGACGCGCACAGCGTCCTCGTCTCCTTGGTGATAGGGGGCGGGACGGACTGGCCTTGCACGTCTCCTCCGCGCAGCCGGCGTCCTCAGTTCTCCCAGCAACCAGGGGAGGTCTGAGCACCGAGCTGGGCACTCGGTGCTCAGCTGTACTTCCTAGTGCGGGTCATGTGGCGCTGGCCACGTCACATGACCCCTAGCCAGTATTTAACAGGCAGCCTGCTGGCCACAGGTTGCCTGTTAATTTAGGTTCCTGGAGATTTTTGATTCCTGTATACTTACCTGATCCTGTGTTCCCTGATGATCCTCTGCCTGCTCCTCCTGTACTGCGCAACTCTCATGGTATTCTGACACTGTCCAGTTGTCCCCTGTCTTCAGGACTTGCGAGGCAAGTAGGCAGGGCCAGGGTGAGCGCAGTGGTCACTATCCCCCCCCGTGTGTAGTGTACGTGACCGTTACAGCCACCAGCAATAATACCTCCTATTGTGGCCCCAGTAATAATAATGTCCCTAAAAATGCCCCTTTAGTGCCTCTGGCAATAATTCCCATACAGTGCCCCAGTATTAATAAGCTCTCTTATAGTGACTTAATCAGAATTACATCCCACTTTTGTGCCCCTTGTAATAATAATGCCCTAGTATTAAAAATTCCAGTATTAAAATGGTCTCAGAACCTACAGTAATGCCCCGTTTAGTGCCCCAGTTTTAACAAATGCCCCAGTAATGCCACCTATAGTGTTCCCAGTATTGCAAATCCCACCATAGTGCCCTAAGTAATGTGCTTACATTTCTCCTTGTGAGAATTGTCTCCTATAGTGCCCTAGTAATGCCACCTATATTGCTGAAGTATACAAAAAAAGTAATCCCCTCTATAGTGTCCCCAATATTGCCCCCAGTGAGTAGTGCCACAGTAATACCTCAGTAATGTCCCCTATACGGCTGGCATTAATACCACCAATAGTGCCCCCTTTGACTAATGCCCCCTACACCTCTTATAGTGCCCAACTAAGAAACAAAATGTAATACTCACCTGAATACCACTCCACATAGCTTTCTCTGCTGTGGTTTAATAGGCTGACGTTCGGTCACAGGCAGTCATTGTCACGAGTAATGGGGAGGGGATAACACCAAATGACACACAAAAGGAATAGATAGGATTCTAGGCCTCAAAGCTAAGGGAGAGGGATGGTGACCTCCTAGGAATCCCTAGACCTCTCCCTGACTCCTGCCAGTATGAGTAGACCCTGAAGATGGAAATACTCATATACTGGAACCTAGACTCTAAAGACCCTTGAAGGCCCTAGGAATGGTGGCAGGGAATGAGACTACTGGTTTCTTCCCAGATGAAGAAACCAGCACCTCCCTGAGGCCTAGACAACAACACACACAAGCAAACAACAAAATGCAAGACAAAATGCATTTAGCTTAAAGCAGAATGGAGGAGCAGGAGATCCAAAGGAACAACACACCAGCTCAACCAACTCCAGCAGGAAATATCAACAGCATGGTAAGCAGTGTTAGTCAGAACTAAATAGGGCCTCAGTAATGACTACAAGCTGCACCTGACAAGAGGTGTGGTCATTACCAAACACAACACTGAAAGTTATGCCAATTTCTTAACCTAACCCCTTCCTTCCAGCCCTACTATTAAAGACAAACTTGGAAAACATTACCTACAGGCCTACAAAACATACAGGGTAATACAGCGCCACATACCTCTTACATCCAGTGGCGTGCCCTCTGATATAGATGTTCTCTTTCTTTATCTTCTCTCCAGAACGCCATGATGATTTCTTTCAGCCATCTCTTGTCTCTGTAGAGTTTGACCCCCTTACGGTCTTTGCAGCAAAAGGCCTGGAATTTACAAATAAATCGGGGCACTCCGCAACTCTCTCCGGCGGGAGATACGAAAGGACTGTATCTGCTAACATAACTCCTGCGCTGTTTACAACTAATCATGGCACTCGGCTGATGCCATCATCCCCCAGCGCACGTGAGCGTACAGAATATCATACCTGAGGTAAGACCGCTCCAAGCCGAGCGACATGTGGGACGCCACAGCTGGCATGTGTCTGAGATCCCTCAGCAACTAACTGTGAGTCAGTGCGTATAAACCTATGTAGAAGGAAGGAAAAAAAAGGGGATATTGCCATAATATGTCAATATATGCAGCGAAAATACAAAACAATGATACTCTAGGCTGGAGGTAAACTGAAAGCAAAAAGGATTTCGGACATTAATTAATTTTATTGTGAATATCCAATATTTGATGCTTCGAATGCTATATATATATACAAAAGGGTCATAAGAATGGACATTGCTATAGCCATTACAGCGGAATGTGCTACCAAAGGATGAACTGAGGTTTCTACTATATTGGATTAATTATATGCAAAATTAGTGTTACATAAATAGACACAGTGTAAGCTTTATACCATGGGCATTATAATTGTGTATACTCACAGGGCCGCCATCAGGGGGGTACAGCCAATACCCCAGTAAGGGGCCCAGACCCTGGGGGGGGCCCGGCCAGTTCCAATGTAAAAAAAAAAAAAAAAAGGAGGGGAGGGACTCGGGAGGAGTGTAATCTGATCGCAGAGTGGAAGCTGCTTCTGCCAGCCCCTCCCCTCCCCGCCCACCAACCAATCAGAGCCGAGTCAGTGAGTCACAGCACACAATAGCAGAGCCGCTGGCAGCAGGGAGGGGAGGGACTCGGGAGGAGTGTAATCTGATCCTAGAGTGGAAGCTGCTTCTGCCAGCCCCTCCCCTCCCCACCCACCAACCAATCAGAGCTGAGGCAAGGCAAGCACTAGCAGCTCTGAGTCTGAGTAACTGACACAAGTACAGGGAGTCTAAGAAAGAATCGAATGAGTCTCAGGTTAAAAGAATCTAAAGATCCGACTTAGAGAATCATTAGATTCTTTGAGTTAAAAGAGCCGTGAGTCACTAGAACAGTTTACACTGAGGCTGATGCTTTTGTTGCAGCAGTGATAAGATTAAGGGACAGGAGCAGAGAGATAAGAGAAGGGACAGATGCCTGTGAAGACCACACGATCTGTTGCTCAGAAGCCATGAGATTGTAAGGCTACTTTCACACTAGCGGCAGGACGGATCCGACAGGCTGTTCACCCTGTCAGATCCGTCCTGCCGTTATTTCGCCGGACCACCGCTCCGTCCCCATTGACTATAATGGGGACAGGGGTGGAGCTCTGGCCCAGCACGGCAGTGCATGGCGAAAGGCCGCCGGACTAAAAATACTGCATGTCCAACTTGTTGTGTGGTCTTTGCTCAGGGGTAAAATGCAAAGCTGTTTTCTGGATTATCCCACAGGGCCATGATCCTCCATCATTGTTATTAACCCCTCCCTTGCCAGCCCACCCAGCCCTATTTAGTGTTCAGCTTTGAAAAAAATGTTTAGGCCATGAAGGGGTTAATTAAGTGTTGGAGGGGGTGGGGGGTGTTATTGTGCATATTGTGTTTGGGATCCATTTAACAAGTTTGACCAGTTGGGTTTGAGAGTGGTTGAGTGTCATCCACAGATCCCTCATAACAGTGCGTCACCCACAGACCCCCCCATAACAGTGTGTCACCCACAGATCCCCCATAACAGTGTGTCATCCACAGATCCCCCATAACAGTGTCACCCACAGATCCCCATAACAGTGTCATCCACAGATCCCCATAACAGTGTCATCCACAGATTCCTCATAACAGTGCGTCATCCAGAGATTCCTCATAACAGTGTGTCATCCACAGATCCCCCATAACAGTGTGTCATCCACAGATCCCCCATAACAGTGTCATCCACAGATTCCCCATAACAGTGTGTCATCCACAGATTCCCCCATAACAGTGTGTCATCCACAGATTCCCCCATAACAGTGTGTCATCCACAGATTCCCCCATAACAGTGTGTCATCCACAGATCCCCCCATAACAGTGTGTCATCCACAGATCCCCCATAACAGTGTGTCATCCACAGATTCCCCCATAACAGTGTGTCATCCACAGATTCCCCCATAACAGTGTGTCATCCACAGATTCCCCCATAACAGTGTGTCATCCACAGATTCCCCCATAACAGTGTGTCATCCACAGATCCCCCATAACAGTGTGTCATCCACAGATTCCCCCATAGCAGTGTGTCATCCACAGATCCCCCATAACAGTGTGTCATCCACAGATCCCCCATAACAGTGTGTCATCCACAGATTCCCCCATAACAGTGTGTCATCCACAGATCCCCCCATAACAGTGTGTCATCCACACATTCCCCCCATAAGAGTAAGTCCTCCACAGATTCCCCCCATAACAGTACGTCATCCACAGATCCCCCCATAACACTGTAACAGTAAACCTTGTGCTTTTTTAGTTTTTAGTTTTTTTTTAAATGTGCCAGGGGAAGATTGCTAGGGCAGATTAGAACCGATAGTGTAGTTAGTGTTAGTGGAGGGTCCTGCTTAAAAGAGTCTACCTTGTCATGGTAGCAGGCTTTATATTATTTGGTCAAAAATGAATTCCTTACTGAAATCACTGATTATCACTTTTTACTGTCTTTGTAGTTGTAAAAAAAATTATGAAATTGGGGGTAGGTCCTTGGGGGTGGAGGGGAGGTGGAGTCAGGATGGATTCTAAAGGGGCGGGGTAGGAGGGGGGGCCCAGGCCTTGAGCTGTGTAAGGGGCCCCAAAATTTCTGATGGCAGCCCTGTATACTCATATACATATATTGCTATCATCTTTTATAGTTTTTTATTGTTAGTTTTATTTGAATCTTGGTCTCCATTTTAATTGAGTGCCTTTTAGAGAGATCTTACTTGTTATTTTATTATTATATTTTTAGGAGGTTTAATAAAGTATACAATTCTAAAGTATATGTTCTAGTGTGATTCCAGAGAAAGTGCCCACTGTGCTTCCCAATACGATACTGCAGAAACAGATAATCCCCTGAAAATACTATTACCACACAGATAGTTCCCCTTCAATAATTATTGGCACACAGGGCCCTAAAAAAATAATGGTGCACAGCAAATAGTGTCCCTAAAACTTATAGGGCTGTAAACATAGTGTCCTCCAAAAATAATTGTGTTAAGCTATGACTTCCAGGGTGCCTCCTAGTGTAACAGTCCTCCCAAAACTCCCACCAATAGTAATAATTCTCTGTCAGAGCGCACTATGTGGTAACAGTAATCCCAATAGTAATAATGTCTCTCATTTTGCCCCCACATGTAATAAGGCCCCCATATTGGCCCCAGTAGTAATTATTCCCCCTATAATGTGTGCCTGTACAAAAAATACCCCCTTGTAATGTGTGCCAGTACAAAAATGCTCTCCTATAATGTGTGACAGTACAATAATACCCCCTCATGTGTGCCAATACAAATAATGCTTCCTTATAACGTGTGCCAGTACAAAAAAAAAAAATGGTGCCCCCTGTAGAACAAATGTCCCCATAGTGGCCATCTTAGTGTGTGCCAGTACAAAAATGCTCCCTTATAATATGTGCCAGTACAAAAATCCTCCCTTACAATGTGTGCTACATAAAAAAATGCCCCTTATGTGCCAGTACAAAGAATACTCCCTTATAATGTGTGTCAGTTCAAAAAACTACCCCGTTTAATGCCCCTAGTAGAACGAATGTCCCCCCTATGTGTGCCACTACAGCTGCAATGTCTGCTTTCTCCAGTTACAAAATAATGACCCCCCCACCCCATTGTGGTCCAACAGCATGCTCCAAAATAAAAATAATAAACTCAAATACTTACCTCCATCTGCTGTCAATGATGCAGTGCAAGACACAGACCTCTTCTAGTCTGTGCTCGGAGCTCTATGCAGCCCGACTCAGGCAGCGCGATAATGAGGACACTGGCCTCTGATAGGTTTTAGTTTCCTATTAGAGGAACTAGTGGGCCAGAGAGACATCGTTCCTGTGCCCCATCACAGCATTCAACTGTATTGCTGTCCTGAGTACAGCAATGCAGTTAAATATGTAAAGATGAGCATTTCCATAATAGAAGTGCTCATTGCCCATGGCCTTCTGCTGCCCCCCCCCCCCTTGCCCCTACCTAGTGCTGCCTGAGGCAATCCCCTCAACTCGCCTCACCGCAGTATTCAACTGATTTGCCATCCGGAGGACAGCCATAAAGTTAAATCCTGAAGGACACCCGGTGGCTGGGTCCATAGGTACATGGGAGCATCAGATTGTCTCATACAATGCTATGGCCTGCATGGTGCTTGGACAGGCTACTGGGCATCAGCCCATGGGAAACATCCCAGTACAATCTATGGCCAGTCCACCCTTGTAAACCCAAAATGGTGGCAATAAAATTTGGTTTGCAAATATGTATGCAAAATACCTGTGTGAAAATAGCTTAGGTCTCAGAATACCCCTTTACCTTTACAAAGCCAAGCTGGATATTGTAGGTAGAGGAAGTATGACAGTCAGTTTGTAACTGTGCTTGTACTAATAATAATCTATGCTTTTTATGTCAGTGCCCTATTATAAATGCCTGATTTTAAATATTATCTGCCTTGTTTTCCCACAAGGTCCTGTAAAGCATTTAGGTTTTGTTTTGCAAACCCAATGCTGTAAATATGCTACAATCCAAAAATTTATATGGAAGTGGATTAATTGTATTGGCTAGGAAAATGATTTACAGCATCATCTTTCAGGTTCCATAAACATCTTGCAACATTTTATCCCAAGCAAAACTCTAGCTTTCTGCTTTATACCGCATGTTATGGTGGAAGTAGTAGCTCATAGCTGTTGATCAGTAATAAAAGAAAATATATGAAGCAGTAGGTATGCAGCATTGCAGACATAGAAGTACATAAAAATGCTTTGTGTCCTGACCATAACATTACTTAAAAAAAAAAAAATTGTTACAATCACGCAATTGTTCATCCCGACTATGAGGACGATAGAAACATTCATTTTAAAAGGGCAGATCAACCATAATTCAGTTTATAAACTGAGAAGCTGGTTGTGAGTGTCTAGATGAATATTCATTAGAATCTCTTAATCTGCCATCGACTGTGATTCATTAGGCATATGTAAATATCACTCACTTTAATTACCCCTAAACTGACTTAACATAATGTTGTCATTAGCAAATTATTAGTTATTTGTGTAACTAATGGTACGTTATGGTGTGCCCGTTAAATTGTCAGATATATGATTGCAATTATGACTATGCTTTATGCTAGGTGCCTTTAAACTGTTCTATGAAATATAATGGAGACAAATCAAATCTTGCATGCTAATAATGCAGTTCTTAAAACTCTTAGGACTTTGCTGGTTGCTATTATACCTCGAATTCTAGGCTGCACTAAAATGAATGCTATACAGTGAACTACTTAGAGAAGGTTTTCTAGAACCAGTACTATATAACTTGTGAAAAAATCGCTTGTTCAGTGGATCAGCAATGGATCTTTTGGTTTATGTACACAACCATATAACAGCTTTGTGCAACTTTACAGCCTACACCCACTGGGGCTTATCTAATAAGAGAGTCTTTCATGCACCAGTCACCAGTCAAGAACACGTGTTTTTAATGGAAAAAATACTAGTTGTTCGAGGACCAAAGTGCTCGGGTGCTCGAGTAGAACACCTCGGGATGCTCGGGTGCTCTACCGAGCACCCAAGCACAAGGGAAGTTAATAGGAGAACCCAAGCATTAAACCAGGCACCCCCTGCTCTGAAGAGGGGAGGGTGTCTGGTTCATAGTTAAAGGTCAGAAATGTATGGAAACACCACAGAAATAGTTTGGTAACAGCATGGGGAGGATGTCTGGATGCATCTTGGACTCCCAGTTCGCTGCTGGGAACGATGATGTCCGAGTAGTACACCAATTTCATAGACTGACAATAATACTTACAAAACCAAAGATAAAATCGATTTTAGAGGAAAAACATTCTTTCCTGTATATTTACTTGTATATAAAGTGCAAGTGCTGCCAAAAATTGCAAGGAAGAGGCACTCCGATACAACCTGTATATCACATAAAGGAGGGCTGCATTCACATTGTGGTACAATTGTTCAGGGAGTGGGACTCCTACACTTATAAAGCCTATGCACTAGGGGAAAGGGCTGCCAAAAATTACAAGGAATCGGCACTCCAATACACCCTTTATTACACATAAAGGAGGGCATCATACACACCCTTGAAAAATTATGATTGATGGCCTGCTGGTGACTCTCTAAAACATTAGGGGTGGGGGCCTGCTGCGGATCTGACCCTCTAAAACATTAGGGATGAGGGCCTGCTGCTGATCTGAACATCTAAAACATTAGGGGTGAGGGTCTGCTGCTGAGCTGACCATCTAAAACATTAGGGGTGAGGGCCTGCTGCCGAGCTGACCATCTAAAAAATGTTGTTGGCGAGGGCCTGCTGCCGAACTGTGGGGGAGGGTTTGCTGCCGAGCTGACCATCTAAAAATTTAGGGGTGAGGGTCTGCTGCTGAGCTGACCCTCTAAAACATTATGGGTGAGGACCCGCTGCTGGGCCTCTAAAACATTAGGAGCAAGGGCAGCCTAATAAGCATGTTGATATATATGATGGAGGAGGACCACCTTTTTAATGGGGGAGGGGGTGCATGGGAAGAGTGCCAGTTCGTGCCACGTGTCCAGCTTGGACATCCAATAGTTGTAAGGCACACAGGGATCCCCGAGGACGCCGACACTGTCTGCTATGTACTCATTCACCATCTTCCCAAAATTTTCCCTCCTTGTGACACTAGGCCATGCATCAGGTTCTGGGTACTGGCGGGGTGTCATAAAACTGTCTCAGGTCTTGGAAAGTCTTGCCCTGCCTCTGTTGAAACTGCTGTGTGTTCCCCTCGTTTCCCCTCCTCGGTTGGCCAAGGAACTACATACTCTGCAGCCAGCGTTGTCAGCTGGAAATTTTTGGAGCAATTTTTCCACAAGAACCTTCTGGTATTGCACCATTTTGCACGTCCTCTCCACCACAGAAACAAGAGATGAGAACAATAATAATACATTTTTGTTTATATAGCGCCACCATATTCCGCAGCTCTTTGCAAATTTATAGGGTTCGTGTACGAAACAAAACTAACTGGCTAATATGCAACTGAAACACTAGGAGTCAGGGCCCTGCTTGCATAAGCTTACAATCTATAAGAAATTGTGGGTGACATATAAGGTAGTTGATTATGATAAGCAGGATTTGAGCCAGTATTGAACTGACAGGAGTGGTGCCGGCCGATCGGCTTCAGGTTTGGGACTACTAGAGGATCGAGTTCAGGCCAGAGGAGTTGGTGGGGACAGGTTTAGTTGGCAAATAGTCAGTTTAGGTAGCTTGATAAACCTGCCAGAAAAGATGTGTTTTTAAGGCACATTTGAAGGTGGAGCCTGTGACGAACTGCGACCGCCGCGGCCACAAAACGTCACAAAACCGTCACAGCGCCCCTAGTGGTCAATCCGCAAACAGGCCTCCCAGCCACTTTCAGCACACCGACAGTCTAACTTGAGTCCCTACAGTCGATAGGCTGAAAGCGCGGGGATTGGACCGCAGATTGACCACACACATTGACCGGAACCACACACAGGTTAGTTTAACTGCCACCACCTTGCAATTTATGGGAGCAAGGAACCCACTATCTGGATAACAGAACCGAGTAGCTTTCTCTTCGGAGAGGCTAGGATACGTTTTTGCAGTGTTTGAAAGCAGGCATATGGCTAGAGAAATGACTTTTAGGTCATTTATTATATATATACAATACAACTTCTCAATATGTGCAGTGATTAAGGAAAGTATAGTCCAATAAACAAAAAGGGAGAAAAGAAAGAAAATGCTTATTTTCCGCAGAAAAGATGTCCGTTGGTGAAATAGTCCGTTGCAGGGATAAAGTCCAAGAAACCTTTGTCCACCGTGTAATAATCCAAATATGCCTACAGCCCACGTGTTCTCTGGCTGAGGCCCTCTTCAGGTGTTGTTAAAATTGGAGCACTTCTTTAGCAGATTCTAGATCTTTGTTAAAAGGGTCCCAGGATCAAGGCGGGGAATTGAGAGTCCGCCTGCTGGGGCAGGCTGTATTCCTGAGGTGAATGTCAGTTCTGAAATATGGCATGTGCCATATCTTGGGATGTCTCCGCTGTCCACAAGTAACAAGCACATATTCACAGTCCCCACAAAATATGGAGTTCAGGGATACCAAATATGACTATTATAACTGGTTCTATGGTGGGGTAACACCATACATAACTTTACCTGGGCATCTCCTAGAGTTATGTTTGTCATATGTAAATGTCCAGTGAATTCTGAGTGACACAATGACGTAATTTTTACGTCCGTAAGATGCATGGTCTCTCTTAAAAAGGGTAAAAATCATATCTCAGATTCATGTTTCAATCTGGGAACCTTGGTGCCGGCCTGTCTGACTCAAGCTAGCTTACAAGCCTCTTATGACAGCGACACCAAATGGCTCCCCTCAGGTGTAGTCTTCACACCTAGCTGTGATATCTCTGCAGAAAGGGAAGTTCTTTTGTGTAGGTCCCACCTAAGGAAACCAGCTGTAATTACGTTATCTGCTGGGCATCTATTGACTGACTTGAACAAAAGTACCCTTTTGTTCTCTGGGTACACAGAAGGAGACGCTCTGTGAGAGTAATCAGATTGTAGCTTCAGGCCCTATGGAAATAAATACTGTTTAATAGACCCATTGATCAATAAGGGATGGGGATATTGATAATATTGGGAGGACAGTTCAGTATTCTCGCGGATCATCCGTGACAGAGCCTAGTTTTCCAGGGCAGAGTATTCCAGAGAGTAGGTGCAGCTCGAGAAAAGTCTTGAAGACTGGAGTGAGAGGTACGAATTATAGGGGTTATTAATCTTAGGTCGCTAACATAACAGAGAGCACGGGTAGGGTGGTAGATGGAGATGAGGGAGGAAATGTATGGAGGTGCACCACTGTGGAGAGCTTTGTGGGTTAGGGTAAGAAGTTTGAACTGTATTCTGTGGTGAAGTGACTGGCACAGACTAGTAGCATGAGTGTAGCGGTTGAATGGATAGATGAGCCTGGCTTTAGCATTTAGGACAGACTGAAGGGGGGAGAGTTTAGTGAGAGGGAGACCGAATAGTAATGCGTTGCAATAGTCAAGACCAGAATGAATCAAGGCAACAACAAGAGTTTTTGCCATTTCCACGTAAGAAAATGGAAGAATTCTGCCGATTTTCTTGAGGTGCAGACGACCAGAGAGTGTAAGTGTTTGAATATGGGGAACAAAGGAAAGATCAGAGTCAAATGTGGCCCCAAGACTGCGGGCATGCTCAGGAGTTATGATAGTGCTGCAGACCGAAATTGAAATATCAAGTTTAGGTGAGTTAGTAGATGGGGAAAGACAAGAAGTTTAGTTTTTGAGAGGTTCAGTTTTAGATACAGAGAGGACATGATATTTGAGACAGCTGCCAGACAATTACTGGTGTTTTGGAGTAAAGCAGGGTTGATGTCAGGGGATGAAGTGTATAGTTAGGTGTCATCAGCATAGAGATGGTATCGAAAGCCAAATCTACTGATAGTCTGTCCGATAGGGGCTATATAGAGGGAGAAGAGTAGAGGACCTAGTACTGAGCCCTGACGAACACGGACATCAAGAGGAAGAGGAGAAGAAGAGCCAGCAAGTGATACACTAAAGGAGTGGCCAAAGAGATAAGAAGTGAACCAAGAGAGAGCAGTGTCCTTAAGGCCAATTGAGTGGAGCATGGTAAGGAAGAGTTTATGGTCTATGGTATCAAATACTGCAGAGATATCCAGTAGAATCAATAGCGAATAGTCACCGTTTCTTTGCTGTTAGGAAATCGTTAGACACTTTGTAAGGGCAGTTTCTGTAGAGTGAAAGGCAGATTGTAAGGTGTCAAGAAGAGAGTTTGCAGAGAGATAGCTTATTAAGCAAGAGTAGACAAGACGTTTAAGGAATATGGAGATGAAGGGGAGGTTAGAAAAAGGTCTGTAGTTAGCAGCACAGGTCGGGTCAAGAGATGGTTTCTTTAGTAGTGGGGTGATAATAGAGTGTTTGAAAGAGGAAGGAAAGATACCAGAAGAGAGAGAGAGGTCAAAAATTGTAGTTAGGTGAGTGATGACAGCCGGGGTGCAGCACTGGAGGATGTGTGATGGAATAGGATCACTGCTACAGGTTGTAGGTCGAGAAGAAGAGAGAAGCCTCGAGACTTCTTCCTCTGTTATAGGGTCAAAAGAAGAGAGAGAGCATGTGGAGGAATTGGAGGGAGAAGGATTGAAATTATTTGGGAACTGGGAGATTATTTCCTGACAGATACTGCCAATCTTGTCTCTGCAGTAAGTAGCCATGCCATCAGCGCAGAGGTCAGTGACAGGTTCTGGAACTTTAGGGCTTAGAAGGGAATGAAAAGTGTCAAAGAGTCATTTTGGTTTATTTGACAGTGAGGAGATGAGAGAGGTGAAGTACTTTTGTTTGGCAATGTTGAGAGCAGAATTGTATGTTTTGAGCATAAATTTATAATGGAGGAAGTCTGCTGATATTCAGGATTTTCTCCATAAGCGTTTTGCACATCTGAAGCAGTGCTGTAGAAAACGTGTTTCAAGTGTGTGCCAGGGTTGCCGTGTTCTGTGTCGAGAGGGACGGATTAATATTAGAGCAACTTCATCTAGGGTGGTTTTGAGGGTTTGGTTGTAATCATTGGCAGCCAAGTCTGGAAAGGCGAGGGAAGTGATTGGGGTAAGAGCTAATTGTAGGGTGTTAATAAGTTGCTGACAGTTAATGGTGTGTAGGTTTCTGTAAGTGGGAAAAGTAGGATTGCCGTGAGAAAAGTGAGAGGTCTTTATGGTAAATGAAAGAAGATTGTGGTCAGAAAGTGGGAAGGATAAGTTAATTAAGTTTGAGACTGAGCAATGATGGAAGAAGACTAGATCAAGTATATTGCCCTGTTCATGTGTGGCAGAGGAAGTAAGTTGTGATAGGCAAAGAGAGGAGGATAAAGAAAACAAGTGAGTGGCTGATGGGGAGATAGGATCATCAATAGGGATATTTAAATCACCCATAATAAGAGTTGGTGATTCAGAAGATAGGAAGTGAGGAAGCCAAGCTGCAAAGTGATCCAGAAATTGGTGGGGGGAGCCTGGGGGACGATAGACAACTGCAACTCTCAGGGAAAATGGATGGAAGAGTCAATGGTGTGAACCTCAAAAGAGGGGAATGTGAGAGAGGGTACAGGGGGAATGACCTGAAATGTGCAATGTGGAGAAAGTAGTATGCCTACTCCTCTACCGTGCCTGTCATCAGGTCTGGGGGTATGGGAGAAGTGAAGTCCACCATAGGATAGGGCAGCAGGGGAAGCAGTGTCAGAGGGTTCAAGCCAGGTTTCTGTAAGGGCTAGCAAGTTCAGAGAGCGTGAGAGGAAGAAATCATGGATTGTGGGTAGTTTGTCACAGATGGACCATGCGTTCCAGAGTGCGCAGTTAAAAGAGACTGGAGAGAATGTGCAGTTAACATTTAATCAGGCTTTTTGAGTTTCTGTGTGTGGCAGAGGCAGTGGCAGAGGAGAAGTTAGCAATAGAGGGAGGGCCAGGATTTGGTGAAATATCCCCTGCAGCTAGTAGCAGGAGAACAAAGAGGCAGAAAGTGGTTGAAAGTTTATATTGGTGTTTTTTATGCTGCACCGTGGAGGAAGATGGGTCAGTGTAATGTATGAGGGTATAAAGTGTATGGGAACTGAACACAGGTGAGGGAAGGAGGGATGGACTGATGTGGAGAGAAGGGTCAGAGGGGGAAATGTGTGGTTGAATTTGAAAGTAGACAACCATAGTGATGAGAAGAGCAGCCAGAGCCTGAGTGAGACAATATCGTAGCATACCTGTGCTGTGTATAACTTTGTTTGAATAGTACACATAGCATCTCTGTCTCCTGCCCTGTCTAAATGCCAAGTGCTTAGGCAAAATAGCGCTTTGGCAGAGATGGTGCTTTTGGCTCGTGCTGACCCCTGCGAGTGCTTCCCCTTAGACTGGGTCTATATTTATAGGAAGAACTAGGGGTAATTTAGCTAATTAATCAATTAATCACTGAAGTAAGGTGCATGAGAAGAGATGCTATATGTAAGTAAACAAACAAAACTAAGAATCTGTGCTGTATGGTAGACCGACAGGGGAATTATATGTGAGGTCATGGTGTGAGTATTAGGTGGGCCGAGGTAAATACAGTTCTGGTTACTCATGGTTATGTCGTCCCTTGGCAGGCCTGCATAAGTGATGAGGAGAACGGCACAGGCATTCTCTGGGGCACACTCTCGTATAAGGGACACAGGCCAGATGGTGGTTCGAGGTGCCCTTGATGGTCTGTATTAATGTGCCTATGGCAAAGTACCTTGTAGTCGTGATGCCAATACCTTTTATGGTGGTACAACCATTTACTGTAGTGTTAACTGAGGAATTGGAGACTGAGACAAGGATGGTGCAATCCAGCTTATAACTTTTACTGAACGTTGCTCCTGATAGCAGTTACATCCAAGTATAAAACAGTCTCTAGTACATCAAGATATGAAATACAGTCTCTTTAAGAGGGACAGAGGTAAGGCTGCAAGAGGTCCACTGCTTATCCTTTACTTTTAACTCCAAAGTGTAACGGGGTTCCGAAGGCGCACTCGGTCTCCCATCAGCCGCAGACCTGCTGCTTAGCTTCAGGAGCGAGGATCTGTGTTTGACCTCATTCCCAGGGCGGCTTTGCTAGCTGGGAGGCTCCCTGCTCCTAGGTCTTCCTTGAGCGCCGAGCTGATCACTCGGTGTTCGACTGGTCGGTCTGTTGGTCATGTGACGCTGGCCACGTCATATAACCCTCACTCCCCACTATAAATACAGGCAGCCTGCTGGCCACAGGTTGCCTGTTAATTTAGGTTCCTGGCAGTTTTTGGATACCTGTGTACTTACCGGAGCCTGTTCCCTGACGATCCTTTGCCTGCTCCTCCTGTACTGCGCATCCTTCCTGGTATATTGACCTCGGCTTTCACCTGACTATTCTTTGCGGACTCCTTTGGTACTTCTCGACTCTCCTGGTATTTATGACCCCGGCTTCTCCTGACCTTTCTTTGCTTATCCCTCTGTACTGCGTTGTCCTCTTTGTTTTGACCCGGTCCGTTCACTATCCGTTATTTGTCTTGTCTGTCCTTCCGGCACGTATTCTAAGTTAGGGACTGCCGTCCAGTTGTCCCCTGTCATCAGGACTTGTGAGGCAAGTAGGAAGGGCCAGGGGTGAGAGTGGAGCGCAGTGGTCACTATCCTCCCCCCTGTGTGTGTGTGTACGTGACCGTTACAGATTAACAGGCAACCTGTGGCCAGCAGGCTGTCTGTATTTATAGTGGGGAGTGAGGGTCATATGACGTGGCCAGCATCACATGACCGACAGACCGACCAGTCGAGCACCGAGTGATCAGCTCGCTGCTCAAGGCAGACCTAGGAGCAGGGAGCCTCCCAGCTAGCAAAGCTGCCCTGGGAATGAGGTCAAACACAGATCCTCGCTCCCGAAGCTAAGCAGCTGGTCTGCGGCTGATGGGAGGCCGAGTGCGCCGTCGGAACCCCGTTACACAAAGGTCCTAAGGCTCGTATAGCGATGGACGTAACCCTTGGGTCTCTGTTTCTTTAGTGCTTTCTGGATTAATATCTGGATAAACTTCTAGCTGATGTCCACTAACTCTTAGCAGAGTTCTGAGCCAGATGTGGACCACTTCAGCTCAGGGCTGAAGACTGACTACTACTACTACTTAAGACTAGGCCTGACCTGGGCTATATATATATGGGATGTGTTGTATCCCCCTAGTGGTAGGCTCAGTGTAATAGAATCTAACACACCTGTAGGCAGAGATTATGCATAAAGATGCACTGCAGCATAAAACAGGTTATATAAAGCGTACAAAGCATAACACTACGGTAGTAGAACACTGCATCTGGATGGGCCATAAAATCACTACAGATCACAAGCATTACAACAGTCACATAAATTACAGGTCAATTGGAAGAAAATCTCTAAGACTAATCACAAGGATATCACACCTGCAGAAAATAGTATACATTGATGAATATGCAAATTTCTATACCAGGGGAGATGAAAGCTGCATTATTAGGCTTGTGGAAAGCTGGGTGAAGCAATATTGTCTAAATGCAATGCAGACAATGAGAAGTACTCTTTGCAGCAGGGGTGAAGAAGGGTTAACAACCAGTAATTGGTGTTAGCCAAAATGCATACATCGCGACTGTCAGGGGGAAAGGCAGCCTAACATAAAGTCAGCCATGTGTGCCAGAGTTTCCCAACAGACAAGACTTCGCTGTCCTCATCAGGAGGATTACTCTCAATGTCCTCATCCTCTTCTACCCATCCACGATAAACAGATGGAATAAAACTTCCATGGTTACTACCCTCTGTAGTGGAGTCAACCGTATCCTGCTCCTCCTACTCCAATTCATGCTGAAAAGGCAAACTGAGGGTGTTCTGGCTATCACCCTGTGTACTTTATTCCCCCATTTTCACCTCTTCCACATGCAAAGCATCCACCTTAATTGTGAGCAGCGAGCTTTTGAATAGACACAGAAGTGGGATGGTTATGCTGATAATAGCGTTATCACCGCTCACCATCTGTGTTGATTCCTCAAAGTTTCTTAAAACCTCACAGAAGTAAGGCATCCATGCCCACTCCTTGCTTCTGATTAGTGGAAGCTGACTGGAAAGGCGACGACCATGTTGCAGATGGTATTCTACTACTGCCCTCTGCTGCTCACAAAGCCTAGTCAACATGTGGAACGTGGAGTTCCAGCGCGTGCTCACGTCTCACAACAACCGGTGAGCTGGTAATTTCAAGCACTGCTGCAGCATTGACAGACCGGCTGAAGCTTTCGATGACTTGCGGAAATGTGCACAGAGGCGGCGCACCTTCACCAGTAGCTCAGGTAAATTGGGGTTGGTTTTGAGAAACCGCTGAACCACTAGGTTGAACACTTTGGTACTTCTCGACTCTCCTGGTATTTATGACCCCGGCTTCTCCTGACCTTTCTTTGCTTATCCCTCTGTACTGCGTTGTCCTCTTGGTTTTGACCCGGTCCGTTCACTATCCGTTATTTGTCTTGTCTGTCCTTCCGGCACGTATTCTAAGTTAGGGACTGCCGTCCAGTTGTCCCCTGTCATCAGGACTCGTGAGGCAAGTAGGAAGGGCTAGGGGTGAGGGTGGAGCGCAGTGGTCACTATCCTCCCCCCTGTGTGTGTGTGTGTACGTGACCGTTACAGATTAACAGGCAACCTGTGGCCAGCAGGCTGCCTGTATTTATAGTGGGGAGTGAGGGTCATATGACGTGGCCAGCGTCACATGACCGACAGACCGACCAGTCGAGCACCGAGTGATCAGCTCGGTGCTCAAGGCAGACCTAGGAGCAGGGAGCCTCCCAGCTAGCAAAGCTGCCCTGGGAACGAGGTCAAACACAGATCCTCGCTCCCGAAGCTAAGCAGCAGGTCTGCGGCTGATGGGAGACCGAGTGCGCCGTCGGAACCCCGTTACACAAAGGTCCTAAGGCTCGTATAGCGATGGACGTAACCCTTGGGTCTCTGTTTATTTAGTGCTTTC
Organism: Bufo gargarizans; assembly: GCF_014858855.1. Taxonomy (NCBI): domain Eukaryota; kingdom Metazoa; phylum Chordata; class Amphibia; order Anura; family Bufonidae; genus Bufo; species Bufo gargarizans. Next base: position 325,602,810 of record NC_058083.1, on the reverse strand, counting down.
TGGATTAATATCTGGATAAACTTCTAGCTGATGTCCACTAACTCTTAGCAGAGTTCTGAGCCAGATGTGGACCGCTTCAGCTCAGGGCTGAAGACTGACTACTACTACTTAAGACTAGGCCTGACCTGGGCTATATATATATGGGATGTGTTGTATCCCCCTAGTGGTAGGCTCAGTGTAATAGAATCTAACACACCTGTAGGCAGAGATTATGCATAAAGATGCACTGCAGCATAAAACAGGTTATATAAAGCGTACAAAGCACAACACTACGGTAGTAGAACACTGCATCTGGATGGGCCATAAAATCACTACAGATCACAAGCATTACAACAGTCACATAAATTACAGGTCAATTGGAAGAACATCTCTAGGACTAATCACAAGGATATCACACCTGCAGAAAATAGTATACATTGATGAATATGCAAAGTTCTATACCAGGGGAGATGAAAGCTGCATTATTAGGCTTGTGGAAAGCTGGGTGAAGCAATATTGTCTAAATGCAATGCAGACAATGAGAAGTACTCTTTGCAGCAGGGGTGAAGAAGGGTTAACAACCAGTATTTGGTGTTGGCCAAAATGCATACATCGCGACTGTCAGGGGAAAGGCAGCCTAACATAAAGTCAGCCATGTGTGCCAGAGTTTCCCAACAGACAAGACTTCGCTGTCCTCATCAGGAGGATTACTCTCAATGTCCTCATCCTCTTCTACCCATCCACGATAAATAGATGGAATAAAACTTCCATGGTTACTACCCTCTGTAGTGGAGTCAACCGTATCCTGCTCCTCCTACTCCAATTCATGCTGAAAAGGCAAACTGAGGGTGTTCTGGCTATCACCCTGTGTACTTTCTTCCCCCATTTTCATTCAGACAGGCTGAAGCTTTTGATGACTTGCGGAAATGTGCACAGAGGCGGCGCACCTTCACCAGTAGCTCAGGTAAATTGGGGTTGGTTTTGAGAAACCGCTGAACCACTAGGTTGAACACGTGGACTAGGCATGGTATGTGTGTGAGCTTGCCAAGCTCCAAAGCCGCCACCAAGTTATGGCCATTATCAGACACAACCATGCCTGGTTGTAGGTTGAGTGGCAAGAGCCACAGCTCAGTCTGGTTTCTTATCCCCTGCCACAGCTCTGCGGCGGTGTGCTGTTTGTCACCTAAGCAGATCAGTTTAAGCTTGGCCTGTTGCCGCTTCCCCACTGCAATGTTACACTGCTTCCAGCTACTGATTGATGGCTGACTGGTGCGGCAAGATGATAATTCTATGGGGCCAGGGCTGCGTGAAAAACGCATAATATAGAACATGCTGCGATTTTCACGCAACGCAGAACTGATGCGTGAAAAATAACGCTCATGTACACAGACCCATTGAAATGAATGGGTCAGGATTCAGTGCGGGTGCAATGCGTTCACCTCCCGCATTGCACCCGCGCGGAAATCTCGCCCGTGTGAACTCAGCCTAAGAAAAGTAATGGAACAGACATTACACGCCTCTTCCCACTTGGTATTCAGCTGATCAAAATCAAAACCATAGGAGGGAAAGACTTGTACCCGAAGACCACGTGGAATAAGGTTTTTAGATACATACTGTTCCATAGAAGTCTTGTTCCACTAAATACGCAACCGTTCATGTGAGAGATTCTTGAATAAAATCTTGATATCACGTGTGTTCCTTCGATGATCCACATCCTGTGTGAACTCGCCACCAGAATTAAAAATAGCATCCGCTTGGGACCTCCAAGAGGCTTCCCAAGCTAGGAAATCCATAGTACTGGAACGTCTGCAAAAAGGACAAATTAAAGTGAGTATGCGTACTAGGCCTGTACACCAAGTATCAACACCAAAAAAGAAAAAGGACCAAGCACGACTAACAATATATGTAAACTTTATTACGGTTCCCGAAAACAGGGGAAAATCCGATAAAATACAATAAAAGACAATACATAGGTGGACGAGAGACACACAGGGTGGGAAAGGATCACAAGATGGACGACATGTAAAAACAATTCATGGAGAGGTCATGTGGATACTAAATCATTGATGAATACCCAAATGGAGTACATATTACAATGACCTCAACAAAAATGTGAACAAGATATTGGAGCCAAATACAGTACATAAGTTAAAGTGCCAAGTGCAAAAAATACAATGTACATAGATAATAAAATGAACAATGTAATAAAATAGAAAATTACATAAATACCCAAATAGTGATCCAAAAGAGCCCAAACGCGCGTTTCGCATAAGATTCCTCAGGGGGTGCATGTGCAAGTGATGTCTAAGAAGGTGCCTTTTATATATCAGATATCTAAATTAACAATTAGCAGCGGGGGGGGGGGGGGGGGGGGGGGGGGAAAGAGAAAACACACTTGTCACTTCAGGTTCAAAGGAAAGGAAATGCGGACCGAACCAATATAACTGTATTAAATCAGATGTTGTCTCATAATACTAATCCGACAGGAAAAGAAAGATAGAAAGAGAAAAAGCAAAGACATGTGGGCCGAACGGAGATGATGTGTTTCAAAGGCCATGCCGAGACAAGCACGAAATATGCCGGATATGACGAGATGAGTGTGGAACGGAAAAGCCGATCACATGGCCCGTGGAACGCATACATCTACAGTCCGGAAATCTGAGTGCTGCAATAGACATCAGGCAAAAAGAATATATGTATAATGCAGTAGTTGATGCACCCTTATGAAAAAGTACATAATTGGTGTGTGAATGTGTATAATCAAAAAAATATAATAAAGAAAATAAGAAATGTGTGTAAAGTGAAACGTGATGTGAACCTATGTCCATATAATAATAATAACAAGAGTCTGGGAATGAAGCATGACAACCTGGAGGGGAGATGTGTAACCACCCCCATAAATGTGTATAAAAAAAATGTGAAATAGAAAACAAGAAAAGGGAAAGAAAAAAATAAAGCGGGAAGGGGGGGAGGGGAAGGTGGATGGCAGCCACACCTTCAAGAGGGAGCCATGTGTATATATATATATATTTTTTTTGATTATACACATTCACGCACCAATTATGTACATTTTCATAAGGGTGCATCAACTACTGCATTATACATATACTCTTTTTGCCTGATGTCTGTTGCGGCACTCAGATTTCCAGACTGTAGATGTATGCGTTCCACGGGCCATGAGATCGGGTTTTGCGTTCCACACTCATCTCGTCATATCCGGCATATTTCCTGCTTGTCTCGGCATGGCCTTTGCGAAACGCATCATCTCCGTTCGGCCCACATGTCTTTGCTTTTTCTCTTTCTATATTTATTTTCCTGTCGGATTAGTATTATGAGACAACATCTGATTATATACAGTTATATTGGTTCGGTCCGCATTTCTTCTCCTTTGAACCGGAAGTGACTTAGTGCGTTCCACTGTGGAACACACGCGCTTCACCTCCGTGTGTTTTCTCTTTCCCCCGGCTGCTAATTGTTAATTTAGATATCTGATATATAAAAGGCACCTTCTTAGACATCACTTGCACATACACCCCCTGAGGAAGCTTACGCGAAGCGCGCGTTGGGGCTCTTTTAGATCACTATTTGGATATTTATGTAATTTTCTATTTTATTATATTGTTCATTTTATTGTCCATGTACGTTGTATTTTTTGTACTTATGTACTGTATTTGGCTCCAATATCTTGTTCACATTTTTGGTGAGGTCATTGTAATATGTACTCCATTTGGGTATTCATCAATTATTTAGTACACACTTGACCTCTCCATGTATTGTTTTTACATATCGTCCATCTTGTGATCCTTTCCCACCCTGTGTGTCTCTCGTCCACCTATGAATTGTCTTTTATTGTATTTTATCGGATTTTCCCCTGTTTTTGGAAACCATAATAAAGTTTAAATATATTGTTAGTCGTGCTTTGTCCTTTTTCTTTTTTGGTGTTGATAATCCGTACAGATGTAGTAGGGTTAACACACAACGTCTTAACATAAATTTCTTAACTCATCACATTATCTTGAAACAAAAGCCATTTAAAAAAAATTGCTTAACGCATTTAATTGCATTTAATTTACATAACACGTCTCCTAAAGCAGGTATGTTAATTCTACTACATCCGTATTTCATCCCTTTAAAAATTAATACTTAATACCGGTGTGACAGAAACAAAATCATTGGGTTACATCATACATCTCTACCTCGCTGTGAGTGTGTGTGTGTATATATATATATATATAAAAATGAAAAAATGGGCAGCACTCCAAAGAGTAAAATGTAAGAAAACTTTATTTACCCCAGTGGGAAATGCGTGACGTTTCGGCTCCGAATCAGAACCTTTCTCAAGCTTGAGAAAGGTTCTGATTTGGAGCCGAAACGCTGCGCATTTCCCACTGGGGTAAATAACGTTTTCTTACATTTTACTCTTTGGAGTGCTGCCCATTTTTCCATTTTTGTATTTTTGGAGTGATCCACATTGGGCCTGCTGCACCCACCAGCTTGCATTGAGGACGGTGCTGCCATTGCTTTTTTATTTCTTTATATATATATATATATATATATATATATATATATACAGTACAGACCAAAAGTTTGGACACACCGTCTCATTCAAAGAGTTTTCTTTAGTTTCATGACTATGAAAATGGTAGATTCACACTGAAGGCATCAAAACTATGAATTAACACATGTGGAATTATATACATAACAAAAAAGTGTGAAACAACTGAAAATATGTCATATTCTAGGTTCTTCAAAATAGCCACCTTTTGCTTTGATTACTGCTTTGCACACTCTTGGCATTCTCTTGATGAGCTTCAAGAGGTAGTTACCTGAAATGGGTTTCACTTCACAGGTGTGCCCTGTGAGGTTTAATAAGTGGGATTTCTTGCCTTATAAATGGGGTTGGGACCATCAGTTGCGTTGTGGAGAAGTCAGGTGGATACACAGCTGATAGTCCTACTGAATAGACTGTTCGAATTTGTATTATGGCAAGAAATAAGCAGCTAAGTAAAGAAAAACAAGTGGCCATCATTACTTTAAGAAATGAAGGTCAGTCAGTCCGAAAAATTGGGAAAACTTTGAAAGTGTCCCCAAGTGCAGTCACAAAAACCATCAAGCGCTACAAAGAAACTGTCTCACATGCGGACCGCCCCAGGAAAGGAAGACCAAGAGTCACCTCTGCTGCGGAGGATAAGTTCATCCGAGTCACCAGCCTCAGAAATCCCAGGTTAACAGAAGCTCAGATTAGAGACCAGGTCAATGCCACACAGAGTTCTAGCAGCAGACACATCTCTAGAACAACTGTTAAGAGGAGACCTGTGTGAATCAGGTCTTCATGGTAGAATATCTGCTAGGAAACCACTGCTAAGGACAGCCAACAAGCAGAAGAGACTTGTTTGGGCTAAAGAACACAAGGAATGGACATTAGACCAGTGGAAATCTGTGCTTTGGTCTGATGAGTCCAAATTTGAGATCTTTGGTTCCAACCACCGCGTCTTTGTGCGACGCAGAAAAGGTGAACGGATGGACTCTACATGCCTGGTTCCCACCGTGAAGCATGGAGGAGGAGGTGTGATGGTGTGGGGGTGCTTTGATGGTGACACTGTTGGGGATTTATTCAAAATTGAAGGTATACTGAACCAGCATGGCTACCACAGCATCATGCAGCGGCATGCTATTCCATCCGGTTTGCGTTTCGTTGGACCATCATTTATTTTTCAATAGGACAATGACCCCAAACACACCTCCAGGCTGTCTAAGGGCTATTTGACCATGAAGGAGAGTGATGGGGTGCTGCGCCAGATGACCTGGCCTCCACAGTCACCGGACCCGAACCCAATCGAGATGGTTTGGGGTGAGCTGGACCGCAGAGTGAAGGCAAAAGGGCCAACAAGTGCTAAGCATCTCTGGGAACTCCTTCAAGACTGTTGGAAGACCATTTCAGGTGACTACCCCTTGAAGCTCATCAAGAGAATGCCAAGAGTGTGCAAAGCAGTAATCAAAGCAAAAGGTGGCTACTTTGAAGAACCTAGAATATGACATATTTTCAGTTGTTTCATACTTTTTTGATAAGTATATAATTCCACATGTGTTAATTCATAGTTTTGATGCCTTCAGTGTGAATCTACAATTTTCATAGTCATGAAAATAAAGAAAACTCTTTGAATGAGAAGGTGTGTCTAAACTTTTGGTCTGTACTGTACATAAACTGCAAACATCATTCAGTATTCCGGTGAAATGCCCCGTCCATTACATACATCCCCCACTTAATTTGCATAGGATTATAAAATATATATATATATATATATATATATATATATATATATAGTAGGAAGGCGCAAGGGGCCATTATTGATGGAAGGTATGTGTCATTGAGATTCCTGGCCTCGGTAAGAGCAGTTAGTTTTAAGTGTCAGTGGCAGGTAGTGCTGACTGACACTGTTTTGTTGTTAGTATGGCTGTAAAGCTGATCGGGGCCGGCTCTTACTGGGAGTAGCCAAAGTGCTGGGTGGGTGGCTGCTCCCCACGCTCCAGGCCGGATCTTTTTTCGCCTATATAAAACCCAGCCAGCAGTCTCAGCTGGGTGTGGTTTTTTCTCCATCTGACAGAGATGCTGGGGAGTCTCTGTGTTTTGGGACCTGTGAATTTGTGCTGTGCTAAAGGGCTGAGAGACGCATGCTGGGAAACAGGCCCCTAAAGCCTGCTGTGGACTGTGGATGGAAAACTGCTAACCAGGTGAAGATTTTGTTCTATGGACATTCCATGGTGTGAACAAACATCAAGACTGTAAACAGTCATTTTGTCATTTATTTTTCCTTATGTGTGAATAAACACCAAACTTAAGTTAAAGACTTTGTGATTGCCTCTATACTGCGTCCCCTAGCCTGTCTACCAGAGCAAAACCCCACAATTGGTGTCGGATGCAGGAAAATGCAGTGAGGCAGGCCTGAGGGCCGAAAAGTTGGTTTTTTTCCCCAGGCACAAGGGCATGTCCTACATTAAGCCGGCAAGGTTACTACCCGTTTCCACTGACAAAATGGAGGCGGTCGTGAAGTCTAACTTGTAGCAGCGGGAGGCTAACAAGCAGCAGCAGGAAACTAACCAGCTACTATTACAACATGTCATGGTGTTGCAAGCGGCCGGAGTGTTCCAGAACCTCCACGATGCCCGGAAAGCTGTCCTTTTAGCGATCCCTAAGCTGTCCCCCTCGGATGACGTCGAGACCTATATGGCGATGTTCAAAAAGGTGGCCGTGAGGGAGAAGTTACCCCGAGACCAGAGGGCTGAGGTAGTCGCTCCATTCCTGGCGTCTGGGCCCCAGCAAGTGTTTTTTGATCTTCCCAATGATCAAGGTGAGATCCTGGTGAGACTGGGGGTGAATGTATTGGTCTGGGCTCAGCGGGTGCACCAGTGGGGATATAACTCGGCTGAACCCACCAGACCACAATATTATGACCTGCTACACCGGTTTCAGAAATGGCTGCAGCCTGACATATTGACTCCTACTGCTTTGCTGGACCGTATGTTGGCGGATGTATTTTGGAGGGCTTTGCTGTACCCTCTTCAGCACTGGATCAGCCAGGTGTCTCCTGGTAATGCCTTAGAGATGGTCAATCTGGTGGAGCGCTACGAGGCCACCAGAAATCTGCAGGGGGGTTCTTTTGGGAGGGGTCCCGTTAAGCCACGAAAACCTCCAACCCAGACCCAGCGCCCGGTGCCAGCCAAACCCACCCAGGACGCATCCCCTGCAGATGCAGCACCGATGTCAAGCTCCTGGACACATAAAAGCAGACTGTCCCCATCGGGGTGAACCCATGGATACCAACTTTGGCTACCGCCACTCATTGTATGCCAGGAAGCTGTGTGCCACAGGTACCTCCGAGACTATAGACAATAGCCACCTGTGCCAGGTGGAAGTGGGGGACACTCTGGTGGTGGCACTGCTGGATTCAGGGAGCCTGGTGTCCCTGGTAAGAGCTGCCCTGGTGTGACCCTCGAGTATACTGTCGAGTATAGGGTCAGCGTTGTGTGCATTCATGGGGACTTAAAGAACTATCCCACCGCCCTAGTATCTATATCAACGGTGGCCAGCAGGTGGACTCATGAGGTGGCCATAAAATTACTGTAAGAACTAATAACTGGGAGAGACTACTTTGGTTTCCCGGCACTATGGCCGGACACAAAAGTTACCAATACTGTGAGACAGATGTGACCCTAGCAGAGTGGCCCGGCTTATGGGGGAGACCAGAACCCTGGGAACCTGAGACCGAATGGCCAGCGGTAGGTTGACCGCCACTTCGGTGGAAGAGGGGGAGACAACCTCGCTAAGTGTGATGGTGGGAGACATGGAGGACTTGCCACCAGGTCCAGAGCTAGCCGACCTCAATGTCTCCGGGGATAATTTTGGTACTGCACAACATCGGGACCCAACCCTATCCCGAGCCTGGGATAATGTATTAATAATAGATGGCGAACCACAACAACCGGGGGCAGAGGCGGTGTTTCCCCATTTTGTGGTTCATCAAGAGATGTTATATCGAGTAAACCAGCTGCGAGGTGAATCCAATGAACAGTTGGTGGTGCCCCAGGCTTATCACAAACTCGTTTTAAGAGTCAGCCCACCTGCATGTTCTCGGGGGTCATCCGGAAAATGCCAAAAACGCAGGACCGGATTCTACAGCGGTTTTACTGGCCCAGTGTGTTCAGAGGTAAAAGATTATTGTAAGTTTTGCCCAACCTGCCAGATAACTAGCCCCCAGCCACGATTCTGTAGTCCCCTGGTACCCCTCCCGATTATCGAGGTCTCGTTTGAGCGAATCGATATGGATCTCGTAGGCCCGGTACCGAAGTCTGCTAGAGGACACCAACACATCTTGGTTGTCCTCGACTATGCCACTTGGTACCCGGAGGCAGTGCCACTGCGGCATACACCAGCCAAACTCATAGCTAAGGAGTTAATGGAGATGTTTTCTTGTGTGGGTCTGCCTAAGGAGGTTCTGACTGACCAAGGGACCCGGTTTATGTCCAAGGTCATTAGGGAACTCTTTAAGTTGCTCCACATAAAACAGCTACAGACGTCCGAGTATCATCTGCAAACGGATGGCGTGGTAGAGAGGTTTAATCAAACATTAAAAAAATATGCTAGAAAGAGTGGTCTCTAAGGATGGGAGGGACTGGGACCTTCTTCTGCCCTATCTCATGTTCGCAGTGTGAGAGGTGCCCCAGGCCTCTACTGGGTTCTCGCCCTTTGAACTGCTATACAGCAGACACCCTTGCGGTCAGTTGGATGTGGCCAAAGAGGCGTGGGAAGAACAACCCACACCGCACAGAAGTGTTGTTGATTACGTCACCCAGATGCAAGGACGGATGGAAACAATTTTACCTCTGGTTAAGGAGCATATTGAGGCAGCGCAGCAAGCCCAGAGTTGGATCTATAATCGGCAGGCTCGGGTCTGGACCTTTAACCCGGGTGATCGGGTATTGGTTCTGGTACCAACCGTAGACAGTAAGTTCCTAGCTAAGTGGGGGCCCTACGAGGTGCTTGAAAAAATTGGAGAGGTAGATTACAAGGTACACCTGTCAGGGAGGCGAAAGCCGGAGCAGGTGTACTATGTGAATCTGCTCAAACCCTGGAAAGATAGGTAAACTTGTACGGAAGACAACCCACGACCAGTGTTCCTAGGGGAAGCGGTTTAGGCCCCTCTGTCTGAAACAAGGGAAGCGGCTGCCACAGTGAAAATTGATGACAGCCTCTCCTCTAAACAGGCTCAGGAGGCCAGTGAGTTTATTAGTCAGAACACGGATAGATGTATTCTCGGACCTCCCTGGACACACTTCCATAGTCCGACATGACATTATCACTGAGCCTCAGGCAAAAGTCCGGTTAAAACCATACAGGGTACCCAAGGCTCAGCGACAAGCAATCGCGAAGGAAGTGCATCTAATGCTCCAGCTAGGTGTCATCGAGGAGTCAAAAAGTGAATAGGCCAGTCCAATAGTCTTAATACCCAAGCCGGACGGGACATTGCGCTTCTGTAACGACTTCTGAAAACTGAATAAGGTGTCCAAGTTTGACGCATATCCCATGCCCCTAGTGCATGAGCTTAAGAAGATGGGCAAAGCCCGGTATTTTTCAGTTTTGGACATCACCAAAGGGTACTGGCAGGTACCCTTGACGGAGGCTGCCAAGGAAAAAAATGGCTTTCATCACACCAGAGGGGCTGTATCAGTACAAGGTATTACCCTTTGGTCTACATGGCGGTCCCGCCATGTTTCAAAGGCTAATGGACATTGTACTCCGTCTACATCGTCTGTACGCTTTGGCGTACCTGGACGATATCGTTATCCACAGCACCGACTGGAAAAGTCACCTTCCTAAAGTACAGGCTGTAGTGGACTCCCTTAGGAAGGCTGGCTTAACCTCTAACCCAAAAAAGTTTGCGATAGGGTTAGAAGAGACCCTGGGGTATGTAATTGGGTGCGGAATTATTAAACCTCAGGTGAAAAAAATTTAGGGAATTAGGGATTGTCCCTGACCTGTCACTACTCGGCAAGTAAAGTCACCGCACCATTGACAGGCCTTTTTGAAGGGATGTAAGTCAGTGACGGTTCAGTAGAATGAGCAGGCGGAAAAGGCTTTCTCCGCTTTAAAGTCTGCCCTGTGTGGGTCCCCGGTATTGGTGACGCCTGACTTCAAGAGGGAGTTTGTGGTACAGACTGATGCCTTTGAAGTAGGCCTCAGAGCTGTACTCTTTCAGGACATCAATGGGGAGAAACATCCTGTTGTTTTCCTGAGCCGGAAAACTTACCCCAGCCGAGACTAGGTACAGTATAGTGGAGAGGGAGTGCCTTGCCATCAAGTGGGCACTCGAGTCTCTACACTATTATCTGGTGACCGACCACTCCCCTCTCAAGTGGATGAGCCAAGCCAAAGAGAGGAATGCTCAGGTCACCAGGTGGTTCTTATCTTTACAAAACTTCAAGTTTTCCATTTAACATAAGGCAAGCAGGTTACAGGGAAATGCAGATGCCCTGTCCCGGATACACTGTCTGGCGGGTGTTCACCCCCTCAGGGTTGAACAAAAGAGGGAGGTATGAAGGAAGGCGCAAGGGCCCATCATTGATGGAAGGTATGTGTCACTGATATTTCTGGCCTCGGTGAGGTAAGAGCCGGTAGTTTTAAGTGTCAGCGGCAGCTAGTGCTGACTGACACTGTTTTGTTGTTAGTATGGCTGTAAAGCCGATCCTGGCCGGCTCTTACTGGGAGTATCCAAAGTGCTGGGTGGGTGGCTGCTCCCCACGCTCCAGGCCGGGTCTTTTTTGGCCTATATAAAACCCAGCCAGCAGTTTCAGCTGGGTGTGTTTTTTTTTTCTCCATCTGACAGAGAAGCTGGGGAGTCTCTGTGTTCTGGGACCTGTGAATTTGTGCCGTGCTAAAGGGCTGACAGCCGCATGCCAGGAAACAGGCCCCTAAAGCCTGCTGTGGACTGCGGATGGAAAACTGCTAACCAGGTGAAGATTTTGTTCTATGGACATTGCATGGTGTGATCAAACACCAAGACTGTGAACGGTCATTTTGTTTCTCCTTATGTGTGGATAAACACCGAACTGTTTAAGTTAAAGACTTTGTGATTGCCTCTATACTGCATCTGCTAGCCTGTCTGCCAGAGCAAAACCCCACAATATATATATATATATATATATATATATACACACACACACACACACACCAGTAAATTAACCTCATAAACCACGAATTAAATGCAATATGAAAGGTAAGATAGTAAAAGGGGTAAGGTAAGGGAGATCATGATGTTAGTGGTGTAAAATGATGATTTTACGTGAAAGACTTCCTTTAACCACTGAATAGACCAGCGATAAACTCTGCCTAAATAGCATATAAAAATCTAGTCAGCTCGCCACCTATCGGCAAGCAACTTTACCCCTCATTCTAATAAAAAAGTGACCGTGGCAACTAAATCAACTAGGAGGGAGGGCTGGCTGGCAGCAGATCTTCAAAATGCAGCTTAGCAAACAGTATAACGCAGGCAGACACAACAAATTGTATACGTAACATAACACCATCCAATAACCCCTTATCTAATTCCCGAACTGTTGCTTGGTTTCCCTAAACGTCAATAACCCAGCCACAATACCCTATAGGGCACTTTCCTAACAAATCCCATGTTACTTCATCCTACCTTGTAACTTAGGCTAGTTTTACCCATCTGTAACACTGGTTTTGGCATGTTATTTAAGACCAAAATGAGGCAAATACGCCATGTGGATAATCATAATCCCATGCAGATCCTTCCATATAGGAATTTCTTGATCTTTACCTTTGTTATGATTTATGAGTTGTTTGTCTAAATTCTTAACATTCTGTGATTACAGGTCTTCCCGTTCCATCTGTCAGACACTAAAGACCCCAAAAGGATCTTAACATGGTGGAGGTCTTCATGGATGAGGAGGAGTCAGAGAAGCAGGCGGAGGGAGAGCTGCCCGGACCCTCCAATAATGTAGTGGCCCCTTCCCCACCTGATGTGGGCGAAATGTCAGAGGTAGAGGCAGAGCAGCCAGGACCCTCAGATAATATAGCAGCCCCTACCCCACCTGATGTGGGCGAAATGTTGGAGGTAGAGTCTGAGCAGCCCTGACCCTCCCAGCCATGGGATTCCTTTCCCCCACCTCAAAAAGAGAAGGAGGATGTCTACACCCCCACCAGGAAGGTAAATATGTGCACACATCAAAATAATTTGGTATACATAACATATTCACAAACATCCCACGATCCCCCCACCACCGTGCATCTCCGGAACTGTAATGCACATGTGTAAGGAATCCTAACAATAGCAGCCCTTAGTTAACATGTCTGCTTGTTTAGCTGTTTAACACGCCCCCTGAAGAAGCAAGGCGAAACGCCCGTTGGGTTGGTGCCATTATCCCCTCTCCACTCCAGGTCAGTATTTGCTTATTTCATGCCTCCATCTTCCATTAGCCATTTTTGCACCTAGGATTTTGCATGCAAAGTTGTACTTGGAGTATGCCCTATAGAAACTCCATGCCTAGTTAATATGCAATGGAACCAAGTGGGTATGGGAAGATGTTATGGCATGAGGTCAAGGTATGAGATATGTGAGCTATTTCTATTTCTATGTGTTTAGTACACAATATTTTTACAGTCCTGATCAAAAGTTTAAGACCACTTGAAAAATGGCAAAAAATCATATTTAGCATGGCTGGATCTTAACAAGGTTCCAAGTAGAGCTTCAACATGCAACAAGAAGAAATGGGAGTGAGACAAAACATTTTTCAGCAAATTCACTTCAAAGTACTAACAAATACATACAAGGCCATCCATAACCTGTCCCCTCCCTACATCTCTGAGCTACTTTCACGATACACCCCCACACGCACTCTCCGATCCTCACAAGACCTCCTTCTCTCCTCTCCTCTTATTGCCCCTTCCCACAATCGACTCCAAGATTTCTCCCGTGCATCCGCCATACTCTGGAACTCGCTACCCCAACATATCAGACTCTCACCTACAGTGGAATCCTGAAAACCCACCTCTTCAGACAGGCCTACAACCAGTGACCCTGCTGCCTCTATACCGCTGCCTCTCCCATACCATGTAGATTGTAAGCCCTCACGGGCAGGGCCCTCTCTCCTTCTGTACCAGTTTGTAACCCGTCTTGTTTATGATTAGTGCAATTGTCTGTATTATGTAAGTATACCTCTTCTCATATGTACAGCGCTATGGAATGAATGGCGCTTTAATAATAAATAATAATAATATGTTAAGGAATTGTAGATGATAAACTAGAAAGTGACTTGACATGCCTAGTTTCATTGCAAAGTTTGATATATGCTAGGAAACTTGATTTAAAGAAAGGCCAGGATAAAATTTATTTGTTTAAGGATACTTTGAAGAGACTAAAGATTATCAGGAAATTGTTTAATTTGCTTATAGGTTCTGATTTGGCCTTGAGAAATAATCAAACATCAGGCTTCATATATAAAAAGTAGTTATGGACAAGCTTGGAAGGAAAGAGAGTGAAGTTAATGAGGGACTTGATAAATGAAGCAGAAATTAAAACCTTCTCTGAGGCCCAATTATCTTTCCGTATTGAGTGCACATTTTAACTACCATTTATTTTTGGGAACAAAGTTAGGCTAGTTTCACACTAGCGTTCGGCTGTCCGCTCGTGAGCTCCGTTTGAAGGGGCTCACGAGCGGACCCGAACGCTTCCGTCCAGCCCTGATGCAGTCTGAATGGATGCGGATCCGCTGAGACTGCATCAGTCTGGCGGCGTTCAGCCTCCACTCCGCTCAGCAGGCGGACACCTGAACGCTGCTTGCAGCGTTCGGGTGTCCGCCTGGCCGTGCGGAGGCGTGCGGATCCGTCCAGACTTACAATGTCAGTCAATGGGGACGCATCCGTTTGAAGATGCCACAATATGGCTCAATCTTCAAACGGATCCGTCCCCCATTGACTTTCAATGTAAAAGTCTGGACGGATCCGCTCAGGCTAATTTCACACTTAGCCATTTTTTGTCAATCTAATGTAGACGGATCCGTTCTGAACGGAGCCACCATCTGCATTAATATGAGCGGATCCGTTCAGAACGGATCCGATCGAACTCTAGTGTGAAAGTAGCCTTAGTATTTAAACAGACTAGGGAACCTTATGATGCCTTGTGAGGGTAATTTCAATCATCTGATGATCATGACAAGAAATAAACATAGGATAATATACATATATACTAGCAGAAGGACCCGGCTTTGCACGGGTATATTTCATCTATTTCATTTAAAGGGGTTATCCCACCTTAGACAATGGGGGCATATCGCAAGGATATGCCCCCATTGTCTGATAGGTGCGGGTCCCACCTCTGGCACCCGCACCTACAACGAGAACGGAGCCGGGGAGAGTTGTGGCTGGAGGACCCCGGGTTTCCCAGGGTCCGACCACCACCAGGCACAGCTCCCCGCCTCTCCCATTGAAGTGAATGGGAGCGCATTGCACATGCGCAGCCAACGCTCCCATTCATTTCTATGGGGCCGACGGAAATAGCCGAGCCAGCGCTCGGCTATTTTCGGCGGCTCCATAGAAATGAACGGAGGGCGGCTGCGCATGCGCAGTGCGCCCTCCTCCACTTTCTCTGCTCAGTTCTCCTTATAGGTGCGGGTCCCAGCGGTGGGACAGTATCCACAATAACAGTGACATCTACAGTACCCCGCCCCTTCAACAGTGACCTCCAAAGTGGCCGCCCATTTATTAGTGACCTCCACAGTACCCCGTTTCGTTAAGGCTACTTTCACACTAGCGTTCATAGGTCCGTTCGTGAGCTCCGTTTGAAGGAGCTCACGAGCGGACCCGAACGCCTCCGTCCAGCCCTGATGCAGTCTGAATGGAGCGGATCCGCTCAGACTGCATCAGTCTGGCGGCGTTCAGCCTCCGCTCCGCTCGCCTCCGCACGGACAGGCGGACAGCTGAACGCTGCTTGCAGCGTTCAGCTGTCCGCCTGGCCGTGCGGAGGCGAGCGGATCCGTCCAGACTTACAATGTAAGTCAATGGGAACGGATCCGCTTGAAGATGACACCATATGGCTCAATCTTCAAGCGGATCCGTCCCCCATTGACTTTACATTGAAAGTCTGAACGGATCCGCTCAGGCTACTTTCACACTTAGAATTTTTTCTAAGTTATTAATGCAGACGGATCCGTACTGAACGGAGCCTCCGTCTGCATTAATATGATCGGATCCGTTCAGAACGGATCCGATCGAACGCTAGTGTGAAAGTAGCCTAACAGTGATTTCCACAATAACCCACCCCCTTAACAATGATCTCTACAGAGCTCTGTTCCCCCTAAAATTTGACCTCCACAACACACCGCCCCCTTAACAGTGACCTCTACACCACCCCGCCCCTTAACACTGACCTCCATAGCGGACTGCCCCCTTAACTGTGGCCTCCACAGTTCCCTGTCTCCTTAACAGAGACCTCCACCGTGCCAGCCCCTTTAACAGTGACCTTCACAGCATCCCGCCCCCTTAACAGTGACCTCCACAGCAGCCCAACCCTTTAACAGTGACCTCCACATCGGCAGCCCCTTTATTAGAGACCTCCACAGTAACCCATTTCCTTAACAGTGATTTCCACAACACCCCAGCTCACTCTCAGATAGCAGCACTGTGCTGTGTGAGCATAAGCTGCACCGCTGCAGCTGACAGAAGTTGTTTTTTACCTTAATTTGTTCAATCCCCGTCGGCCGCGGAGTGGGAGGGGCGTGGCTTAGTGAGACCTGGGGCAGGGTTTTTAAGTCCGTCTTTTGAGGGTGGCCTGAATGTCCACCCTACCTGCCCCTGAACTGAGACCTCCACAGCACTCTGCTCCATTAACAATGTCATCCACAGCACCCTGCCCCTTTAAAGCTGACCTGCAGCAGTGAAAAAAAAAGGGCTGGGTTGTTATGGAAACCTGGTGTAAAACTGTGTGTATGTGGAGACTAAGGACCTGCAAGCTTCTATTGACCGATAAGGGTCATGTAAAAAGAAAGTTGGCTAATGCAGGTCATTTTTGGGGAATATATGCGTCCTAAAGAGCTGTGACCCCCACAAGATTTCTTTCCAGGTAGCAAGGGATGTGTATACCAAGCACTATTAGGTTGTGTGGATTTTCCTCTATCTGACAGTGAAGCTGTGGAGTCCTCTAGGCTGAAGACTGCAAACAGGTGTGCAGGCCGCCTGGAAGCCTGCCAGTGAACTTTTCTGCGGCTGAGCTTTCAGGCAGGTGTGAACCGACACCTAGGATTCCAGGTGAACATTATTTTGTTTTTGCTGTGTGTGAACAAGCACCAAGACTTGCAAGATAAAATGAGATGAAAGGTCCAGCTTCTAAAATATAAACTTTTATTCCAAGCTGTAAAATTTCCATACACAGGAGAAACAGTACACGGTCTACGCGTTTCGGACCTAATGATTACAGTCCTTATTCATGACAAATGTACCTTAAAATCCCACTCCATAAAAACCCACATTCGACCAATCCAAACCAAGGAACGGGTCATGTGGTTTATCGGGGGAGGGAAATAAAGGGGTCAAACACAATTCCCATCAAAAGTTTAACTCTATACTTGCAGACAAAAAAAGAAAGAAAAATCCCCAAACTCATATATAAATAGATAACAATCAATAAATAAAATAAGTAACACAGCAGAACAGTATATTACTAGTATTGTAAGATTAAATCATGTTTTTTATTCAGGCCCGTGGGAGAACAAGTTCCCAGTTCATACATCCAAAAAGCCTCTCGGCTGAGAAGCTTTTTCCTATGATCTCTGCCTCTAACAGGTGCATTAACCCTTTCTATACCCTGAACAATCAAATTGGATGTGCTGCCTTGATGTACTACCACAAAATGTATACTTAATGCAGACACATTCCGCGTTTTATGATGTGATATATCAGATATATGTTTACGTACTCTTGTTTTGATTGAATTTGTGGAGCAACCCACATATTAAAGATTGCAAGTTGTACATGTAATAAGATAAACAGCGTATTTCGTATTTAAATATTATTTAATATTATAAATACTATTATTGGCCGCAGAAGTATAAGTTCTATTAATAAACATATGATTGCAGCAAATACATCTATTCTGACCACACTTGTAGCAACCTTAATGTTTTAACCAAGAAAGTTTTTTGTTAGGGTGTTCCCGAAACAAACTCGGGCTGAGCATTTGACCTAGATTGGGTGCTTTACGGGCCACACATCTAATTCCATCAGCCACTATCGCACTCCAATCTATGTCAAAATTCAGAACAGGCCAGTGGCGCTTTACTATTTTACATATATCTTGATATTCCTCACTATATTGTGTGGTAAAAGTGACTTGTCTGTGTTTAGATTCTTTAATACATTGTTTATTTTGCTTTTTTGATGGTGTTTCATTAGGGAAGACTAGAACGTCTGTCTCGGTAAAACGCCCAATCTATCGCCCCCTGTACAGACTGTGCGGCATATTTTCTCTGGCATAATCCACTCTTAATATTCTCTGCCTCCGATAAAAAAGTATCTCTGCCAGAGCAGTTCCGTCTCGCCCTAATTAGTTCCCCTTTAGGTATGTTACGTGTAACGTGTACTGGATGGCATGATGTTGCTAATAAGGTGGTATTACCCTGTCTCTTTTCTATATGTTATGGAACATACTTTTGAGCTCGAATTATCCCCCATTAACCTCAGCTCCAAAAAGGAGATAGTGCTGGCATCAAAATGCAAGCTAAACGAAAGGGAACTCAAGCAGCTGTTGAGATAATTTTTAAGGCCCGGTATATGTAAATTGTCCCCTGACCAAACAAACAGCAAATCATGGGAGTAAGGGTTAGAATCGGCAAACAGAATTTTTTTTTCACACTCTGCCATGTAGATGTTGACTATAGATGGAGAAAATTTAGCTCCTATCGACACTCCAGAGACTTGTAAGTAAAATTGATCATTAAACATAAAATAATTATGGCGCATAAGTAAATCCACAGACATACAAATAAATTCTTGGAGTGTCGATGTATAGTTACTATATACCTGAAGGAACCATTGAAGGGCTACCAAAGCTTGATCATGTGGTATGTTGGTATATAAGGATACTACATGAGCAGTAATCCAAATATAACCACTATTTCACAGAAAATCTGTGAAAGATTGCAAAACCCTTCTAGTATCTTTAATATAACCTGGAATGGATGGAACAAGAGGCTGAATAAGGGAGTCCACCCACTCACAGAATCTCTCAGAATAGGCACCGATCCCGGCAACAATTGGTCTCATGGGTGGTGGGAATCCCTGCTTGTGCACCTTCGGTAATGAGTGGAAAATAGCATTGACTGGATATTTAACATGTTGGTAAGGCTGATTAGTTAGCCTGCATTTGTGGGCGGGGTGGAGGCTCTTCATATACGAGCCACAGCCTCACTCACAGGCGTGTGTTCTCAGGTGCACAGGCCGCATGTTACCTTGTCCGTCCAGGTTCAGCCACGGCTGATACTATATGTTTTTGTCTTGTTACCTGGATCGCTCAGGCTGAGTTAAATGTTGTATGTCACCTGGATTGCCCAGGTTCAGCCACTGCAGATACCGGCTATGTCATTTGTCTTGTTACCTGGATCACCCAGGCCGAGTTACATGTTATGTGTTACCTGGATCGCCCAGGCCGCGTTAAATGTTGTATGCCTCCCGGATCGCCCAGGCCGAGTTAGGGTCCATTCACACGTCCGTTGTTTCTTTCCTGATCTGTTTAGTTTTTTGCGCAACAGATCTGGACCAGATCTGGACCCATTCATTTTCAATGGGTCCTGAAAAAAAATCTGACATTGTGCTGTCCGATTTTTTTCAGGACCCATTGAAAATGAATGGGTCCAGATCTGGTCCAGATCTGTTCCGCAAAAAACGGAACAGATCAGGAAAGAAACAACGGACGTGTGAATGGACCCTTACATGTTATGTGTTACCTGGATCGCCCAGGCCGAGTTACATGTTATGTGTTACCTGGATCGCCCAGGCCGAGTTACATGTTGTATGCCTCCTGGATCGCCCAGGCCGAGTTACATGTTGTGTGTCACCTGGATCGCCCAGGCCGAGTTACATGTTATGTGTTACCTGGATCGCCCAGGCCGCGTTAAATGTTGTATGCCTCCCGGATCGCCCAGGCCAAGTTACATGTTATGTGTTACCTGGATCGCCCAGGCCGAGTTACATGTTATGTGTTACCTGGATCGCCCAGGCCGAGTTACATGTTGTATGCCTCCTGGATCGCCCAGGCCGAGTTACATGTTATGTGTTACCTGGATCGCCTAGGCCGAGTTACATGTTATGTGTTACCTGGATCGCCCAGGCCGAGTTACATGTTATGTGTTACCTGGATCGCCCAGGCCGAGTTACATGTTGTATGCCTCCTGGATCGCCCAGGCCGAGTTACATGTTATGTGTTACCTGGATCGCCCAGGCCGCGTTAAATGTTGTATGCCTCCTGGATCGCCCAGGCCAAGTTACATGTTATGTGTTACCTGGATCGCCCAGGCCGAGTTACATGTTATGTGTTACCTGGATCGCCCAGGCCGAGTTACATGTTGTATGCCTCCTGGATCGCCCAGGCCGAGTTAAATGTTGTGTGTCACCTGGATCTTCCAGGCCGCGTTAAATGTTGTATGTCACCTGGATCGTCCAGGCCGCGTTAAATGTTGTATGTCACCTGGATCGCCCAGGCCGCGTTAAATGTTGTCACCTGGATCGTCCAGGCCATGTTAAATGTTGTATGTCACCTGGATCGCCCAGGTTCAGCTAGTGCAGATACCATGCTATGTCATTTGTCTTGTTACCTGGATCGCCCAGGACAAGCTAAATGTTGGGTGACAATTGGACCGTCAGGTTCAGCCGCTGCTGACACTCCGCTATATGTCATGTTTTGTTGTTAGAATAAGTCTCTGCCATACCCCACTCTATCGGTATATCGGGTTCACTCTACTCGCACCCAGAGCTGCGCTCACACGTCCTATACTACTACAGGTTCTTTCCAGGCCCATTTCAAGAACTGCATTCATGTCGCTGTTACATCTATGTTATGCTCCGTTCACAACCAGAGCTGCGTTTATACCAAATTTCATGCTCTGCTTATACCCGGAGTTGTGATCACACTTCTACTGCTACACCAGGTCATATACCCCACTCACCAAAGCCGCTTTCCATGTCTGCTGTCACATCAAGTTAATATTGCGTCCGCATGTCTGCTTTTACATCTTGTCCTATACTCCACTCACTACTAGAGCTGCGTTCACGTGTCTGCTTTCGCATCACGTCAATACTCTGCTCACTTTCAAATTGCATTCATACGTCTGCTTATACCATGCTTTTCATGCGCTACCCATACTCGGAGCTGCGCCCATTCCATGTTTTTTAGGTACCACTCCCATCCAAAGCTCCATTCACCCATTTGTTGTTACATCATGTTGTACTCTGCTTCTGTAGTGTCCCACTAGGTAGGGGTGGACACTACACAAGGGTCAATTGGTGTGCGCGTTACTCCTACTCACAAGGGACAGAAATGTTATATTTAATTGTGCATTTAATGTATGTTCTAATGTGTTTTTACATGCAATGTTTCCCCTGTATGATGCAATAGCAGGCCTAGTTGGGTGTAGTTAGACATCCCAGACACTAGAGGGAGCTAGGGAGCCCCTAGTATAAAAGTCGAGGCCCAGACAGGGAGAGTTAGTGCAGAGTCAGGAGTCTGAGAAGACAGAAGTGAGAAGGTACCAGCCCAGGATATGCTGAGGGCCTCCTCCTGACATGCAGCTTGATAGCCCTGGCTGCTAGCTATGACCAGGAGGCTAGTGAGGAGACCTAGCCTGCCTGACGCCAAGAGAGCCTTAGTTAGCTCTGAAGTCACCCCAGTAGCAGGACAGAACCTCCTGGGAGAAACCCACAGTCATTCACCAGACAAGTAAGGATATCACAGGGAAAGATAAGTAACCCTGATGGGCAGATGCATTAGAAAGTAAAGCAAGGATTTAATTAATACCAGAGGAAGAGATATTTACCAAGGATTTAAGCCACCATTTAGGCATCCGGGCCTTGGGATAGAAAGCCAGACAGGAGTTCTAGAAAGAACAGTGTACACTATTTCTGAGGAAAGGTACAACCTGATTCTGAGTGTATTGTGGATTTACCCTCTGAGTATCTTGCATAATCAATACCTTTTTGCATAATCAACACCATTTTGTGGAGTAAGCCTGCTTG
The DNA here is from genome assembly GCF_014858855.1 of Bufo gargarizans. Taxonomy (NCBI): domain Eukaryota; kingdom Metazoa; phylum Chordata; class Amphibia; order Anura; family Bufonidae; genus Bufo; species Bufo gargarizans. The sequence goes on along the minus strand of NC_058083.1, from coordinate 325,581,035 downwards.
TAACGCTGTGAACTAAGAGACTGTGTTACCACCTGTATATACAAAGTTGGACTGTTAAGTAAAGCAACGTTTGGTTCACTACACCACCTGTGTACCTCACTTATTCCAACTATCAACCGGTGTGCCACCGTCAAAGGCACTGGCGTCACGAACCTTAAAGGGACCTAGCCCCAGGCACTTAAAATACCCGTAACATCCAGGGCACCTCATCCACCATCAGGCCTGGTCCCTACATGCAGAGTGTGCCCCAGAGGAACCGTGTCTGCCTCTCTTTCACTGCCACATGCCTGCCCAGGGTTCTCCAATACAGTGAGCAACCCTCGATTGCCCATAACCGTGACCTCACTTCGCTATATCCTGCAGGTCTGGCTGGTTGCATAAATTGGCGTCACGAACAGGATACGAACATTCCTGCGCCATTGCGGATACAAAAACTGAGTGCTGTAAATTGCCTTAAAGTGACAAGCCCTAATTGCTTTATTGAAAAATTGCTGGGCCAAAGTGAACTGTGATAATTGCGGTGTGAAGATTGTATTGTATGGACTGTTTTCTGCTTATTGAAGCCACCGCTTGCTGTCAGTGAATAGACAGCGATTTTGCACAAAGATGGCCGCTTAGCTTGATTGGATTTGTTTGCTGCGTCATCTTCATACTAAATTGGCGGTAAAAATTGGCTCCTTCTGCTGAAAAGTGCGGGAAGGCTATATGCTGGCGCCACCGCCCTGTCTGGACATTTGCATGTCTGCTGAAATGGACTCCGCCTCCCCATACTGGAGTACCTGGGAGGATCTGTCTGCAATTGTTGGCGCCACCCTGTCGCTCTCCAGAGAAGGATCGAGCATGTTGAGGAGTGAGGACTGCTCTGCTGAGATGTCTGCGCCTGATCTGTTAACAATGAACATTGTTGGTGTAGAGCAAGAGGACGCTCCACCGGCCTACTCTCCGGGACCGGAGAGACCCGCCTGCCCGCCACCGAGGACGCAACCGGAGACCTACTATGGCTCCTGGAGAGACTTTTTCCAGCCCTCATTCAAGTGGTCAGCGTTGATGGCAGAGATCCGGGAGGCCGCAATAAAGAAAACGACCAAGACAAAAATCTATTATGAAGAACTGGCAAAGACCGTTCATGAGTGCCACACTGACACCCAACCCTGCCTGGAAAGGAGAATGGGGTTGGTTGTGGCTTTTGACAAGGACCGAGGCTTCGGTTTCATAAAGGACTATATTACCGGCAGAGACTTATATGTTAATCGGAGGTCCGTCAAGCGGAGCTACCTCCCAGAGCATCTACATAACCTCCGTGAGGGAGAGGAAGTCGAGTTCACCCCTGCCGAGGGCCTGCGAGGCCCCTACGCCACTGCCGTGTCCCGTCCTAAAAAGAAAACGGAGGACTGGGACCTTGATGAGGACCACCCTGGCTGCGAGCGCGAACCTGTGTGCGCTCCAGAACCGGCCCATCATGCCTTTCAAGAACGGGGCTCCTTCATTGGCCCGAATGTCTTTTGGCAACCAACAGTGGTGGAGAAGAGGGTAAGCCCATGGCCCTCACCTGAGCTGCCTCGCAGGGAGAAAACTGTGCGTGAACTTCAAGATGCCGAGAGATTCTGTGCTGCCCTGGAGAATATCCGAAGAGGAAGAAAAGCGGACGCCTCACCTGAACCTGCAGCGGCTGCGCAGGACGTGCCATCCACCTTACAAGTACCGGCGGCGACAGCGGAGGACAGCGATCCCGACTCCGAAAGCCTGGACGACCAGATAGTGCGGCTGGAGACGAAACTACGGGAGCTGCGCCAGAGTGCCTCCGCCAGGATCCAGACTCCACCCGACCTGAAAGAAAAAGGACTTAAGGACTCGGACGTCTCCGGGTCTGAGGTGAGAGTACCTGTCCCTTCCAGCCGGCCCTCCTTAGTATCAGCACCTGCGGTGAGGTCCTCCTACGCTGTGCACCGACGTGCAGAGCCAGTTGTCCAGGAACCCACCGGACCGCTTGCAGCAGCGGTACCTAGGCCAGTGCAGCAACCTCCAATTGTCATGCCTGCACCGGTGCGGTCAGCAACCGTGATTACCCCTAGGCCTATGGGGCCAATACCTATTAGGGGTCCTTTCATGCTGCAGTTGCCCCCCAATACTGTGTTGTGGGCACATCCGCCTGTTGACTCTCAGTACAGGCCCAATCTGCAAATGGAGCCAGGGAGCACCACTGTGATGCCAAGTGGATTTAACATGCCCCTGTGAATTGGCCTGCTAGGCCATTGATTTGATTACTTTTGTTAAGGGACCCTATCAAAGTGGATTAACCCTTCCAGGACAGTCCTTTGTTGTTTTGGCCCTCTGTTGCTGCTGCCAGTTACCCACGGCTCAGTGGAGGCGGTAAACCACTGAAATACCAATTGTAGCAAAACCATATTGTTTACAGGACCTCCTGCCTGCTTCTGCAATATTTGAATCCAGTTGTGCCTATTTATATGTTGCACCTTTAACCCTTTCACCCCCTTTTCAGGTTGATTAAGGGTATTGCAGCACTTGTTTTATATATACCATTTAAATAATGTGGACTATTTTCTGTGCTGTCACTTTTATTATGCAACGTAAATATTAAAAGGAATGCGCCCAGGGATAGACTCTAATGCACATGAGCCTCTGAGATTTTGCTACTATTTTAAAGAAATGTGCCCAGAGATGGACTCCACCATATGAGAGCCTCTGTGATCCTTGTACTTCTGCCATTACTTATCTGTCACTTTTACTGAACAATTTTACAAGAAAAGAGCCTGGGTACGGACTCATGTTTGTTCTTTGAGCCTCCAAGAATTGTTATTTAATGTTTTTACATTTTCTATGGACTACAACTGTTCTATTATGGACAATTTGCACTTATGGACTATCCTGGTATCACTGATACGCTGCACCAGGTCAGCACCCCTGTTCCCTCACACTATCCTGAGAGAAGAGAACGACGCCCCTTTTCACCGTTACTTGTTCCTAAGCCAGTGGAACTGCCTGATTTATGCATATAATGTATTCTTGCAAATGTAGATGAAATTTTCCTGCTTTGCATTATTTTCTCTTTTTCAGGTGCAGTATCCAGCTGGGCAGGGCCCCTCCATGTTGCGCCGAGGACGGGCAACGTTATAGCGTGGGGGTATGTAGTGTCCCACTAGGTAGGGGTGGACACTACACAAGGGTCAATTGGTGTGCGCGTTACTCCTACTCACAAGGGACAGAAATGTTATATTTAATTGTGCATTTAATGTATGTTCTAATGTGTTTTTACATGCAATGTTTCCCCTGTATGATGCAATAGCAGGCCTAGTTGGGTGTAGTTAGACATCCCAGACACTAGAGGGAGATAGGGAGCCCCTAGTATAAATGTCCAGGCCCAGACAGGGAGAGTTAGTGCAGAGTCAGGAGTCTGAGAAGACAGAAGTGAGAAGGCACCAGCCCAGGATATGCTGAGGGCCTCCTCCTGACATGCAGCTTGATAGCCCTGGCTGCTAGCTATGACCAGGAGGCTAGTGAGGAGACCTAGCCTGCCTGAAGCCAAGAGAGCCTTAGTTAGCTCTGAAGTCACCCCAGTAGCAGGACAGAACCTCCTGGGAGAAACCCACAGTCATTCACCAGACAAGTAAGGATATCACAGGGAAAGATAAGTAACCCTGATGGGCAGATGCATTAGAAAGTAAAGCAAGGATTTAATTAATACCAGAGGAAGAGATATTTACCAAGGATTTAAGCCACCATTTAGGCATCCGGGCCTTGGGATAGAAAGCCAGACAGGAGTTCTAGAAGGAACAGTGTACACTATTTCTGAGGAAAGGTACAACCTGATTCTGAGTGTATTGTGGATTTACCCTCCGAGTATCTTGCATAATCAATACCTGCCATTTTGTGGAGTAAGCCTGCTTGTAAAGCTGTGAACTAAGAGACTGTGTTACCACCTGTATGTACAAAGTTGGACTGTTAAGTAAAGCAACGTTTGGTTCACTACACCACCTGTGTACCTCACTTATTCCAACTATCAACCGGTGTGCCACCGTCAAAGGCACTGGCGTCACGAACCTTAAAGGGACCTTGCCCCAGGCACTTAAAATACCCGTAACATCCAGGGAACCTCATCCACCATCAGGCCTGGTCCCTACATGCAGAGTGTGCCCCAGAGGAACCATGTCTGCCTCTCTTTCACTGCCACATGCCTGCCCAGGGTTCTCCAATACAGTGAGCAACCCTCGATTGCCCATAACCGTGACCTCACTTTGCTATACCCTGCGGGTCTTGCGTGTTGCACTTCCACTCAAAGCTGCATTCTCCTGTTCATTGCTACGTCATGGTTTTACTCAATAGTCTCACCGGGGCAGTCTGCACCCACCGCTCTGGTTCTTTAATCCTGGTTCATAATCACTCAGACTGGTCTCCTGTTACTTCTGGTTTGTATTCACTCAGATTGGTCTCCTGCCCCAGTTCACCAAACAGCTCCTCAGCGGAGGTCAGTGGGCCAGTAAGTTTCCTGCTATGTTTTCACAAGCTGTTCATTTGTTTGTCACGATAAGAGACTTCTCTTAGCGAACTTGCAATGCCTCAGGCATTGTTTTTCTCCCATCTCTGTTTCAATTTCATGTTTACGTTTCATGGTTCGCGGTGGTTAGTGTTTTATGTATGCACGCGCTTCGGATTTCTAATGTCTATATTTTCAACGCCTGTTGGCAGTTATGTTCCTTAGGCCACCTTCTAGCCAATCCAATCATTCAAGCCTCTGCATATCCTATCAGGTCCGGCTTACGTTTTAATTACTTATCGTCACCGCAACGTCATCCCTCTGGCGTCGGGGGCCCTATGATTGATCCGGCCTCATGGTTCCGGGGGCCCCTTGACTATTTTTCATGTTTTGTTTTGTTTGTTAGGGGTACGACATGGTTGTAGGCTGGTTAGTGTCCCAGGTTTGCGGTTGGAGGGGGTCATGGTTATGCGAGTCCCCAAAGCATTCTGGTGCGGCATAAGTGTTTAAAAAAAACAAAAAAACATAAGAGGCTCGCCCGAGTGGCTCTTCGCTTATAGGACCTCACGATTGGCACCGACACTTGTAGTTCGCACGGCCACCTGATACTTTTTTCCGCCATAAGAGTCTCGCACGCATGGCTTCTGCCATATGAGTCTCGCACGCATGGCTTCTGCCATATGAGTCTCGCACGCATGGCTTCTGCCATATGAGTCTCGCACGCATGGCTCCCGCCATATGGGACTTGCACGCATGGCTCCCGCCAAAAGGGACTCGCACGCATGGCTCCCGCCACAAGGGACTCGCACGCATGGCTCCCGCCACAAGGGACTCGCACGCATGGCTCCCGCCACAAGGGACTCGCACGCATGTCTCCCGCCACAAGGGACTTGCACGCATGGCTCCCGCCACAAGGGACTCGCACGCATGGCTCCCGCCACAAGGGACTTGCACGCATGGCTCCCGCCACAAGGGACTCGCACGCATGGCTCCCGCCACAAGGGACTCGCAGGCATGGCTCCCGCCACAAGGGACTCGCATGCATGGCTCCCGCCACAAGGGACTCGCATGCATGGCTCCCGCCACAAGGGACTCGCACACATGGCTCCCGCCACAAGGGACTCGCTGGAGTGGCTCTTGGCTTAGAGGATTTCACAATTGTATCGACATTGGTAGGTCATACGGCCATCTGATACTATTTTTCATGGCACACCTTTCAGAAGTTTTCTTTTGTTCATTTATATTTTACAGATTAGTACTTGCAGTTCATTTCAGCCTCATTTCATTAGGAAGCTTTACCACATGTCATTGTCTTTCTAGGTTATCGAGTCCCGGTTGATTACTAAACCCATTGGGTTAAGCCCCAATCTTTTCTCCAGCCGTCCTCAATTCTAAGGTTCGCACCCCGGCGGCTGCCCGGCCCCATGGGCCCCTGGTGGTTGCTTCGGCCCCATGGCTTCAGGGGTCTGACCAATGGTTGTCTGTGCCTTTTTACTGCGACCAGGAATTCATTTTCGCCGGTGGCTTCATTGCAATTGCATTCCCTCACTCATGGGAGGGCATAGACAGAATCTTGGATATTATGGCCTCATAGCTTTTTGTCCCACTAACCTCAGACTCCCTACAACCACGTTAAATCGGGTTTTGGACAAGGTTCAGCATTTCCTCACGGTAGAAGATTTGGATAGTAGGTCGGTCTTCACGTCTCAAGCGTTAAAACAATTCTCATCCCCGGGCGACAGATACAGTCCAACATACGCCGGACCATCCTGAATATTCAGATTGGAGGGGGGGAGGACCGCTCCATCCTGTCATTGGATGCCGCCAAGGCGTTCGATCGGGTGGAGTGGCCCTTCCTCTGGCGCGTTATGCATAGGATGAATCTGGGCCAGGAATTTATTGGATGGGTTAAATTGCTATATAGTGATGCAACAGCCAGAATTAAGGTTAATGGGGTGCTCACCCCTGCTGTCTCTCTAAAGCGGGGGACACGCCAGGGATGCCCCCTCTCCCCACTTCTCTTCTCAATTTTTATGGAACCCCTCGCCTGCAGAATACGCGCTGAAACCGGTATAGTGGGTTTCGGGGGGAGAGGGACAGATGATAAGATCTGTCTATACGCAGATGACGTCTTACTCTACCTGAATGACGGATGGAGAAGCGTCCCTGATGTTATGCGGATAACAGAGGAATTCGGCAGAATTGCCGGATATGAGATAAACTGGACAAAGTCTGTACTCTTCCCCCTGAACCAGATGCCTCCCCTGAATGATCTTAGGATTAGAATCATTGCCCCTACAGACCATTTAGACTATCTTGGGATAAAAATCAGTAATACCATTATGGATTATAATAAGCTCAACATTACCCCTTTAGTTGTGAAGATAAAAAAAAAAATAAGGGTATGGCAGAAACTTCCGCTCTCGCAGATTAACAGGATTGCGCTAATTAAAATGGTTCTGTTGCCTTGGATACTATACACGGTTAGCTCCTGTCCAGCTTGGATTGAGGACAGTGTTTTCAATTTGATTGATCGCTTGATAAATGACCTGATATGGGGCAGAAAGAGGGTCCGCATTAAATTACAATATTTGCAAATGGTGCCAAGTAATGGTGGTCTAGGCTTACCCCACTTTCAAATGTACTACCTGTGTGCACAGCTACAATGGTGTGTTAATACTGGGGACGGAGTACTATTATCCCATATCTTAGGTCAACGCCAACTGCATGTAAACAATATTTTTAGTATACTGGAAACTGGGCTGTTTCAGCGCGCAGACTATTTCTGCCCCATTGGGGCCGCGCTACAGAAATCTTGGAATAAAATTAAGGCACTTATTCAGGCCCCCCAAATTCTGGACTTTTCCCCGCTATGGGATAACCCCGTGTTAACAGAATTCCGGACACTTAACGAAAATGAATATTGGACTCGTAGAGGCATCACATTAATTTCACATATATACACGAAAGGGAAAATTAAATCAATAGGAGAATTGACACAACAGACACCAATAACTGCATTAGAGCACTATAGATACCGCCAATTACAACACGCATTAGTAAGCACACTTAAAAAAACACCTTTTACAAGTTTCACGCAGGGGTTTTTATTATTTTGTTACAATATCGTTGGGAATAAAGTTAAGATTTCACTAATATATAGGAGATTTATTGAGGAATTAAGCTCCATCATTAAATTTAAAAGTGTAGATAAATGGAAGATGGACATCGGGGATTGTAACCCCTTACAATGGCGGGAAATATACCAAAACATTAAGAAGGCTTCCCTTTCACGACAACACCGATTGATACAATTTAAAATAATACATCGCCTATATGTTACCCCGAGTCTTTTATCCAAAATGTACAGTAATAAGGGTCAGGAATTTAGCTGCCTGAAATGTTCTCTTGTAGCCGCAGGGTTTGTACACATGCTGTGGGACTGCCCTGCCATTAGGACCTTCTGGGGCAGTATATTCCAGACTATGGTGGTAAATTGTAGGAATAATCCCCCCTTTACTATCCAAGTAGCTGTGCTTGGACTCTTTCCTCCCGAGTACAAAAATAGAACCACCAAAAAAGAACAGGCGTACTGGCTGAAGGGATTTCTTTTGGCCAAGGTGATAATTCTGAGACAGTGGGTGAAAGATAGACCTCCTATAATAAATGAATGGCAAAGCTTAATGACGAGAATAACACACTTTGAGGACATGAAACGATGCGGGGTAAGAAACGCCATATGAATGGGCGTATACAGAGGGGAAATGGCGAGAGGAAACACCCTGACTGAAACCTATGACCATCTACTGCTGTGACTATTACTATTACCTCACCATAATCTAATAAATTACTTGCATCCTTATACAATAAACTTTATCGGCACTGTCCACATTAGATGGAGTTGATAATATGGAGTTGATAAAATGCTCGGAGAAATACCTCAGAAAGGAGTGGGCGGACCTCGTCGCCCCACGTGGCGGCCGCACCAATGCCAGACGGGATGGGTGGGGGGATGATGAGGGGGGGGGATGGGTTTCTGAGTTTTGACATTCATGCCAGAGAATTGACGCAAAAATTGAGTTACTCTGATCATAGATGTGTTTCCACATATGTATGTTCTCTGGTATGGCAGTGATACACTGTTTTAAGTGAATCGATATACGTGTGTATTTTTTGTGATTAGATATCTGTCTTATCTTGTTTATACTTGGAAAAAAAAAAAAAAAACAATAAAGATATATTTATATAAAAAAAAAAAAAAAAAAAAAAAAAAAAAACAATTCTCAGGGGCACACAGTAGAACAACGCGCGGACCACGGCTAGCAGATAGCTGTTGTCTGGGGAACTATTCAAGGATTCTCTGCCTATCTACATAGTTCTTTTGGCCCTCATCCCTGCATAGTCTAGGCAGTTAGGTTTCGGTCCCATGATCTCCTGAGGCTGGGGCATTGCCAGTGCTCGCACTAGAACCAAAACTTTACAAGGTTCAGTTAGTTTTCATGATCCATTTCACAATGTATTCCCGGTCCTCCATTCCGCTTTGGGGCAGTATCCGCAATATTGAGCATCATGTCTCTGGCCTTGTCATCCACAAGATGGGTTGTAGGTCTCCTTCTGGCCTTGCCTCATACACCCCGAATTTTTCGCTCTAGATCCCTGACACCTTGCAGTTGGCTTGGGGATTAGTTTGCACATGCCATTAGAGTTCCTTTTCTACCCTACTTGGCTTGGTTTTTGCCCACTTACAGGCCTACCCACGATCATGGCTTAGGGCACACAACAAGCCATTTAGTCAGGTCAGCTAAGACACGCCTAGCTGGATTAGGTTGTTCCCGCTGTTTCTCTCCTTAGGGTTCTTCGGATATCTCTTGGCCGTAGCCATGACCACAAGTTGGTAAGGCTGATTAGTCAGCCTGCATTTGTGGGAGGGGCGGAGGCTCTTCATATATGAGCCACAGCCTCACTCACAGGTGTGTGTTCTCAGGTGCCCCACCCTCCCTCCCTTATCTTCTCATTTCCACAGGGTATGCCCACTTACAGGCCTACCCACGATCATGGCTTAGGGCACACAACAAGCCATTTAGTCAGGTCAGCTAAGACACGCCTAGCTGGGTTAGGTTGTTCCCGCTGTTTCTCTCCTTAGGGTTCTTCGGATATCTCTTGGCCGTAGCCATGACCACAAATATATAATCCATTACCTTTTGATTTAATTTTGCTGAGTGTGAATAAAACACTGAAGTTTGATTTACAACCCGGTTCCTTGCATCTATACTGCATCCGCTAATCTGTCTACCAGAGCAAATCCCCATTATATCCCCATATATATTTGATGCAAAAAAGATATGATTTATACCAAAGGAAGCTAATATGCTCTAAGTGGAGAAAATTTGACAACATTATGGGTGGATGTTAACACTTTAGTTGGCAAATTATAGGGAATCCCATTTGGTGATTTATGGTTTTCTCTATTGTATTTAGGCCCTATTTATGAATCTAAGAAAGAAAACTGGCATAATAACGCTTATATTTATTTTATTTTGCTTGCAGCAAGAAATGCAATTATGTTTTTTGGGATTTATTCTACACCTCCCTCATGCACACACATTATAGGAGTAATTTGATTCAGCAACTTTGCCGAAGTTCACCAAAAAATGCGATTTTTTTCCAAATTAATTTGCCACAAATCTCTATAAATCAGGTATACCCAGGCCACTACTGCTGGTATGAGGTTTGGCTGGGGGGACAATATGCATATTATTGCTGTTCTTGCCTGAAATCTCCTGCAGGTTGACAGTAAACACTGAATATTACTCAGCTCTGGCAATACCCACTTCTCCAACCCTGCACTCTCCTGCTCTACAGGTGGGAGCTCTTCTTCTGCCATCTGGTTTTCCTACTTTTCCACATCATCTAATATTGATGAGAATATGTCATCAGGAACATCCAGCTCCTCCTCTCTCTGCATCTTGCTGACTTTTTTCGGACATGGAGACTTTGAAGGATGATTTGGAAAAAGTAAATCCAGCAAAAGATGAGGATGGTTATGTTTACCATTAAGACCTAAGGGCCTAAGGAGTGCAGACTGGACAGTATTGGTTGGCACAGACAGTGGAATAATAAAGACTTTCATATTATTGGTATTCAATTGCATATCTTAGTTTACAGCTGATGTAGGAATAAGTAAATGTTGAAATAAATAAATAAAACTGATGCAGAATGTCTCCCTGCACTGTCTCTGCGATCTCCCTGCATTCTCTCTCCAATATTCTTCTATTAATCATTTTAAGCAACACTTTCACTAGATCATGAGCCCTTGCCATGTCTCTCCCTATGCTCAGCTAAAAGGATAATGGCAGAGACCGTGCGGGATGAGGGTTTTTTAGGGCTGTCACACCACAGGGGATGGCTATCTATGGATTGGCTGGCTGCACAGCATTATGGGTGAGCTTGCGTTCCTGGGCTTCTTACTTTCACTTTGTAAACACGCAGGTGAAATTTTTGGAAAAACTGATTCATTACCACAAAGCACAAGAAAATTCAGATTCATGCAAATCAAAGTTTTCCTAAACTAAAATGTATAACATTGTATATTATTTCAATTAAAAAAAGAAAAATAATTAAAACCTTCAAGTCATCCACAGAGTGTCCTGGTCCAGATAAATGGTTTGCCACAGTTGTATTGGCCTTGTACTTTACTGTGTATCTGTATAAGTTCATTCTAGATTGCAGTTTCTGTACAGTCTCCCCAATATGAATTTCTCCGTTAGGACAGCTTGTACAAAATATCATGTACACCCCATTGGAGGATGCTCATGAGAAGCCGTTAGTAATGTTATAGGTCTGTTGGGTGTTGGTTATATGGACTGTATTTGTGGCTAGGACGTATGCAGGTCTTGCATTTTTGATTGTTTGATTGTTTTTGATTGTTGAACAAAAAAGTGCCGGTCTGGGTGTATTACTAGGTGTCACGCTTCGGTGTGGGAGGGATATACCACACCAAGCATAAGAGGGGAGGGGGAAACAGGGAATCAGGCCTGAGAACTAGGGAAGGAAGAAGGACACCTCCTAGTAAAGATTCTGACTGACTACCAGTATGAACAGACCTCAGAAGTAGATGTGTTCATACACAGGAATACCTAGAGTCCTATCTAGCCCTATATGACCCTGGTACTAATGGCAGGCACGAGAGGTACCTGTTCCTCAAAACGGAAGGACGAACAGGAGTCTCCTTCAGGCCTAATACAAACAATAGGGAAAATGCAACACACAGAACCCAAACAAAATACAAAAAGGGAAAGGAAAGACTTAACTTCAAAGGAGCTATAGAAGCACCAGGAACTCCGCCGAGATCCACACACCAGCAATCCACAACTGAAACTGAAGCTAACTGAAGCTATAAACCGCACAGCATAGTGGGAAAAGCAACTATAAAGGAAGGTTAAATGACTACATTAGCAACACCTGAAGTAAGGGGTGTGGCCATACCAGAAACAACACAGACACCTATTGATCCACAGGGAAACCCTCTCAGATTAAACCACGTGTTGCAAGTCTCACCGATCTCCTGCCATCTCGCAGGAATGTCCATGAAACTAGGAAATATTTCTATGTCTTATTAGCCCTTGTGCGGTGCAGTTATATGTTCTAAAGCCTTTTTTGGTGTGTATTAGTGGCAAAAAAAAGTATTATTTGCCGCTCACGGTGCAGTTATATGTTCTAAAGCTTTTTTGGCGTGTATATGTGGCAAAAAAATAGTATTATTTGCCTTGTGTGGTAAAGTGAGAAAATTACAGCCATTTTTATTGTGTATTAGTGGCAAAAAAAAGCATTATTTGCCATTCAGCGGTGCAGTTATATGTTCTAAAGCTTTTTTGGCGTGTATTAGTGGCAAAAAAAGTAGTATTTTCCGTTGTGTGGTGAAGTGAGAAAATTACAGCCCTTTTTGGCATGTATTAGTGGCAAAAAACAGTATTATTTGCTGTTCAGCGGTGCAGTTATATGTTCTAAAGCCTTTTTTGGTGTGTATAAGTGGGGAATAAAAGGGCTTGGGTACTTTTACACTAGCGTTAAAAGAATCCGGCAGGCAGTTCTGTGGCCGGAACTGCTGTCTGGATCCAGAAATACGTATGCAAACGGATATCTTTTTTTTCCGGATCCGTTAGACTTTTGCATTGAGATACCAGATGCGTCTTTCCGGCATCATCCGGAATAACGGATACAGTATTTTTCTTTTTCATATCTAGAAAGCACTGCGCATGCGCAGACCGGAAGACCGGATACAGCGATGCAGTCATTTCCGGAACACTTGGTACCGAATCCGGCAATAATACATTTCAATGGAAATTAATGCCGGATCCGGCATTTGCGGTAGTGTTCCGGGATTTTGGCCGGAAAAAAAAAGCAGCATGCTGCAGTATTTTCTCCAGTCAAATACCGTAAAAGGGATGGAACGGAAGACATCCTGATGCATACTGAAGGGATTGCTTTCCATTCAGAATGCATTATGACATACCAGATGCGTTATTTTGCGGGATTGAGACCCTACACCGGATTTCAATACCAGAAAAGAATAACGCTAATGTGAAAGTACCCTTATTAGCCATTGTGTGGTGAGAAGTGAGAAAATTACAGCCCTTCTTGGCATGTATTAGTGGCAAAAAAGTATTATTTGCCACTCAGCGGTGCAGTTATATGAGCTAAAGCTTTTTGGGCGTGTATTAGTGGCAAAAAAAAGTATTATTTGCCACTCAGCGGTGCAGTTATATGAGCTAAAGCTTTTTGGGCGTGTATTAGTGGCAAAAAAAAGTATTATTTGCCGTTGTGTGGTGAAGTGAGAAAATTACAGCCCTTTTTGGCGTGTATTAGTGGCAAAAAAAAGTATTATTTGCCGTTCAGCGGTGCAGTTATATGTTCTAAAGCCTTTTCTGGTGTATATTAGTGGGAAAAAAATGGCTTGGGTACTTTCACACTAGGGTTAGAAGAATCCGGCAGGCACTTCTGTTGCCGGAACTGCTGGCTGGATCTGGAAATATGTATGCAAATCTTTTTTTCCGGATCCGGATCCGTTAGACTTTTGCATTGAGCTACCAGATCCATCTTTCCGGCATCATCAGGAATAATGGATATAGTATTTTTCTTGCATACTAAACGGATTGCTTTCCATTCAGAATGCATTACGACAAACCGGATGCGTTCTTTTTGCAGTATTGAGACCCTTTACAGGATTTTAATACCAGAAAAGAATAACGCCAGTGTGAAAGTACCCTTATTAGCCATTGTGTGGTGAAGTGAGAAAATTACAGCCCTTCTTGGCGTGTATTAGTGGCAAAAAAGTATTATTTGCAGTTCAGCGGTGCAGTTATATGTTCTAAAGCCTTTTTTGGCGTGTATTATTGGGGAAAGAGATTATTAGCCTTTGTGTGGTGAAGTGAGAAAATTACAGCCCTTTTTGTCGTGTATCAGCGGCAAAAATAAGTATTATTTTCTGTTCAGCGTTGAAGTTATATGTTCATATAAGTACCTGTATCCTTGTCACGTAGGCTAATTGGAGGTCACTCTCGTTGGAGATCCCTTATTTGGGGGGGGGGGGGTTGTATTGCGGTCCGCAACCCCCCCCCAAATAAGGGATCTCCAACGAGAGTGACCTCCAATTAGCCTACGGTGACAAGGATACAGGTACTTATATTATAATATAATATATGACCCATACACAGCATCTCTTACATGACATACTCACTCAGAAACACACTTGTCTTTTGAAAAAGCTCTTTTCCCACACATTGATCAGTCGAAACTCAGACCATACAACCAAACAGAATCACACAGCACCACATACACCTGCTCAGATTTGTAGAAATTCATATCTGTTTGCATATATGTATTATTCATTTATCCCTTATTATTATATAATTTTACACGCTCTATATGCAAGCCTATATTTATGCTTATACAATTTTCTCGTCTTTGTTTTAACTTAACAAAATTATTTTACCTATTGATTCGTCCATTTATACCTATGGATCCGTCCATTCATATATTTATATATATATATATATATATATATTTTTTTTTATTTTTTTTATATATTAACATTCATTTTTACTTTTAATTGTATTTTTATACATATTACATCATCAAATTTTGTGTTGATCCTTTTAGACTTGATAAAGGGGTCTGCGTACCCCGAAACGCGTCGTCTTTGCTAATCAAAAAATAAAAAATACTATGTATCCTCAACTGGGTTGTGAATTGCGCCTTGTGTCCATCAGCTCACTGCATGAACCCAGTGCAGACGAGCCCCCTCCCTATACACCGCAATTCGCACCAAAGTGGCGGCTTGGCTCCCGTCCATGGTCAACTTGGACGTCAATCGGCTGCACCAACCAACATCACCCCACGATTTTACCTCCACCAGAACTGTACTACCAAAAGTACAATCTAACCAAGGTGAGTAGCAACCACTCACCCTGGCTAGGAACAAGTAACAACTTTTCTTGTCAACCACCACCTATGAGCGCCTTCTCCCCTTTTCTTTTTGGCCATTTAATCACTCTCTTTACAGTAAGAGCAGTGAGACTATGGAACTCTTTGCCTGAGGAGGTTTTTCCCCCTAAAGTAAGGAAAATTGTCTTCTACCTCACATTTTTTTTTTCTATTGCCTTCCTCTGGATCAACTTGCAGGATAACAGGCTGAACTGGATGGACAGATTTTGTTTATAGTGTAATTCTATGATGCTGTAATTAGAGAAGAGTGAATCGAAGTTGATGAAGTGGAATTCAATCCGAATTTTAGGAAAAATTTGATTTGCACTGAATCAGAATTTCCTCATGCTTCGTGGCAATGAATCACATTTTTTGGCTGCTGCACGTGTTAGGACATGGAGCAAAAAACTCTGGGAAGGCGGGATCACCCATAATGCCATGTATGCAGCCAATCAGCAGCCAGCCAGCCCCTGTGATGTCACAGCCCTATAAATGGCCTCAGTCATTTTGCATTCTGCCATTTTCCAGTGTGCTTAGTGCAGGGAGAGACGTCAGCAGGCGTTAAAGATAGTGCTGGGAAAGATTTCATTATGCTGAAAAAACGATTTACAAGTTCAGGGAAAGATTATTCAAGGTGTAGGGAAAGGATAGGAAGGCATCATTTACACTATAAAAGAAGAACAGGGTGCAATAGGAGAGTGTACAGCCTGGGTAATAGGCCTTGTTGCACTAATTGTGGATCCAAATTGGTGTTATACTGCTGCTTTTAGGTTTGCACTATATGATACATCACTAATTCCAGGAAACCTTGCTTGTGATTGGGGTGCAAGTTCTGTGTGATACAGCCATTTACAGGGTGTATTGTTTTCCTTTTTTTTTGGGGGGGGGGGGGGGGGGTTTATTAATAGGAAAAGAAAGGGGAAAAATATATGTCATAATTGCTGTTCAGCTGTGAAGTTACATTGTACTACAGCCATTTGCAGGGTGTATTAATAGAATAGATACTGTGGGGGATTAGCTCTTTTCCGGGGGTTGCAACCACACACTTTTTCACAGA
The DNA here is from genome assembly GCF_014858855.1 of Bufo gargarizans. Taxonomy (NCBI): domain Eukaryota; kingdom Metazoa; phylum Chordata; class Amphibia; order Anura; family Bufonidae; genus Bufo; species Bufo gargarizans. Next base: position 325,565,004 of record NC_058083.1, on the reverse strand, counting down.
CACCAGGATTTAGGGGCCAAACTGTACTTTTATTGTGGCACATTGCATAAAGAAAAAACATACAAAGCCAAAACAAAATACCTTGCCCGTCTGGGCCCTATCTAAACATATAGGTTTCCTTAACTCACCTAAAACGTACCACAGTTCACACCCGTGATTAAATGTGGCTTTCCCAGCCCAACCTCCAGCAGCCTCCAGGCTGCTCCCACACCAGTGTCTCTTGGGGGATAGTGGTCTCTCAGCCCTCCCGGCTCAGACCACACAGAGCCACTCCAGCCTTCTGTGTGCAAGTCCCCCCCCCCTCACTCTGAGGATTCCTTTATCCCCAGGTGATTACTGCACCTGGTCTTTCTTCAGACCTGGTGATTCTGGGGAAGACACAGCAAATCCTGCCATATATCTCCCCTAACAACCATGAGGCCTGTCACTGCCTCACAAGACATAGGTCATATTAGCTGTTACATTGTTGTTGTTGTTTTTTTTTTTTTTTGGGGGGGGGGGGGGGTGTATTATTAGGATAAAATATATATATGACGTAAGTAGAGATGACCCCTGTCTAAACTCCCAAATGCTAAAACCCTGGCGTCTATATTTGTGAAACAGATTGTATGTTTACATGGTATTCCGGAGAGTATTTTATCTGACAGGGGTGTGCAGTTTGTGTCCAAGGGCTTTCTGTCAGAAATGCCAGATTTTATTGTCTTTTTCATCTGCCTACCACCCTAAGAGTAATGGGCAGACTGAACGCCTCAATCAGTCTGTGGAACAATTCCTTAGGTCGTATGTTGCTGATGACCAGCAATTATGGGTTAAATACTTTCCGTTGGCCGAATTTTCTCTGAATAACTGTGTTAATTCTTCTGCTGGTGTCTCCCCGTTCTTTTGTAACTATGGTTTCCATCCTCATTTTTATTCTGGGTCATCCGTCTCCTCCTCTAACCCCGAGGTGGATAAGGTCTCCTCTGAACTGTGCACAATCGAACCTAGAAAAGACTCAGAATACTCCAAAAATCAAGGCCAATAGGAGACGTTCTAAGGGGTTGAACTTTCAGGTTGGGGATAAGGTGTGGTTGTCCTCCAAGAATCTCTTGCTCAAGGTAGCTTCTAGAAAATTTGCTCCTTGTTTTATCGGGCCGTATAAAATTATGGAGGTATTGTTTAGGTTGGAACTGCCTGAGTCGTTCCACATTCATGATGTTTTTCACAAATCTCTGCTTAAAAAATAAATTGAACCTGTTGTACCATCGCAAGCCGCGCCTCCGCCGGTTCTTGTTAATGATTCTGTGGAGTATGTGGTGTCTAGGATTGTGGATGTCAGGAGAGTGAGTAATTCTTTACAGTACCTGGTTCACTGGAAGTGCTATGGACCCGAGAAAAGGTCTTGGGTACCAGCTAGGGAGGTTCATGCCCCTAGACTGGTTAGAAAATTCCATGCAGAATATCCCGAGAAGCTATCGCCTAAAGCAGGGTTCCCCAACTCCAGTCCTCAGGGCACACGTGCCGGTCAGGATTTAGGAGTATCCCACAGAATGAATACCTGTGGTAAATCCTGATGGATGGACACATTATATCAGCTGCCCAATACTAAGGAAATCCTGAAAACATGACCGGCAGGTGGGCCCTGAGGACTGGAGTTGAGGACCAGGTCTTGGGTCCGGTGGCCCCGCATAAGGGAGGGGTACTGTCACAGGGCGCCGGCTATACGCTCGCTCTCCGCAGGGCCAACGGCGTCCTTGGTTCCCCCAGCAACCAGGCTCAGCCCTATGCAGCAGGGTGAGTCATGTGACGCTAGCCACGTCACATGACCCCTGCTAGTCAGTATTTAAACAGGCAGCCTGCTGGCCACAGGTTGCCTGTTATTTAGGTTCCACCTGCGATTTTGTCTTACCTGGCGTACTTACCTTCTGTTGAATTCCTGACAATCCTCTGCCTGCTCCTTGTGTACTTTGCTGCTCTCCTGGTATTCTGACTCTGGCTTCATCCTGACGATCCTCTGCTGACTCCTTTGGTACTTCACGACTCTCCTGGTATTTATGACCCTAGCTTCTCCTGACTATTCTCTTCTTGCTCCATTTGTACTTCGTTGCTCTCCTGGTATTGACTCGGTCCATTCACGTTCTGTTGTTTGTTTGGTCTGTCCTCCCTGCACTTATTCCAAGCTAGGGATTGCCGTCCAGTTGTCCCCTGTCATTAGGACTTGCGAGGCAAGTAGGCAGGGCCAAGGGTGAGGGTGGAGCGCAGTGGTCACTTCCCTCCCCCCTGTGTGTGTGTGTACGTGACTGTTACACCTAGTGTCCTTCAAAAAACTGGAATCTGTTGAATAAGGGGTTGAAGTAATGTATCAATCCATTCGGATAACCTTTCTGAGAACGAACTAATCCTTGCTGCTATTCGTCGTAGTGGGAGAGGAAACACCCCCTTATGGACTTTGGGAAGTGCATGAAATATCAACACAACTGGATGTTGCACATAGATGTAGTCAATCTCTTTTTTTGGTGAGAAAACCCACATCCTGGCCCATATTGAGGATACTGGTCATTTTTTCCTGCAAAGGGAGGAGAGGGTTGCAATTTATGGGTCTACAGGTATTAATGTCATTTAACATAGCCAGAATCTGCGATTTGTATACCCCACTGTCCAGGATAACAACTGCTCCTCCCTTGTCAGCCTCTTTTATAATTAAATCTTTCCTGCCTCTCAAATTCTGCAAAGCCCTCTGTTCATTGTATGTTAGATTATTATCCCTGGAGTGTTGTGTTGTATGTTCCACACTAGTGATAGAATCATACAATGAACAGAGATCCTTCTCCACCAGCTACTGATAACAGTCTAAGGAAAGAGACCTTGATTGTATCTGATAAAAGTCTTTATTAGAGACTTTAAGTGAGGAAACTCTAGTAATAATACGGTCATCTTGCCTTACGCTTAGGTTCTGTAGAGAATTACTGTGGATTAATTCCTGAAAAGTCATGCTACTATGCAGGGCCGGCGTCATAACCTGGCATCCCCGGGCAAGTGCCGGGGCCCAATGCTCCGGGGGGGGGGGGGGGGGGGGGGGCCCACTGAGCTGCTATGGGCACTTCCATCAATACAGATGGGAGCTCCACTGCTGTCATTTCACTTACGCAGTACCCCTTTGGTGGGCCCCCTGAGCTGCAGAGACTCAGAACACGCCCCCTCTACACAGGACACATGCTGCCTGAGGAGAGAGACTGGAGGGCTGGAGCTGGAGCAGAGAAGTGTGAAGACAGTCTGTGAGTGAGTCTGCACTGTGACTGTCTCTTGTCTGTGGGACAGAAGGGGGGGACTCTTCGATCTGCTGCTGCTTCATTCTATTTAGTTGTGTTACTGTTTTATTAAGCAGTTTGTCTCCATGACACCTGCCCCCCCCACATATCCTGTCCTATCTCATCCTCATGGGGCCCCTGCTGTCTCCTTTCCTCCCTCATGTATCCAGAGCTCCTGTCCCACCCTCCGATCTCCTATTGCTGCCCTGCACAGACCTCCTGCCCCTACTTCTTGTATGAATCCCCCTCAGAGCCCCTTCAACCTACTTGCTGTGTCCACCCCTCCTGTCCATCCAGGGCCCCTGTCTCACTCCTTTGCCTCTCATTATGGTGGCATCTGAACAGCATTCACCATAAGGACCTTCTAACGTCACAGGGTCATGTGACTGTGCCCCCCACCCTGTACTGTGCCCCCCACCCCGTACTGTGCCCCTTTATACCCTGCATTGTGCCCTCTTACCACACCCTGTGCAGTGCCCATAGTCATTCCCTGTACTGTGCCCTCTTATACCCTTTTATCCGGTCACTGTATGGTGGTTTTATCATTGTATGGAGGTGATATCACTATATGGCGGTGGTATCTAATAACTGCATGGCCATAACTGTATCCCCTTCCATGCCCACACCACTTTTTTTAGACCTGACATGAGCAGGAAAAGATACAGATTGCGGTGTTAAGGACCTTTGCACCACAATCTGTGTCAGAAATACGCCTAATATAGACGTATTTCTATATAATAAATGACCCCCTAATTGTATTATTATTCGGGGGTAGGGCTAATATCTTTATAGTATATAGATTCTAGTGTATTATACTGTGCCCTGTATTTACCAGTAGAAAATGATCCTTGGGAAGCACAGTCCTCATCCCTGACCACCAGGACCAGTTAGCTCTCTGTCAGTACATGGCAGCCTCCCCTCTCCGCCACGCTGCACCGCTGTGTACTGGGGCTTATTCTGACACTAGAGCTGGGTTCACATCCCATTTGTGCCATCCATTTAATGTATACCAAAAATGTATGCGTTAACAGATGCCTCAGACTGATGCCGTACAGTGGCGTCCGTTCACCATACAGTTCCATTGTAAAAAAACATATACGTTAATGTATGCATTTTTTATTTGACTCTGCAGGATACAAAAACGTGGAGTGCTGCACATTTGTATACATCAAACCGATAGGAAAAACGTGATGTGAACACACATTGGGGGGGAGGGGGGCGTACTAAAATTTGCTGTGGGGCCCAGTCAGTTCTAGCTACATCACTGCACATCTCCTTCTCTCCTCCAGGCCTGGCTCACTGCTGCAGCAGGCCGCCGGAGAGAAGGAGCGCAGGGAGCTGAGGTTAGTGAATGACAGGCCCACCAGCTCCCCTGCAATGATAGGTATGTTAAGGGGCCACTGGGGGGTCATTCATCACACTGTGAGGGCCCCTTACACAGTATAATGACTCCCAGTGCCCCCCATTTAGTATAATGATCCCCATTGACCCTCCATTTAGCATAATGACCACCAGAGCCCCCATTAAATATAATAACCCCTCGTGCCCCCCTCCATACAGTATAACTCCCAGTGTGGAAGCGACTGGGGGTCATTATTCTGAATGGAGGGTCACTGTGGGGTCATTATACTGTGAGGGCCCTTTACATAGTATAATGACCCCCAGTGTCCCCCATTTAGTATAATGATCACCAATGACCCTCCATTCAGTATAATGACCCCCAGAGCCCCCTCCATACAGCATTCCCCCAGTGTGGGGGCTACTGGGGGTCATTATTCTGAATGGTGGCGACTGGGGGTTATTAATCTGAATGCAGGGCCACAGGTGGTCATTATACAGTGGGGGGGGGGGGGGGAATTGGGCAGTGGCGACTCTAGGATCAATATATAGGGGGGGCACAGAAGATACACAGTCAAAAATGGGGGGGCACTAATAATTTTCGCCAGCTAATCATACTACTGAAAAATACTAAAGCAGCCGCTTCCCCTGCAGCTACGCCCCTGATGCCGGGGTAATATAATTAAGGGGTATCAGGGTACATTGGGTATAATATAACTGAGGAGGGCTATCAGACATTATAAAGAGGTAATACAGCTTACATTACCCCTGTATTACGTCCCTGATAGGATAGCACTCCTCAGTTAGGTTACCCCTGTATAATGCACCCTGATACCCCTTAGTTATATTATATAACTAAGGGATATCAGGGTACATTACACAGGGGTAATATAACTGAGGAGGGCTATCATGGGTCATTATACAGGGGTAATGTAAGCTATATTGCAACCGTATAATGCCTGATAGGCCTCCTGAGTTATATCACCCCTGTATAATAATGTACCCTGATACCCCTTAGTTATATTATATAACTAAGGGATATCAGGGTACATTACGCAGGGGTAATATAACTGAGGGGTATCAGGGTACATTATACAAGGGTAATATAACTGAGGAGGGCTATCATGGGACATTATACAGAGGTAATGTAAGCTATATTACCACCGTATAATGCCCGATAGGCCTCCTGAGTTATATTACCCATGTATAATAACGTACCCTGATAGCCCTTAGTTATATAACTCCGCTGAGATCATATAACTAAAAGGTATCCTGGTACATAATTATGCAAGAGTAATATAAATTACTCAGGAGGCCTGTCAGGCATTATACGGTGGTAATATAAGTTATATTACCCCCTGTATAATGTACCCCGATACCCCTTGGATATATTACCCCCATGTATAATGTACCCTGATTACCCTCAGTTATATAACTGAGGGGTATCAGTCAGGGGACATTATGGGTTATATTATAACTAAGGGGTATCAGGGTACATTATACAGGGGTAATATAACTAAGTTATAGGGGTAACCATATCATCAAAGACAGGTTGAGGAGGGGCTGGGCGCAAACCAAGCAGGAGGGAGGGCAGGCCATGAGGCGAGGTAGTGGGGGTATAGGGGTACATTTTTTTTAAAACTTTTTAGCAGGAGCAGAGAGAACTCAGAGTCAGAACATGAAGGCAAGGCAAGGCACTCGCTGGCAGGCGGCATATTACCCTTGTATAATGTACTACCAATTATACCCTAAGTTATAGGGGTAACCATATCATCAGGGATAGGTTGAGGAGGGTCTGGGTGCAAACCAAGTAGATGGGAGGGCAGGCCATGAGGCGAGGTAGTGGGGGTATAGGGGTACATTTTTTAAAAACTTTTTAGCAGGAGCAGAGAGAACGCAGAACATGAAGGGAAGGCAAGGTACTCACTGGCAGGCGGCAGCAATTTGGAAAGTCCGTTTGCGCGGGCGGGCAGGCACGCGGCAGCGCAGCTTTACGCGTTGACGACCGTGACGTCAAGTCGTCAACTCGTCTCTGCGGCTGCCACACTCCCAGCCTGCGCCCTGCACGCTCTGCCTCCGCGAGTCCGCTGGGTCCAAACGCCGCCCCCACCACGGCACCACCCCATCTGTCATGTGACTCCACTCCATAGCCGACGGACTGGCACTGACTGTATGTTACGTATCTGTATGTTCTCTTCTCTGTCAGTGTGTGTACTTTTAGTGCGGGCGGCCGACGCAGCAAGCAGCGATTAGCTCTAGAGTCAGCGATATTCAGCGAATCAGTGGGGGGGGGGGCACCCGGGGGGGCAAGGAATGACCTGGGGGGGGGCAATTGCCCCCCCTCGCCCCCCTGTAGCGACGCCACTGGAATTGGGGGTTCATTATACTGTGTGAAGGGCCACTAGTAGTCATTATACTGTATAGGGGCCACTGGGGGTCATTATACCGTGTGTGGGAGCCACAGGGGGACATGTCAATGTAAAAAAATGCCTCATGGGGGCCCACTGGGATTTATCGCCCAAGGGCCCACATGAGCCTGGAGCCGGCCCTGCTACTATGTGATATTTTACCACTACATTCAGGTAAAACATGATCAGAGAAACAGGCATTCACATTAGAAGCATCACATGTATCAATATTTTCTCTATCAACTGACTCTGGTACAGAGTCACAGAAGTGTCTTTTAAGTGTAAGACTGAGCAAATCTGTTGACATCGAAAATAGTCTGGTATAAGTCAAAGTGGTGTGTGGGGGAAAAAGATAACCCCTTTTTTAAAACACCTACTTGATCCTCCGTGATGATAGAGGCTGACAGATTTTTAACCTGGGTATCAGTTATTCCTTCTTGCTGCGGGACAGATATCGGCGGGTTCCTCCTATGCTGCCTGCCTGCCCTCTATTTCTTGCTGTAATCACATAGGGTAACAGGAGATCCTGTGTGGATTTTAATTCTTCTCTTAGATCAGACAAGACATATTGTTCTTGTTGTATAATTAATTCCATCAGTTTTGATGAACATTCGGAGAGGATAATTTGCCACTTAGTTTTGAAGGATTCGGAGTACAGAGTGGTGGGTTTCTTTTTAATTATTAACCTTCTAGGTATCATTTGTTTGTCCAAATATTTTTGGAGAGACATTGAATCCCACCACGTTCTCAACTCGTTTAAAAGCAATTTTTCCAACGTGGACATATGTATCTTCAGATTGAGATCAACCTGTAACTTTTGTTGCGGCATATTGAAAATGGCATTCATCTTCTGTAGTCTATCGTCCATCTCATCGATATAGCGTAGAGATATATGTGCCATTTGCCGGACAATATTAAAGAAAACGAAACCACAGATGTAAATTTTCACCAAGGGAGGGAGTGCACGCCGACCAGGTAAGTATGAACAGTCACAAAAAAGACGTAAGGCAGCTCTCACCTACCCCTTCACTAGCTGAGCACGGATGACGCACCTGGAAGCAGTGATTATATAGCAGGAAATGAACGAAAAACCAGCTCCAGAATACCGGAAAATTGTAGCTTTATTTGTGGTTTTAAAATCTTCTAAATACAGGATAGGTTCAGTTACGCGTTTCAGACCATAGGTAATTTGCGGTCCTTCCTCATAACACATTGAACTTCCAAATGCTTGCACCATATATGCCATTTACACACCTGGCCATATAATCAGAAGATAACATGGCCAAAACAGCACAAATGGTGCAATTAAATATATCAACTGTAATACCAGTTTTGTAATACCAGCTCTATTTGCTGCCTTCAATATGTGGGTTGCACCACAAATAGTTTAAAGGTTAGAATCTGCAGACATCTATCGAGCATTCCGCATGCTGGGACAAGGAATGTTTCAGCCATCAGTCTTCACTATGCGGTTGTCCACCAAGGCAACACTGCAGGCTTTCAGGTCCAGGGTTTGGAAAGAGTTAATCCACCTGTCAGGAGTGGAGACCACAAGCGCAAGCTTCTGAACAGGGAAACTTACTGGATCTTTTGCATCGGCTCATGTGTCCCGCAAGGTCTGAAACGTAAACATGATTTGATTCTGCACTATTGATTCTTCTTATTATATCTGTATTTGTTTTGATGAGTTACATATATGTATTTTTTTTAAAGTATGTTTCTACGCTAATGTGGTATCGCCAACTTTTTAATGTGATGTCAATGGGTGTGTGTTATGTTTGCTGATCCCAATTGTCTGTGATTAGTAACTTTAGCAATATAAGCCCTAGCTTTTGTGTTTGCAACTTGTCATGAGTAAGGATTGATCTTAGCAGATCCGAAACGCGTATACCGGGTTGCCATGTTGGATCTTAATATATTTTTGGAATAGACTACAACACTTTTTTGGAAGCTGGACTCCCTTTGGTTTTCTTTCTACATGTTCAAGTGCACTTACAATCCCAGTGTAGACCATGCCTCCGTTACAAGTGGAATCAGGTGAGCGCAGCTCTGGACTTTACTCTTTTGCTTTCAGCTATTTTGGCCTCTTCCATAAAACACAGATCTTAGTGGAGTGTGTGTCTGTTCAACTCCTCTCTCTGGTGAATAATTATTCCAGCAGCTCCTGTTAGGGGAATTTCCCACACAAGCTGTGTGTGAGGCTGGCTATAATTGATTAAAATTCTTGCTGTGTGTGAGGCTGGCTGTGATTGGTCAAGACTCCTGCCCAGCAACAACAGTTTAACTCTATGCTTTCTGTTGTTTCTGCTGTGTCATTGAGCTTACCTTACATTATATAATGAATCTTAAAGACATATCTTTTCTGCTTCTGTGAACACAAAATATAACTAATACATGACATCCAAACATGCAGTCACTGTAAATAACTCTGCTTTGTCTTTAACACACAAACATAGGAACTGTATTAAGGTTATTGGCAGGTCTAGCTGTATAAACATATAATCTATATTAGCAACCTATGACAGGTCTTAGCTGGCCAGCTACAGTAAAACCCTTAACGGACATGACTAGGAAAGGGACGGATGTCTCGGTATGGTCTGATTCGGCATTGCAAGCCTTTTCTGCGATTAAGAAATGCTTCTCTTCTGCTCCCATATTGGTGCAGCCAGATGTTTCACAACCATTTATTGTGGAAGTGGACGCATCCGAGGTGGGGGTAGGAGCAGTTTTGTCACAGGGCCCATCACCTAGTAAATGGCGACCATGTGCATTTTTCTCAACAAAATATCCCCTGCTGAGAAAAATTATGATGTGGGTAACAGAGAGTTGCTCGCCATTAAATTGGCTTTTGAGGATTGGCATCATTGTTCGGAAGGGATGATTCATCCGATCACAGTATTCACTGATCACAAAAATGGCTTATCTGGAGTCGGCAATACGACTGAACCCAAGACAAGCCAGATGGGCCCTGTTTTTCACCAGATTCAATTTCACTGTAACCTATCGTCCTGGGATTAAGCATGTCAAGGCGGATGCCTTGTCATGTAGTTTCCCTGAAGGTGGTCCCATACTGTCTTAAGGGGTGGCAATATCCGCCCTCTACCCTGATCTTGATGTGAAGGTGTTAGAGGCTCAGGGAGACATACCGGACTCATGTCCCTCTAGGAAACTATTTGTGCCACCGGAATTGTGTCACAAGGTGTTGGAGGAACATCATTGTACGGTTCTTACAGGAAATCCTGGGAGTAGGTCCACTGCCAACCTCATATCTCATAGATTCTGGTGGCCGGGTGGCGTAAGTGTGTGAAGGACTATGTGTCAGCCTGTACTACCTGTGCACGTGCCAAGGTAACACATACTCGACCTTCTGGATCTTTACTTCCATTACCCATTCCGTCCAGACCATGGACTTATGTATCCATGGACTTTATCACTGATAATTATTCAGGAAAGACAGTTATTCTGGTGGTAGTTGATCGCTTTAGTAAAATGGTACATTTTATTGCATTACCAGGCCTACCTAATGCTAGAACCCTTGCACAGGTATTTGTTGACAACATTGTGAAACTTAATGGCATTCCCTCTGACGTGGTCTCAGATCGTGGGACTCAGTTTGTTTCCAGATTCTGGAAGGCGTTCTGTACTTGTCTGGGAATTCAACTGTCCTTTTCTTCAGCTTTTCATCCTCTTTCGAACGGACAGACAGAGTGCACTAATCAGAGTCTGGAGACTTAGTTGAGATGTTTTGTATCTGAGAACCAGGAGGAGTGGTCTTCCTTTTTGTCTTTGGCAGAGTTTGCCATAAACAATCGTAGTCAGGAGTCCACTAGCGAGTCACAGTTTTTTGGGACCTATGGATTTCACCCGCAGTTTGGCACATTTTCTGGTTCTAATATTTCTGGTATCCCTGAGTAAGAACGTTTTTCGTCATCATTGTCATCAATATGGATAATAATTCAAATATGGGCAACAAATATAAACGTGTGGCTGACAGGAAACTTATGAATGGTCCGGACCTAAGTGTGGGTGATTCTGTGTGGCTGTCCACAAGAAACATTAAGTTGAAGGTACCTTCCTGGAAGATGGGTCCAAGGTTTATCAGTCTATATAAGATCACGGCCATTATTAATCTTGTAGCTTTTCGTCTTGAGCTTTTTCAGGCCCTGAAAATTCATAATGTGTTCCATAGGTCTTTGTTGAAAAAATATGTGGAACCTTTACAGCCATCTTCCTTGCCACCCGCTTCAGTCATGGCTGACGGTAATTTGGAATTCAAGATCATGAAAATAGTTGACTCAAAAGGTCTCCATGGATCCCTTTAATATCTTGTCCACTAGAAAGGTTATGGACTGGAGGAGAGGATGTGGGTGCCGGCATCCGACGTTAATGCCAATCGTTTAGTGAATGCCTTTCATAGATCTCACCTGGATAAGGTCGGTCCTGGGTGGCCGGTGGTCACCTGTAGAAGGGGGGTACTGTCACAGAGTATCCCATGACAGGTACCAGGAGATCAGAGAGACTGGCAACTCGTGGGTTAAATTGACAAGTTCACTGTGGATCTTATTGTGTCTGTGTTTTGGTGAATGCCACAACCCTTGCTTCAGGTGTTGCTTGTTGGTAATTTACTTTTCCCATAAATAGCTGCTTCTCACTCTTGGAGGAGCGGTTTATAGATTTTCTTCCTGCCTTCTAACTAGCTGGTCGGCTGTACTCTGTGGTGCTTCTGGAGTTGCCAGTTTTCTACTTTCAGATAAGTCTTGTCTTTTCTTATTGTTTTGTGTTTGTTATATTCCCTGTTGTTTGTATCTGGGCCTGAGGCAGAGACTTCCATTCATCCATCTGGGGAGGAATGGGTTGTCTCTGGTCCTAACTTCATTCCAGGGCCTTATAGGAATACCTTCAAAGTCTATTCATATTCTTAGGAAGTTAGGGCCCGGATTAGGGTTGTTTAGGAGGTGACCTGTTCCTTCCCTAGTTTCCAGGCCCAGTTACTGTTCCCCCTCCCTCCTGTATTTAGTGTGGAGTTTTTCCCCTGCACTGATCGTGACATCTCCTCATGCTGCTGCCACTTCACCACTCTGTGGTCTCCTCATTCTGCTGACATGCCAACACTATGTCACTGGGCCACTTTGTGGTCTTCTCATGCTGCTGCCACATCACTACTCTGTGGTAGCCTCATGCTGCTGGTGTTACCTCAACACTATGTCACTTGGCCACTCTGTGGTCTCCTCATGCTGCTGCCACTTTACTACTCTGTGGTCTTTTATGCTGCTGCCACATAACCACTCTGTGGTCTTCTCATGCTGCTGCCACCCCAATACTATGTCACTGGGCCACTTTGTGGTCTCCCCATGTTGCTGCCACTTCACCACTCTGTGATCTCCTCATGCTGCTGCCACATCACTACTCTGTGGTCTCTGTGTAAAGTGCAATGGCCGGCACTGCTCCTTAAGGTTGTTTGGCGGTGCACGTGTCAGCGGGCAGGCATCCCAGTATTACAGCTGTAAAGGAAGTGCCGGTCCTTCCTTTACAGCTGTACTCTGTGGTCTCCTCATGCTGTTGCTACCTCAACGCTATGTCACTGGGCCACTCTGTGGACATCTCATGCTGTTCCCACCCTTCCCACTTCATGAGTTGGCCACTATTTTGCCTTTTTGGCCCTTCTGATCTGTCAGAAGGAAGAAAAAATAAGATGCACAACGGATCCTGTCTATGCAGCAGCTGTAAGGCCTGTATGACATGGTCCCTATTTTGCATCAGAATTGGCTTATGATTTGGTAGCCAAAAGCAGGATTGGGTACAAAACACAAAAGACATGCAAATATTCCATTCACATGTCATCTTTGTTTTGGATCCACTCCTGTTTTTTTTTTTTTTGTGGCTTTAGCAATACTGATCGATTACTGACCAAATGCTGACCGAGTGAAGGCGGTTGCTTGACATGATCTCTTTTTTGGTGGTTAAATTGGTTGCTGTCACTGCAGGGCACCACTCACTGGTGTTGCCACATGAAGGACCGCCATTTTGACTACAGCTGTACCACTATAGGTCACCGCTGGAGAGCTGGAGAGCTAAGTAGCATATGTGTGTTTTTGATGTGTACTTTGGATATGACTAATTTCTAACAGCGTTAAAGAGGCATTTACAGCAAGATTTGATTACCCTGTAGATTGGTCCCCTGGTGATTTGCCAATGAAACGCTTTGGGACAAGGGACAACTATGCTGATCTGTATTTGTGACTATTGAGTCACTTTGATAATTTTTTCTATTTCCCTTTTCTGCTCCCTTAATACTTGACGAAACTGGGCAGTCACTGTTGCCTAGTGGAGGGACATTAAGGGTAAATTAGAGAGGGAGTATTAATAAAGAGAGTTTTCTAGGGACACATAGGGACAGAGTCCCAGTAGCCCTGTCTCTCTAGTGTCTATCCTCCCTCCTGTCATTTGTCACTGTGTTCTGCTTTGTTTTGTGGGTAGTTATAGGTTGCATCTGTTTATGCATATATTGGTGCGTACTTTGCCATTGTTTGTATATTAATATTTGGGCCTTTTATTTTAACAATATACCATTAAATGCTAATTTTTTATTGCAGTGAATTTATGTGAAGTTGGTTTTTCAACATTGTTACCACTAATTCATTTGGCTTTGACCATAGCAACTGGATCGTGTGTTCTGTTATATTTTGGGGGTGACGGATCAGAGGGTAAAATAATCAGTGATGTCAACACAAAATTACTGCTGACACCCTCTCCACTCTGTCGGGGGGCTCTACTTGTTTAAGTGTTTAATAGAACAGGTTCTGTAGACATCTATGTGGAATCAGCTGACGACGGTGTAAAAGGAGTGCACTTACATTGACCTGTAAGGCTGTGTTCACACTTGAGTTATTTGGTCAGTTTTGCCTCAATAACTTCCAAAATAAGTGAAGTGTGCAGTGATTCTAAGAGCGACGCCTGTCATCTGTGTGTCATACTGACTCACAGTATTGTTTCACTACTACAGCAGACTCCCTATGCGTGTTACTGCAAGGGACAGTGTTCTACACCACTATACAGTCTCTCTGCAGCCAGGAAATAGCAGTTTTTTTATGCGATTCGCCACAAATAAATTTGTATTGAATCTTTTCAGAAAATTCTGCGAACCAACCAAATTTTTGAGAAATTTGCTCCTCTCTAGCTGTAATATAGAAATGGATAAGAATAAAGAATGCACAGAAATAAGAATACTGAGATTTCTGGCTGATTGATAACTTATGGGAATTATGTATTGGTGAATATAATTACTTGTACTAAACATTTGCATTTGCTTGGTAAAGTGACACCAGACCAGCATGAGAAGCAGACACACTCCTCAGAAAACATATCAAATGTGCTCAGTCATTTTTAGTGTAATGAAGCAGAATACTTGTGTACACTGCAATCAGTTGTATTCTGCTTTGATACAAAAAGTTAAACAAGATGAGTGGTGATGTTTTGTTAATATATCCTGTACATTTTCACTGTAGTACTCACAGTGGCTTCTGCCCATGCATTGTCATGTAAATGAGCACATGGAACATCACACTTTTGCTGCCTAAATTCCCCTACAGGAAATTCCTTTTGTGCAAAGACTGTTGAGATGTTAAACAAGTGCTATAAATATGTTTCTGCCCAATTGTTACTCTTTTATGTTATGTTATGGTTGTAAATGAAAAACTACCTCCCCCACCTTTTTATATAAATTAAAGGCAAATAGAAGTTTTATCCTTAATTTCACATTCCTCTGGTGGATTATTTTAATTTATTTTTCTATAAAGGTTTGTGGCCTGGATATGGCTTAAAAATACAAAATGCCCCCCAAAATTTCAGTAAAGAATTAAACACAAAAAATGATATGTAAATGTTATAAATCAATAATATATACATATATATGTATACCTTGGATTGAGTTAATGTTTGATGCTGCTCAAAATTTTAAATCCTAAACCCTCCCTATTTTGTTTTATTAAATTCATCCTTTATTTTTCTATGTTTTAATGTTAACTTACTTTCGCAAAACAAAGTAATTTAAAGTCCAAAGAAGAATCTTTAATGATCACGGCAAAGAATATATCTGACAAATATAGGACATAAATGTTACTGTTTATACATCACACAAATGAATACTATTATACAGTATATTGTAGATGATATATCATTTTTCTGCCTTTAGATTATATTTTGACTTGCATACAATTCATAGGTTCAGTGCACAGATGTAAGCAGCTGATGACTAATGGTAATTTAAAACATGTTGTATGGTAACATTATCTAGAGAGATCTTGCCAATGTACTTTTGCATTATAAAAAATATATCTGTACATATATATGTTTTATAATATATGTTACACTGCTGTTTTTAGCTCAGATTGGTTTGGTAAAAAAGTTTAATTTGTACAGTTAATAATTTTAGATCGTAAGCTCTGGAGGGTAGGATTCTTCCCCTGTTAATATATATTTGTTTTATAGCAGTATGTTTGTACGACTATACAGCACAAATATGTTTACGCTATAGGAATAAAGGTTGTTATCATTAGCAATTCCTTAGTTAATATGTGTATGCTAGATTACGTGCACTTTGTGCGTCCCAGAAGCATCTGCAGGGTACCCTACTCGCCATCTAACAGCTTCTCTCCCATCATTGTGGAAATGATGTGGGCAGTTCAGAGGTTTAGACAACTCACAACACTTTCCCATTACTTAGTATTATAATTGCCGCTGATTAATTCAGCAGAGAATTTAACATAGGGCCAATAGATGACCTTTAGATGGAAGTGCACTAACTCAATTGTTAGGGACTTGTTACAAATACCTAGTACTATTAAGCGAAAGGACGACACATCTCTGATATGCAAATTTTTACAGCACACCCATAATGCAGCTTAGAATTTTACGATGGCACTCTGGGCTGTATTACAACAGCTACTACAAAAAAAGGAACCAATAAAAGAGTAGTGATGGATGGTGTGAGTCCCAGTGGAAATATACCATGTATTCTTAGCAAGACAATAGATTATGGATAGCTTTGTGATGGTTGTGGTTAATCATCTCCTTCTCTGACTGACCCAATCTCCCTTGTCTCTGCTAGTCAGATGAAAACTACATGGCAGCCACATTGTGGGGACACGAGCCTTGGATGCAGATGGAAACACAGAACCATTACAATCTGCTGCATGCTAGGAGGACAGTGAAAAGAGGGCTTGCAAGTAGGCAGCTTGTCAGCAGGGGACAGAACTGGGGGCCATATGCCTCTCTTCTATTCCCTTCTGTTGCCAAGTCTGCTGCCTCATCCTTCTGTCAGGGGACACTTCAATAACGAACGTTTTTTTAAACTGTTTTGTTTGCTCTGAAGCAGTCTTTCAATGGATTCGTGATCATTAGATCCCTTTATCATTTTTCTTACATCACTCACTCTTTGATCCAGTATTTCAGTATAGTACAGTTCTACCACACTCTGTGCAGAAACATAACAGTTATAATGCACTTTAGGCTCATATTGCCATTATTGCAAATTCATAGAGACTCAGCAGTCAGTTACATCTGGATGGTAAACCTAAGAATTGTATAAATATCAAATTATAAACCAAAGTTTTTGGTTTTCAGCTGAATTTCCTTTTGTACTCTACTTATTGACCAAATAAATAAAGTTGAAAAAATATATATAATCCAAAAGCAGAAAAACAACAAAAGAAATGTAGTAAAACTATGAGAAAAAATCTATACTGTGTTTTACTACTAGAGATGAGCGAATCGATTTGACACAAATTGGACTCAGCCCAAAATTTGTTAAAATTCCAGTTGCGTCAGTATATGAAATTTAGTGGTGAAATTTGGGTGAATTTTGTAGAGCAAGAGAGAGGGAAAACGAATAAAAACAAAAAAAAACTGTGAGAGACTAAGCAAAAAAATATTCTCAGTTCTCTGAATGTCACACAAATTTTCAGCCCAGTTGGAACTATTTTGATTTGGGTAGAATCAATTCGGCCATATCACACCCAAATCAAGTTATGAGTGATCCACTCATGTTTATTTGCAACCTTTTTCAAGCTCTCTTTGTACATAATTATTCTCATTGTATGTAAATCATTGGGGCTGACTTGCAAAAACAGAAAAAGCCCCTGAACTAGTATGGCTCTGTTTCTGCAAAAACTGAATTCAACTTAAATTAGGAAATTGCTGATAGATGCACATTTCTTTGATATTAATATCAGGAAATTTGACAGATGGTCACTATGTCAGCTCCTTTTCTCTCTTCTGCTTATGGCTTTAACTGTAAAAGTAACATGAAAACTGCCCAAAAAAGAGTGTGTGATTCCAGCCTAAAAATAATGGCCACAGTGCCCAAAATTTCATACAGCTGCACAATAAATAGAGTGACAGTCGTAAAGCCCTCCCCATCCACAAGCACTTCCCATGAATATTAGAAGGTTCAGACTGGCCCATCAGAGTACCATAGGTACCATAATAGGCCCCAAAAATCAAGGAGAATTTTTTTTGGGGGCTACCTTTTCAGGGCCAATAACTTGCCAATTGGGTCTATTTCAGTGATTCAAAACCTGTTAAACTTTACTGATGATTTAGAGTTTGGGCCTCGAGAATAATTTACTCTGGAGGGCTCAAGAATCTCCAGTCCAACACTAAATATTAGCCATAGGTCCCCAACTAAGTGTCTGCTTGAGTCCCTCTCATGAATACCAGACACAGACCCCTATACCATAGAGCCCCTCTCCCAAATGTCAAATATAATGTAACATACTTACCCTCCAGCGCTCCTGCAGCCTCTGTTCGTGATGGCTGCCACAACTCTGTGGTACTCGCAGGGATGTTGGTTGGCAAGAGCACCAAATGCAGGGCAGTCTGGATGTCCAGCTGATGGCCAATCAAGAGGCTCAGGCCTGCAAGCCAAACAGGGTATAGACACAGATTCTGCTCGCCAGAGTGGCCAGAGCAAAGTCACACATTGGTAGCACTTTTGCTGAGCAGGCGGGATAGCTGATACACATAGCATTTACCTATGGTGAAGATTTTATGCTCTTCTGCGCATGCGCTGTTGTTTAAACACATGATGCTTGCACAAGAAAATAAGGCCAGGCAAAATGATGTATCAAATGCCTGACCCTGTCAACCAACATTTAGAAGGAGTGGCTGGGCAGCTGAAGGAGGGGATCTTCTGTGAAATGAGGGTAGCGTCAACACGCTTGGTGCACTGACCTACTGATTTGTATATTTTTTTAAAACGTTACATTTAAAACGTAATCTTTGAAACAAAGATTCATATGAACAAAGTTTATTTGTTAATGTGCTTGGTTTATTGGAGCTACTGCCGATAGACTCCTTTTGAGATATTTATTTCATTATCTTCTTATTGTGGCAGTGCTTTTTGAAATATTATTATAAAAGCTAAGTTCAGCCTGTTATTATTTTCATGTTTTAATGTTATTTCCAATGAGATGGCAGGTTAGCTTCTTATAGTTATGATGAAAATTCCATGTTGTTATTGTTTTTACTATGATATGTAATAAAGAAGGAAAAATGCAAGAAGTAAAAAAGTCAGCTGCAGCTTGTACAGCCCAGCATTTCCTACTCTCTTTTGAGATATCATGTCTTTATTATATAGGTGTGGTGGTGTGATGGGCAAATCCAGAGATAGTATGTGGTCTGATGCTTCATTAATTACGGTAACCACTTGCTGAAGGAGTTTTTCAGTTTAATTTCTTAACTCTGCAGTGCCAATATGAAGTCGGCATGAAATGTTGCCAGCACTCCTGAATGTGCTGACACTGTGTATGCTCTGCCCGCAGTGCCAGCCAAAACATTCAGGGATGATGCCAAGATTTGTATTTTTCCATTCTTGGTAACCTGATTGCAGTACACAGTACTCACTGTAAACAATATGTCTTGTTAACTTGTTGGAAGAGGAAACCTAGCAATTCAGAGGGAGGAACTCCAATACAATGTTGAATACAGTGCATAACCTTCAGCATGACAGGAAGATGCGCTTTAAGGAATTCAATGTATGGCTTGATGAATGGTGTCTGAAAAAGATCAATGAACTTGAGGCTATAATGGCATCTGAGAATATAGATTTAGTGGCTGTTACTGAGACGTGGTTCAATGGGAATAATCCATACGAAAAAGAGCAGGGGGCGGCACAGTCAAACAAGCACACAGTCAGTATGCGGCGATCACAGATGCTCCAAGGCCAGCGAGGAAAGAGACGCTCGGCGGTGCACTGCTGCAAACAGTAAGTAGAGTGTAACAAATGTGGATCAGTAGAAGAAACATGCAGCGGCACTCACCGGTGTACGTCAAAACAGCTTTATTCAGCCACAATCAGGCCGGGGGTGGACAAGTCAGACACGCAATGGCAGCGGCGGCCGTTTCGCGCTAATTGCGCTTCATCAGGCTGTGCTTCAATGCGCGTCTGTGTTCGCACTTCCTTTAACCTCTAGTGCAGGCCGACGTCATACAGATGAACGAATCAGGCCGCACATAGGTAAAAGGGGTTGCGCTAAACAACTAAAAACATAGAAAGTGCAACATATTTGCAACACATCAGCAAGAAAAAAGAAACAGACATACAAGTATATACAGCACCTATGAATAAATAAAATCAAAGGAATTTGATTACAGGAAAGGGCTGAGGTCATTTCTGTCGTTTAATCCAAGTTCTCCTAACGCTTGTGTACGCAGGATCCAACGGGCTTCCCTCTGCAGGAGGAGGCGGTGTCTATCCCCTCCCTGCAGAGGAGTGGGTACTATTTCTAATCCAGAAAAAGAAATACAACTGGCGTCCCCATTATGAACTTCTTTGACATGTTGGATGAATCTAGGGCACCCCTTTCCTGTTTTTACTGAATTGAGGTATTCCCTGAACCTTTCAAACAAACACCTGATGGTTTTGCCGATATAAAATCGACCGCAGGGGCACAATAGTAGGTATACTACATATGTGCTCCTGCAATTGATGAAGGAGTTCACTTTATGTTGGATACCTGCAAATCCAATAAATTTATTCAGGGAATTGTAGTTGCAAAACGAGCAGTTGCCACACTTGAAATTCCCTTTAGGTAAACTGCTATTCAGCCAATTTTCGTTCCTACTGGGCTTAAACCTACTTCTGACTATTCTGTCTTTCACGGTATGTGCCCTTCTAAAGGAAATCAGTGGTTTCTGTTCAGTGAGTTCATGCAGGCTTGCATCTCTCCTTAGTACGTCCCAATTTTTGAAAATGACGGAGCGGATACGCTCTGCCATGGGACTGTACTTAAATGAAAATGCAAACCTCCTGAAATCTGTGTCCCTTTGTTTATTTTCATAATTGGCCCTTCTGAGTAAACTGTCCTGAGAGAAATCCTTTTCAACCTTTCTCATGTCCTCCTCCAATGGTCCTTGGGGGTACCCTCTCTCCATTAGGCGTTTTTTTAGTTCTTCTGCCTGCCTGCAAAAACTAATATTTTTACTGTTAATGCGCCTTAATCTGACAAATTGTCCATAAGGTACAGCTCTCTTAACGCAGGGAGGATGGAAGCTGTCATGGCGGAGCAAGGAGTTGGTCGCCGTGGGCTTCCGGAAGCCCTCCGTGACCAACTCGTCGCCTTCCACCAGGACAGCCACATCCAAGAACTCCAATCTACAACCTCCGAAATTGAGGGTGAATGTCATCCCCATATCATTGCTATTGAGGAAACCCACAAACTCCCTACACTCGCTTTCGGTACCCTCCCACACTATGAAAACGTCATCCACGAACCGTAGGTACGTTTTTAATTTAGATACATACGGATTCATAGTGGAGTAAATGTACCTATCCTCAAATCTAGCGAGGTACATATTAGCGAATGTACAGGAGAAGGGCACATACCGTGAAAGACAGAATAGTCAGAAGTAGGTTTAAGCCCAGTAGGAACGAAAATTGGCTGAATAGCAGTTTACCTAAAGGGAATTTCAAGTGTGGCAACTGCTCGTTTTGCAACTACAATTCCCTGAAGAAATTTATTGGATTTGCAGGTATCCAACATAAAGTGAACTCCTTCATCAATTGCAGGAGCACATATGTAGTATACCTACTATTGTGCCCCTGCGGTCGATTTTATATTGGCAAAACCATCAGGTGTTTGTTTGAAAGGTTCAGGGAATACCTCAATTCAGTAAAAACAGGAAAGGGGTGCCCTAGATTCATCCAACATGTCAAAGAAGTTCATAATGGGGACGCCAGTTGTATTTCTTTTTCTGGATTAGAAATAGTACCCACTCCTCTGCAGGGAGGGGATAGACACCGCCTCCTCCTGCAGAGGGAAGCCCGTTGGATCCTGCGTACACAAGCGTTAGGAGAACTTGGATTAAACGACAGAAATGACCTCAGCCCTTTCCTGTAATCAAATTCCTTTGATTTTATTTATTCATAGGTGCTGTATATACTTGTATGTCTGTTTCTTTTTTCTTGCTGATGTGTTGCAAATATGTTGCACTTTCTATGTTTTTAGTTGTTTAGCGCAACCCCTTTTACCTATGTGCGGCCTGATTCGTTCATCTGTATGACGTCGGCCTGCACTAGAGGTTAAAGGAAGTGCGGACACAGACGCGCATTGAAGCACAGCCTGATGAAGCGCAATTAGCGCGAAACGGCCGCCGCTGCCATTGCGTGTCTGACTTGTCCACCCCCGGCCTGATTGTGGCTGAATAAAGCTGTTTTGACGTACACCGGTGAGTGCCGCTGCATGTTTCTTCTACTGATCCACATCAATGGGAATAATGACTGGGATATAACAATACCAGGGTTCTCTCTATATAGGAAAGACAGAGAAGGCAAGAAGGGGGAGCGGTGGCCTTGTATGTGAAAGATAGCATAAAATCTAATTTGATACAAGTTAGCGATAACAATTTAGAGTCAGTTTGGGTTACCTTGCAGCTTGATAATCATGAGGTAACTTGTGTAGGTGTGATATATAGACCACCTAGCCAAGTCAAAGAATTAGATGATCTACTAGTTGAGGAAATAACTAAAATGACATTAAAGGGGGGAAGTTATCATTATGGGAGACTTCAATCTTCCTGATGTAAACTGTAAAACCAAAATAGCTAGTTCTGCCAGGAGTACACATATTCTAAATTCCCTACTGGGATTATCTCTACAGCAAGTAGTTGAGGAGCCAACCCGGAAGGAGGCCATTTTAGATTTAGTATTCACAAATGGGAATTTGGTATCTGATATTACTGTAGGGGAAAGCTTGGGATCTAGTGATCACAAGTCAGTGTGGTTTACTATAAGTACAGTGACTGAATCACACCACACAAAAACAAAAGTTTTAGATTTTAGAAAAACTGGCTTTTCTAAAATTAGATTAGTGGTATACGAGTCCCTATCAGATTGGAACAGTTTCAATGGAGTCCAGGAGAAATGGGACTACTTAAAAGTGGCACTATTGAAGGCAACAGAAAATTGCATTAGGCTTGTCAGTAAAAGCAAAAAAAAAGGAAGAGACCACTGTGGTACTCAGCAGAAGTGGCCAAAATCATTAAAAACAAAAAGATAGCATTTAGTAATTATAAAAAATAAAAAAACGAGGATGACAGGCAAATTTATAAGATTAGGCAGAGAGAGGCCTCAATGAATACTTCTGTTCAGTTTTGACAAAGGAAAATGAAGGAAAAGGACCTCAGTTAGGAAAGAAGACTAATGAATATTTGGATGCATGTGTCTTTACAGAGGAAGAGGTTCTAAGTCAGCTGTCTAAAATTAATACAAATAAGTCATAGGGGCCTGATGGGATACACCCAAAGCTATTAAAAGAGCTCAGCGGTGAACTAGCAAAACCATTAACAGATTTATTTAACCAATCACTGGCAACAGGAGTCGTCCCAGAAGATTGGAAATTATCAAATGTTGTGCCCATTCACAAGAAAAGTAGTAGGGAGGAACCAGGCAACTATAGGCCAGTAAGCCTGACATCAATAGTAGGGAAATTAATGGAAGCCCTACTTAAGGAGAGGATTGTGGAACATCTAAAATCCCATGGATTGAAAGATTAAAAACAGCATGGGTTTGCTTCAGGGAGATCATGTCAAACTAATCTTATTGATTTTTTTGATTGGGTGACTAAAATAATAGATGGCGGAGGTACAGTAGACATCGCTTATCTAGACTTTAGTAAGGCTTTTGATTCTGTCCCCCATAGAAGACTTATCAATAAATGTCAGTCTTTGTGCTTGGACTCCCATATTGTTGAATGGATTAGGCAGTGGCTGAGGAACAGACAACAGAGGGTTGTAGTCAATGGAGTATATTCAGACCATGGTCTTGTTACCAGTGGGGTACCTCAAGGAATCTGTTCTGGGACCTATATTGTTTAATATCTTTATCAGCGAAATTGAAGAAGGCCTCGATGGTAAGGTGTGTCTTTTTGCTGATGACACAAATATTTGTAACAGGGTTGATGTTCCTGGGGGGATACACCAAATGGAAAAGGATTTAGGAAAACCAGAGGAATGGACAAAAATCTGGCAACTAAAATTTAATGTTGATAAGTGCAAGATAATGCACCTGGGGCACAAAAACCGAATAGAAGAATATACAATCAGTGATACAGTCCTAACCCCAGTATCTGAGGAAAGGGATTTAGGGGTCATTATTTCAGAAGACTTAAAGGTAGGCAGACAATGTCATAGAGCAGCAGGAAATGCTAGAAGAATGCTTGGGTGTATAGGGAGAGGCAATACCAGTAGAAAGAGGGAGGTGCTCATGCCGCTCTACAGAGCACTAGTGAGACCTCATTTGGAGTATTGTGCGCAGTACTGGAGACCATATCTCCAGAAGGATATTGATCCTTTGGAGAGAGTTCAGAGAAGAGCTGCTAAACTAGTACATGGATTGCAGGATAAAACTTACCAGGAAAGACTAAAAGACCTTAACATGTATAACTTGGAAGAAAGACGAGACAGATGGGATATGATAGATTGATATTGATTTAAATACATAAAGGGAATCAACAAGGTAAAAGAGGAGAGAATATTTAAAAGAAGAAAAACTGCTACAAGAGGACATAGTTTTAAATTAGAGGGGCAAAGGTTTAAAAGTAATATCAGGAAGTATTACTTTACTGAGAGAGTAGTGGATGCATGGAATAGCCTTCCTGCAGAAGTGGTAGCTGCAAATACAGTGAAGGAGTTTAAGCATGCATGGGATAGGCATAAGGCCATCTTTCATATAAGATAGGGCCAAGGGCTATTCATAGTATTCAGTATATTGGGCAGACTAGATGGGCCAAATGGTTCTTATCTGCTGAAACATTCTATGTTTCTAAATAGCTTTCAATTGTTTGGCCGCTGCAGACAGCGACATTATCTGCGCTACATCTCCTGTCTAAGGCTACTTTCACACCTGCGTTAGGTGCG
The DNA here is from genome assembly GCF_014858855.1 of Bufo gargarizans. NCBI lineage: Eukaryota > Metazoa > Chordata > Amphibia > Anura > Bufonidae > Bufo > Bufo gargarizans. The sequence goes on along the minus strand of NC_058083.1, from coordinate 325,540,559 downwards.
GATCCGTCTGGTATATATATATTTTTGTTCATGATAATGCAAACCGAATCCATTTGGACTTACACTGAAAGTCAATGGGAGACGGATCAGTTTTCAATTGCACCATATTTTGTCAGTGAAAACGGATTTGTCCCTATTGACTTACATTGTTAGTCAGGACGGATCCGTTTGGCTCCGCATCGTCAGGCGGACATCAAAACGCTGCAAGCAGCGTTTTGGTGGCCGCCTAAAGAGCGGAATGGAGGCTGAATGGAGGCAGACTCATGCATTCTGAACGGATCCTTATCCATTCAGAATGCATTGGGGCTAAACTGATCCGTTTTGGGCCGCTTGTGAGAGCCCTGAAACGGATCTCACAAGCGGACCCAGAAATGCCAGTGTGAAAGTAGCCTAACGTGTGCGCAGCCTAAAAATATCTGTGACATCCAGTGTATTTTTTCTGTAGACGGTGTCCGCTGAGGACAGTTACATTACCTGCGCTACATCTCCTGTATAACGTTTGAACATCCAAAATATCAGTAACATTCAGTCTAATTTTTTCGCTGCTGGTGGCAGCGACATTACCTGCGCTACTCTCCTGTATAATGTTAGTGCATCCGAAATATCAGTGCCATTCAGTGTAATTTTCTTTGCCGCTGGGGACAGCGACATTATCTGTGCTACATCTCCTGTGTAACGTGTGCGCAGCCTATAAAAATATCTGTGACATCCAGTGTACTTTTTCTGTAGACAGTGTCTGCTGCAGACAGTTACATTACCTGCGCTACATCTCCTGTATAACATTTGCCCATGCTAAATATGAGTGACATTCATTCAGTGCAATTTTTTATTAGGCGATGGTGACAGTGACATTACTTGTGCTATACCTCCTGTTTAATGTGTGCACACCCTAAATATCAGTGACATTTATTCAGTGTAATTTTTTATTAGGCGATGGTGACAGTGACATTACTTGCGCTATACCTTCTATTTAACGTGTGCGCATCCTAAATATGAGTGACATTCATTCAGTGTAATTTTTTATTAGGCGGTGGTGACAGTGACATTACTCGCGATATATTTCCTGTTTAACGTGTGCGCATTCTAAATATCTGTGACATTCATTCAATGTAATTTTTTACAAGGCGGTGGTGACAGAGACATTACTTGCACTATACCTCCTGTTTAACGTGTGCGCATCCTCAAAATATCTGTGACATTCTGTGCACTTTATTTGTGCATACACTTACAAAACCTGCGCTACTGTACATGTGACATACTTGCAAGCATATATACCATTTAATATGCTCAAGGCGAGCAGTAAGGAACGGGGAAGTGGCTGTGCTGCTGATAGTGCACGCATATTTAGCTCCTGTAAAAAAGACCTTATGTTGCGCTTTTTTGTATAAATTATTTTTATATTCCAGTCTGGCTTCTTTGAAATGTGATTGTACCGTGGTGTTATTGTTGAGTAGCTCTCCCTGTAGGTATTGGACCCTTTTTTTAAGAGCAAGTTCTTTTGCAGCATATTCTTTCTTTTTCCAGTTAATTTTGGCTATGTATACCCCACGCAAGAATGCTTTAAAGGAATCCCATACTATATGCATAGGTGCAGACGGAGCATTCAATAGCCAAAACTACCGGATCTCCTTTGTGATACTTTCCTGGTCCCTAACTAACTTAATCCAATGAGGATTTAATCTGAAACTCCTTGTTTTCCTTTTAACATTCCCCATTTTTATTGTGATAAGCATAGGGGAGTGGTCAGATATCGTGTGTATTTCATACTTCATTTTTGTTACACAGTCTAAAAGATCAGGATTAGCTAAAGCTAAATCTATTCTGGACATGACAGTATTTGCCCGGCTAAAACAGGAAAATACTTTTTCCCCCCATATAAATATCGCCAGATATCTGTCAATGCAATTTCCCGGGAGATCCTTCTTAATGGTGTTGGTTTGTCCTTATCTACTTTTTAGGGATGATCCTTAGAGTATCTGTCTTCCTCCAAGTCCATGACATAATTGAAGTCACTAGTTACCAGAACCGGGCAACGTGCTATAGAACCTATAAAGTCCGCCAAGTGAGAGATAGTACACATGGAGAAGGGGGGAGGGACGTATACAAATGACAATATACAAGCATTGCCATTTAGATAACAATGCAGGAAGACAAATCTACCTTCTTTATCAATTTTATGGGCAATTGGAGTGTAATCTATAGATCCATGGACATAAACACTAACACCCCTGGAATACGCCGAACAGCAAGCATGGTAGTCATATTTTGCCCATTTCCTTTTCACGTAGTTATTATTCTCATCTATAACATGTGTTTCTAAAAGGCATACTATTGCAGGAAGATGTCTCACAACTACATAAAATATGACTACCCTCTTGGCCCTCTCGGCCATTCCACGTATATTCCATGTTAAGATTCTATTCATATACTTTCCTGCGTGGTGATAAAACCTTCAGGACCCACCGCGGGGGCAGGTAGGGGAGGGGGGAAAGAGAGAGAGAGCGACCCACTGCGACCACCGAGACCCCATCAACCCACCCGCACCATCCCCACTTCCAATTGCCCATCCCCACTTCCCATGAACATTTGATCTTAGCTGCCGCCATTCTCTTCTTGACCTCTCTAAATTCACAGCGTTTTGCCTGTGTAGCCCTAGAGTAGTCCTGATATATTTCTATTTCCCTCCCATTATATTCCAGGGGGGTTAAAAGTCTTTTTGCTTTTCATAATGTTGTCCCTATCCCGAGCATTTATAATTTTGGCCAGGATTGCTCTTGGAGGGCTCCCTACAGGTGGCGGTTAAATTGGTATCTGGTGGGCCCTCTCTACTGAAAACCCTATAGGCAATTTATCCACTCCGAACACCCTATTAGCCATTGTTGGATAAACCCTGTAGGGTCTTCTTTTTCAGACCCTTCAGGGAACCCAACCAGGAGTATATTTGGTCTGTAGGATCTGTCCTCCATTTCAGTAACTCTTTCCTGTAATAAGCTCTTTTCAGTTTCTATCATAGAAACATAAAAACATAGAATGTGTCGGCAGATAAGAACCATTAGGCCCATCTAGTCTGCCCAATATACTGAATACTATGAATAGCCCTTGGCCCTATCTTATATGAAGGATGGCCTTATGCCTATCCCATGCATGCTTAAACTCCTTCACTGTATTTGCTGCTTCCACTTCTGCAGGAAGTCTATACCGGCTAGGGATCAACAACAGGCTGACACATAGTCCTCAACACACTTACGCAGCACCGGCCACTAAAATCTGCGCGAGATGAGATCGACAGTGGATCTATTCCCAGGGTGTCCAGCCAAGACAGTACAGTCATGTTCCTCAAATACCTTATGATGTAAGTCTGAAGGAACAAACAATTTCCCTGGAGGACAAGAGTCTGGTGTATCCTCTTGGGCCTCCAACACCTTAGCCTCAAGATCAGGATATAGGGCAGATATGACTACCCCTTCAGACAAAATAGGACTAGGAAAAAACGGCGTGACATCCGCCATGATGTTATTAATCCCAGGGCGGTAGGTGATAATGAAGTTAAATCTGGTGAAAAACAGCGACCATCTGGCCTGCCTTGGATTCAGTCGTTTAGCCGACTCAAGGTAAGCCAGATTTTTGTGATCAGTAGTTACCGTAATAAGATGAATTGCTCCTTCCAACCAATGGTGCAATTCTTCAAAAGCCTTACAAGATGGATGGCTGGCACTCTACTTGATCATGTGTTCACTCGGTGCTCAGTGATGGAGGATATCCCAATAATTATATAAATCAATTCACGGCACTCAAATTTTTTGCAGAATCAGACTTGTAAATTTATTTGAAAGCCACCAGTGGTTTGTCAATTTAAGTAGGCCAACGTTTCGGTCCTCCCGGACCTTGTTCACAGCCTGTTAATTACAATTACAGCAGATAAGTGTATAGAAAATAAAATAAAGAACATTATCAAATACAAAAAGTAAAAAATTATAAAATAACCAAAGGAAAGCAAATACAAAAATTAGTTTATACAATATATACAACTAGAAGTTGTCTGCATACAGGTGCAAAACCATATGTACTGATCCTGGGATGGTCATCACAATGGCAAAGAAACATCAAGATCATCAGAATCATCAAATCCTACATTATCGATATGACCAAAGCATGTTGGTAGAATATTGATCATGAATTCATCAGTTTTATTCAAATCGATATGTGTCTCGATAATTGCCTGGTAATAGGCATATGATATCCAAATCAATGGAAAGCAAGAAACACATTGTGCACATATACAATGAGGTATAAGATGAAATGCAATAAACACATTGTGTATGTATAAAATAGAATATAGGGTCCTGTATACCGCATATCTCCAGACTATAGTGTCATTGAGGTCAAGATCATCAAAACGCTATATCACATATATATACGGCCATGTGTATTAGATAAAGTGTATGGTCCTAGATGCAGCATACATACCTCCAGAATCGTTTTGACTTGAAGAGAGGTGGCGTTGCGTTAGGCTGACTGCGCATGTCTGGTATATAGAGGATTCTAATTGCGCAATATTTTGAGCGACTTCTGATGTCTGGAGATATGCGGTATACAGGACCATATATCCTATTTTATACATACACAATGAATGGCTCTACAATGAATGGCTGAGACAGGTCCGGTTGCACCAGAATAGGGGCTGAAGCAAAACATTCCTTCACAGCAGAAAAGGCTTGTAATGCCTCCTCCGACTAAACAGAGAAATCAACCCCCTTCCTAGTCATATCTGTTAAAGGTTTAACCACAGTTGAATAGTTCAAGATGAATTTATGGAAGTAGTTGGTGAATCCTAAAAACTGCATAAGCGCTTTCAGATTTTCGGGTCGATCCCAGTTCAACACCACTCAGACTTTCTTGGGATCCAAGAAAAAATCTGATGGTGAGAGCAGGTAACCCAGGAATTGCACGTCAAAAATACATTTTTCCATCTTTGCATACAATTTATTCTCTTCCTAGGATCTGTAACACCTGTCTCACATGATCCTTATGAGTCTCCATTTCTGGAGAATAAATTAGTATGTCATCCAGATATGGCAACAACAAATCTCCCCACCAGATGATGAAAGATGTCATTAATAAAGTGTTCAAAAATCGCTGGAGCGTTGTTTAACCCAAAGGGCATGACCAGGTTTTCAAAATGACCCTCAGGGGTATTAAATGCGGTCCAATTTAGAGAACACCTTGGCACCGACAATCTGACTGAACAAATCCAGAATCAAAGGAAGGGGGTAAGGATCACGGACGGAAATACGGTTGAGCTCACGGAAGTTCAGACATGGTCTAAGGGTACCATCTTTTTTTTACAAAGAAGCAGCAGCCACTAAGGATTTGCATAGCCAAGCTCTAGGTGATATACTCTTGCATAGCCTTTCTTTCAGGCTCCAAAAGATTATACAACTGTGATTTGGGCAGTTTAGCTCCAGGAATAAGATTGACGGGACAATCATACTCCCGATGCGGGGGTAGCTCCTGGTTACCACTCTCAGTAAACACATCAAAATTCAGAAATGAACGAGGGTACAGTGTTAGTGGTGACCACATTAAGTTGTCCATGCAAAAAACACTCCATTCGAGAATCTGTATCGGTTGTCAGTTGATGGTAGGGTTATGTTTGCTTAACCATAGTAAGCCCAAAGCCATCGGAGCAGGCAGACCCTCCAACACATAACACGAGACAGATTCCTGATGGAAATCACCCACTATTAATTGGATTTCATTTACCATATGTATCCAGCATGGTATTAATTAAACCCCTAAAAAATAATAATTTTTAATGGTATACGTTAAAAAGATCCCTAAAGGATCCACTTAATCAACTATTAGATATACACACAAAAAGTGACCAAAAGACCACATCCAGAGAAGATTTTACACTGGGGTATGGGGAAAGTACTGTCCCTAAATCTACCCCTATCCTAAAACCCTTAGCCCAGGGAGGACTCCTGATGGTGGAGACCCCCTGTCCGCGTACCTATGCTGCTAGCCCTTCCTGCTCCCTAAAGGGGTGCAACAGAGTGCGTGGACTGTTATCAAGGGTAAGAGATTAGGATATTAAATTTTTTTCAGCTATATGAATAGACTGGATGGGAATTGAACGGATAGAGACACAACAGTGATACAGACAAACACAAAAATACACAAACATACACTTATTCAGTGTTGATATTATGATCATACACCTAAAGGGTTGACATTGTAGTCAAACACCTCACTTGCCTGAGGCAACCCTTTAGGTGTATGATCATAATATCAACACTGAATAAGTGTATGTTTGTGTATTTTTGTGTTTGTCTGTATCACTGTTGTGTCTCTATCCGTTCAATTCCCATCCAGTCTATTCATATAGCTGAAAAAAATTTAATATCCTAATCTCTTACCCTTGATAACAGTCCACGCACTCTGTTGCACCCCTTTAGGGAGCAGGAAGGGCTAGCAGCATAGGTACGCGGACAGGGGGTCTCCACCATCAGGAGTCCTCCCTGGGCTAAGGGTTTTAGGATAGGGGTAGATTTAGGGACAGTACTTTCCCCATACCCCAGTGTAAAATCTTCTCTGGATGTGGTCTTTTGGTCACTTTTTGTGTGTATATCTAATAGTTGATTAAGTGGATCCTTTAGGGATCTTTTTAACGTATACCATTAAAAATTATTATTTTTTAGGGGTTTAATTAATACCATGCTGGATACATATACAATACATTTACCCGCATATATCAATGTTTATTGATTTTGCTGGAACTATATGATTTCATTTACCACCTGCAACAGGCATTTTTGGATAAGAGGTGCAGAATCAATTGCAAAGACAGAAATGCTTTTCTCAAGTGCACTAGTAGTCAACCCATGAATATGAACAAACTGTCCATCAATCAAGATAACCCCAGCCCCACTGTCGATAAATACCTTGATTTCCACAGTTTTGGACTCTAGTGCCACCTCAGCAGACAGGAGAAATCGGGTACTACCAGTAAATGACAAAAGTACGTTTTCTTGCTCCCCACCCACACCACCAATAGTAATTTGAGTATTAAGCCTTTTTTTTGTTTGTTTGTTTGTTTACACCTTGACGCTGAATGTACGGACAAATATTCACAAAATGTCCCTTCTTTCCACAACAAAAACAGACTCCCTTCATATAAATAGAGCTCTTACCAGCAGTCCCAGGAGTAGTTCCCCCAACTGCATAGGCTCCTCACAAGGTGTAACCGGTGTCTCTTTACCATAAGTATCAAAGGAAGCCTCCACATTATTTGACAGTACGTCCTGAGGGTGCAGATCCTTAGATCTCCCCCTCAAGCGTCTATCCATACGTACAGCAAGGGACTTGGCTGCTTCCAATGACTCAGGTTTTTCATGAAAGGCCACCGCGTCCTGCAGCCTCTCTGATAGACCCTGACAGAACTGGCTACGTAGAGCAGGATCATTCCACTCCGTATTCGTAGCCCATCTCCTAAATTCAGAGCAATAGATTTGCGCTAAGCGTTCTCCCTGCCATAAACCGCGTGACTTGGTCTCAGCCTGAGACATCCGATCCGGGTCATCATAAATAAGACCCAAGGCTCTAAAACATTCATCTACGGACTGGAGGGACGGTGATCCGGTCGGCAGAGAAAAAGCCCAAGACTGTGCATCATCCTTAAGCAAAGAAATGATCATACCCACACGTTGACACTCATCCCCAGAAGAGTATGGACGCAGCTTAAAGTACAACTTACACGATTCCCTGAACCAAATGAAATTGTCACTACCGCAAGAAAATCTGTCTGGGAGGGCAATCTTAGGTTGAGGGCAGGCCTGGTACCCACCATCAGAACCAGCCGCCTGTGGTCTCTGAATCTGTAAGATTGTCGCACGGAGGTCAGCTACCTCCAAAGACAGTCCCTGCAGCTGTTCGACCAGTACAGACATATGCATAGCTGCACTGACCTGAACAAAATGGCGGTTTATATGGCGGTAGATAATGTCACGATCAGTGGGGAAACTCCACACTGAACACAGGGCCCTAACTATCTATCAATATGAATAGACCCTGAAGGTAGGAATATTCATATGCAGGATACCTAGGCCTTTATATCCCTATTAGGTCCTGGAAAAGGTTCGGACCAGAGACAACCCATCTCTCTCCAGATGGATTAATGGAAGTCTCTGTCTCAGGCCCAGATACAAACAACAGGGAATATAACAAACACAAACAAGCGCAACACTTAACTTCTGTAAAGACGGGCGAGCAGGAACACCAGAGAAAAAACTCACACCAGCCAGCTAAGCCAAACCCAAATTAAGCTATCTACCGCATAGTCAGAAGAGTGGGGTCAGACTATAAAGGGTAGAAGTGATGACCCCTGAGCAACAGCTGAGAAAAGGGAAGTGGTCATTAACCCTATCAACACTGAATCAAGAGAAATCAAGGAGGCTGTTAGATTCCTCCACACTCAGCCAATATTCTTGATTTCCTGACATCAGTCACCTGAGGGACCAGGAGTTGGCAGCAGCATGAGGAGACCACAGAGTGGCCCAATGACAGAGTGTGGAGGTGTCAGCAGCAGCAGCAGCAGCAGCATCAGGAGAAGGCCACTGAGTGGCAAGGTGACATAGTGTGAAAATGGCAGTAGCAGCAGCAGCATCTGGAGGATACCACAGAGTGGCAAGGTGACATAGTATGGAGATGGCAGTAGCAGCAGCAGCATCAGGATACCACAGAGTGGCAAGATGACATAGTATGGAGATGGCAGTAGCAGCAGCAGCAGCATCAGGATACCACAGAGTGGCAAGGTGATAGTAGTGTGGAGATGGCAGCAGCATCAGGATACCATAGAGAGACAAGGTGACATAGTGTGGAGATGGCAGTAGCAGCAGCAGCATCATGGTACCACAGAGTGGCAAGGTGACATAGTGTGGAGATGGCAGTAGCAACAGCAGCATCAGGAGGATACCACAGAGTGGCAAGATGACATAGTGTGGAGATGGCAGTATCAGGAGCAGCATCAGGATACCACATATGGTGATGCTGCATATGTGGACGCAGGGCTGTGGTGCCAGCATTGGCCCCCTGGCCACACTTCACCTTCTGCCCACATATTTAAAACATGGCCATGTTAACCTCCTCCGACGGCTTAACAAAAAACTGCCACACCGCCGAGTAGGTGATTTTCCCCTCAACAGTCTTTTCCCCCCAGCACTGACTGACTGCTACCGCCGCTGCTATCGTGAACCCCTGCACCACTACTTCCAGGGAAGGTAGGCTGCTGCAAAACAGATGTTCTACCCCAGGAACGTTTGTCTCCCATCCCCCCACTGCTGCCACCCTGCTGACTCCCAGCCATGCTTTTAACACATATCACCGCCGACGTGAACTGAGAATTTATTTTTATTTTTGTAATGAAAAAGGCCACTAAAATGCTTTAAACACATATAACCACCGACGTGAACTGAGAATATATTTATCTTTTTGTGCTGAAATACAAAATAACATATATCTGCCGACGTGAACTGAGAATATATATTTCTTTTTGTACTGAAATAGGCCACTAAATGCTTTCAACACATATAACTGCCGACGTGAACTGAGAATATATTTTTCTTTTTGTACTGAAATAGGCCACTAAACGCTTTCAACACACATAACCGCCGACGTAAACTAAGAATATATTTTTCTTTTTGTACTGAAATAGGCCACTAAATGCTTTCAACTCATAACCGCCAACGTGAACTGAGAATGTATTTTTATTTTTGTACTGAAATAGGCCACTAAACGTTTTTAACACAAATAACCGCCAATGTGAACTGAGAATATGTTTCCTTTTGTACTGAAATAGACCACTAAACTCTTTCAAAACAAATAACCGCTGACATAAACTGAGAATATATATTTTTTTGAATGAAATAGGCCACTAAATGCTTTCAACACATATAACCACCGATGTGAACTGAGAATATACTTTTTTTTGTACTGAAATAGGCCACTAAACGCTTTAAACACATAACCATCGACATGAACTGAGAATATATTTTTCTTTTTGTACTGAAATAGGCCACTAAATCCTTTCGCCACAAATAACTGCAACAGTGAAGTGCATATATTTTTTCTTTCTGTATTGAAATTGGCCACTAAACGCTTTTGCCAGAAATAAATACACCAGTGTAGTGCGAATATATTTTTCTTTCTGTACTGAAATAAGCCACTAAACATTTTTGCCAGAAATAAGTGCACCAGTAAAGTGCGTATATAATTTTCTTTCTGTACTGAAATAGGCCACTAAATGCTTTCAACATATATTTTTCTTTTTGTACTGAAATAGGCCAGTAAATGCTTTTAGCAGAAATAAATGCACCAGTGAAGTGCGTATATATTTTTTCTTTCTGTACTGAAATAGGCTAATAAACGCTTTCAACACATATAACTGCAGAAGTGAACTGAGAATATATTTTTCTTTTTGTACTAAAATAGGCCACTAAACGCTTTTAGCATAAATAAATGCACCAGTGAAGTGCGTATATATTTTTTCCCTTTTCGTACTGAAATAGGACACTGAACACTTTCACCACATATAACTGCAGAAGTGAAATGCGTATATATTTTCTCTTTTTGTACTGAAATAGGCCACTAAACTCTTTCGCCACAAATAAATACAACAGTGAAGTGCGTATATTTTTTTTCCTTTTTGTACTGAAATAGGACACTGAACGCTTTCACCACATATAACTGCAGAAATGAAATGTGTATATATTTTTGCTTTTTGTACTGAAATAGGCTGCTAAACTCTTTCAACACAAATAACTGCAGAAATGAAATGCGTATATATTTTTCTTTTTCCACAGATATAAGCCACTAAAGGCTTTTCAACATAGCACTTTCACCCCAATAACAAGAACAAATTGCTGGAATGCCAGAGCTATATAATGGCTATTTGGATCCCCAAATAATGTTTCCCTGCACTTGTAAATCACAGTTTTTTTCACAATGAGGTTTGTCTACCACAGTTTTCTCCCTGCACTAAGATGCTTTGAAAGCATTCCTCACTATCATTTTCCTGCAATTTGAATAATGTTTCCCTGCACTTGTAAATCGCTTATTTTTTAACAATGAGGTTTTTCTAGCACTGTCCCTAGCGACTTCAGATGTGTCTAGCTGCACTAAGATGCTGTGAAATGTTTCCTCCTTATCGTTTCCCTGCAATTTGAATAATGTTTCCCTGTTTTTTTTTTGTTTTCAGTATAACTCACCCTAGCGCCTGCAACGTCTGTCCCTGCACTCAGAACCCTAGAAAATGTCTGAATCCAAGATGGCTGCGGGTATTTATAGGACTGTGACATCACATGGCTTTATGGGCCAGCCCGCCTTTCCAGAGTTCCTTGTCCCATGTCCTCACACATGTAGCCGCAATTTTAGGAAAAATTGTGATTCATTACCACAAAGCGCGAGGAAATTCGCATTTGTTGCAAATCAAATTTTTCCTCAAATTCGGATTGAATTCCACTTCGTCAGCTTCAATTCACTCATCTCTAGTAGCAATTGTACCCAGGTGTCATGTTGAGCTGACACAAAATGCCGGGGATAGTTCTCCAATACCTGATTGATCCACTCAACCTGCCCGTTGGTCTGGGGATGATAACCGGAAGAGAAGTCCAGGTCAATTTCTAGTAGTCGGCAGAAGACTCTCCACAGCTTAGAGGTAAACTGGACTCTGCGATCAGAAACAATATGTCCGGGTAAACCATGCAAACAGAATATATGTTTCACAAACAGTTTAGTAAGTTCCACAGCCGAGGGCAATCCAGTCAAAGGAACGAAGTGCGTTATCTTGGAGAGGTGGTCCACGACCACCCAAATAGCTGTGCATCCGGCAGAAGAGGGCTGATCTGTAATAAAGTCCATGGCAATGTGTTGCCATGAAGGAACAGGTAGAGGTAGCAACAGCCCGGGTGGTTTGATCCTGGAGACTTTATTTTAAGTGCAGGCAGATAAATAATCACGCACATCCTTGGAGAATGTGGGCCATCAGTAGTGTCGATACACAAGTTCTGTGGTTTTGCGGATTCCTGGGTGACCGGCCAGTTTGGAGTTGTGCCCCCAAGCTAAAATACGTCTCCTCTTGGCAGATTGCACAAATGTCTTATCGGGAGGGATGTCTTTTATCAAGATAGGAGCCACTATAATAAATCGGGCAGGATCTACAATGTACTTAGGCTCCCTCCTGCTGGTCCGAGAAGTCAAATGACCTAGACAGCGCATCCGCCTTGATGTTCTTCACAGCCGGGCGAAAGGGCAGTTCAAGATCAAAACTGGAGAAGAAGAGAGCCCACCTGGCTTGAGAAGGGTTCAGACTCTGGGCGGTCTGCAGATATGTGAGGTTCTTATGATCGGTGAAGATTATCATTGGATGTTGGACCCCCTCTAATACATAACGCCACTCCTCCAAGGCAAATTTAGGACCAGAAGTTATCTGTCTCCTATACAGTAATTCCTCTTTGCAGGTGAAAAGAGCTTGGAGAAGAATCCACATGTAAACATCTTGCCCTTGGAACCTTTCTGTAGCAAAACAGCACTGGCTCCTATGGAGGAGGCGTCACTTCAAAAAAGAAGTGGCGGGAGTCATCGGGATGCCACAGAACAGGTGCAGAACAAAGGAAATTAGACAAAGGCAGCCTCTGCCTCAGGAGTCCGGTCTTTGGCATTCACCCCTTTCTTAGTAAGAGCGGAGATCGGGGAAGTAAGGGATAGAACATTTGGGATAGACTGACGGTAGAAATTAGCGAATCCATTACTGCATAGAATTTTTCAGTATCCATCTGCAACCCGGCATCCGAGATGATGTATCAAAGAAACGGTACGGTAGATTTTTCAAATATGCATTTCTCGAGTTTGGCATAAAGTCGATTCTCTCTCAACTGCTGTAAAACTAAACGTACATGCTTCCAGTGAGTGGCCAGATCTGGAGAGTAGATCAGTATATCGTCCAGGTAAACTATTACGCAGACATAGAGCAGATCCCGGAAGATATTGTTCACCAACTCCTGGAATACCGCGGGAGAATTGCACAGGCCGAAAGGCATGACAAGATACTCGTAGTGTCCATCACGAGGGTTGAAAGCAGTCTTCCATTCATCACCCTTACGGATGCAGATAAGGTTGTATGCGCCGCACAGGTCGAGTTTAGTGAAACCCTTAGTTCCCCGGATCCTATCAAAGAGTTCGGAGATTAGTGGAAGAGGGTATAGATTCTTGACTGTGACCTTATTCAGACCTCGATAGTTGATACAAGGCTGTAAGGATCCATCTTTTTTCTGCACAAGGAAGAACCCGCCACCGGCTAGAGAAGTAGATTTCCGGATAAAACCCCTCGATGAGGAGGTAGGGTCTCGGTCTCTTTATTACTGAAGACATCAGCAAAACTGGCATATTGCTGCGGGAGTCCAGGCAGATCTACAGGTACAGTAGATGAGAAAGCAGGTCGAACCTCTGATAAGCAGGTGGAGTGACAGGATGATCCCCAATGCAGAATCTGACTGGAGTGCCAGTCCACAACTGGAGTGTGCTGACGCAGCCAGGGGAGATCAAGGATAACCGGATTCACGGAGGCTGGCAGCACATAAAAGGAGATCATCTCAGAATGCAGAACCCCAATTTGCAGCTTAAGGGGCACAGTGACACTGGTTCTGGGAAGCCCCTGTCAGAGGGCTTTCTAGACAGATGGTAGGAAGACGGTACTGATAAACCAGAGCTTGCTGAATGAAATTACCGGCTGACCCAAAGTCCAGGAATGCAGGCACAGACAGTGTGACTCCCTGGTGTGAGCGAGTCACCAGAACAGAACGTTTTGGAGAGGACTTCTCCTTGTCTAGGACCACCTCTCCAACTGATCATAGACATTGGCGTTTCCCATCTTCTGTGGGCACTTACGCACAAAGTGGCCCTAGCCTCCACAACACAGACATAGGTTTTCTGCTTTGCGGAGTAAACCTTCCTGGTCAGACAATAGAAGGCGCTCTATTTGCATGGGCTCTTCAGGTGGGGTGGAGGCTAGAGGAAGGACCGGCCTCTGGAAGGATGGAGCCAAACGAGGTGGCCTTCTGGTGTATGCGACGGTCAGCTAATTCATCCTTAATCTGGTCAGAAAGACCCTCCCATAACACCGCCAGTTGAGCCTCATTGTTCCATGCAAGTTCTGTAGAGTATCAAGAACTTAGCAAACACAAGGACCTTGACACTGAGGCATCTTGGAAGGGGGCTGAGCCACTTAAGTACCTGCAGGAGAGCCTGGGTTGGTCAGCGAGGTCACATGACCCAACCCATGCAGCCCAGGGAGTGATGCGCACCAACCCTAGGGCAGTGTAACACAAAACCAGCATCAAGCATGCTGTGGCCAGGGCTGAGTGGAACCTGTGGAGCGGAATCCTCAGCATCACAGCACGTACAGTGACAGAGCCCAGGACTGCAGCGGTGGATGGAAGGATCACCGCTGAGCACGGCACCCAGGACCATGACGGTAAGCGGAGGAACAGCGGTGTACAACAGCCGCTGTTACAATGAATGAGCAAGTGGATTTTTTATTTTTTTTATTACCCACAAGTTACAAAAGATGTCAAACGTGATCCCCGATCACGACAATACAATTTTAAGCGCGTTGGGTTATGTTGGCTGATGCTGCTTGCAGCTCTTCAACATTGATGCTGCCGAAGAAAAAATGTCCTGCTCTTTCCAGCAAGATGGAGCCACAGGCCACACCTCACGGAACTCACTGGCTAGGGAACTGTTTACGGAGGAGCGAACTGTGAGCAAGGAGTTATGGCCACCATATTCCCCAGACTTATCCATATGCGATTTTTATCTGTGGAGAAATTTAAAACAGAAAGTGTCCCCTATCAATCCACATCCCCTGGATGAACTCACAGAAAACATCAGAAACAATATCTGCAGCATCACAAGCAGTATCAGCCAATAGTGTTGAGCGGGAGGTGCCATATTCGATTTCGACGAAATTCGCGAATATTCGCTAGAATATTCGTCTCATATTCGTCGAAATCAAATATTCGGCATTATTCTAGTTATTGCGATTAAAATGTGATTTATATAACCGCGTATTGCGATTATAACTTAAGGCTACTTTCCTATTGGTTTGTTTTCTAGAATTAGCGAAGATGACGAATATGACGAATGTATTTGTCATATTCCTCAAAACGAAGATAACAAAATATTCTCCATCTTCATTTTAGCTACCTATTGGTCAACTTCGCTAATTCTAGCAATCAAATAGGAAAGTTGACTACAGAGACAGCTGTTTTTAATTCGCTATGCGATTATATTATTTTTTTCTTTTTTTATAAATAGAATAATTATAATAATTATCAAGTATTAAAATTATTCTATTTATTTAAAAAAAAGCAAAGTATTATAATCGCATAGCGAATTAAACTTAGCTGTCTCTATAGTCAACTTTCCTATTTGATTGCTAGAATTAACGGAGTTGACGAATATGGACCGCCTCCTTGACTTCAAAGCCCAGAATGAGCAGGACTTTAAATTGATACATTACTGGATAATGTAAGAAGTTTTACTGAGTCTTTTCTCCCAAAACGATATATCAATCTGCTCAGCTCCTCCAGCTCTATAACAGGCTGCCTGCAGCTCAAACACCATTTTCAACAGGTTCCCTTTAAAGAGGACCTGTCACCAAAAAATGCAATGCAATCTGAAATCACCCCATTAAGAGAAGCCAAGCAAAGTGATATATAATTTTCATTGAAAATATTTAGTAAAACTTGTAATTTATTCATTTATATATATTTTTCATATCAGTACATGGAGGAGTTACCAGTGACTGACAGCTATCTCTCTATGCACACTAATGCACACAGTGCTATCAATCACCTCCTCCCTGAACTGGTAGATCTTCACAGGGCAGCAAAAAGGCAAAGATATACATGTATAAAACACAGGTTTGACTGAAACCTTTGCAACTCAAATATATATCAATCTGCTCAGCTTCTCCTGCTCTATAACATGTTGCTTTCAGGCAACAGGTCCTCTCTAAGTGCATTTTATGGGGGAAAAAATGCAAAATCCCATCTCAACGTTCTGCTGTCTATACTGTTGCGCCTTAATATCTGCAAAACAATCATTGACCTCATCAAAATTCACCTTCGTTGCATATTCATGTTCAATTGAAAGTAAAGCCAATCTTGTCTGGCTCATAGTTGAGAGTAAGTAATTCTTTATCAATTTTAATTTGGAAAAAACTTTTTTTTACATAAAGCAATAGATACACAGACAGTCAAAGACAGTGACAAACTAGTGATGAGCGGCAGGGGTCATATTCGAATTCGCGATATTTCGCGAATATTTTTTTAGAATATTCGTCGAATATTCGAAAATTCGCAAAAAAAATTTCTTGCAAAAAATCGGCAAGGTAATGATTGTGTAATATGCGAATTTTCGGATTCGAATTTTTATTGCGAATTTTTTCGGAAAAACGAAGTTATAGCAATATAGCGAAAATTCGAAAAAACGAATATAGAGCAATTTAGCTAATATAGTGCTATAATCTTCTTTGTTTAATAGTTGTAATTTTTTTCTCATCTGAAGTTCAGATTGGAAAAAAATTACAACTATAAAAAAAGATTATAGCACTATATTAGCTAAATTGCTCTATATTCGTTTTTTTTCGAATATTCGCTATATTGCTATAATTACGAATATTCGAAAAAACGAAGTTATAGCAATATAGCGAAAATTCGAAAAAAAACGAATATAGAGCAATTAAGCTAATATAGTGCTATTGTCTAATAGTTGTAAGTTAAAAAATTCGCAATAAAAATTCGAATCCGAAAATTTGCATATTACACAATCATTACCTTGCCGATTTTTTTCAAGAAAAAAAAACAAAAGATTATAGCACTATATTAGCTAAATTGCTCTATTTTCGATTTTTTGAATATTCGCTATATTGCTATAACAGTTTTTTCGAATATTCGTAATATATATCAATATAGCGAATATTCGAAAAAAACGAATATAGAGCAATTTAGCTAATATAGTGCTATAATCTTTTTTTTTATAGTTGTCATTTTTTTCCAATCTGAACTTCAGATGAGAAAAAAATTACAACTATTAGACAAAGAAGATTATAGCACTATATTAGCTTAATTGCTCTATATTCGTTTTTTTCGAATTTTTGCTATATTGCTATAACTTCGTTTTTTCGAATATTTGTAATATTCTAAAACAAGAATATATAGCAATATAGCGAATATTCGAAAAAAACGAATATAGAGCAATTTAGCTAACATAGTGCTATAATCTTCTTTGTCTTAAAGTTGAAAAATTCGCAATAAAAATTCGAATCCGAAAATTCAAATTACGAAAATTCGCATATTACACAATAATTACCTTGCCGATTTTTTCAAGAAAAAAAAAATCGTGCATTTTCGAATATGACCCCTGCCGCTCATCACTACTCCTAAAGTCAAGTATATTGCAGCCTTCTTATTGGCCCACAAGCTAGAAGCAGGAAGGGATCGTGTGTACTGATAAAAAAAAAAAAAAAAAACAGAAAAAAAGAATATTCGAAATTACGAATATATATAACTATATTCGAAATATTCGCGAATTTTCGAAGTGGCTATATTCGCGATAAAAATTCGAAATTCGAATATTCGTGATCAACACTATGACAAACACAGACAGTCTAAAACACAGTGACAAGTTTGGTAGAGATTCACAAAAATCAACTCCAGAAACTGCAATCCTGTCCATTTCTTTGCCTTTTCAATGCTGATTTTGGCAGCCTCCAAATGCCTCCTCAATCGTCCAATTTCCACACCAATATCTTCATTACAGAATTCAACAAAAATCGGAGTCAGTTTTGGAATATACTTCCAATCCCATTTGAATCCTCTTGTGAAGCTTTTTCTTGTATTTCCCCTTCAGATTCACCAGGGTAAATATATCTAAAGGACTTTCTTCTATTGCACTTGATTTTAAAAGTGTCACATACTTCAAAATTGCTCTATACATTGCCTGAGCTGCCTTTTCCCTTGCCTTCTTCATTCTTCTTTGTTGGAATCCGCTGGGTCGATTTTGCTTCATATTGGCGTTCGCTGCAAAAAGTCAATAGCATAGTTTGTGATATCCACTTGACAACTGTATCTAAATTTGCAAGGAAAAATAAGTGAACTGCATTGATTACTATTAAAATGCAACATGATTAGTATCTAAAACACAAGTTGTACTGTTTGCGTGTTTTATTGAGCACATTAAGTAAACACCAACAGTGCAGTAAGAAAAAGTAAAGGTAGCCTACATCTTAGATTTCAGAAGTCTGTTAGTTGGCCCTTGGATAGAACAATCCCACCATCAACAACATCAACCAAACTGACTGATTAGGGGGCAGTTTAGTTTATTAGCATACATTCAAGCCCAGTGAGTCTGCGCATGAAGGCAGGTTGGATATTTTAGGACACCCGCAGAAGATACTCTAGTCTAATGGTCAACAATAGGAATGTTACAAGATGTGTAATGTTATGTACTAAGCAGCTACACCGTCCCATGCACAACAACCTGCGATGCACTGTGTTTCCTGACACCTTTCTATCACAGCCAGCATGAAGTTTTTCCGCAGTTTGCTCTGTAGTAGCTCTTCTGTAAGATTGGTCCAAACTGACCCCTTCACTCCCCACACTATGATTTATCTTCTTTGTATTTATCTATTTTACTTACATTTTGTTCATTGTTTGGCTATCTTAGTTCAGACAAGCACTGCAGGTCTTTCCTAGTCTTTGTTGTGACTTTACCCTATAAATAGTACATACAGACATAGAACACTCTTAATGGATGTGGTGAAAGAACAAGGACAGGTCATCAATATCAGATCACCTGGGGTTGGCTCCCACCACCCCCATTGATCAGCTGTTTGAAGAGAAGCACACACAGCCATCTGCTCTGTTCAATTTCTCACCATTCTATGGGATAGCCCCTCCCTGTTCAAGTGAATGGAGATGCCATAGTTGTAAATATACCTGCTCACCACTCCAATTGTGACGGTGAGCAGGTAGAGAATGAAGGGAAATGTGTATACATTTTCTGAAAGCCATTTTTTTTTATTTTTCTGCCAATCGTCTTGTGTAGAGGCTCTTTCTTTCGGGATGAGGTATGGTTTGATTGATACCATTTTGGTTGCACATGTGACTTTTTGGATGCTTGGTATTACACTTTTTCGGAGGCAAGGTGACCAAAAAAATTGCAGTTTTAGCACAGTTTTTATTTTTTATTTTGTTACTGAATTCACCTGGGGGTAGATCACATTATATTTTCATAGACCAGGTCATTACGGACACAGCGATACCCAATATGTCTCTTTTTTCGCATTGATGTCTTGGTACCATTTTGAGGCAGATATGACTTTTTGGATGTTTGATATTACACTTTTTGTGAGACAATGTGACCATAAAATAGCATTTTTAGCAGGTCATAGAGCAGGTCATTACGGACACAGCAATACCCAATATGTCTCTTTTTTTGTGGTGACCGTTTGGTACCATTTTGCGGTA
Organism: Bufo gargarizans; assembly: GCF_014858855.1. Taxonomy (NCBI): domain Eukaryota; kingdom Metazoa; phylum Chordata; class Amphibia; order Anura; family Bufonidae; genus Bufo; species Bufo gargarizans. The sequence goes on along the minus strand of NC_058083.1, from coordinate 325,520,973 downwards.
CATATGACTTTTTGGTCGCTTGGTATTGCACTTTTTTTTTTTTATAATTGTATTTTTATTAAAGTATATATAAAAGTAGAAGAAACATACACAGTTTCATAGGGAATCCGCCAGACATCAATTGAGCAGTAAATATACAGGCTTTAACGATTCCAATAATCCACAGAAATGCAGAACAAGTAATTCCAGTTTCATCAATTACAAGTCGTGCAATGACATAACTGAGCAATAACTGCCCACTTCTAAGCAGTCGTAATGTAAAAAACAGTATCAGTATCATAAACATAGGGCAGGACAAGACACAAGAGGGTAGACAGAAGGTTGGGGGGGCGGTAGGAAGGAAACTATTCAGCTGTCTCTGTGAGCATGTCCCAAGACTGCCATATCTTATGAAAATTATCCATAGAATTATTGATAAGTGCAGATAAATATTCCATACGTCTAACCTCCATAACACTGGAGAACAGATCCGACCTAGTCAGTACGTCACGTCTCTTCCAGTATTTAGCTATAAGGCGTCTAGTAGCCGACAATATGTGTAATACCAAGCAAAGCATGTGTTTCTTTAGTACTACTGGGGGCATATTCAGTAAAAACAAACACGGATCCAGTGAGAATTTTATATTAGTGATTTGCAATAGAAGTTGCTGGGCCTCTCTCCATAAAGGAAAGATGACATGGCAATCCCAAAAAATGTGAAATAACGACCCTCGGCTTGAGTCACACCACCAGCAAGCATCAGAGATAGTAGGATTCAAGTGTCTAAGCATCTGAGGTGTATGATACCAAAACATCAGAAGCTTATAAGCATTTTCCCTATAGGTCACACAGGTAGATGACATTGCTGCTCTCCGCCATATAAGCTGCCAGTCGCTCGGCGATATTTCTTTCTCTAGGTATCTCTCCCATTTAGACATATATGCATGTCGCATGACCTGTGGAGGTTCTGGGGTTGAAAGAAGAACGTATATGTCTGATATAAGACCTCTGGTGGAGGTGGAAAGTTTACAAAGTCGTTCAAACATTGTCGGAGTAGATACCTTCTTATGATTAAATAAGGTTCTAAACAGGTGTTGGATTTGTATATGCTGCCACCTAGAGGACTCCGGTAGGTTGTATTTATCCCTGAGCGAGGTATTGCACTTTTTGTGAGACAAGGTGAAGTTTTTACACAGCTTTTATATATTTTTTTTTACAGGTTCACCTGACGGGGCGGATCATGTTATATTTTTATAGAGTGGGCTGCAGTTTTCACTGATGCCGGACAGGTTAATAAGCCTGGTCCTTTTTCCTATCCATATTTGGGCCCCTTGTAAATTTCTGCCCTGGCACTGGCTTGGCACTGGCTGGCAGCCTTGTGACTCCTCAACACCCCTCTCCTCCCATTGAAAATTTAAGGCAGCAAGGCCCTTAAGTTAACTGAAAAAAAACCTCTCTAGTCTGTTGCCTCTGCACACTCCTAACTGCCACACACGGTACGCACCAGTGTTTTTTTTAAACTGAAGGCTCAGTGGCTGCAGTGTATCTGCAGAGAGACACACACTGTCTTTGACACACACAGCGTGGTCGTCACTTCAGGCACAGGCAGGCCGCACACAGCAGGAGCACTGGAGGAGCAAGCCAAGTCTGCAAGGAAGGAGGACTGGATTTTCCCGCCTGGAAGGTGAGCGGCAGCTGGCAGCGAGGATACACACAAGTGAGTGACTACTAGTGAGATAGCGCACGCTACTTCATAGGCTAATGCCCCTGCGGTGTGACCTACCCGGCCCACCCTCCTTCTCTCTGAGACTGTCACTCCTGGCTGCGCTGCTGCTCATCCCGAGACCGGACTCCCGAGCCATTCATAAATGGCAATGGCAGGATGCGCATGCGCTAGTAGCGCCGCCGCTAGAGGCTGGACTCTCACTTCACTGACTGCTATGATTTTGAACTCTGTCTCCACAGTTCACTGCCTGGAGTGCGGCAGCAGCACAGCACCCCCCCTGTATAGCTGACAGCCCTGAAACCCGGGGCAGACCACCCCAGAACACCCCCACACCCCCCAAGCACGCCACTGAAGCCAGTAAGTCTAACATCTATCGTGGATAAACTGTATGAAGGTTTTCTAAGAAATGTTATTCCGGAGTATCTCAATGAAAATAAGCGTATAACGCAGTATCAGCACGGGTTCATGAAGGATCGGCCATGTCAAATTAATTTAATCAGTTTCTATGAGAAGGAAAGTTCTACACTTGACTGAAGTGACTGAATGGATATAATATTTCTTAATTTCTCCAAAGTATTTGACACTGTACCACATAAAAGGTTATTATATAAAATGAGAATGCTAGGACTGGGGGAAAATGTCTGTATGTGGGTAAGTAACTGGCTCAGTGATAGAAAACAGAGGGTGGTTATTAACGGTACACACTCAGATTGGGTCACTGTCACTAGTGGGGTACCACAAGGGTCAGTATTGGGCACTATTCTCTTCAATATATTTATTAATGATCTTGTAGAAGGCTTGGACAGTAAAATATCAATGTTTGCAGATGACACTAAACTGTGTTAAAGGGATTCTGTCACCTCGTTTTCGGTTATAGAGCTGCGGACATGCACGGCTAGATCGCCGCCAGAATGTCCGCAATATATCTGTCCTATAGGGTTGTGTGCTTTTATTTTGTATAAAAAATGATTTTAGAGATATGTAAATGAGTCTTGTAAGGTGCCCAAGAGACTGTACGAACCTTCCTGGTGCCCAGCCACGCCCCCCCTGTGAAGGAGCCCAGCACCTCCTATGTCCACCGAATCTCCTCCTTTCGACACAGTTAGATTGCCGCAATATCGCGATGCGCGATCTCGCGCATGCGCAGTGCCGGTATAGTGTTCCTTCCCTGTGCTGGCATCAGCCTCAGGGAAGGAACTGCGCATGCGCGAGCTCGCGCATCGCGAGATTACAGGAATCTAACAGTGTCGAAAGGAGGAGGTTCGGAGGACATATGCAGTGCTGGGCTCCTTCACAGGGGGGCGTGGCTGGGCACCAGGAAGGTTCGTACAGCCCCTTGGGCACCTTACAAGACTCATTTACATATCTCTAAAATCATTTTTTAAACAATAAAAGCACACAGCCCTATAGGACCGGTATATTGCAGACATGCTAGCGGCGATCTAGCTGTGCATGTCCGCATCTCTATAAGCTAAAACGAGGTGACAGAATCCCTTTAAGTAATTAACACAGAAGAGGACAGTATACGGTTGCAGATGGATCTGGATAGATTGGAGGCTTGGGCAGAGAAGTGGAGGATAAGGTCTAACACTGAAAAATGTAAGGTTATGCACATAGAAAAGAAAAAAGGCAAGTCACCCGTACATACTAAATGGTAAAACACTGGGTAACACTGACATGGAAAAGGACTTAGGAATTTTTGTGAACAGCAAACTAAGCTGTAGAAACCAATGTCAAGCAGCTGCTGCCAAGGCCAATAAGATAATGGGTTGCATCAAAAGGGGCATAGATGGGCGTGATAAGAACATAGTCCTGACACTTTACAAATCACTAGTCAGACCACACATGGAGTACTGTGTACAGTTCTAGGCACCTGTGAACGAGGCAGACATAGCAGAGCTGGAGAGGGTTCAGAGGAGGGCAACTAAAGTAATAACTGGAATGGGGCAACTACAGTACCCTGAAAGATTATCAAAATTTGGTTATTCCGTTTGGAAAAATGACGACTGAGGGGAGATCTAATAACTACAGTATGTATAAATATATCAGGGGTCAGTACAGAGATCTCTCCCATCATCTATTTATCCCCAGGACTGTGACGAGGGGACATCCTCTGTGTCTGGAGGAAAGAAGGTTTTTACATAAACATAGAAGAGGATTCTTTACGGTAAGAGCAGTGAGACTATGGAACTCTCTGCCTGAGGAGGTGGTGATGGTGAATTCACTAAAAGAGGGGCCTTGATGTATTTCTGCATGCTTGCTTTATGGATGTGCACCTGTGACTATGAATGTGCTAGTCTAAATTTTCTTGTAGTATATATTGACGGTAGCTGCCTCTTTTAGATTGAGCACTCCCCGCCCATCTGCCCAGGGCTTCTGAGCAGAGTATAAATGTAGCTGGTTTCTACACTGCCCTGAACATTGTAGGCTTAGGTCAAGCCCAGGAGAGGGAGTTCTGTTAGTGTTAAATCTTCAGAAGCAACCTTGACGCCTAGTAGATGGGCCCGACACACATTTGATCAAAAATGTGTGCAAAGAGCTTCTATTATTTTCATGTATAGTAGGTATAATACCACTTTAATTCAGAATAATCTCTACTCTTCAGTTTCATTGTTTGTATGTGTAATGTTGTGCTGCCATAAGTTTTTTTGTTTGCTTTCTGCATGCTAGCTTTATGGATGTACACCTGCGACTATGAATGTTCTAGTCTAAATTTTCTTGTAGTGTATTTCTGGAGTGTAATAATATTACAGGTAATAGTTATTAGAGATCGGCTGTTGATTCAGGCAGTTATTCTGATTGCCTTATTGGAGTTGCGAAGGATTTTTTTCCCCTAAAATGAGGAAAATTGGCTTCCACCTCATTTTCTTTTTTTTTTGCCTTCCTCTGGATCAACTTTAGGGAAAACAGGCTAAGCTAGATAGATAGATGTCCCTTTTCGTCACTGCACATTCTGTAATTGGATAATGTCAGACTGTTCAGGGACACACACCCCACTAGTAATACACATATGGACCTTCACTGCAAACGTTAAAGCAACTAATTCATAGCTTCTAGCAGGAATAATAAAGGAATGGCAAAGTCATAATAATAGATGCTCCAGAATTGTTATTAGGGAATGCAAATACTTACTATAATAGAAATTTCAGGAGAACTGACAGGTCCTCTTTAAGTGATGTGTTAGATGAACAAATGCATAAGACTTTATAATATACTAAATTAGAAATGAGAATATAATTCCCTTCCAAAAGAATAACATTGGTTTTATCACTACTAATGAAAACCTCTAATGTCAAGGTAAAAAACTAAACAATAAAAGTGAAAAGCCCCCCAAAAAAGCTTAAACAATTGAAATGTGCTTTTAGCGAGCACATTTCTCTTCAACATTTTGAAATTAAAAAAAATATGACATTACAACCACCCAACATCCCCCATGCAGAACATTTACAGTAGGTAAGATGTATATACTGGCAGTTAGTGTTGAGGAAAGCAAAGCATTTGAAGCGAAATTCGGTCTGAAGTTTAGGAAAACTTTGATTCGCAAGGATCCTGAATTTCCTCGTGCTTCGTTGTAACAAATCAGTTTTTCCTAAAATGGCTGCTTCACATGTTATAGGACTATAAAACCCTCATCCCGCGTGGTCTCTGCCATTGTCCTGTGAGCTGAACATAGGGAGAGACGTGACAAGTGCTCATGCGCTAGTGACAGTGTTGCTGAAAACGATTAACAGAATAAGATTGGAGAGGGAGAGTGCAGGGAGAGCACAGGAATAGTGCAGGAAGAGTGCAGAGAGAGAGAGAGTGCAGGGAGATGTAGAGTTAGGCCTCTTTCACACTACCATATGGCTATTTCAGTGTTTTGCGGTCCGTTTTTCACGGATCCGTTGTTTAGTTTCTTTGCTTCTGTTGTGTTTCCGTTTCCGTTCCGTTTTTCCATATTGCATATACAATATACAGTAATTACATAGAAAAAATTGGGCTGGGCATAACATTTTTAATAGATGGTTCAGAAAAAACTGAATGGAAACGGAAGACATACGTATGTGTTCCGTTTTTTTTGCAGACCCATTGACTTGAATGGAGCCACGGACCGTGATTTGCGGGCAATAATAGGACATGTTTTATCTTTCAACGGAAAAGAAAAACGGAAATACGGAAACAGAATGCATACGGAGTACATTCCGTTTTTTTTTGCAGAACCATTGAAATGAATGGTTCCGTATACGGACCGTATACGGACCGTATACGGAACGCAAAAAACTGCCCGCAAAACGGAAACAAAAAACGGTAGTTTGAAAGAGGCCTTATTCTGCGTCAGTTTTATTTATTCCTACATTTATTTATTCATACATCAGCCGTAAACTAAGATATGTAATTCAATACCAATAACATGGAAGCCTTTATTATTCCAGTGCCAACTAATACCATCCAGTCTGCACCCCTTAGGGGGCCAGGTCTTAATGATGATCATCCTTATTTTTTGCTGCCTTTACTTCTTCCAAATCATCCTTCAAAGTCTCCATGTCCTAGAAAAGTCAGCAAGATGCAATCGATGTTTCCGATGACATATTCTCAGCGATATTTGATAATGTGGAAAAGGAGGAAACCCAGATGGCAGAAGAAGGGCTTCTACCTGTAGGGTAGGAGAGAACTGTGGTTGGAGAAGTGGGCATGCCAGAGTTCAAGAATATTCAGTGATTACTGTCAAATAACCTGCAGGAGATTTCAGACAAGAACAGCAATAATATGCATATTGTCCCCCCAATCTAACCAGCCAAACCCCATTCCAGCAACAGTAGAAGGTGCCTTTTAAAAGGTGCATTAAAGGTGCCTTTAACAATGAAGAAAACTATACAGTGTGGTCTTCATAATTAAATAAAAGGCAGCTGCGGGAAAATAAGACACGCGGTTCCGCTGCTCCGTGTAGTCGTACCCTTAGGGTACTTTCACACTAGCGTTTTTCTTTTCCGGCGCTGAGTTCCGTCCTAGGGGCTCAAATCCGGAAAAGAACTGATCAGTTTTATCCTAATGCATTCTGAATGGAGAGTCAGTCCTTCAGGATGCATCAGGATGTCTTCAGTTCAGTCTTTTTGACTGATCAGGCTTTTCAGAAAAACGTAGCATGCAGTATTTTTACCTCCGGCCAAAAAGCCTGAACACTTTGACTGAACGCCTGATCAGGCTTTTTTCCCATTGACTTGCATTAACGCCGGATCCGGCCCCGTGTGTTCAGTCAAAACGGATCCGGCTTTTGCATGTTAAACCCGAAAAATGTGAAAAAAAAGTTAAAGTCCATAAATGGCGGATCCGTTTTTTCCAATGCATTTTTTCATTGTGATCAAAATCCTGATCAGGATTCAAATGTAATCCGTTTTCACACGTTTTTCCGGATCCGGCGGGCAGTTCTGGTGTCGGAATTGAACGCCGGATTAAAACAACGCTAGTGTGAAAGTAGCCTAAGTCAGAGTGGCCTGGGTATACCTCATTTTTAGTGATTTGTGACAAATTAATTCAGAGTATACAAATTAATTTAGAACTAATCGAATTTCTTGGCGAACTTTGGTGAAGTTGCCGAATTGTATTTTCCAAAACTTCACTTATCGCTAGTGCCAGTCCTAGAACCCCCTAGAACATGATTCTCTTTGACAAGTTCTCCCTCATAAATGATCCTTTAGCATGATACATTGTCTAGTTGCCATCATCTTATAATGACATAGTTTTTTCGTTGTCAGAATTCATTAGTGGCTTTTTTGCCTGATAATGCCCACTAGGCATTTCAGGCTTTATCTTTTTCCTGTATTGGGGCTCTTAATAATGCAAAAATGCTTGCATGGACAGTGATATTTTTGATGGCACTCTTCTACATACATTTTGACTGAGGATGTATTTGAGCAATATAACACTTTCATTCTAGGTGGGGAAAATACAGTTTCTAATACATTGCTGATGATCTGATCTGTTTCATGGTTATCTGTATGAACTTTTCCTGGCTTTGCCTTCTAACTAATCTATATGAATTCCTCCAGCTCTCTCTACTCATTGGAGTGACTATGACCTGGTAATTTAAATGTAGACTTTAACATGCTGTTTCAATATATTTCTTAAAGGGGTTATCCAGGATTTGAAAAATATGTCTACTTTTTTCCAGAAGCAGCACCACACCCGTCTGGTATTGCAGATGAGCTCCATTGCAGTCAATGAGGCAGACCTGCACTAAACTTGTGGACAGGTGTGGTGCTGTTTTAGGTAGAAAGCAGCCATGTTTTCCTAATCCTGGATAACCCTTTTAATGATGAGAAAGTGGAGATAACATTAGAACCAAATGTGTAAGGCCAGTGCCAACCCTATTGTGACATATAGGCTCCAAATTCTGAGACAAAGGGGGTCATTTATCAAACTGGTGTAAAGTAGAACTGGCTTAGTTGCCCATAGCAACCAATCAGATTCCACCTTTCATTTTTCACATCTCCTTTAGAAAATGAATGGAGGAATCTGAATGGTTGCTATGGGCAACTAAGCCAATTCTACTTTACACCAGTTTGATAAATGACCTTCAAAGTTATAGATAACTGTCAAGGTGTACATCATTCTAGATACCAGATGTAGGGCTCATTACATGGACTACTAACAAATCCACACAAGAAGCTGAATTAGGGCTTGTTCACATCTGGGTTAGAGGCTTCCGTCACAGATTCCATCAAAAAGACCAGACCAAAAAGTCCTGCATGCAGGATACCAAACAGAAACTGAACGGACCTCATTGTAGTAAGCTCCGTTCATTTTTTAGTTATGTACCAAATCTGGAACTTCTGTTATTTTTGTTGTTCTGCTCCTCTAACGGAGCAGAACAATGGAAAGTGATAATGCTGGTGTGAACCAAGCCCTAACATCGATTAAATCTATCTTTGTCATATTTATACAATCTGTTTGATCTTTAGCTAAAAGTTTCCCTCGTTCCATAGACGAATTAATTTCTTTTTCACAAGTTGCACTCAGATTTTGTTGCTAATAAAAAGAAGAATGTAAATACTATTAAGTACAAAACAGCCTGCTGCCTAATTGTTTCCAAGCAATTACAGATTATATTGAGCCATTCATTGTGCATGAACCAGTTTTTCTAAGACACCAGTTCCCTTTACCTTGAAATTTTATTAGCCTAAGAATTTCATGTACCATATGTTGTGATAGGAGACGAGCTGCAGTTCAGCAAGCAACTTTCTGATATATAAGTGAATGATCTCCTGATTTTAAATGTGTTTATCTAATGAGACAGTAACAATAATTTACTGGGAACATAAAAAATCCCACTGTTACTCATCGTGCACCTTTGGCTAAAAAAGGTTGATGCACTGAAATATGCTAATGAATATCATTTTGGTTTTTAGCAAGTCAGTAATAAAATTTGCATTTGATATTGTGCACAGTAAACTGGGTTATTAGCCTTGAAAATGAGTCTCATAAAATTTAAATATAGGCTTAAATCATATTAACTGTCTTGTAGATTTTCCAAGAGGCTTTAAAGCATTGTGTTGTGTTTCCATAGTGTTGAGAATGCAGATGTCATTTTGCCTTCAGGGGGTGTCCTGGAATGATCCATGAGAGCCCACAGGGTTTCTTGAGCTTTTTGAAGACTGGTCTTGCTTCCCCAGAATGGGATTATAATTCAAGAAAGAAGACATCTAGATGTTGTAGCTAAATATTTAACAAACATGTTGACTCTTCTGCTCTTCATGTCGCGCATAGGGAGTTTTCCATCTGTTATGCGTGTTAACTGTTTCATTGCAAAGTAAATATGCATTGCTTTAAAACAGAACAATCTGCAAGTGGTTAGGTATTTACATATGCCAGTCATTTTAGCTATGAATTAAATATAAGGTAAATGTATACATGTGACTGTAAATGCCCCACTGCAGCATAGTCATGCAGCTTGCAGAATGTTTCTATATCTTGCACTGAAGAGCAAACAGCTTTGGGTTTGGAAAGGAAATGGGCGATGTAGTTCCATCTAAGATTAATATTTCAGATGGAAAATGAGTGAGAACAGAAATGTATTTCATAGAAACCACTTAGTATATTGTTCTATTAAAGGGGTTGTTCTGGATTGTATATTGATGGCCTATCCTCTGGACTCCCGACACCCTCGCTGATCAGCTGTTCAAAGTGTCTGTGAGTGGTTTGGCCTCTTTCTAAGTCAGTGACATCATATTCATCAGTCACATGGCTTAGGCACAGCTCAATCCCATTCAAGTTAAAGGGGTTATCTGGGACAAAATAATGATGACCCATCCTCGGGATAGGTCATCACTATCACATCAGCAGGGGTCCAAGTCCCGGCATCCCTGCCGAACAGCTGTTTCAGTGAGCTGCTGCGCTCTCCGGAGATCTAGTGAGTGATGCAGGCTCCCGGCAGCTTTCTAAGGACAGCGCCGTACATCGTATAATGGCAATGCTTGCTATTGAAGCTCAGCGTCATTGACTTAATGGGGCTGAGCTGCAACTAAGCCATGTGACCAACATACAGTGATGTCACTGGCCTAGGAAGATGCAGCGGTGCTCAAGGTCTCTTCTAATAGCTGATTGGTGGGTGTCCTGGGTGTCGGACCCCAGCAGATCTGATACTGATGACCTGTCCTGAGGTTAAGTCATAAATATATTTTCCTGGATAACTCCTTTAATGGACCTAAACTGCGATATCAAGCACAGTTGCTATCAAATGGATAGCGCTGTGCTTAGTAAGAAGTGAGGAGGCCACAATACTGATCTGAGTTTCATGGCTTTCCCAAGCAGCTGATCATCGCAGGTGCTGGCAGTCGGACCCCCACCCATATCATATTGATGACCTGTCCTGAGGATAAGCCATCAATATAAAAATCCTGGAAAACAACTTTAAAGGGCTTCTGTCAGCCCACTAAACCGTTTTTTTTTTTGGGTTAATAATAATCCCTACACTGCGAGCTCCCTATACATAAGCTAAATATTCATTTTGGTTCTGTAGATTTTATTAAAAAGCTATTTTTATAATATGTAAATTACCTTGCTACCAGCAAGTAGGGCCGCTACTTGCTGGTAGCAGCCGCATCCTCCGCTGCTAATGACGCCCCCTCCGCTGTGTGATTGACAGGGCCAGGGAACGGGATCGTCCTCTGCTGGCCCTGTTTGAATTCAAAATATCGCGCTTGCGCCGTACCTGTCTTTAATTGGCGCTCCATCCTCAATGCGCCTGCGCCGGGTGTAGATGTGACGTCATCGGCGCAGGCGCATTCAGGATGGAGCGGCCGCCTCTCAGTGCGCCTGCGCCGATTAAAGACAGGTACGGCGCAGGCGCGACACTTTTATACAATGTTAAGTAGTCGATGTACAGCTTGTATAACAGTGTAAATTTGGTGTGCCCTCAAAATAGCCCAACACACAGCCATTCATGTTTAAACCGCTGGCAACAAAAGCGAGTACAACCCTTAAGTGAAAATGGCCAAATTGTGCCATTTTATCTCATCATTGTCAAGTGACTCTTTAGGCCTCTTTCACATGGGGGTTGCGGGAAAAGGTGCAGGTGCGTTGCGGCAACATGTGTGACTTTTCCGTGCAAGTGCAAAATAATGATGGCCACACAAAAAAGGGATGCTTTGGTGACAAGTTGGCCATGTTCAATTAGGGGTGTACTCACTTTTGAGACAATAATGGCTGTGTGTTGAGTTATTTTGAGGGCACCCCAAATTTACACTGTTATACAAGCTGTACACTGACTACTTTACATTGTATCAAAGTGTCATATCTTCAGTGTTGTCCCATGAAAAGATATAATAAAATATTTACAAAAATGCGAGGGGTGTACTCACTTTTGTGAGATACCGTATGTTTTGCTCCTTTTTGAAATGTACATGTTCAAAAAATAAGCAAAAATCATGTGAATACATATGGGGTCATTTATTAAACTAGTGTAAAGTAGAACTGGCTTAGTTGCCCATAGCAACCAATCAGATTCCACCTTTCATTTTTGACAGCTCCTTTGGAAAATGATTCATTTTCCAAAGGAGCTGTCAAAAATTAAAGGTGGAATCTGATTGGTTGCTATGGGCAACTAGGCCAGTTCTACTTTACACTAGTGATGAGCGGCTGGGGCAATATTCAAATTTGCGATATTTCACAAATATTTGGTAGAATATTCATCATATATTCGCGAATTCAAGATTATTTTCTCGATCGCGAGAAATCGTCAATGTTATATTCGTGTAATGTGCGCGAAATACAGGCATGGGTCACTATAGCTAGATTTTTCAAGCTGCTAGAAGACTGTAGAAAATGGTTGGCACGGCAGAACATTACAGTAGCTTTATATGCAGATAGAGTGCTCCAATATATTCGCAATTGCGAAATCGGCACTAATGATCCAAATATTTTGACGCAATACGTGCAACTTCACATTTTAAAAGGGACTATTTATTAGTGATTGGTGCACTAAGTATTGTGAACTTGCGACATCACATCACTATGTATGTATGTATGTATGTAGCATACATACATACACACAGCATTATGTCTGTAGCATGTATGTATGGACAGCAGAACCAGCTACACTATATCACAATCTAACCTACACTGACTATCTCCCACTAACTATCTGTATTATATATATAAGCTAACTAACTAACTATCTAATGTAATGACACAGGAAAGCACAGAGCACAGCAATAACACTGCTGTCTCTCTCAGAACTCTATAAAACTACAGGAAATGGCTGCTGGGGAGGTTCTTATATAGTAAGGGGTAGGCAACTTTCCTATTGGTTGCTAGGGATGTTGCTAAGCTCAGACAAAGATATTGTAGCCTTCTCATTGGCCCACAAGCAAGAAGGGAGGTTACTGATGGAAAAAAAATCTAGAATATTCGAAATTATGAATATATATCACTATATTCTAAATATACACGAATTCTCGAAGTGCCGATATTCTCAATTAATATTTGCTATTCGAATATTCGCACCCAACCCTACTTTACACCAGTTTGATAAATGGCCCAAATCATTTTTGTCAAACTGAATACTTTTTCAACGGTGATTACCCAGCTTTTGCCCTGTGACCTGAACATGGTCATTTCTCTTCTGTGTGAAATAAGGATGATGGTAGATCTTTAGTAACTTTTTTCTGTATTACTACAGTAAATTTGTACCATACCTAGGTTGCCTGGTTTCGTTTATCTACCACCATTTTGCTTACTGGAAGTAATGGAAGAAGACATTTATGGACACATACACCTCACATTTTAAAACTACATTGACAGTGCTCCAATTGTGTTCTGGCATCTTGTAGTAAAGTGACAATGGCTGCTGCCCTTTAATCTCTTGCCCACATCAGTGGTCTCCTCAGCAGCTTAGCTTCACAGCAGACCAAAGCCAAAACAGTACCTTTTCTAACTTCAGCCGACAGCCTGTTCTAAAAAGAGAAGAAGACCATGGGGCTGAAGAGAGATGGAAGAAGTCATTTTTCATATGGTTTTATAAGTTGTGTTGGCATGCTTGGGTGGTGGGGGTATGGCATTACCATCAAACGTTCCCACCCTATAGTTTTTCTTTAACATGCTTGTAATATGGACTTTGGCTTTACTAATCTAATGGCCATATTAAACACAAGTCTTAGGTTATCTGCCCTAATTTACTACAGGCATAACACAAGTGATTTTTTTGGGAATACTTATGCAAGACAGCACCAATAATTTATTATGATTTGTTTCTGATTCTACCTCAAATGATGCTGACCGTAAACTGCATCACATTCAAGAGTCACAGGTCAACAGGACATTGTAGGAGAACTTCAAATAAAGAAATTAAAATAATCCATATATTCAGTGTTTGCATATATTTTAGTGCCTGCATATGTTCACCTTTGTGTCACCTTCTGCTGTTTAATTTTGCTTGCATTTCAATAATGAAGATCACTTTTGTAACAGTGAATATTCTGTGGTATTTGATTACTGGGTGGTGGCATGCCGCATAAGGGTAAAATGTGAAAATATTTGGCAATTAAGCAATGAAAAAATCTGCACTATTTTAAGAAGGCATTTTGGCAAATATTATACATTATATTGACTAGTTTGTCTGCCGGTTGACATTTTTATACATCTGACACACTTTATTGGCACCTGTAGTGTATCTGCAGTAGCATTGTCCAAATACTCTGCCAATAGCTGTATTACAATATGCTTGGCACCTCTAGACACAATCATTACTTGTTTTCCTATTTTACTATGTATCTAGACAAATTGGTTCAGTCACATTAGGATAAATGTATTAGGGAAAAATCACAGGAAAATTTCCTTCTATTCTATAACTGAACTCTTTATTGACCCTGGTGTTCAATGCATAATAATACCTACAAAGCTCTAAGGGACAAGAAAAATTGGAGATAAATAGCCATGTAGACATATATAAACGTGTATATTTCCTTGTATACTCTGTATATGTTTTAGGCTCCATTCACACATCCGTGGATCCACAAAACACACACGGATGTGTGAATGGACCCTTAATCTGTATTTGTTGGATTTATTTTTATACTATTACTAATCCTCTATATCGGTTCCATGTCTCCATTATATGGTTTTTGTCTGCATCTCCTATGCAGACCTATGTGTCTCCATGTTATCAGATTACAAACAAACCCTATATAAACTCTTTCATATTTCCTTTTCTTTTTTTATATCTTTTTGACATCCTCAATATATTAGCAAAAAGTAGGTGAGAAGGTGGAAGAGAGCATGACTACTACGTCAGACTGCACATGTTTGTTGGTAGTCTGTAACCATGGAGATGCATAAGTCATCATAGGAGCTGTTAGGGTCCATTCACACGTCCGTTGTTTCTTTTCTGATCTGTTCCGTTTTTTGCGGAACAGATCTGGACCAGATCTGGACCCATTCATTTTCAATGGGTCCTGAAAAAAAATCAGACATTGTGCTGTCCGATTTTTTCCTGGACCCATTGAAAATGAATGGGTCCAGATCTGGTCCAGATCAGTTCCGCAAAAAACGGAACAGATCAGGAAAGAAACAACGGACGTGTGAATGGACCCTTAGCTGTAGACATAAAGGGTACATTTTTTAAGACCAGAGTTTTAGATGCTGGTCTTAATAAAGCCCATAGCTGGCAGTGGTTCCGCCAAAGTTGTCTATCTATCTATCTATCTATCTATCTATCTATCTATCTATCATGTATTTTTCGTTCTATATATCTTTCTTTTATCTGTCTATATTTGTAATGTATCTATCTAGGAGGGCAAAAGCACTAAAGATGTATGGACAATTTATATAACTAGCTTTTGCCACCTCCCTATTTAATTTCAGTCCAATGACTATATATTGTCTATATATAGCTATCTGCTAATCTGTTTCTCCTAATCTATCTATCTATCTATCTATCTATCTATCTATCATCTATCTGTTATCTATCTAAATGTGTCACTCTCTTTCTGTCTATCTATCATGTATCTATCATTCTATAATCGATCTTTCTATTATGTCTATCATCTATCTATTATATTATCTACCTATATCTTTATCTATTATGCATCTATTATGTATCTATTATGTATCTATTGTTCTATTATCTATCTTTGTATTATGCACCTATATTTGTATCTATCTATCTATCTTTTTCATATAACTCTGTACGGCTACAACATTTGTCCACTGTAATAAATCCCTAAAATTAGGACAATGTAGGAGCATTACCCAAAGTTTCAAACTTAGTTATTCTACACTTATGACCCAGCTTTGCTACACCCACAGACACAAACATACTCACTTCTTAGCTACTAGTTTATTTTAAGTAGAATGAGAATTTTGTAGCAAACCAATAATTCTAATAAATATGGTTATGTTGCTAAATACTACAATGTTTCTTTTTGTTTGTTTTTTCTGCTAACATATTTAAGAGATATGTAGCACACACTGAAGTCTGATAGAAGAGCGATGTGCACGTTTATCCCGCATTTCTGGAAAGACAAGAGTTGTTACTGTAGAAAATATAGTGGGAGAGCGGGAGGCTTAACTATACTGCCTGCCACTGTTGGCCCATTAGTATGGAAATGAGGCATGTGTGTGACAGGTGGCCTTACAACCAACACAATTAACTTTCTCCATTACCCTGCGCGCTGACAAAACAGATGCAGCATCAATAAGCAAAAAATCCACAAACACTGAATAAGAATGACAAGTTGCACACCCCTATTATTTTCTAAGGAGGAGAAACATAAATCCTACAATTAAATGTCTAAAGTTCCCTTTTTTCACTCAAAACATAGTTTTGGGGATCTGAGGACAGAGATGAATGGCAAATTTTTTACAGTATTTACAGAGCAGTTGTGGGAAAAGTATTATTGGCTTGATGATATTTGATTTGTTGGATAAGACAGTGTTTACATGACTTGTGATCATTCTGTCATTCATTAAAGTACCTGAGAATCCAAATAATTACATCAGCCTCTTAAAAGGGTTATCCTGGAAAAGATAATGATGACTTACCCTCAGGATAGATCATCATTATAACATTAGCGGGGGTCCAAGTCCCCGCACCCCCACCAATCAGCTGTTTCAGGGAGCCACTGCACTCTCCGGAGCCCTAGTGAGTAATGTAGGCTCCCGGCAGCTTACCAAGGACAGCGCTATTAATCGTATAGTGGAAGTGATTGGTATTGCAGCTCAGCTGCATTGACTTGAATGGGGCTGAGGGCTCAGCTGCAACTAGGCCATGTGACCGATGTACAGTGATGTCACTGGCCTAGGAAGAGGCTGTGGCCCTCAAGGACTCTTCTAACAACTGGTCAGTGGGGGTCCCGGGTAGTGCACCCCTACAGATTTGATACTGATGACCTATCCAGAGGATAAGTCATACATAACTTTTCCTGGATAACCCCTTTAAACATATGCCAGCATATTTTGTGTGCCAGACAGTACCTGTGCTTTTGCCAGTGTTCTCATCACATTTTTATAAGTAAATAAAAGACTTTAGAAGCTGCACATTCAAACATCTCAACCTCATAACATATGTATGACTAAAGCCTGCAGTGCACACTAGATTACGATGACCTGCCATGCAGATCATGGATGATGCAACACTTGCCAAGCTGAACTGACAGATAGGGACCTGCTGACTGGTTGAGGAAGTCTAGCATGTCCAACTAGTTTTTTGATATTTATCGGTGTGTCATTGGCCACTGTGATATTTTAACACTTTCTACCCCAGAGGTTTTTTATTTTTGCATTTTTGTTTTGTGCTCCCTGCCTTCCCAGAGCCATAACTTTTTTATTTTTCTATTCAAATAGCAGTAAAAAGCAATTCCACCACAGTTTTACAGTTTTTTTTTTATTTAAGATGTTCGATATCGATAAAACTGACCAGTTACTTCCATTTTCCAGGTCAATACAAATCAGGTGATACCTTATATGTGTCGTTTTTCTTGCGTTTTGATACTGATAAAATAATAAAACCTTAAAAAAGAATCTGTTTTATTTTTTCATTGCCATATTCTGACCCCTATAACTTTTTTGTTGTTATGTTTATAGAGCTGTGTGAGGAATCATTTTTTTGAGAGGTCATGATTACTTTTCATTTATACCATTCTGGGATGTGTACGACTTTTGGATCAATTTCTATTACATTTTTGTGGAAAATAAAGCAACCAAAAATGGCGAATCAGCCATTTTGAATTTTTTTTTTAGGAAATATTTTTATATTTTCATAGTATGGGCATTTTTGCTGTGTATTTTTTTATTTATTATTATTTTGGGGAAAGAGGGGCGGGTGATTTGAATGTTTATATTTTTAATTTTTATTTTTAAAAACTTTATTATTAATTTTTTTCACTTTTTTTATGGTTCACATAGAGAACTATAACAAGCAATCATTAGATTGCTATTCTCATAGACCCCAATGCACTAGCATTGGAGTCTATGAGAAAATTACTACTTTCCTATAGAGCCCTATTACAGGCAAGGGCTCTATAGGAAATACTATGCAGCTGTCTCCTGTCATTCTCAATGAAGGGTTGCTGCAAACACGTTCCGGCTACTCCGATTGCCACCGGAGGATATCCAGAAGTGCACGCTTCCGAGTTTTCTGACGCTCAGATGCTGTGGTCCGGCTATGGTGCCATCTTTAACGGCCCGGCAAGCACCAGACTAGTACAGCTCTGGTCAGGAAGGGGTTGAAAAGACAACTATCCAAAATAAACAAATGAGCTTCATCAAATATGTATGGCTAACAAAAAGGAGTTGTTGTCTAAGATTTGCCTAAGAGCAGGGAACTGTATAAAATAAAAACCAACTCATTAAACATCCAGTGGTTTTTGTCAGGTCTGCAGCCATGACATCAAGTGCATCTGTTACATGACCAAAGCAGTTAAGCACTGTGCTCTTTGGTCATGGCCATATATACAAGGATCACCAATGAAGCCAGGGTTGGGTGCAACGGTCATATGAATGATGTATGTGACATTATATATGTAAGGCCTCTTGCACATGGCCGTTGTTCACTGTTTCATGCATTAGGGACTGCAATTTGTGGTTCCCAATGCACTGGCAACATCCGTGTGGCTGCCGCAAATGGATGCAGACCCATTCAACTTAAATGGTTCCGTGATCCATTCTCACCGCAAAAAAATTGAACATGTTCTATTTTTTTGTGGTGTAGAGGCACGGAGAGAAAACCCACAGAAGCACTTCGTAGTACTTCCGAGGGGTTCCGCGATGCAGTGAGCTGTTTGCGGGCCACAATATGGGCCACAGTTGGCAACGCCCGTGTGCATGAGGCCTGAGGAAGAATGGATCGGTGCTGTTGGAAGCAGTGAGTTTTCATATATTTTCTTTGAACCATACCCAGACAGCACCTTTAAACAAAGGTCCTCTTCATTTGGTTCACGAATACACTAATAAACTAATTTCCCTTTTTTCTGGTTGGACATGCTCCCTCACTCTCTTGATCTTATATACGGGGTGGGAATTTGTGGGTAACTCTTTAAGGGTATGTCCACATAGGTTTTGTTGCAGATTTTGCTGTGTTTTTATCATGGATTTCACCCTATACATCGTAAAGGGTGAAAGCTTGGAACAAACTTCCAGCAGAGGTGGTTGGGAAATCTACAGTAAGTGAATGTAAACATGCCTGGGATAAACACATGTCTATCCTAAGATAAAAAAGAAATAATATAAGGGCAGACTAAATGGATCAGATGGTCTTTTTCTGCCATCAATCTTCTATGTAAATCTCTATTAGGATGAAAAAAATCTTCATGTTTATAAATATACCTTGAAGAATTACAGCTAAAAGAGTTTCTACAGTAGACAAAGTAATGTGCACTGTTTATGCATATTACCACCAATCCCAGATATAAAATTAGTTCTCTGGAGGGGAAATCCTCTACTTGGACAATGGTACACAGTTATACTGGGAAAAAGAGTAGTGACTCTGAATGATATGTTTTGTCTTAGTGCTGGAGAACTACTCTTTTTCCTAGTGTCAAGGTAAACTAAACCAGCTTCTCACACATGTTCTTCAAAGATATGTCCGATGCTGCCATATATTGCTACTATATTCATATGAAGATGCCCTTGGAGAACATATGTCTAGGACTGTATTTGTCGAAAATATACCTTTTATGCAATGGCATAGGCAACTAACCCCTTTAGCCCCTTTTGCTACCATAGCTTAATATTACAATTCACCAATAAGAAGAATGATATCAGTTGAGTACATCAATATGGACAATTATACACATAAGAGGAAGCCACTGCCAGAGGAGCCACTGAGAACAGTAGGAAATCCAACATGTCTGATCCTTAACTCCATGACATCTGACATCAGGAGGCCCCCACACACATTAGATGGTTGGCCAGTCCCAATGAAGTCTGTTGGTTTGGCTGACACGTACCTAATGTAAATGGAGGACTTATGTCCCCAAACATTTCCAGTCAGCACAGGTGGCTAAAAAAGATAAGAATACAAAATTGTGCTCAGTTTTTAGTAACAAACATCCAAAGTAAAAGCTGGCCTCTCATTAGTGAGCTAAAAAAAATGGCCCTAATGTCCCCAGCATCCACTTTGTGGCTCTAGCACTTCCATTCAGAGAACCACAAGAAGTTATGTCCTTCCGCATGTAGAGGTGTTCATATGTGATACTCACTTTACATACAGGAGCATCTCTTAGAGTGCTGTGTTAAAGTGATTTGACCTAGTGATAGATTACCTTTAAAGGGATTCTGTCACCTCCCCTAACCCAAAAAACGATTTTAAAGCAGCCATGCAGCACAGCTTACCTTGATTAGGCTGTGCTCTTTTATCTTGTGATCCATCCAGCAGTTTCTGCAAAAAACGACTTTTATTGATATGCAAATGTGTCCTGAAGGTGCCCAGAGGGGCGTTTTGTTCCTCTTAGAGAGCCCAGGGAAGAGCGAGCATCGGACGTCACTGGGCTCAGCGCATGCCCAGTGACGAGGATGAAGCTCCTGCCCTCAGTCTCCTGCTGATCGCACAGGCGCAGCCCTCAGTGGGTACTGCGTCTGTGCGAGAGTTCGTTCGGCGTGAGGGAGGGGGGAGGAGAGGCTGTGGCAGGCTGGGGGCGGTTAGACAGTGCAAGGAAGGCGGGCTGGGCACTGTAAGAGGGGCGGTACTGAGCTCTCTAAGAGGAACAAAACGCCCCTCTGGGCACCTTCAGGACACATTTGCATATCAATAAAAGTCGTTTTTTGCAGAAACTGCTGGACGGATCACAAGATAAAAGAGCACAGCCTAATCAAGGTAAGCTGTGCTTCACGGCTGCTTTAAAATCGTTTTTTGGGTTAGGGGAGGTGACAGAATCCCTTTAACAATTGCTCACTTTATCAGAGCACATCTATTCTTAACACGAGTTACTGTACATCCCATTACATAATTGATCTTATTAGCAGGTCATTACTTACTTCTCAATGTCATTAAGCAAGTAGGTGTTAATGAGATAACCTGTTCCACACTCATGCCTCTAGGGAAAGAACAGTTTATCATGTAAAAGTACAGTTACTTGAGTTTATTAGTAATGATAGGTGGTGGTGGGAAGCCATCATGTTACTATGCTAAGCCTAATGAGTTTACACCTTGTAAATGTCTGTTTAGTTAGTCTTAATACCATGCTAGTATGATGCCTAAAGTACGCCAAATTAATTAGCAGCTTAGCACATAGCATAACAGCTTAGCGGGCTTCTCGTAGATGGCAGTATTAGCCTGTTTCATTTCATTCTAGTTGTTTGGTAGTCTTTTAGGAAATCTGGGATTAGAAACTATTCCTTTCAACTCTAAGAGTATGCAAAGCATGCTATTTTCTTTTACAGAATTTTGTAATATCCCACTCACATGCCAAAAAAAAAACAAAATAAACATATGTTCTAAGCAGGTGAGAAAAAGACAGAAACTTTACCCAAATGTTTCCCTTCTTCCTTGAGCTAGATTCCTACCCTACTTTTGAAAATTTGAAACACGTGTCTGCAGCCTATGACCAGTTCCAGACTAGAATATTCTGGTTGAATTTATGTACCCTTGTTACAGACAAGTGTTCCAGCATATTGCAGTTCTACTGACCCGAGATCACATTGTCATAAGGAGCTATGATGCTCAATATGCTTGTCTGAAACTGGTATAAGTGTGTGATAAAGTTCACCACGGAACTCTTAATTGATCATGTACATGGTTTTCTATGGAGCCATCTGTAGTTACACTATTGTGTGTAAGGACAACCATACCCACATTAATTCTTTTTCTCTCTTTTTAATGCAACCAGCCTAATGGCAGCTGTAGAAAACCCATTAGAATATTTGAACCAGTTGCCCAGTAAAATCAGGTAAAAGGAACGTAAAATTAAACCAAACAATAAGAGGATACAAGAAGACAAAGGTGGTAAACTACTGGCGTATAACTAGTATAATCTATTGTAATAGAGCTTGTTACACTTGTAGGAATAGCCAGGAGGATGAAAGTCAAACAAACAGACCAGAACTTTCTGTTGTGTCTTTGTAACACTTGTCACGTCATTGTAGGTTTAGTGCCCCCATAAAACCACCCCTTTCAGTGAATGTGCTGGCCTTATTGCCATAGCCAAGACAATAGAAGACATTTTGCTGTTACAAAAGAGTTTAATGATTAAGAAGGCTGGCCATAGCTCCCGGACACACACACACAAGTAAAAACATTCCTGCACAACCATGAAGCCGCCTTGATTCAAAATGTTTCTTTGTCCACATCAAGAGTAAGTGATATGAGCATTTGAATTTTTCACCCAAACCTCCCACTAAGTGTATAGTTAATGTATAAATCCCTATTGTCTCCTTACCTACTCTAGTTATCAGAGAACTTAACTTTTCAACTGTGGCTTAAACACACAGATCTTGTTCCGGGGTAAATTAAAACCTTATTGAAATAAATAATTACTTGCCAGTGAGCTTCCAAAAATACTCCAAAAGCTTCAGTAGAATGCATTCCAAAAAGCACGTGAAAATCCAAATAAAGTCATTTTCTGCAGTATGCAAATTAATAAAACACATAAAAAATAAAAATAAATCATTAACTCTATATTAATTGTTTGGGATTAGCAACAGTGGCCACAGACAGGGGAGGGTGTAAAATAACAAAATAATCCACAGGTCCACCACTGTCATTGTTGTCCCCCCCGCTGGTCTTTATTTACAGGACTGCAGAGCTGATGTCACTCTAACAACATGTGACTGCTGCAGCCAATTACTGACCTCAATGTACAATGGTCACGTGTTGTTAATGTGACATCCAGGGCTGTATTTAGAATTCATGCTTCTCTAGGCAAGTTTAGGAATTCTATTAACCAATTAAGTCATTCTTATTTTCTTATTTTACACCATCTCCTTTTTGCGGCTTAATTTTTGCTAATCTCGCACAAACCTTTTAAAGGGGTTTTCGTATCTAAGTCATCATGAAATATTGATATGTATGATCAATAGTCAGGGACGGACTGGGTATATGATCAATAGTCAGGTACAGACTGGAAACTTAAAGTAACCTTTAAGAAAAAAAAGGAAAAGTGGCCCCATTTTGTAGTCAGGCCAAATTTGACAGAAGATCGGGAAAGTAGGCAGGGCCAACAGAAGTAGTTGAGGCCAAGACATGTGTGGTCAGAAATACCATAGTACAGCATAAAATACTACCCTCCTCCTTCAATTCTCTTGAATTAAGATTAGGAGGTGAAATGCGGGCCACAGGACCAAGTCAGCCTTACGTATGGTATGCTGCCTGGACTTTCCCTATTAATGATACCTATGGTACCCCAGTGGAATGCTCCCCAAGTGGCCAATAAAAAAAAAAAAATAAGATACCTGAGTTCCGTTCCAAGTCCTCAGCTCCAGTGCACTGTCAAGTAAGGCAGCGAGCCATGGGTTCCCATGTTGCTCTTCAGTATTTAACTGTATCACTGTCCTGAGGGCAGTAACACAATTGAAATCAGGAGGACATCTGTGGCCAACGGCCAGGTACATAAGTACCTGATTCTCCCAGCATTAATTACCACTGCGAGCATTAGATCATTATGTACCCAAGACAGTGGTAGTGAGGAGGACTTTAGCGACCCCCCTTGACATTGTCCCACCGGGAAATTTCCCTATAGGGTCTATGACCAGTCCATCCCTGTTAATAGTAGTGATGAGCGGCATAGGCAATATTCGTTTTCGCGATATTATGCATATTTTTTGCTTATTTGCATAAATTAGCAAATTCGAGAATTCGTGATCTCGTCATTATTTTCACGATTGCACAAATCGGCACTAATGATGTGCAGATTTTTTGCGCAATACGTGCAACTTCATATTTTATCAGGTCTGAGTAGATATTACTGATTGGTGCACTAAATATTGTTGTGACATCACAGCACTATGTCTGTAGCACTTATGATTGGACAGCAGAGAAACAATAATTACTATAACACTACCTAACACCCTTCACTGGAACCTAATAGCTACACTATATCACTATCTAACCTACACTGACTATCTCCCACTAACTATCTGTATTATATGTATGAGCTAACTAACTATCTAATGTAATTGGATAAGGAATAGGATCCAGATGAAAGCACAGAGCACAGCAAGGTCACTGCTCTCTCTCTCAAAACTGCAAAAAAAAATGCAGAAAATGGCTGCTGGGAAGGTTCTTATACACTACGTGCAGAATTATTAGGCAAATGAGTATTTTGACCACATCATCCTCTTTATGCATGTTGTCTTACTCCAAGCTGTATAGGCTCGAAAGCCTACTACCAATTAAGCATATTAGGTGATGTGCATCTCTGTAATGAGAAGGGGTGTGGTCTAATGACATCAACACCCTATATCAGGTGTGCATAATTATTAGGCAACTTCCTTTCCTTTGGCAAAATGAGTCAAAAGAAGGACTTGACAGGCTCAGAAAAGTCAAAAATAGTGAGATATCTTGCAGAGGGATGCAGCACTCTTAAAATTGCAAAGCTTCTGAAGCGTGATCATCGAACAATCAAGCGTTTCATTCAAAATAGTCAACAGGGTCGCAAGAAGCGTGTGGAAAAACCAAGGCGCAAAATAACTGCCCATGAACTGAGAAAAGTCAAGCGTGCAGCTGCCAAGATGCCACTTGCCACCAGTTTGGCCATATTTCAGAGCTGCAACATCACTGGAGTGCCCAAAAGCACAAGGTGTGCAATACTCAGAGACATGGCAAAGGTAAGAAAGGCTGAAAGACGACCACCACTGAACAAGACACACAAGCTGAAACGTCAAGACTGGGCCAAGAAATATCTCAAGACTGATTTTTCTAAGGTTTTATGGACTGATGAAATGAGAGTGAGTCTTGATGGGCCAGATGGCTGGATTGGTAAAGGGCAGAGAGCTCCAGTCCGACTCAGACGCCAGCAAGGTGGAGGTGGAGTACTGGTTTGGGCTGGTATCATCAAAGATGAGCTTGTGGGGCCTTTTCAGGTTGAGGATGGAGTCAAGCTCAACTCCCAGTCCTACTGCCAGTTTCTGGAAGACACCTTCTTCAAGCAGTGGTACAGGAAGAAGTCTGCAAGGTAAGAAAAACATGATTTTCATGCAGGACAATGCTCCATCACACGCGTCCAAGTACTCCACAACGTGGCTGGCAAGAAAGGGTATAAAAGAAGAAAATCTAATGACATGGCCTCCTTGTTCACCTGATCTGAACCCCATTGAGAACCTGTGGTCCATCATCAAATGTGAGATTTACAAGGAGGGAAAACAGTACACCTCTCTGAACAGTGTCTGGGAGGCTGTGGTTGCTGCTGCACGCAATGTTGATGGTGAACAGATCAAAACACTGACAGAATCCATGGATGGCAGGCTTTAGAGTGTCCTTGCAAAGAAAGGTGGCTATATTGGTCACTGATTTGTTTTTGTTTTGTTTTTGAATGTCAGAAATGTATATTTGTGAATGTTGAGATGTTATATTGGTTTCACTGGTAAAAATAAATAATTGAAATGGGTATATATTTGTTTTTTGTTAAGTTGCCTAATAATTATGTACAGTAATAGTCACCTGCACACACAGATATCCCCCTAAAATAGCTAAAACTAAAAACAAACTAAAAACTACTTCCAAAAATATTCAGCTTTGATATTAATGAGTTTTTTGGGTTCATTGAGAACATGGTTGTTGTTCAATAATAAAATTAATCCTCAAAAATACAACTTGCCTAATAATTCTGCACTCCCTGTATAGTAAAGGGGTAGGCAACTTTCCTATTGGTTGCTAGGGATGTTGCTAAGCTCAGACAAAGATATTGCAGCCTTCTTATTGGCCCACAAGCAAGAAGGGAAGTTACTGATGAAAAAAAAATCTTGAATATTCGAGATTACAAATATATAGCACTATATTCTAAATTTTTGCGAATTCTCAAAGTGCCGATATTCACAATAAATATTTGCGATTCAAATATTTGCGATCAACACTAGTCAATAGTAGTCCAACCACTGAGGCTTTCACTGATCCATTGTGGTGAATTGTGGATTAAATGAAGAGTTCAAGTGGCCACTTCTGCATATGGAATAGGGGAACAAGCACCCATGTTTTGGGGTTGGTGGCAGTGCCAGTGGATATATTGATATATTGATATTGATATACTGTACGGAAATCCATCTCCGTACAGTATTAGAATCTATGGGCTCCGATGAGCCAAAGTTAGTTATACACGAAGTTGCACGTGACTTGAAACCAAACTTAGCTTCGGTTCCAAGGTACTAGTCAGAACCGAAGCGAAATTCAGTTTCAAGTTTTAAAGTGGTTTTCCACTTTAAAAATCAACTACCGAAGTTATTCAACGAAGTCACACGCTACTTCGTGAATAACTAACTTTGGCTCATCGGGGCCCATACCTTTTAATACTGTACGGAGATGAATCTCTGTACAATATTAATCCGAATTTTTGAACAAAGCGACTTCAGATGTAGCATTTTTAATTTTCATTCTAATTCTCTGAGATACTGACTTTTGGGTTTCCTTAGTTACAAGCCATAATTATCAACATTAAAAGAAATAGCCACTTGAAATAGATCGCTGTATAAAATAAATCTATATAATATATTCACTTTTTCTATTGAATTACTGAAATAAATTAACTTTTCGATGGTATTTTAATTTATTGAGATGTACCTGCATAATGCACAAATCTTTTTGACTTCCTGAAAAATAAATTCAAAAAAATCATTTTAAGGGCCT
The DNA here is from genome assembly GCF_014858855.1 of Bufo gargarizans. Taxonomy (NCBI): domain Eukaryota; kingdom Metazoa; phylum Chordata; class Amphibia; order Anura; family Bufonidae; genus Bufo; species Bufo gargarizans. The sequence continues at coordinate 325,494,526 of NC_058083.1, read as the reverse complement.
CTTTGGACCAAGCAAAACTTCAGAAATAAAGAAAAACGCATCATTATCTTCCATGTCACATATTATATTGCTTGTACTGAAAATAAATTGATCAATGTATGGCATGTCTATGAGGTACCTAAAGTACTAGATACATATTTTGTCCTATTATACATGTTTTGGTCAAGAATCTATGTATTGTACCCTCTTCCTATTCCCTTGCATGCAAGTGCGTGCACACACACACACACACAAAATGCCTAGTGAATATGTACAAACAGATGTGGACTTTAAATCTAGTAATCTATGGAATTTTAAAGAATAACTCACTTCAAAGCAAGTTCATCAATACGGATCCCAATTCACCCAATTCATATTGTGGGGCAGAATGGGAAATTGAGTTAAATGTTTATACAGAGGCTTAAGCTCCTGCTGAGCATTGTGCAAAACAAGATTAATCATTCATATCTAGTGCCTGCATGTAAGCAGTTCTCTTCAGTGGTAACTAAAATTTGTTCTGGTCATTTTATCAATGTTATATTCCATTTAGTTGTCTCTTCATTTAGATGTTTATCATAAAACAATTGACTAAAATAAGGATTTTTCTAGACCTTTTCAAAGTTGTCTGATTTCACCTCGGCACTTCGAGAATTCACAAATATTTAGAATATAGGGATATATATTCGTAATTTCGAATATTCTAGATTTTTTTTTTCATCATTAACCTTCCTTTTTGCTTGTGGGCCAATGAGAGAGCTGCGATGTCTTTGTCTGAGCTTAGCAACATCCCTAGCAACCAATAGGAAAGTTGCCTACCCCTTACTATATAAGAACCTCCCCAGCAGCCCTTGTGTGCAGTTTTATGGAGATCTGAGAGAGACAACAGTGTTATTGCTGTGCTCTCTGCTTTCCTGTGTCATTACAATAGATAGTTAGTTAGTTAGTTAGTTAGTTAGTTAGCTTATATACATAATACAGATAGTTAGTGGGAGATAGTCAGTGTAGGTTAGATAGTGATATAGTGTAGCTCATACGTTCTGCTGTCCATACATACATGCTACATACATAATGTTTTATGTATGTATGCTACATACATACATACATAGTCCTGTGATGTCACAAGTTCACAACAATACTTAGTGCACCAATCACTAATAAGTAGTCAGACCTGCTGTGTGCGCATCCCAAAAATATCTGTGACATACAGTGTACTTTTTCAATAGATGGTTTCTGCTTCTGACAGTGACATTAACAGCGCCACATCTGCAGTGTAACGTGTGCGCTTCTAAAATGTATCTGTGACATGCAGTGTACTTTTTCCGTAGACGGTGACTGTTGCGGACAGTGACATTACGTGCGCCACATCTGTAGTGTAACGTGTGCGCTTCTAAAATTTATTTGTGACATACAGTGTACTTTTTCCGTAGACGGTGTCTGCTGCGGACAGTGACATTACCAGCGCCACATCTGCAGTGTAAAGTGTGCGCTTCTAAAATTTATCTGTGACATACAGTGTCCTTTTTCAATAGATGGTGTCTGCTTCTGACAATGACATTACCAGGGCCACATCTGCAGTGTAATGTGTGCGCTTCAAAAATTTATCTGTGACATACAGTGTATTTTTTTGTGTAGATGCTGCGTACAGTGACATTACCAGTGGTACCTCTCCTGTATAACGTTTCCTCATCCCAAATACCTGTGACATTCCCTGTAATTTTTCATTAGCCGCTGGTGACAGCATTGACATTATCTGCGTGATATCTTATGTGTGACTTTTCCACATCCCAAATACCTTTTTAAATTTGTTAGCGCATACACTTCCAAATCCTACACTACTGTACGTGTGACAGACTTTCAATCATATACAACATTTAATATGAAGAAGGCGAGCAGTAAGGGACGGGGCGGTGGCCGTGATGCTGATGGTGCATGCAGAGGCCGTGGCCCTGGGCGTGGTGAAACTGTGCCTGCTGCCAGAGCACAAGAAAAACTATCATCCACGATACCTAGCTTCATGTCCCAGTTTGCGGCGCAGGACACCACTCTTGAAGTCAGACCAGTGTGACCAGGTGGTCGGTTGGATTGCAGCAGATAATGCTTTCAGTCGGTTAAGCACCACCCTGTCTTCCACCAAATCCAGTCTCAGTAGCCAAGAGTCTGCTCAATCCAATCTTCACCCCTGATCCTTCTTCCTCCCACCATGGAGAGTCTGGGCAAACAAGTGATTCCACACTCGGATATGCCGAGGAGCTTTTTTCAGCGCCATTCGTTGATTTGGCCCTCTTGCCAAGCACACTTGAAGAGGGACAGATCTTGTGCCCTGATTCCCAAACTCTTGAGCATCCACAATCACAAGAAGATGACGGTAAGGAACAGCAATTACTGTTAAATGAGGTGGATGATGATGAGACACAGTTGCCAATAACTCAACGGCAATTACTGTCTCAAGAGGTTGAGGAAGAGAATGAGACACAGTTATCAATCACTGAGGTAGTGGTTAGCTAAACAAGTCAGGAGGATAAGCAGAGTGAGGAAGTGGAAGAGGAGGTGGTGGACAATGAAGTCACTGACCCAACCAGGGGAGGTGGAAAGCTGAGTGAGGACAGCAGTACAGAGGGGGAGGGATCTTCTGCACAGCAACAGGCTGGAAAAGGCAGTGGGGTGGCAAAATGGAGAAGGCGGGCCACACCAAACAGGCCCGCAACTGTTCCCCGGAGCACCCCCTTGGGGAACTCTTTCTTGCCAAGGGGTAGGTGTTCCTCAGTCTGGTGTTTTTTTGAGGAAAGTGCGGACGACAAAAAAATTGTAATTTGCAGCCTGTGCCATACAAAAATGAGCAGGGGTGTGAACACTAGCAACCTCACCACCACCAGCATGATCCGCCACATGGCATCCAAGCACCATAATAGGTTGGGTCCACAATCTGTGTCTGCAGGTCACACCACTGCCTCCTCTTCCCCTGTGTTACGTGCTGGCCAATCCCCTGTGGAAGGCGCAGGCCCAGATGCCGCCCACCCTGCACCTGGACCTTCGCAAGCACCATCAGCGACCACATCCACTTCTTTGTACCAGCGCAGTATACAAATGTCCTTACCCCAGGCATTTGAAAGCAAGCACAAATACCCAGCCACCCACCCACAGCCCATAGCACTAAATGCGCAGCTTTTCAAATTACTAGCCCTGGAAATGTTGGCATTTAGGCTTGTGGACACTGAGGCCTTCCGCAGTTTCATGTCGGTGGCTGTCCCGCGTTGCGCAGTCCCCAGCCGCCACTATTTTTCAAGGTGTGCCGTGCCTGCCTTACACCAACATGTGTCCCTTAACATCACACGTGCCCTGACCAAAACAGTTAATGGGAAGGTCTAATTAACCACGGACACATGGATAAGTGCATTCAGCCAGGGACGCTACATTTCCCTGATGGCACACTGGGTGAATGTTGTGGAGGCTGGGAGCGGGTCGTACCTTGGGATGGCACAGGTGCTACCGACGCCAAGGATTGCGGGCGCTACATTGATCAGGGTTTCCGCCAGCACCTCCTCTGCTGCCTCCTCCACTTCCACCTCCGAATTATCCACGTGCAACACCAGTCAGTCATCAGTCAGTAGCTGGAAGCAGTGTAGCACTGCAGTGGGGAAGCGGCAACAGGCAGTGCTGAAGCTGATATGCTTAGGGGAAAAGCAGCACACTGCACACTGCAGAGCTGTGGTAGGGGATAAGAGACCAGACTGAGCTGTGGCTCTCGCAACTCAACCTAGAACCAGGCATGGTTGTGTCTGATAATGGCCCTAACTTGGTGGTGACTTTGGAGCTCGGCAAGCTCAGACACATCCCATGCCTAGCCCACGTCTTAAATTTTGTGGTTCAGCGGTTTCTTAAAACCTACCCCAATTTGCCTGAGCTACTGGTAAAGGTGCGCTGCATGTGTGCACATTTCCGCAATTCATCGACAGCTTCAGCCGGTCTGTCAACGCTGCAGCAGTGCTTGAAATTGCCAGCTCACCGGCTGTTGTGCGATGTGAGAATGTGCTGGAACTCGACGTTCCACATGTTGGCCAGGCTTTGTGAACAGCAGAGGGCGGTAGTGGAATATCAGCTTCAACATGGTCATTGCCTTTCCAGTAAGCTTCCGCTATTCACAAGCGAGGAGTAGGCATTGATGTCTGACCTCTGTAAGGTTTTAAGAAACTTTGAAGAATCAACACAGAAAGTGAGCGGCGATAATGCTATTATCAGCGTAACCATGCCACTTCTGTGTTTACTCAAACGCTCGTTGCTCACAATTAAAGACGATGCTTTGCATGTGGAAGAGGTGGAAATGGAGGAAGACATTATGTAAGATTGTTGATAAGCTCTGCCTGTATAATGTTTATGTTTAAATTGTATTGGAGCTGTCATTTGGCATTTCGGGCACTAGAGGCCACTGTTTTGCAGCACAGTCAGCACACTCTGGGATCTGCATATGCAAAGCAGATGATGACTCATTCAAGCTGTTTTCTGTGTGAACCAGGAAGTGTTGATCTGACATGGTGAAAGGAATCTGTTGTGAGGGACTGAATACGATTCCATCCTGGCTTGTGGATGTCCGGCAGTGAATGGACACTCAAAGGAAGGAGAGTAGCTGTTGTCCCCTTACTGGATCCAGCTCTTTGAAAGAGAGGTTGTCCCAGGAAGACCATTTCCTGTGTGTGGACAAGAAGCCTTATCATCAAGCAAGGCTGCACTGTTGCTGAGAGCTCGGTGGCCATCCCGGGTAAGCGGCATCCTAGGGCCCGGAACGGACGCAGGTCAGTACACCTGATTACCAATTGTAATACAGTTTGGCACCTAAAGTAACAGAGACTAGCCTAGGCCTTGTATTAGCTAGTTAGTTAGGGTTATAGCTTTGTTAGGCCTTACTGGACTGGACTGCAGCGCAGTAATTTACTTGCAGGCTCTGCTGCGTCTGCCCACGGTTAGGTGTGTCCTCTATAGCGGCACAGCACGACTTGTAGGCTCTGCTGTGTGCGCCAACGGGCTAGGCCTGTCCCTCGGACAGGGACGGTGACTTTGGGCCTGGGGTGTTACTTATTCTGTTTGTACTTGTGTTATTACTGTTTCCAAAGTAAAGTTTCTGTTCTTGTATATAAAGCTGGTGTCAGTGTCGCTTTCCTTGTCTGTGACTTCGCTGTATCCTGGGGAGCCCACCCCAGTGCATGGCTTACAATTACACAGGGTGATAGCCAGACCACCCTCAGGTCGTCTTCTCAGCGCGAATTGGATGATGAAGAGGAGGATCAGAAGATGGTTGCCTCCGCTACAGAGGGTAATACCCATGGAAGTTTAATTCCATCTGTTCAGCGTGGGTTGGCAGAAGAGGAGGAAGAGGATGAGGAGATTGAGAGTGATCCTCCTGATGACGACAGCGAAGTCTTGCCTGTTGGTACTTGCCTGTTGGAGGTGGGGTTCACTTCTAGGCGCCAAAAACAGGTATTTGAATGACCTACCCAGCAATACTAATGCACCTTATGATACCAGGAGGTCTGCTATGTAACTATCAGTAGTTTGCCCACTAATATCAGATGGGAAATTATCTAATGAAACCTGCAATAATTTATCAACTATCCTGAGTCCCCTGATGAACCAGTCTTTACAACGTCTGGGGAAACGCGTCGGGACAAACTGCTAAAGAAGAGACGAACATCATCAATCCTTACAGACAGGGTAGCATTATGCAACAGCGGGGGCTTAGCCACCGAGAGGTGGGGTTGCCCTTTTGGGGCGGGTGCTCCGCCTGTAGGCAGGGGTACACTGAGGGATGTATTAGGGATATTGTTCCCTTCCCCTTATCCACCACCTCTCTTTCACCGTTTGGCCAGGTCCACAGTCATCTAACTGTAAGTTGCCGTAAATTTTTCTATACATCGGACTGCACTATCCTGATACGTCCAAAGTAAGGCCTTGTCTTTTTATTTGACGTAGCCTAACATACATATTAAGATGGGGTATTATTTTAACCAACTATAGTAAAAGTTATGTTTTAGATGAAAAGTCATTTTTCTCTGTGATTTATACAAACCGGATTCCAAAAAAGTTGGGACACTAAACAAATTGTGAAAAAGAAATGAATGCAATGATGTGGAGATGGCAAATGTCAACAACGTATTTTAGATGGTCAGATCAGCAGGCCCTTGCTCCAAATGTTTTTGAGGGTCACCAGCAGGCCATCAATAATCATAAATTTTCAAGGCTGTGTATGATGCCCTTTATGTGTAACAAAGGATATATTGGAGTGCCAATTCCTTGTTTTTTTGGGCAGCCCTTTCACTTAGTGCATAGGCTTTATGAGTGTAGGAGTCCCACTACCTGAACAATTGTACCACAATGTGAATGAGGCCCTCCTTTATGTGATATACAGGTTGTATCGGAGTGCCTCTTCCTTGTAATTTTTGGCAGCACTTGCACGTTATATACAAATAAATATACAGGAAAGAATGTTTCCTAACAAGTTTTCCCCTTGAACCGATTTTATCTTTGGTTTGGTGCGTATTATTGTCAGTGTGTAAAAGTGGTGTACTACTCGGACAACATCATTCCCAGCAGCACATCTCAGGAGACTTCAGAGTGTCATAAATGACTTTTTAGGGCAACTGGGGCACTTTGATTTGGACCCAATCAAATCTGATGACCAAATCAGACCTTAAACAAATTTTCAGAAATTCACTTATCTCTACTATACAATATTATTTTTAGCTTTAGAAACAACTTTCCTACACTCTACAAAGACGTTGCTATATGAAAAGCTATGTACAACTTTGCAATAATTTCACAATTAGACAGCTGTCTCTCTAAACTCCCCCATACATATACATGTTCGGTTCTGCCAAACAGGTATGTGTATTCAAAGGGCAGAAGGGAGGAAGCCGCAGCCAGACACCTCTGCACCTTATCTCCCTGGGTAACAAAAGTATCAGGTGAAAATCATGTTGGGGTAGAGTTGGGAGCTCCCTACACACATTATACTGCTGCCAGAACCTGCCGATCTCAGTGGGTTCAGCTGACAATACACTAATGTGCATGGGGGTCTTTACTCTCCTGACATATCTTTAGCACCATTAAAGGGCTTCTGTCACCCCACTAAAGTGATTTATTTTTTTTGGGCTGGTGAAATTAGTTATATTGCGATATATCACAATATAATTGTGTCACTTACTTTGATCCAGCAGTTTCTTCAAAAAACGAAGTTTTATCATATGTAAATTCGGTCTCTAACAGCAAGTAGGGCGGCTACTTGCTGGTAGCTGCTGCAGAAATCCGCCCCCTCGCCGTGTTGATTGACAGGGCCAGCCGGGATCTCCTCCTCCGGCCAGCCCTGTCGGCATTTCAAAAATCGCGCGCCTCTGTTGATTCGGCACAGGCGCTCTGAGATGAGGAGGCTCGTCTCCTCAGAACTCCCTCAGTGCGCCTGCGCCGATGACATCACCGAAATAGAAGACGTCATCGGCGCAGGCGCACTGAGGGAGTGCTGAGGAGACGAGCCTCCTCATCTCAGAGCGCCTGCGCCGAATCCACAGAGGCGCGCGATTTTTGAAATGCCGACAGGGCTGGCCGGAGGAGGAGATCCCGGCTGGCCCTGTCAATCAACACGGCGAGGGGGCGGATTTCTGCAGCAGCTAGCAGCAAGTAGCCGCCCTACTTGCTGTTAGAGACCGAATTTACATATGATAAAACTTCGTTTTTTGAAGAAACTGCTGGATCAAAGTAAGTGACACAATTATATTGTGATATATCGCAATATAACTAATTTCTCCAGCCCAAAAAAAAAAAATCACTTTAGTGGGGTGACAGAAGCCCTTTAAGTCTCACAAAGCTGAAACTAGACATGTAACTTGAAGCTCTTTTTAGGTAAAAGTGGAGTCATTGCGTCCCTTCAAGAACCATGGCAAGTGTGCTGTTGCATCTTGGAAATGCCTACTGGGTGGGCAGGGTGTGCTGATGATCATGGTAACCTTTGGATGCTGGAGCCTCACCTGCCCAGCTATACAGCTTAATGTAGAATGAAAGGATTGTCCAACTACTGCTTCGGTTTTGCTTCTTCCTGTGTCATTCATGCCACAATGATCATATCCACATGGATACAAATTTAATTTTTTGCCATACCAACAGTCTACTGAGACAAAAAGGGCTTATAGGAAGCCAGTCACTGTGAAAATGTTTAGGTGTGTGTACATGTGACATACTCAATAAACACTTATTGAAGACTGAACTTTATTTTTTTTAATCTAGTATAAGGTCCATATAAACCTATACTTAACACCTCTTTTATAGTAGATATGCATGTTCCTCTCATTGGCTAATTAAGTCCCATAACTGTTAGCCAAACAAAAATGTATTATCTAGATGTCTTTAGAACTTTTATTTAGGACAATTTTGTCTTTATTAAATAAAAATAGTTTTTTGTCCATTCAGTGGGCTTTTTAATTGGGCACATAAGATTTCCAAGGAATAGGGAAATGATATTGATATTAATTATCACTTTTATCCTATGTTTTGATGTGCCATACTAAAGCAATGTTCCAGCTGCTATTTCTAATGAACTTCATGATCAAACAAGAACTTGCTAATTAGTAAGTTAATGAGGACAAGTTCATATAAATATTTAAGTCAGGAATTTTAAGTTTCAAAGAAATGTTGAAACAGTGCAAGATCACAAGTTTTGGCTAAAACAGCATTTTATTGCATTCTCCCTTTGAATCCTGATACATAGGAAGCAGGAAGTCAGGGACTGAGGCAGAAAGAGGGTATACAATGATAAATCATTTCATAGCCAACGATAATTTGAGAACACAGTTGACATCAGCATGGCTTGACAAGCTCACACCAAGAAAAAAAAGTGTATTATCGGAGAAACTTTTGAAAATTCAGTATGTAAATCAAGACAGAAGTGAAGCAGACAAAGATAGCAAAGGACCACTATGCAAAATGTTATGTGAGCCCTGTTCTCTCTAATGACCAATTGGAAAAGAGTACACAAGTGCCTTCACTCAGTCACCACCTTTACATTTCTCTACCAAGTCCCTAGTTTCTTTAATGGACTGCAAATCATGAGTAATCATTGGTTTGGTATCTTACATGCAACATTGTAGAAAGTGCTTAAATCTAATTTTTACTATTTTTGTTACATTAAAAAGGATATTTTAAGATTAAAAGTATCTGTCAACTATTCATCTACCACAGCAAATACTTTTGATATGGTCATAGCTGAGAAGGAAAAGACGCAGTACAATGCATTTATTTTTTCTGACATTTACACTTCGATTTTAGTAACCCTAGCTTGATTTCATCAAAAAGAAATGGATAAAAACATAACATAAAGATATGCGATAGATAGGGATTTCACATTTACTGTAATACTTCCATTGTTCTGCTCTATTAAACTAGAAAAAGGCTAAAATAATAGTGGCACTAAATCCATCAAATGGATACAAACGGAGCTTGACTATAATAGGAGTTTCTATGATGCATCCTGACATTTTACTGGACAAATTTTCGCAGCATGCTACAATATTTTGTGCAGAATTTTTGTGGATAGATAGATAGATAGATAGATAGATAGACAAGTGGTACTGTATTGCATTTGGGGCTTTGTGGTCTAGGAATGAGATCTACAGTTTGCCAGGAGGTGAGGTAATGTCAGACATTGTTGCCCACCACTGAGTGGAGCCTGGAAAGAAAATAATAATGCAATCAGGCCATTAGCAGGAGACCTGCTGTGGTCCCACACCTAAAAGCAGCCTGTGGTTGAATTTCCCAGAGTTTAGAGATGCTGTCTGCATTCTGTAGTTCTGATCTTGTGTGTTGTAGCTATTTGAGGGGGAGTCTGCCCGCTGGGTGGGTTTCCTTTCCTTCCAGCCGCTCAGGGGAGGTGAGAAGGTTCCGTCAGGTCTCCCCCTTGATTCCCTCAACATACAATAGATTATCCAGCAGGTCCCTCTGCCAGGGAGCTTTACCCTCTCCCTTCTCTCACACTGAGACATTTTTCCACATTTCCAGGATTATGACTACTTTCACTTAGATCTATGTGTGTTGCATCCACATACAAAGAAGCACTTGGGGACAGGATTAGTAGGATTAGAAGAGAATCACATATGTCCAGTTCAAGCAATTGGTATTCAAAGCTTTACACTTTCAAATGCCACCAAGAGAGAGAAAAGGGCCTGAGCGCTAACTTTGCATTTCAGCACCCTCATGAGGAGGCCTGTGTGCTTTGGTTATAGAGGAGCCTAAAGATGTGATAACTGAAGATAAACAGGCTACTATCTGTTTAATCCTCCAACATTCAGAGGCTCAGGTCTGCATTGCAGAAAATATCCAGCACTTCATAAGAAGAAAAAACAAAACATTCATTTAAATGACTTGGATTCCGAGATGTGTGACTGCTGAAGGTCCATGAACCATGGATATCATCTGGCGCTACTATGAACTCTGCAATGAACCCTGACTAGGGAATACAGAATTGAACTTCAGCTATCTCTACAGCTTTGATATTGATATTCGTTGGTTTTTTAATGTTTTTTTTAAACACTTTATTTGGTTTTTGGTATAACATATAAAACCCTATTTCAGAGGCCAGAAACACAAACAACTGACAAGTTATTGAAGTGCCTTGCAATGTCCTTAAGTAACGCCAATATACTACTCCCAAATTTCTCACTGAAATCAAGCTGAGACTTAGACATAAGACCCAAGGGGCCCAAGGAATAGTATCTGTCAACCTCTCCACCCATCTCCTACTAACCGCCAACTGTCTGAGTGTTACCTTCAAGTTCTCTATCGCATACTACTGTGTAAACTGAAACAAACTCATTAATCAATCTCATCCCTTGAAAAATGTCAATCTATAAATGGCTTCCAATGATAAAATAATTTCTTAGAGTGGGATTCCTTGTGCCTCTCAACCCTTAATTCTCTCCAGATTCACCAACTTATAAGTGGTAAGCCAGTTCCTTACCAGATGGGATTTTAGTGTCCACCCAATGGAGAAACAGAAGCTGCAAGGTGGTCAAAAGTATTGTATGAAGCAATAAGGGGACAGCCCTAATTCCAATTGTTACACAGGCGTGTTCAGCAATTGCATTGGCTGGGTGTGGTGGTACACAATATTTGCAAAAGAGAAAACTAATAGACCTTCTGCTTGGCATTGTCCTCTTTTCACAGTATTCAGTGAAAGTGTTTTAAAATACTGATACTAGTATACCAAAATGTATTTAAATGTATCTGTAACATGTTATAGAGCAGGAACCTGATGAGATTGATATCTAGTTTTTGGGAAAAGATTCAGTAAAACTTGCAATTTATACATTTATAGGGCATCTGTTTGCAGATTTGTACCTATGAAACTGGCTGACCTGTTGCATGTGTGCTGAAGGCATCTGTGTTGGTCGCATGTTCATATGTACCCGCATTGTTGAGAAAAATTAAATTTTAATATATCCAAATGAACCTCTGGGGAGTTACTGTTACTCCTAGAGGCTCTGCTCTCTCTGCAACTGCCAAGCTCTCTGCACTTTGATTGACAGGGTCAGACAGTATAAACGTGATCATTATATATATTTTTTAATTATTATTTTGTTTGTCATATTTTATGAATTGCTTTTGAAGTTTTTTTTTTTTATTATTTTATTCTTATTTTTTATGTATATGACATATTTGGTTTATCATATGCTGATGGATCATCAATAAATCTATCAATATATGGAGGTCTCCAGCACCCTTTTTGTTTTATATATGATTTACCATCAGGGGTGCACTGGCCACTGCCTTACAGGGGGGTGATCAATGACAGAGGGGTGATCACCCATATACACTCCCTGATCACCCCCTGTCATTGATCACCCCCCTGTCATTGATCACCCCCCTGTAAGGCTCCATTCAGACGTCCGCATGTGTTTTGCGGATCCGATCCATGTATCCATGGATCCGTAAAAATCATACGGACGTCTGAATGGAGCCTTACAGGGGGGTGATCAATGACAGGGGGGTGATCACCCATATACACTCCCTGATCACCCCCTGTCATTGATCACCCCCTGTAAGGCTCCATTCAGACGTCCGCATGTGTTTTGCGGATCCGATCCATGTATCCATGTATCCAAGTTAGCGGAAATATATATTTTTTTTTTGTTTGTTTTTTCTTACAAAGTCTCATATTCCACTAACTTGTGTCAAAAAATAAAATCTCACATGAACTCACCATACCCCTCACGGAATCCAAATGCGTAAAATTTTTTAAACATTTATATTCCAGACTTCTTCTCACGCTTTAGGGCCCCTAAAAAGCCAGGGCAGTATGAATACCCCACATGTGACCCCATTTCGGAAAGAAGACACCCCAAGGTATTCGCTGAGGGGCATATTGAGTCCATGAAAGATTGAAATTTTTGTCCTAAGTTAGCGGAAAGTGAGACATTGTGAGAAAAAAAACAAAAAAAAAATCAATTTCCGCTAACTTATGCAAAAAAAATAATAATAATTCTATGAACTCGCCAGGCCCCTCATTGAATACCTTGGAGTGTCTTTAAACTGCCCTGGCTTTTTAGGGGCCCGAAAGTGTGAGAAGAAGTCTGGGATCCAAATTTCTAAAAATGCCCTCCTAAAAGGAATTTGGGCACCTTTGCGCATCTAAACTGCAAAAAAGTGTCACACATCTGGTATCGCCGTACTCAGGAGAAGTTGGGCAATGTGTTTTGGGGTGTCATTTTACATATACCCATGCTGGGTGAGAAAAATATCTTGGTCAAATGCCAACTTTGTATAAAAAAAATGGGAAAAGTTGTCTTTTGCCAAGATATTTCTCTCACCCAGCATGGGTATATGTAAAATGACACCCCAAAACACATTCCCCAACTTCTCCTGAGTACGGCGATACCAGATGTGTGACACTTTTTTGCAGCCAAGGTGGGCAAAGGGGCACACATTCCGAAGTGCACCTTTCGGATTTCGCAGGCCATTTTTTACACATTTTGATTGCAAAGTACTTCTCACACATTTGGGCCCCTAAATTGCCAGGGCAGTATAACTACCCCACAAGTGACCCCATTTTGGAAAGAAGACACCCCAAGGTATTCGTGAGGGGCATGGCGAGTTCCTAGAATTTTTTATTTTTTGTCGCAAGTTAGTGGAATATGAGACTTTGTAAGAAAAAATAAAATAAAAATAAAAATCATCATATTCCGCTAACTTGTGAAAAAAAATAAAAAGTTCTATGAACTCACTATGCCCATCAGCGAATACCTTAGGGTGTCTACTTTCCGAAATGGGGTCATTTGTGGGGGTTTTCTACTGTTTGGGCATTGTAGAACCTCAGGAATCATGACAGGTGCTCAGAAAGTCAGAGCTGCTTCAAAAAGCGGAAATTCACATTTTTGTACCATAAATTGTAAACGCTATAACTATTACCCAAACCATTTTTTTTTTGCCCAAACATTTTTTTTTATCAAAGACATGTAGAACAATAAATTTAGCGAAAAATTTATATATGGATGTCGTTTTTTTGCAAAATTTTATAGCTGAAAGTGAAAAATTTCATTTTTTTGCAAAAAAATTGTTAAATTTCGATTAATAAAAAAAAAAGTAAAAATGTCAGCAGCAATGAAATACCACCAAATGAAAGCTCTATTAGTGAGAAGAAAAGGAGGTAAAATTCATTTGGGTGGTAAGTTGCATGACCGAGCAATAAATGGTGAAAGTAGTGTAGTGCAGAAGTGTAAAAAGTGGCCTGGTCATTAAGGGGGTTTTAGCTAGCGGGGTTAAAGTGGTTAAAGGGGTTGTCTCATCATAGAAAATGGGGGAATATCGCTAGGATATGCCCCAATTGTCTTAGAGGTGTGGGTCCACCGATGGGACCTGCACTTATTTCGGAAACGGAGCCCTGCAAGGTGGTGGCTCCCCATAGAAGTGAATGAGAGCGCACCACGCATGACCGGCCACCGCTCCCACTCACTTCTATGGGCTCGACAGAAATAGCTAAGTCAGCGCTCGGCTATTTTCGCCGGCCCCATAGAAAAAGAATGGAGGGCAGCTGCACATGCGCAGTGCACCCTCCTTCACTTTTGGGCATCCGTTCTCTATATAGGTGCGGGTCCCATCGGTGGGACCCAACCCTATAAGACAATGGGGACATATCCTAGCGATATGCCCCCAGTTTGCCTATGATGAGACAACCCCTTTAACTGTCCTCCAGATGGTGATACAGTTGAATACTGTGGTTAGGGAGTGAGTATTATGTGCTGCACTGTGGTATTTGGTTCTGATGAAGAAGTATTTTGTGCCACACTGTGATAGTAAGTTCTTCTGGAGCGGTATTTTGTGCTGCACTATGGTATCGTGGGCCGCTTACTTCTGTTGTTCCTGCCTACATGTGTTGGCTCTGCCTACTTGTTTTGCCCTGTCTTTTGTCACTTTGGATCCATCTACGACATGGGGCCACTTTTAGATTTTTTTTCAGGGCCACTTAGCCAGTCTGCCCCTGTTTACTATTGAATTCCTAGCATTGAAGAACATAAATATAGTTGCTCAACCTAGCATTTCTACACCTCATCCCCATTAGAGTCTACCTCAATAGAATAATAAACGTCATCACACCTGATCCTGACTTTTCCTAAAGTCTTGCGCTTAAGTATCAGGCGCAATACAGGAAAGAGGCGCATTGGCAGTTTTTTTCTGTACTGCGAGCCTTTCTCCTGTAGGAGTTCAGAATACTCAAGACTTTAAGCGAAGTAAGGGCCAGGCATGATCATGTTTATACTGCCCTGTCAATCTAAGTGAAGAGGGTACAGCAGCTGCACAGAGAGCTGAGCCTCTAGGAGTAACAGTAACGCCATTGTTGCTCCTAGAGACTCATTTGCATATATTAAAACATAATCTTTCTCATCAATGCAGGCACATATGAACATGGGACTAACACAGATGCATTCAGCTGCCAAGTGCACATGCAACAGGTCAACAATTTTCAGACAGATGCTCTTCAAATCTCTGCTCTTTCTGATTTCCTTGTTCACAGGGGAGATGTTAGTGTCAGTGATTCATAGCATTCTATGTGTAAGTGTGTATACAGAGATAGATGTTAGTCACTGATAGCTGTTCACAGGGGAGATGTTATCAGTGATTGATAGCATTCTCTGTGTAAGTGTGTATACAGAGATAACGGTCAGTCACAGATAAATGTACACAGGGAGGTGTTATCAGTGATTGATAACGGTAAGTCACCGTTAACACTTCCTCCATGTACTGAGAGCTGTTTGCAGAGGAGATCTTAAAGGGGTTCTGCAGTTATTTTAAACTGATGATCTATCCTCTGAATAGATAATCAGCATCTGATCGTCAGGGGTCCAACACCCGGGACCCCCGCCGATCAGCTGTTTGAGAAGGCAGCGGCACTCCAGGAGCGCTGCAGCATTCTCACTGTTTACCGCAAGCCCAGTGACGTCACAACTAGTATCAATGGCCTGGGCGGGGCCAGTACCATTCAAGTGAACAGAGCTTAGCAGCACCCAGGCCAGTTGATACTAGTCATGACATCACTGGGCCTGCGGTAAACAGTGAGAAGGCCGCGAGTGTCCCGGGTGTTGGACCCCCGCCGATCAGATGCTGATGATCTATCCAGAGGATAGATCATCAGTTTAAAATAACTGTAGAACCCCTTTAAGTTTGAAAAAGCAGAGATATACAGTCAGGTCCATAAATATTGGGACATCAACACAATTCTAAAATTTCTGGCTCTATACACCACCACAATAGATTTGAAATGAAACGAACAAGATGTGCTTTAACTGCAGACTGTCAGCTTTAATTTGAGGGTATTTACATCCAAATCTGGTGAATGGTGTAGGAATTACAACAGTTTGCATATGTGCCTCCCACTTGTTAGGGGGCCAAAAGTAATGGGACATTTGGCTTCTCAGCTGTTGCATGGCCAGGTGGGTATTATTCCCTCATTATCTCAATTACAATGTGCAGATAAAAGGCCCAGAGTTCATTTCAAGTGTGCTATTTGCATTTGGAATCTGTTGCTGTCAACTTTCAAGATGCAAGCGAAGCAAGCCATCATTAGGCTGAAAAAACTAAACAAACCCATCAGAGAGATAGCAAAAACATTAGGTGTGGCCAAACAACAGTTTGGAACATTCTTAAAAAGAAAGAATGCACCGGTGAGCTCAGCAACACCAAAAGAACCAGAAGACCACGGAAAACAACTGTGGTGGATGAATTCTTTCCCTGGTGAAGAAAACACCATTCACAACAGTTGGCCAGATCAAGAACACTCTCTAGGAGGTAGGTATATGTGTGTCAAAGTCAACAATCAAGAGAAGACTTCACCAGAGTGAATACAGAGGGTTAACCACAAGATGTAAACCATTGGTGAGCCTCAAAAACAGGAAGGCCAGATTAGAGTTTGCTAAATGACATCTAAAAAAGCCTTCACAGTTCTGGAACAACATCCTATGAACAGATAAGACCAAGATCAACTTGTACCAGAGTGATGGGAAGAGAAGAGTATGGAGAAGGAAAGGAACTGCTCATGATCCTGAGCATACCACCTCATCAGTGAAGCATGGTGGTGGTAGTGTCATGGCATGGGCATGTATGGCTGCCAATGGAACTGGTTCTCTTGTATTTATTGATGATGTGACTGCTGACAAAAGTGTTTCGCGCAATATTATCTGCTCATATTCAGCCAAATGCTTCATAACTCATTGGACGGTGCTTCACAGTGCAGATGGACAATGACCCAAAGCATACTGCAAAAACAACCAAAGAGTTTTTTAAGAGAAAGAAGTAGAATGTTATGCAATGGCCAAGTCAATCACCTGACCTGAATCCGATTGAGCATGCATTTCACTTGCTGAAGACAAAACTGAAGGGAAAATGCCCCAAGAACAAGCAGGAACTGAAGACAGTTGCAGTAGAGGCCTGGCAGAGCATCACCAGGGATGAAACCCAGCATCTGGTGATGTCTATGCGTTCTAGACTTCAGGCTGTAATTGACTGCAAAGGATTTGCAACCAAGTATTAAAAAGTGAAAGTTTGATTTATGATCATTATTATGTCCCATTACTTTTGGTTCCTTAACAAGTGGGAGGCACATATGCAAACTGTTGTAATTCCTACACCGTTCACCTGATTTACATGTAAAAACCCTCAAATTAAAGCTGACAGTCTGCAGTTAAAGCACATCTTGTTTGTTTCATTTCAAATTCATTGTGTTGGTGTATAGAGCCAAAAATGTCAGAATTGTGTCAATGTCCCAATATTTATGGTCCTGACTGAAAGTGTATAAAGTACAAGTTTTATGGAATCTTTTCCCACATAAATTTGTATCAATCTGCTCAGCATCTCCTGCTCTATAAGATGCTGCCTGCAGTTGCCAATGCATTTTGTGATGAAAGATCCTCTTTAACAATTACTGCAGTTCCTTATTATACAATATTAATTGGTTCCAGGACAACAATTGTATGTTGAAACCATTGTAACTTGAGTCCTTATTTCTATGGAAAATTAGTAATTGGTTCCAAAGCTCCAAAATGGCATCCCAAGAAAAGAGAAAGTTATTAACACACAGTGCCTTAAAAGTTTATGGTGCCCAGCAAGTAGTGTCCCTGAAACTTATAGTGCCGTAAACATAGTGCTAAGCTGATATGGTGCCAGGGTGCCTCCTGATGTAACAGTCTTCCCAAAAGTCCCACCAATAGTAATAATTATCTGCCAGAGTGCACTTTGTGGTAACAGCGCACCCAATGGTAATAATGTCACTCATTTTACCCCCACAAGTAATAATGTCCCCAAAGTGCCTCAAGTAGTAATAATTCCCCCTATAACGTGTGCCATACAAAAAATGAATCCTTATAATGTGTAACAGTACAAATATAGCCTTTTATGTGTGCCAGTACAAAAAATGCTCCCTTATGACATGTGCCATTACAAAAATAACCTTTTTAGTCTCCCCTGTATAACAAATGTCCCCATGGTGGCCACCTTATAATGTGTGTCAGTTCCAAAAATGCCCCCTTATGTCTCAGCACAAAAAATGCTCTCTTATATTCTGTGTCAATGCCTTTTAGTGCCCCCAGTAGAACAAATGCTCCATGACCCCCTTATGTGTGCCAGTACAAAAATGCTCCTTTTTACAGCCACAATGTTCCCATAGTGCTTTCTCCACAATAATGACCACTCTATTTATTCTCCATGGAAGAACCGTAGATAGCCGAGTAGAACGGTGGAAAAGGACCCCTGTTCTCGTGATTGTGGGGGTCCCACCAGTCGGACCCCCAGCTATCAGCTAGTTATTTCCTATTCTGTGGATTGGGGATAACTTAAAAACTTGGCACAACCCCTTTAAATTTCATGAACATAAACAAAATAAATTACTTAATATTTTCCTCACTCTCTATTCTGTATCCCTGTTGATGCCACAGAATATCCTTTCCAGGAATGTGTTATCATAAGTTGCAGAGGAGGCCAATGTCCACCACTGTGTCGCTCTCCATGGCAGGCAAGGCCACTATGCATCTCTGATGTTTGCCAGATCCAGCGGTCCAGCAATCTCCTCCGCTTTCCCAGGGGGCCCAGCCTCTTCTTCCTCTTGCAGGCTACAGGCCTACTTTCACCTAGCACTGTATTTTGCTGCCTATAGGGTGCATGCATTTCCTTCAGATTTTAACCCCTTAATGACCTCTACCGTATACAGTACAGACCAAAAGTTTGGACACACCTTCTCATTCAGTTTTCTTTATTTTCATGACTATGTAAATTGTAGATTCACACTGAAGGCATCAAAACTATGAATTAACACATGTGGAATTATATACATAACAAAAAAAAGTGAAACAACTGATAATATGTCATATTCTAGGTTCTTCAAAGTAGCCACCTTTTGCTTTGATTACTGCTTTGCAAACTCTTGGTATTCTCTTGATGAGCTTCAAGAGGTAGTCACCTGAAATGGTCTTCCAACAGTCTTGAAGGAGTTTCCAGAGATGCTTAGCACTTGTTGGCCCTTTTGCCTTCACTCTGCGGTCCAGCTCACCCCAAACCATCTCGATTGGGTTCAGGTCCGGTGACTGTGGAGGCAGGTCATCTGGCGCAGCACCCCATCACTCTCCTTCATGGTCAACTAGGCCTTACACAGCCTGGAGGTGTGTTTGGGATCATTGTCCTGTTGAAAAATAAATGATGGTCCAACTAAACGCAAACCGGATGGAATAGCATGCCGCTGCAAGATGCTGTGGTAGCCATGCTGGTTCAGTATGCCTTCAATTTTGAATAAATCCCCAACAGTGTCACCAGCAAAGCACCCCCACACCATCATACCTCCTCCTCCATGCTTCTCGGTGAGAACCAGGCATGTAGAGTCCATCCGTTCACCTTTTCTGGGTCGCACAAAGACACGGTGGTTGGAACCAAAGATCTCAAATTTGGACTCATCAGACCAAAGCACAGATTTCCACTGGTCTAATGTCCATTCCTTGTGTTAGCCCAAACAAGTCTCTTCTGCTTGTTGCCTGTCCTTAGCAGTGGTTTCCTAGCAGATATTCTACCATGAAGGCCTGATTCACACAGTCTCCTCTTAACAGTTGTTCTAGAGATGTGTCTGCTAGAACTCTGTGTGGTATTGACCTGGTCTCTAATTTGAGCTGCTGTTAACCTGATATTTCTGAGACTGGTGACTCGGATGAACTTATCCTCCGCAGCAGAGGTGACTCTTGGTCTTCCTTTCCTGGGGCGGTCCGAATGTGAGCCAGTTTCTTTGTAGTGCTTTGATGGTTTTTGTGACTGCACTTGGGGACACTTTCAAAGTTTTCACAATTTTTCGGACTGACTGACCTTAATTTCTTAAAGTAATGATGGCCACTCGTTTTTCTTTACTTAGCTGCTTTTTCTTGCCATAATACAAATTATGATACAAACAGTCTATTCAGTAGGACTATCAGCTGTGTATCTGACTTCTCCACAACGCAACTGATGGTCCCAACCCCTTTTATAAGGCAAGAAATCCCACTCATGAAACCTGAGAGGGCACACCTGTGAAGTGAAAACCATTCCAGGTGACTACCTCTTGAACCTCATCAAGAGAATGCCAAGAGTGTGCAAAGCAGTAATCAAAGCAAAAGGTGGCTACTTTGAAGAACCTAGAATATGACATATTTTCAGTTGTTTCACACTTTTTTGTTATGTATATAGTTCCACATGTGTTAATTCATAGTTTTGATGCCTTCAGTGTGAATCTACAATTTTCATAGTCATGAAAATAAAGAAATCTCTTTGAATGAGAAGGTATGTCCAAACTTTTGGTCTGTACTGGTATGTACACGCTCACGCGTGCTGCGGGCGCCATAGCCTCGGGGTTTATGCTATTTTAAAAAGGAGAGACCCGCAGCACATGTATGCGATCAGCCATAAGGTTGATTGCACACATTTTTCCCTTCAGATGCCGTGGTCAAATGTGACCACGGCATCTGATCAGCCCGGAAGCGGAAGTCGCGCACTTCTGCTCCGGTAACAGCGTTCCCCGACTGAGATTGGGGAACCTGTTACATGCCTGAAATAGACCATAGCCTGCTTAAGGCTTTGGTGTTCTATTTCAGGAATATACCAATACAAGTCACTAGGTTGCAGCTTTGTATTGGTATAGTGCAAATGATGTTTTCAATAATAGATATTTAGTTAGATTTTAATGACATATGGCAAATGGCGTAACGGTAAAAAAAAATAAAAACAGCCAATTTGCCATTTTTTGTCATTTTTATAAAACGTGATTAAAAAGTCGTACACACTTCAAATTGGTATCATTGAAAATTACAGATCATCCCGCAAAAAATGAGAAAAAAGTTATAGGAGTCAGAATATGGTTATACAATGTATTTTTTTCTCAAAGGTATTACTTTTTTTTTTCAGTATTAAAACGCAAGAAAATGTTTACAAGTGTGATATCGTTGTAACCATACTGACCTGGAGAATGAAGATAACAATAAATTTTGCTGCACAGTTTACAGTGTAAAAATTTGTAAACCATTATCAAATTTTTTTTCCCACTTCCTACTACATGGTATGCAACCGTAAATGGTTCCATTAGAAAGTACAACTTGTCCAGCAAAAAATAAGCCCTCATAAGGCTATGTGAATGGAAAAATAAAAAAGTTAGGACCATGGGAAGGCGGGGAGTGAAAAACAAAAAAGCAAAAATGGAAAATCTCATGGGTCCTTAAGGGGTTATAGGACCAATGCATATGTCCTAATGTTCCCCAGCCAATGGCTGGTCACCCAGGGGTACTTAAGACACCTTTCCCTGTGGGAAAGGTGGCTGAGCAGTAGGTTCCAGTTTGCTATGCCCTGCTAAGTTGTGCTGCGTTACACTTATTTGCCCATGTACTTACTCCTACCTGTTTCCTGGATTTTGACTCTTCATTGCCTGTCCTGACTTCTGCCTGATCTTCATACTGACTCTGAGATGCCTGTCCTGACTTTGGACTGTTTACTGGATTTCACATACTCTGTCTGCTCTGACCTTGGCCTGTCCCTGAGAATGGTTTTGCATGATCACTCAGTGTTCCTCACCAGTGTATTTTAACACCCTCGGGATCAACAGTCACCCACAGACTACTCTGAGAGAAAGCGGCCTGGTGGTTCCCCTGCAGTGAAACCCCCCTATAGGGGTTAAAGAGTGAATACCAGGGGGAGAGCACTTAGATAACACCCTTAGGATTAGCCTCAAGTGTCACTTCACATAAGCCTCACTTAGAATACACTTCCTACTTCAGGACAGAAGGATTGTCCTTGTACCTTAGGCCCTTATTTCAAAAGTCCTCACTATACCATCTCTTCTTTTATTTATTTAGCTGAGTCTGCTACTCTTCAGAACTGACCAACTAGGCTCCACCTCAGGCCTTCAAGACAATAAGATCTCCAGGTTATTAGCTTTCCATTCCATGGAGTGGAATATTCCACAACCCCCAACAGGACCTAACTACATCTTGAGCAAAGTACTGCTAACCCCTTCCTGGTTCTTCCCTTAATGACATTCATAACCACAGCCTTAGAAGACCCTCCAAAAGCTAACCCTACTGATATTAGCGTATGTGTAAAATTGATTACTTCCAGTGCATTGGTGAGGAATAGACTTTCACTGGGTGGAAGGTTTGCACTGTAGTCTATCAGCTATGCCCTGTAGAGGAAAGCTGAGAACTGAAGACAGCAAGTGTCAGGCAAAGATGTAACATATACAACAATATCAAAATTGTAGGGTAGCGTTGCCAGCCAGTACTGTACTGGGAAGGAATCTG
Organism: Bufo gargarizans; assembly: GCF_014858855.1. NCBI lineage: Eukaryota > Metazoa > Chordata > Amphibia > Anura > Bufonidae > Bufo > Bufo gargarizans. The sequence continues at coordinate 325,472,231 of NC_058083.1, read as the reverse complement.
AGAGGAGGGTTAGAATATATGGCTTAGAAATAAGAATATAAGGAATTGTCATGAAAGGAGGCAATAGGGGCACCTAAATAAATGATTGTCCATCAAACAGGTATAATTCTGAACTTCAGGATAAGCTACTGCTGCTTAATACTACTGTAAATCTTTTTTTATAGTCCATAGATCAGGAGTACTCAAGTACTTTCTGCAAAGGTCCACATATCAGGGTATGCCTTTGGGTGAAGGTTGGAGCTGAAAAACAAAATGTAAGGAGGGACAACACCAGTGGTCCGTAGTGCACTGTGACAAGTTTATTTGTTTATTTAATTTGCTTTACAATAAGTCAGGCCTCCCACCCAATGTCTTTTGTGCCCGCACACTGTTATGGTGGGGTCACATAGCCTATGATTCCACACCCACTGTGGAATCATCTATGCTGTAAATGATGCCTGTTTACATTAAGTCCAGCAGTATAATGTAATCAATATAATTGAATTCCTTACAGCAAAAACTTGTAATTATTGTGTAACTAGTAATGATCATACCATGTGGACAATATCTTTATGCCTCGTTTGCCATTTATAGCATTATTAGTCAGTATACCTACGGTAGCTATAAAAGGTCTACGCACCACTGTTAAAATGGCAGGTTTTTCTCATGTAAAAATCAAACCACGACAAATTATTTCAGATTTATTTCCACCTTTAATGTGACCCATAATCTGTACAATTCCATTGGAAAATGAAGGGGGAATAAAAAATAACAAAACATAAAGTAATGCACTTACATGAGTGTGAAGATCCTCTTATAAATGGGGATGTGGTTATGTTCAGGATTAGCCAATCACACTTAAACTCATTAAATAATAGTCAGTACGCAGGTTCCATCATTTAAAGTGATTCTGCTTAACCCCATATAAAGTTCAGCTGTTCTAGTAAGATTTTTCTGACAATCTCTTGTATTTTACAGCAAAAGCCAGGGTCCATAAACAGCTTACAACACATCTAAGGGATCTATCTCATTGTTGGAAGGGATCAGTCAGGAGAAGAGTACAAACACATTTCCAAGGCATTAGATATACTATGCAACATAGTAAAGGCGGTTATCAAGAAGTGGATAACATTTGGCACAACAGTGACATTACCAAGAACTTAATCAAAAATTGATGAAAAGACAAGAAGAAAATTGGTCCGGTAGACTGCCAAGAAGCCTACAGCAACACTTAAGGAGCTGCAGGAATTTCTGGCAAGTACTAGTTGTGTACTGCACGTGACAACAATCTCCCATAAAAAGCAAGATGGAAGCCTTTTCTTACAAACACATCCAACCCGGCTATGTTTTGCCAACGCCTAGATCAAGTCTGCCAAAAGCATGTGGAAAAACGTGTTATGGACTAAAGAGACCAAGGTGGAACATTTTGGCCATAATTCCAAAAGGTATGTTTGGTGCAAAATCAAACTGTGCATCACCAAAAGAACACCATAGCAAGAGTGAAGTATAGAGGAGGCAGCATAATGCAATGGGGCTGTTTTTCTGCAGCTGGAACTAGGCAATAGTCAAGGTGAAGGGAAATATGAAGAGTTCCAAATATCAGTAAATGTTGGCACTTCAGGCCTCTGCTACACAGCTGGAGATAAAAAGGAATTTCACCTTTCAGCACAACAACGACCCAAAGCATACCTCTACATCAACAAAACAATGGCTTTGCCAGAATAAGATCAAAGTCTAGGAATAGCCCACCCAGATCTTAATCCAATTGAAGAGGGCTGTACACAGGAGATGCCCTCGCTATCTGACAAATTTGGACCACTTTTGCAAGGAAGCGGGCAAAGCTTGGCAAGTCAAGATTTAGTATGCTGATAGGCTCCTACCCAAAAAGACAGAATACTGTCATAAATTGAAAGGGTACTTCAACAAAGTATTAGTTTAAGGGTATGCATATTTATGCAATCACATTATTTTAATTCTTAATTTTTATTTTGCCATCCTAAAAGATTGAATTGTACAGATTATAGGTGACATTAAAGGTGAAACAAGTTTTGTAATTATCCTTCTTTGTTTGATTTTTTTTACATGACAAAATCCATGAACATTTTTTATAGACTTTTTATATCTACTATATTAACTAAAATGAATGGCTTGGTTTTTGCTACAGCTTTATCTACAATTTTATAAACTTTTTTAAAATACAGTAAAAAAAAAAAACACAGAGAAACCAAAATAGAATGTTCTAATACACACTTGAAATATGATATGGATTACTCTTCTGCACCCATAGGATTACTTACTCGGAATTCCACAATATGGGATTCTCTCAGCTTACATGTATATTCAGCCTAATCACTAACTCCACTGCCCAGCCATCTGTATAAACAATGTTTCACCAGCAGAGGGAGTATTTCTTTATAGAAATAACCAAGCAGTGCCCCCACAGAAACCCCAAAAAAAAACAGGATCTCTGCATTGCTTAACATTGGGTAAAATATGTATGAATTTGTAATTAGACCTGTTTACATTATATAAATCCACAAACACCAGTGGACATGTTTTGCACAAGAATCAGTGTTACACATTTTAAAACAAGTAACTTATAATATTAATATAGAGATAAACACATTAGAAAAGACATTTAAAAAAAAATATTAATACCAGGAATCACTTAATAAAGTTTTTGGGACCAACTGGCTTATCTCAGGTGTTGGGAAGTATTAATGTAAACCACCAGCATAATCAACCATACTGACATAGCTATTAGGAGTGCAGAGTTGGCAGTTGCATTGGGGACCTGGCGGTAACGACAAGCTAGATTGTTTCAGGCTTTGAGTTACAAGACAAAACCAAGAACAAAGAGAGTCTTTCTTCCAGAAGTAGAACTTATAATGTTTGGGCCAAAAAGGCCCCCTTGCTACCATGTGCTTTTTATCTTTTTGGTGTCTTCATTTGTGCTATCAGAGCCCACATAGAAATCCTAGTTTTTAATACTTTATATATGGCGCAAATGAAAAAGGAGATATGTACTGAGCCTTGAGAAAATACCATATCTAGATGTTTGAAAATAATTTAAAGCATACCGTTTTTCACTTGAAATTTCCAACTATTGCTTGTCTTAAGGGATGTTCACAAGATACATGTACACAGATATTTTCTACATGTACTAATGGAAGTAAACAAATCTGTCACAGTTAGCTAAACCTTACAGAACAGAGATATTATACTTTCAACATAAGTTTAATAATTCTTAAGTTTGTTATGTTATATTGGTACATCAGTAAAAAGAAACACCAGAGGTGGACTGCCCATAGAACCCATAGAAAAAATTCCCAGTGGGCCAATGCCCAGGGGGCTGCCCGAGCCCTCCTCATGGCTGCTGGCCAGGTACATAATGATCTGATGCTTTCAGCATTAATGCTAGAAGCATCAGGTACTTATGTATCTGGCTAGCAGCTGCAGCTGCCCTCCTAATTTCAGCTGGATCACAGTCCTCAGTATCGGTTTTGCTGGCTCTGCCTACTTGTGTTGCCCCACCTTCCGTCAGTTTGGACTCGCCTACAACATGGGGCCACGTTTAGTTTTTTTTTCAAGGGCCACTTTAAATTCCAAGTCCACTCCTGAAAAACACAATCCATCGACTTAATTATTTTTTTTTTTATAAAGTTAAATATTACAAGACATGTCTCTAATATGGCTAATATGCTGCAGACTTTTACATTTTACAAAATGAATGGATTTCTTATTTTACTGAGAAACATCTGCATTCTAAAAAAGATATAAAGTTATCATACAAAAGAAAAATTATAAAGGGAAACCTTGTGTTAAAGAGAACCTGTCATCAGGATTTGGGATATAGAGCTGAGTACATGGGTTGCTAGATGGCCACTAGCACATCTGCAATACCCAGTCCCCATAGCTCTGTGTGCTTTTATTGTGTAAAAAAAAACACGATTTGATACATATGCAAATTAACATAAAAGAGTCATATCTTACTTGTGTGACCAGAGAAGAGTCATATTTTCAAGCTCTGACTCATCTCAGGTTAATTTGCATATGTATCAAATCGGGTTTTATACACAATAAAAGCACACAGAGCTATGGGGACTGGGTATTGCGGATGTGCTAGCGGCCATCTAGCAGCCCATGTCCTCAGCTCTATACCCCAAATCCCGGTGACAGGTTCCCTTTAAATAAAAATACTTTACCATAGACTTTATTAACCAAAACTGTGAACAAAGTAAAAAGTTAGAATAACCAGAACTTGTCTAAACTGCACTAAGTAAAGTGAACACTGGTGTATTGGTGGGAGCATAAACATATCTGTGCAGTTTTAATTTACTTGCAATTGACGTATTGAAAACCTTTCAGCCATGTTCTATCTATCTAATATCTATCTATCTATCTATCTATCTATCTATCTATCTATCTATTTATCTAATCTATTTAATATATATCCATCTATCTACCTATCAATTCTATTTAATATCTATTATATATATCTGTCTGTCTATCTTAATCTATCTATCTATCTATCTATCTCTGTCTATCTAACTATCTAATCTATTTAACATTTATCTATCATTCTATTTCTCTCTGTCTATCTACCTATCTAATCTATTTAATCTATCTATTTAATATCTATCTATCTATCTTTCTATCTATATCTATTATCTATCTAACTATTATCTATCTATTTATCTATCCATATCTATTTATCTATCTTTCTATCTAGCTAATCTATTTAATATCTAGCATCTGTCTATATACCGTTTATATTTGCTTTCTTTATTTCTATATGTTCCAATTCTGTAAAAATAACCAGCCTACTAGTCAAGTTGTCACATGAAATAAATATTACAGTTCTGTGTAAACTAATTAGTAGTGTATACGTGTTTAACAATTTAATAATGAAGAATATATACCTGTACAAATATTTATTTTTCCATATAGAATACTGGATGCAACTATTAGTATTTATAGCAATATCTTCATTGTATACTGTACCAACACAAACTGTGCACATCGCTGAGTATTTGGGGAGGGAGTCTAAGGCAGCTCCTGCAGTAGTCAGTTTGCTTTAAGTCTGACGGTCGGGGGTTTTGTGTTTCCTTGACTCTGGATGGTCCATGGCCGAGATGTCCCAGGGTGGTATTACAATGAATATGAATAGGGCATCTTGCTTAATGTGACAGTCAAAGCGTACCGCCCTGAATAATGGCACGTCATCCTAACAAGACCATTGTAGATAGGAGGGCTTCTTTTGTCTGTCTCCTCTGAAGTAGCTCTATAAATGCTCCAGTTTTCAGTCTGTGTGCAGTGCATTTGCAGCTTCCATTGACTACCTGAAAGCTAAAGAAGAGTACAGCAACTAAGAGAGAAAGTCACTCTCTTTCCCTCTTTCTATCATCATTGCTTACAGAGACTTCTGCTGCCAGTCATCTTCTGAAAAGTTTTATCAAGATCTAAGAAAACACATCTCAGATAAGACTCGAGAAAATGAATTCTGATTCAAGCTCAATTTCCAGCAGAACCTCATCTCCAGATATAGATAACATGTATCTCAGAGGCCATCATCATCATCTCCAGGACAACAGACTGAACTCTGTATCTTCTACCCAGAATGACATTTTGCAAAAGATGTCAGAGGAACTTCTCACAAGGCACAGTTCTAAAGATGAAGGGGAAAACAGCAAATATAAACTTAAGAAGCAACTGTCCGAGCAAGACCTGCAGCATCTGAGGCTGAAAATCAATGGCAGGGAGCGCAAAAGGATGCATGACCTGAACCTTGCCATGGACGGCTTGAGGGAAGTCATGCCCTATGCTCATGGGCCATCCGTAAGAAAACTTTCCAAAATTGCAACTCTTCTGCTTGCAAGAAACTATATCTTGATGCTCACAAGTTCACTGGAGGAAATGAAGCGGCTAGTGGGTGAGATCTATGGGGGCCATCACTCTGCATTTCACTGTGGGACTGTGGGACATTCTGCCACTCACCCAGTTCACCCATCAAATGCCGTCCATCAGATGCATCCCATCCTAGGCAGTGCATTGTCTTCTAACACATCTGGCCTTTCAGGATCATTACCAGGAATTGGTAGTATTAGACCTGCACATTCACTGCTCAAAAGTACACCGGCCCCTCCACTGCCACTTGGCAGCAGTTTTCAACATTGGGCAGGCCTTCCTTGTCCTTGTACTATCTGTCAGATGCCACCACCACCTCAGCTGTCTGCTCTACCAAACAGTCTCAACAGGATCGCTGCAGAAGGCAAAGACTTGCTAAAGTAATAATTCCAACAGACTTTTTTTTTAGAATTTTTTGATGACCTGCATCAATCTAAATATATAAATGTAAATTTGTGGTATTCAGGAAGGCTCAGAATGAAATCCTGTCTGCATGCATGCTTCTTTTACTTTCAGCACCGTTTGTACTGTCTTCATGAGAAACATCTCTGAAAGGTAACGTTTAGTTGGATACAATGTATTATATGTAAATATTTAATGTAATTATATTCAAAGATTATGACTATACTGTATAGCCCACTTTTATTATATCAGTTGAAGCTTCTATTATATCTGTATATATATTTTCAACCACAGAACTGGGAAAGAACCATGCATGCTAGGAGTGAGTCTTGTGGAAACATTTGCCTGGCTACCAAGCATATTTCCTTGTAACAAGGAATTTATTAATGTGACTGTTCACATATATAGATACCTAGTCAATGTTTTTATTATTATTGCAGTGACAAGGTTAAAAGAACTTAAAAAATTAACATTTCTATCAATTTCATATTGTAATTTAGCATTTTTGTTCATTTTTCTCATTTTTGTCTAAATAATTCTATTTGTTGTAATCTATTCAAAAACAGTGTGTGCTTTTATTTTTTATACATTCTCAAGACGTATGGATATATTTATTATGTTTCAAATAAAAAAATATTTGCATTGGACCTTTGTGTTTTAATTATTCCTTTTCATATGAACCTAAATTATTTCATTTCAAATATGTTGTAAGTTGTATTTATTATTTGTTGAGTTACAAAGTGCCATAATTCAGCTCTATTCTAATATGTGTAAACACATTACTGTTAACTCTAATTAAAAGTTTACTACACTATGCCATATCTATCTATCTATCTATCATCTATCTATTATCTATCTGTCAATCTATTTATCTATCTATCTATGTATCTATCTCATATCTATCTAATACCGTTAACCTTACTTAAAAATGTGCTAATCTATCTAGCTATGGAACTATTATTTATCTTTCTATCTCATATGTATCTAATCAAATACTATTAACCATAAGATTGCTAGACTATCTATCTCCTATCTATCTATCTAGTATTTATCTATCTATCAAATATCTATCTTTCTATGTAATATCTGTCTAATCCAATACCGTTAAGCCTACTTAAAAGTTTGCAAACTATCTATTACACTATCTCATATCAATCTATCTCATATCTGTCTATCTTATATCTATCAGAAAAGAGCTGGGTGTAATCCCTCCAAAACCTTTAGCTCCTGGTCTAGGATTATCAAAACAGCATAAGAAGAAGCAGCACTCAAAAATAGGTGAAAGGGCTGTAGACCCGCTTTACTCAGTGGGTCCACAACCTTTTCACCTATTATGAAGTGCTGCCTCTTTTTTTGCTCTATCTATCTATCTATCTATCTATCTATCTATCTATCTATCTATCTATCTATCTACCTACCTATCTATCTTTCTATCTATCTATCTATCTATCTATCTATCTATCTATCTATCATATTGGATTCTGAGGTGATAAAGCTATTGATTGATATGTGTTAACTCTACAGATTAATGGAATTATAAAGCTATGATGACACAGAGGCAAGAAAAGATCCAAACATTTGTATAAAGAAATAGGTAGTTAAGGGGCTCATTATTCACAGAATACAGTGTCACTTCTCATTTGCTGAAATTGCATGTGATAAGTGTATATAAATGTATATATTTCCGACAGTACAGCTGGAGACAGATGGATTACACAGAAGAAATGTTTTGATCACATTAAGAAAGAGATTCATCAAAAGATGGTGATGATTATATTCAGTCCTCCAGTTGCCACAGATAAAAAATATTTCTAAATATCCTTAGAACTTTATATTTGAAAAATAAAAATGCTAAATGCACAATGGAACAAGTACTAATAAAACTTCTTACGAATAATTAAAGCAATAATTTTTTTCATTATTTTGTGCATTTCTGCATGCAGTTTAGCATCAAGAACAATTCTGAGTATCTGTTTTAAGTACACTTAGTGCATGATCTACCTAATGTATAACCCTCCTCCTGTTCATATCAATGGAACACATGAACTACTAAATAAATTTTACTAAATTAGCAAATGATGGTACTTTGCAATTTAAGCAAAATTTTCTTCTTGCAGTCATGCCTTCCATACATGAACCTTGCTGCATTATGTTGCATTGCTATCAACAGCAATACACAGGGATCTAGCACTAACTTGAATAGTCATAGAATTGAAAATCATAAACGTGCACCATCTATATCTATGAATTCTCCATTTTTTGATCATTCTTCTTTTCCCATAGAGTTTTAAAAGAGTTCGATATTTCTCATACGTTTTAAAATTGTGAAAAATGTACAAAGTGCATTTTTTATTTCAAATATATATATATTACTTTATTGGCTTCAGATTTGTTGTCCATTTTCTCAGTGTGCGAACATAAGTACTGCAAGTTGTTCAAGTAAGTGAAGCGCAAGCTTTGCATGGCGATTTTCATATGGAGACAAGAGAGCCCCCCAATCAGTTGATATAATTATTTAAGGGAAAATATAATATTAGAGGGAACCCATTGATTTCATAGTTACTATAGTTCTCCCAAGCAGAAAGCCAACCCAGCACAGGTGAAACAGAGTATTACATGCTAACCAGTGAAATGATGTAATACATGGACAAGCAGGATTGCCAGACGAGAGCTGCTCATTGTAAGCGACTCTTTGCTCTGTCTTCAATCAATGCAAAAGGGTCCCGATCAGGGCACCCATTATCCAATTAGCTTATATACAGAGAGAATGATTAATTGAGACAACCCAAAAATCAACAAAATAGAATTTAGCCTGTCAATAAAAACAAAAAATTATTGAAATAAATCAATATAAGCATATCCCCCCCTTTACAGTGCTAAGTGATGTACAGCAGGCAGATGCGTTTTTCAATGGATTTATTTCTATACATTTTTGGATTTTATTTGCATACTAGATCCTAATTCTTCTATTTCTGGATTACCTGGACATGAGCACGTCGTGGATCCTTGCAGTGATTCAGAACAATGACCCAATTGAGTGTGCTGGACTTTTATTTATGGATCTAATCCAGACAATATCTTAACTTTATTAATAATTATAGAAACAATTTAAGTTAATTCATGATTTGTAAATATGTAAAGGATTTGGAATAATTAAAATAAATCCCAGACTGAAGAGCAACAGTGTACTGTCAGGATCTTGCAGAGAGTAAAGACTAGTAAGTAGCAAAGAGTAGTAAGTAGCAGTAGTAAAGTGTATTAATTTACTGAAAAGGTAAAAAGAAAAATGCACAAAACTGACATACAGCAGAGTGGAACAATACTAAGCTTTTCCAAATCCAATTAGGCCATTACATATCTTGATAGCAGGCCTAAATCACTAGCAAGAAAGATGCTAGTGTGACATCAATGTAATATGTAATATGTCCAGCACTCTCACATATGTCCAGTACTCTCACATATCCTACATATCTATAGGTTAGGTAATCTACATTTAAATATATAGTACTGATATATGAAGATTCTTATAAAAGCTGTAAGGATTGTGCTTTAAGCTCAAGGGTCACTTAATAGCATTAAACCTCCAATATAATGTAATTCTTTGCTGTACCTTCATTCATATCAGTGATAAACCAGCCAATTACTCTCCCATGTTCTCCAGTACAGACTCTAACCCTCTGTGGCTGTACCCTCTCCTGTCATTGCACAATCCACAAACTATTTTCTGGCAATCAGAAGTGATAAACACATGAAGTCCGCAAAAGGAGGGAAAATAGCTCTTCACATTCCCATTTCTACTCAAGATTTATTTGAAATGTGTTGATGTTTTATGAGCAAAATAATAAAGGGTGTTCATTTAAGATGGGGAATGGGAATACTGTAATTGTAAGAATTTAAGAGTAGAAAGTCTAAAAATAAAACCATACTCTAAAGTCATTTGTTACTTTTATCAGCCTGATGCATAGTATGCTGCTTGTGTTAAAAACAGCAGCTCTTCATTTTTTTAAAATGTTTTCATACATCAAGAAAACTATCTTTAAAGACTTAGGGGCACATTCTAAAACACCCGTCTAAATAAGGCCCTGCGCTGTAGAGGGGCCGGCCTCTAAATAACTTCGGTGTATCCACCGCCAATTTTAAATGTAAAGCTTCCTTGCTGTCTTACATTTAGACAATTTTCTACTCCTAAAGCAGGTGTAGAAAATGATGAACGAGATGGGCCTGTCTGTCCCCTTCCCCGCTATACCCCCTTTTTGAAGACCTGGTGTCAGCTGGGAAGAAATTGCAGAATCTGCTGCAACATGGGGTGCGACAGTATCTGTGCCATATATACGCCACAAAAGAGACATATATCTGGATATGACACACACTAACCCATTGCACACACACACAGATATAATATACAGATACCATATTGTACACACATACTGTACACACTCACCTACTGTGCACACATACACAATATGCATATGCATACTGTACACACATACTGTACAAATACATACTGTTGTGCACACATACACAGATACAGTTACTGTACATACTGTAAACACATACCATACACATACTCTCATACTGTACACTCATACACAGATACAGTATATAGATACATACTGTACACATACTGTGCACAGATACCCACATACTGTACATACATACACAGATACAGATGCATATAGTACACACTCAAATACTGTACACACATATATAGTATACAGATACCCCCTGTTAATAGATACATACTGTACAATACATACATACACAGTTATAATATACAGCTACTCACATACTGTACACAGATACTCATATACTGTTTTCTACACATATACATGTATACTGTATACAGATATTCACATACTGTATTGTACACACATGCATGAATACTGTACACAGATGCACATGTACTGTATATACATACACACATACTGTACAATTTTTCTATACTGTGCACATATGCTGACATACTGTATACACATCCATGCAGTATATATTTTCCCATACTGTACACACATACAATATACAGATATTCACTTACGGTACACATACTGTACAAAGATATTCACATACTGTATAAACATACACACATACAGATACTTACATATCGCTTGCAAATACAACAAAGATATTCTGTACCACATACTATATCCAGATATTCACATATTATGCATACATACTCACACACAGTCACGTGTACTATATAATACAAGTCTGAGAAATATCCCAAATATGACTAATGACTAATACATTACTTAAAATGTTTAAATCAGTTACTAAACTGTATGGAAAAGAACATTATACAGAGGACACGTGTCTAATAGTACACAACTATTCCTGTAAGTTTTAAGTTATTCTTGAAATAATTTGTTATTAAGAGTTACAGTGCAACCATAAAGTTGAAGCGATAGCAATGAATATATCAGAAAGCATTATAGTGAGGGTTGTCTGTACTGTCTCTAACGTTTGATGGAGTACTCAGGGCAGTGCTTTAACTTAGATATTATTTTACCCTTTTGCATACAATCATGGATATTTTTATACTCATAATTTTTATTTTAGCAGGTAAAATCTAAAATTTCTGCTCACTTTTTGAATTGTTTAAGAAGTACCTCTTTCCAGGTGCCTTGCAGGCAATCTACACACAAATATGCACTTTCACATTTTTCTATGCATGTACAGTACTTTTTACTGTACATATGTATTACAAGCTGTTTTTAGTAGGAAGCGGTGAAGGGCATCTCCTGCCGTGGCCAGTGTGCTGTTAGTCTGTCACTCACAGGGTTTTGTATTTCCCTGACCAAGATGTCCCAGTGTGGCATCACAATGAATATGAATAGGGCTTCTTGCTTAATGGGACAGTCAAATGCACCGCCCTGAAGAATAGCACGTCATACTAGCAAGACCATTATAGATAGGAGGGCTTTTTTTGTCTGTCTCTTCTGAAGTATCTCTTTAAATGCTTCAGTTTCAGTCTGTGCGCAGTGCATTCACAGCTTGCATTGGCTACCTGAAGGAAAGAGGAGCTTGCAACAGATAAGAGAGAAAGTCCTCCTCTTTCTCTCTCGATATAAAGCTCAGAGAGGACAGAGAAGTCATCAAGACCTCAGTAACTCTTTTAAACTGAAATATCTATAAAAATGAATTCTGATTCTAGCTCAATGTCCAGCAGAGCCTCATCCCCAGATATGGATGACATGTATCTCAGAGGCCACCATCATCATCGTCACCACCATCATCATCACCAGGACAGCAGACTGAACTCTGTATCTTCTACCCAGAATGACATCATGCAGAAGATGTCAGATGAAGTCCGCACAAGGCACAGTTCTAAAGATGAAGGGGAAAACAGCAAATATAAAATTAAGAAGCAACTGTCCGAGCAAGACCTGCAGCAGCTGAGGCTGAAAATCAATGGCAGGGAGCGCAAAAGGATGCATGACCTGAACCTTGCCATGGACGGCCTGAGGGAAGTCATGCCCTATGCTCATGGGCCATCCGTAAGAAAACTTTCCAAAATTGCAACTCTTCTGCTTGCAAGAAACTATATCTTGATGCTCACAAGTTCACTGGAGGAAATGAAGCGGCTAGTGGGTGAGATCTATGGGGGCCATCACTCTGCATTTCACTGTGGGACTGTGGGACATTCTGCCACTCACCCAGTTCACCCACCTAATGCCGTCCATCAGATGCATCCCATCCTGGGCAGTGCATTGTCTTCTACTAACACATCTGGCCTTTCTGGATCATTACCAGGAATTGGTAGTATTAGACCTGCACATTCAATGCTCAAAAGTACACCGACCCCTCCACTGCCACTTGGCAGCAGTTTTCAACATTGGGCAGGCCTTCCTTGTCCTTGTACTATCTGTCAGATGCCACCACCACATCAGCTGTCCACTCTACCAAACAGTCTCAACAGGATTGCATCAGAAACTAAGGACTTGCTAAAATAATATTATTTACTGTATAAAGGGACTTGAAAGATTAATATAACTTTTCATCTATCTATTGTATATATAAATATATATTTGTGGTGATGCAGGAGGATGCAGACACTTGTCCTGTTTGCACGCATGTTTCTTTTATTTTTCTATGCCATTTTTTTTAGTTTTTCCATAATCTCTTTTGATTATGTATCTCACAAACCTAAAGACTAGGTAGATTCTTGTAAAAGTATGTTATATGTAAGTTTGTTCTCATAATATGAATAAATGAAGGGAAATGGATGGTTAACAAAGTTGCTAAAGCAGGTTATCAATCACATATCTGGAAGACTGTGCAATTCCTGTCTATGTCATTTCCACCAGCAAACTGAAAAGATTAATGCATGCTAGGAGTGAGTCTTGTGGAAACATTTGCCTGGCAACCATTCAATTTTCCTTGTAACAAGGATTTTATTAGTGAATTCTTTGAAATCTGATATTTGGTGTCTATGTGACTGTATATTGTCAAAGGACATAAGCTTCTAGAAGTGTCTGTTTCCAGTTCTAGAACCAATTCTATACTGGTGTTTAAGTCTGTCACAATGGACTTCTCGAACTCTTTATTTGTACAGAGACAAGGACTATATATTACATTGTGCCAGGTTTATAAAAATATCACCATTGAGAACCATTTTATTAGAATCATGTTTTTTTTTATTTTGTCTTCTCTTTAGTTTCTGAGCATTTGCTTGAAACAATTTTGTTAGGCCTCAAAGAGAGCACGTGTCTTTATTTTTATATATTCTTGATAAGTATAAATCTATTTATTATGAACTTGCTCAGTTTCAAATAAAAAGTCATATTTGAACATAACTTTGTGTTTGTCTCTTGCTCCAATCTAGCTATAAGAACAAATTCAACTATTAAATTAATAACTGAACATAGAATGTAAAAACACATTTAAAAAGTTTTACAATCCAGTAGGTAAAGGGTGTTAGTTTTAGTGATTTCTTCATATAATATTCAAGTAGATGCAATGCCACAACGTAATGCAGTAATTAACCCAATATCTTTCCCCTAGAGTGGTAATTAATTGCTGGATGATGATTATCTTCACAGTAAATGGTTAGAGTGCACCAATTAGCTCATTCCCCTGAAATATAATACAGTTTTTTTAGCTCTATCATAAAATTAGGATATACACATTTTACCATAATCTATGACACATCCCATATTTACCCATAAACTTCAAATTCTTCATAGAGTTATAGAAAATAATAAAATAGTTTAACTATTCTCTTGAGAATCAAATCTAATCTTGAATTTCTTACATAAGATATTTATTACAAAAATATCATCAAAAAAGATGCTTGTTTAATTAAAAGTTAGACCTTCCTCCTCAGTAAGATCAATTAGCAAATACAAGTTGATTGATACTTGTACACTAGTCAACACAAAGGAGAATTCTTTATGAAGAAAAGGTTATAGCTGATAAGTCTTGAAAATATAGTGATAATTATATACAGGATTTGTGATTTTATCAAACCATCAAAACTTTAAACTGCCAGTTACTTGCATACAGATATCTTTTCTTAGGATGTCAATGAATTGTGCACCACCTACTGTAGTACAGATCTTCCTCATCAATATACATCACAAAGGTTTATCCACATCAGTATTTTATGATCTGTCACCAATTTAAGGAGCACAGTCTGAATTTCCATTTCTCTTTGGGAACATAATGACAAGCAATTGAAAACAGAGTGGTTTTACTTAAACTGCCAGGAGGCACGACATAATCTCAACTCTTTCCCACCATTAAAAGGAGTCTTCTACACTTGTGTAAATGAGCCGAAACATGCTCTACTTTTTAGGCAGCAGAGGGCTGGCTACTTTCTGTTAATGTTATAACCAGCACATTGATAGATGAAAATAACCTTAATTTAACCTAGACTTATGGGAATGGTTCACATAGGTTCACATAAAATTTCTTAATGGTGAACTAGAATAATCAACAATTACCGGTAGATAATTTAATTTATAATCATTGTTAAAAAAAAAGCTCCAAAATCATACAGAGAAATCTAAATTTTATTGACATGCATTAATTGCTATTATAGTATACAACAAATATACTATATAGAATTGTGCAAAGCAACAGAAATATACATTCTTTTAACAAACAGAGTAGTAGAGATTACATATTAATTTTGTTGGCATTAGGATCAAATAAATAAATGAATTTGAAGGACTATAATGATCATTTTAATTAGTTTATTAATGACATTATTCATGTAATTCTTTATTATTTATAGTATTTATTACATTATTCACTATTTATTACTTACATTATTAATAATATTTATTGGCTTTTAAATTTAATTAAAATAATTATATGATGCAGAATTGTTGCTCAAGGAATAACCTTTTAAAATAAAAACTAGTTAAGGAACTGGAAACCTGTTCAGGTTCAAACAATTTTCAAGTTCAAACATAATTTTGTATATGATATAATCATTGATCAGATTTAATAGTTAATAGTAAATTAACAGAGTTAATAGTACAGATAAATTATGATAAAATGTTTTAACCTGAAAACATTTCTTATAAAAAAAATAAGAACATTATTACCCTTGTGTATTTAGCAAATAATATTATATTACCTATCTCTAGTATATAATTTTAGTAATGTAAAAAGCAGTTTACTTGGACAATGTGCAAAAAATAAACTGTATTTTTTTTTTAAATTTAATAATTTCAATAATTGAGGATAAATGTAACTTGTAAATGTAACTTAACAAAATATTGTATTATTACAGTATGAACGGATAGACATAGATATATAATTAGATAAGAGATAGATAATAGATGATAGATAGATAGATAAATAGATAGATAGATATATGATTTCACTAATAAGCATTCTCAAACAATAAACGCAATTTATACAAATTAATACATTTAAAAAAATTACAAATAAGTTTTAATAAAATATATACTTCTATTTTTCAATATCATAATCATATATTTGGAAATTAAGATGAAAAACTGGATCAGAGAATTGAGATTCTGCCTATTGTTATGGAAAAAAAACTTACACATTCTCGTTATACATACAGGACGCACTAAGTAGTACACATCCTGGACAGTCATAATTTAACAATTCCATCTGATAAAAAAAAAAAGAAGATATGTCTACCCATTTTTGGGAATATAATTTGTTGGATGCTGAGTTACCATTTTTATATATTTATTTTAATATTAACAGTGCATTTATTATTTAGAAAATAAGGCCTATAGAGTCCTCAGCATTCATGTTTTTTGTGAATACTACCTAAACCAAACTGCCCTTTGGTTCTAACATGAGAAAATGTTACATATATTTCCTTGATAACAAATATTTGTTTTACTCTGTGAATGAGGATTTTGTCCCATTTTATATATTTTTTTAAACTAGGTGAGATATTTCCATTGTAATTCATGAGGATTTTTCCACCTTTTAATTACCATTTTAATGTCAGACGATGGGGGAAATAAATAAGCATATAAACTGTCTATTAAAAGTTATTTATGCCAGAACAAACATTGTTTTCCTTCTTGCATATTAATGTCACATATTTTTCAATGCACTCAGATCAGAGCATTACCGTAGCCATGGCATTTCCTTTGCCCAGTCATTCACCAGACACAAAGCAATGATGAAAGACTTTATTGTTTCAATTTTATCTGATTAATCTATGTATTATGGACAAGATATGTGACATATATATATATATATATATTAGTGTAAAATATTCTTATAGGTCTCATTGGAGAAAACTTGCCAGAAGATTATCATTTTGGTTTATATTTAACAGACATACAGCTAGAAGTACACAACATAAGTCAATGGTCAGTGAGCAATCTGCATGACATATGTTTTCTCAGTTATGTTTCAATTCATTTGAACAACAAACAAAAAAACAGACAGAAATACAAATAATTGTATTCTATGTGTTATATATATAATTGTATAAAATGTGATATATAAAGCATATATCCGTACTTTAAGTCCCAGACATGGGGTGAACAGAGCCCTGCATTCTCTAATACATGTTTCTAGATTCTGAAATGTGGGGCAATGTACAGTATATAAAAAATACCTATAAAACATAAAAGTGAAGGTAAAAAAAAAATCAGCAATGACTAAGTTTTTGGACAGTTGCAAATTCTATTTGTTTATGTCTTCAGAGTAATCTTTGGGAAAGATGGATGACAACCAGCTTTCCTAGACACTTGAATGACAAATAATTATAATACATATCCTTTCTAATTTAGCTGTAAATGGTCTTCACAAAGTGCAGTTTTGATGTATTTTTTCTGTTCATATGTGGTGGGGTAAATGATTAAGACTGGCATATGTTTCTGACACCAGTTAAGAAACCTCACTTGTATGTCAATAACAATATCCCTTGATAATTTTTGTACAACCTCGGGAGGTCTGTGCACCAAAAATTAAATCTATGCCAGAAAGGGGCTGGGGGTTGGAAGAGGGTAAAGTCACAAACTTTTGTTGCAAAATGGTACTTGTGCCAAAATTAGCAACTTTGTATTTTCACTTTTGCTCTGGATATTGCTTTTTTGTCGTTTAAAAAAGATAAAGGATTGCTAGACAAAATGTTACTAAAACTTCAGTAGTGAAGCTATTATGATTGCCACTTTTGCGTAACATATAAAAAAATATTATTGTCCTTGAATCTCTGTTCTGATGGATCCTACAGTCAGGTCCATAAATATTGGGACATCGACACAATTATAAAATTTTTGGCTCTATACACCACCATAATGGATTTGAAATGAAACAAATAAGACTCTCTAATTTGAGGGTATTTACATCCAAATTTGGTGAACGGTGTAGGAATTACAACAGTTTGCATATGTGCCTCCCACTTGTTAAGGGACCAAAAGTAATGGGGCATAATAATAATCCTAAATCAAACTTTCACTTTTTAATACTTGGTTGCAAATCCTTTGCAGTCAATTGCAGCCTGAAGTCTGGAATGCATAGACATCACCAATGGGGGGTTTCATCCCTTGTGATGCTCTGCCAGGCCTCTACTGCAACTGTCTTCAGTTCCTGCTTGTTCTTGGGGCATTTTCCCTTGTTTTGTCTTCAGCAAGTGAAATACATGCTCAATCGGATTCAGGTCAGGTGATTGACATGGCCATTACATAACATTCCACTTCTTTCCCTTAAAAAACTCTTTGGTTGCTTTTGCAGTATGCTTTGGGTCATTGTCCATCTGCACTGTGAAGCACTGTCCAATGAGTTCTGAAGCATTTGGCTGAATATGAGCAGATAATATTGCCCAAAACACTTCAGAATTCATCCTGCTGCTTTTGTCAGCAGTCACATCATCAATAAATACAAGAGAACCAGTTCCATTGGCAGTCATACATGCCCACGCCATGACACTACCACCACCATGCTTCATTGATGAGGTGGTATGCTTAGGATCCTGAGCAGTTCCTTTCCTTCTCCATACTCTTCTCTTCCCATCACTCTGGTACAAGTTGATCTTGGTCTCATCTGTCCATAGGATGTTGTTCCAGAACCGTGTATGCTTTTTTAGATGCCATTTGGCAAACTCTAATCTGGCCTTCCTGTTTTTGAGGCTCACCAATGGTTTACATCTTGTGGTAAACCCTCTGTATTCACTCTGGTGAAGTCTTCTCTTGATTATTGACTTTGACACACATACAGGTCCTTCTAAAAAAATTACCATATTGTGATAAAGTTCATTATTTTCTGTAATGTACTGATAAACATTAGACATTCATATATTTTAGATTCATTACACACAACTGAAGTAGTTCAAGGCTTTTTATTGTTTTAATATTCATGATTTTGGCATACAGCTCATGAAAACCCAAAATTCCTTTCTCAGAAAATTAGCATATCATGAAAAGGTTCTCTAAACGAGCTATTAACCTAATCATCTGAATCAACTAATTAACTCTAAACACCTGCAAAAGATTTCTGAGGCTTTTAAAAAACCCCAGCCTGGTTCATTAATCAAAACCGCAATCATGGGTAAGACTGCCGACCTGACTGCTGTCCAGAAGGCCATCATTGACACCCTCAAGCAAGAGGGTAAGACACAGAAAGAAATTTCTGAACGAATAGGCTGTTCCCAGAGTGCTGTATCAAGGCACCTCAGTGGGAAGTCTGTGGGAAGGAAAAAGTGTGGCAGAAAACGCTGCACAACGAGAAGAGGTGACCGGACCCTGAGGAAGATTGTAGAGAAGGACCGATTCCAGACCTTGGGGGACCTGCGGAAGCAGTGGACTGAGTCTGGAGTAGAAACATGCAGAGCCACCGTGTACAGGCGTGTGCAGGAAATGGGCTGCAGGTGCCGCATTCCCCAGGTCAAGCCACTTTTGAACCAGAAACAGCTGCAGAAGCGCCTGACCTGGGCTACAGAGAAGCAGCACTGGACTGTTGCTCAGTGGTCCAAAGTACTTTTTTCGGATGAAAGCAAATTTTGCATGTCATTCGAAAATCAAGATGCCAGAGTCTGGAGGAAGACTGGGGAGAGGGAAATGCCAAAATGCCTGAAGTCCAGTGTCAAGTACCCACAGTCAGTGATGGTCTGGGGTGCCATGTCAGCTGCTGGTGTTGGTCCACTGTGTTTTATCAAGGGCAGGGTCAATGCAGCTAGCTATCAGGAGATTTTGGAGCACTTCATGCTTCCATCTGCTGAAAAGCTTTATGGAGATGAAGATTTCCTTTTTCAGCACGACCTGGCACCTGCTCACAGTGCCAAAACCACTGGTAAATGGTTTACTGACCATGGTATTACTGTGCTCAATTGGCCTGCCAACTCTCCTGACCTGAACCCCATAGAGAATCTGTGGGATATTGGGAAGAGAAAGTTGAGAGACCCAACACTCTGGATGAGCTTAAGGCCGCTATCGAAGCATCCTGGGCCTCCATAACACCTCAGCAGTGCCACAGGCTGATTGCCTCCATGCCACGCCGCATTGAAGCAGTCATTTCTGCAAAAGGATTCCCGACCAAGTATTGAGTGCATAACTGAACATAATTATTTGAAGGTTGACTTTTTTTGTGTTAAAAACACTTTTCTTTTATTGATCGGATGAAATATGCTAATTTTTTTAGATATAAATTTGGGGTTTTCATGAGCTGTATGCCAAAATCATCAATATTAAAACAATAAAAGGCTTGAACTACTTCAGTTGTGTGTAATGAATCTAAAATATATGAAAGTCTAATGTTTATTAGTACATTACAGAAAATAATGAACTTTATCACAATATGCTAATTTTTTTAGAATGACCTGTACACCTACCTCCTGGAGAGTGTTCTTGATCTGGCCAACTGGGGAAATAATTATTCGGTCATCCACCATAGTTGTTTTCCGTGGTCTTCCGGGTCTTTTGGTGTTGCTGAGCTCACCGGTGCATTCCTTCTTTTTAAGACGGTTCCAAACATTTGTTTTGGCCACGCCTAATGTTTTTGATATCTGTCTGATGGGTTTGTTTTGTTTTTTCAGCCTAATGATGGCTTGCTTCACAGAGTGACAGCTCTTTGGATCTCATCTTGAGAGTTGACAGCAACAGATTCCAAATGCAAATAGCACACTTGAAATGAATTTTGGACCTTTTATCTGCTCATTGTAATTGGGATAATGAGAGTATAAAACCTGGCCATGGAACAGCTGAGAAGCCAATTGTCCCATTACTTTTGGCCCCTTAACAAGTGGGAGGCACATATGCAAACTGTTGTAATTCCTACACCATTGACCTGTTTGAATGTAAATACCCTCAAATTAAAGCTGACAGTCTGCAGTTAAAGCACATCTTGTTTGTTTCATTTCAAATCCATTGTGGTTGTGTATACAGCCAAAAATGTTAGAATTGTGTCGATGTCCCAATATTTATGGACCTGACTGTATGTCAATGAAAACTGAATACCAGAGAAATGCTTTAGTTGAAATGTATTACCCATACTGTACAATATTTGAAGTGGTGCCAGTATCAGGGAGGGAACTAAAAGTGAGGCTATCAAATGAAAAATGAAATGGTATATATGCTGTGTAATGTATGATTCATCTCAACATGTAACATCCTCGGGGCCATTTTAAGAAATTGGTGGGCCCAGTGCAGAAATTTAATGAATGGGCCCCCTTTAGTGCCTCCCTCACCCCTTACTGCTCCTCTCACAAAATATCTTCCACTTTAGTGCCCCTTACAATAGTGTCGCCCCTTTACAATAGTGTTCCTCCCTTAGTGCCTCATCAGAATAGTGCTGCCTGGTTAGTACCTACTTTGAATAGTGCTGGTCCCTTATACTAGTGCAGGCCCCTTATAATAGTGCTTCCCATGTAGTGTTAATAAAATAAAAAAATAAATCCTCACGTAGCCTTGTTCATCCGATGGACGGAGCACATAATCTCCAGCTTGTGCTCTCAGCCGCTCTAAAGGAGCAATGACATCACTGCTTCGTGCCTACTCACTATAGTCAGAGAGCACAGGTCAGGCAATGATGGATCCAGGACGGTTGGGACGCTTGTGTCATGTGACCTGCTGCTGGTGGACCCAGTGCAGTTGCACCTTTTGCACTATTGTTAAAGTGGGCCTGAATACAACTGTCCAGTTAA
This sequence comes from Bufo gargarizans, assembly GCF_014858855.1. Classification (NCBI taxonomy): domain Eukaryota; kingdom Metazoa; phylum Chordata; class Amphibia; order Anura; family Bufonidae; genus Bufo; species Bufo gargarizans. Next base: position 325,450,360 of record NC_058083.1, on the reverse strand, counting down.
ATAGTAATTGTTGTTTCAAATTTTGACATGCCATAGTGAAATATCAAAAGTATTGATTGGTGGGGGTCCAGGTGTTAAGACCTCCACTGATTGCTGAAATCAGGAAGATGCCTTTAGCTAGCAAGAAGAGACAGTGCTCGGCTGAATCTTTCTACCTTCTCATTTCAGAAACTAGTGAAGTAACATTCAGCACCCAACCACCACAAATAAAAACTTTCTTAATGTAACTATACCAAAAGTTTTTGAAAATTACAGTTACCCTTTAAATTACCATACAGCACTATAAGTTGTTTTATGCTGGAGACATGTGCACCGGCCCGGCATCCATATCCTGACAGCATCTGTAGGTTTTGCTGTCTGATGCTGGGAGACATCAGGCATCAGACCCATGATTTTTCAAAATGTATGTTTGCATAGCCATATGAAGCCTTTTTTTTTTTTTTTGCAGGGGCACGTTGCATCTTTAATAGCTTTATTACATTAACCATATCTCGTATTTGTAATGGGAAAAAAATTATTTGTCAGATGAAAGTACTGTAAGAAGGAACAAGGGGCCGTCATTGACATAAGATAAGTTCCTGGCCTTGGTGAGGTAAGAACCGGGTTTTCCCCTGAAGTGTCAGTTTTGCAGTTGCAGTCTGACACTTCAGCTGTTAGAATGGCTGTAAAGCCAATCCTGGCCGGTTCTTATTGGGAGCAGCCAAAGAGCAGGGTGGGTGGCTGTTCCCCACGGTTCCAGGACGGGTTTTGGATGGGACATAAAAACCTAGCCAGCACGTTCAGCTGGTGGGGATTATCCTCCATGACAGAGAAGCTGTGGAGTCTGTCTTGAGAGCCGCATGCTGGGTGGAAAACTACTGGCCAGGTGAAGGTTTTTTGCATTGTGGACTTTGTGTGGTGTGAACAGGCACCAAAACTGGACACCATTACTTTTGGCTTGTTTTTTCCTATTGTATGAATAAAACACTGAACTTTGCTTTACAACCTTGTTTTTGCCTCTGTACTGTGTCCGCTTACCCTGCCTACCAGAGCAAATCCCCACAGTACGTTTAAGAAAAAGCCACAATTTGGATTTTTGGGGTTTTGTTTTTATGTTGTTCACTATGCACTAAAAAAGAAATGCCAACCTTACTGTAAGTCAATAATTTTTATTATGTTGCATTACTTTTAAAAGAGCAAGATGTGAAGAGATACCAATTATGTTTATTTTTGTATGTAAAATTGGCAAAGGGGGATTTCAATTTTTAATGTTTTTGTTAGTAACCGTGATTTTGCTGCAGGGGCTCCAATGGGAACACAGAGGGAGCCCCCTACCTCTATTTAACTTCTCAGATGCTGCTGTCACTATTGAGAGTGGAATTTGAGGGGCTTTTGAGTTATCTCAAATAGAAAACCAATGGGTCAGTTCTGTTATAAGTTTCTATTCTCTGTTTTATTACTACAGAGGGGAAACCACAATGGATGGTAATATTTGGCAACCCAACACAGCCTTATACTTTTCATATTAATTTATATTTTCATTCCCCACAATGACATTGATTAAGGAATATAGCAAAGTACTGAACTACATCCGAACCACCCAGATCACCTTTATAATAGATGGTGAAGACCAGAAAACATTTGAAAAACAGTTACATTATTTGTCATACCATACCACATGTTTCATGATGCACAACATTTGCTCCATATTTTCCAACTTTTTTGGCTTCTTAAGAAGTGAGAAAAGGGTTGGGGTTTAGCTAAAGGGGGCAAAACCTTCACAGGCCAACAGATATATTAAAGTATAGAGATAGAGATAGACCTAATTTATTAAGAGACATATGCTTCTCAATAAATTAGGTGCATCTCACTTCAGTGCTTAGGAGAGCCAGACTGGTATACAAAATGCCAGCCTTGTTATGTCTCTCTATGCTTCTTTAAAACTGCTGTTCTCATCACCATTCCTGCTTAATTTTCTTGCAGAATGGCTGTTAGTAACTGGATTGATGCATTGATACTTTGAATACAGTTAGCCCCATAGAAGTGTAAAGTATCTGTGAACTGACCCATCAGTTATTATTTTATGTTAACATACTACAAAAAAGGCAGTGTGAACATACCCTAAGGCATCAGGCACATGTCAGAATTAAATTTAAGACTCCAGTTCTAGAAGACAATAATTGCAATTTACGGAAAAACTAGCAGTGTAGACAGCAGATGGCCCTTGTGCAGAACTTTATGTGGTCTCCATCAGCCAACTGACAATGTCAATGAGTGGCATGCTCATTTTTGATCCCCACTCTATTGGTCTGCTTACACAACCATCAACAATTTTGTTTGTAGACTTAAAAATATATAAATATGGCTAGGTTCACGCATGCGTTGGGGAAAAAAGGATACAAAAACATAATACACCAGCTTTTACATCCTGGAGAGTCCAGTATACTTTAATGTATACGTTTTATTTTTGTTTGTTTTTTACAATTGACCTCTATGGTGAACAGATGTCACTGTATGGCATCCTTTAGCATATAATTTTTTTTTGTATAGGTTAAATGGATGGCAAAAACATGTGAACACAGCCTTTGGCATAAGAATGGACCTGTACTTTAGATGCAAACTAACTGCTACAATCTTACAGTATTTTTTTAAAGATGGTAGCTGCCCTTTTCTAGGGCCCCTATGCACCTGCAGGGGCATAGCTATAATTTATGGGTCCCATAGAAAAATAAGATGGGGTATGTATAATAGCACCATGTATCAGAAAACCCACATTATAGCAAAAAGCCACCATATTGTTATTCCCCTCAAAAAAATATAATGTTCTTGTACTTGATTGAGACCCCCAAACCTCTAGGCCCCAAAATAGGTGCTATGGCTGTAGTTATGTTCATGCTTGCATGTTCTTCATGCATGATATGACCAGTGCAAGATCCCTTGTCACCTTCAAAAGGTTTTAGCAGATATACAGTATAGGTATAACGGGTCACTGAGAGTTTAACTTCTAGGATGTTTATAGCTGAAGACCAGAAGTCACTATTTTTAATGATGTTTCAAAGATCATATTTTAATAGTCTTATAGTACTATAATTGATATAAGCCTATGCACTAAGATTCACAGGCAGTGCAAGAGACGGATGGCAACACAAGCAGATCTAGTGCTCCTCATAAATCACCCCAAACAAGTATACAAATGTAGATACTTATTGACTTTGTCCCATAGTCTAGTTGAAAAATGTCTGTGTGCCCTCAAAGGACACACCTGTTATCTGGAACAGTCCTTAACCAGCTTGTTAAGCGGCTTTGTCAGATCAAAGACCACATACAATGGGTACTAACTTTCACAATAGTTTAGCCCTGAGCCAAAGCCTCAGTCAAAGCCAGGCATGTGCCAGTGGTATTAGGGTTTGCAATTGAAAATAAATTTCTCTTGAATAAGTACCTCTGTCCAATCGGAGGCACAACTTTGTCTCAGACAATAGCAGTTGAGGATAAGTTATTGACTTCATTGACAGCTTGAATGAACTTCATTATGCTGCCCCACTCCTAGAAACGGTCAGGTTTTTAGACTGAATAAGGTGGCAGGTGCATAAGCTGTTATCCTGTGCCCCTTGAGACAAGTACAACCCAATCATCACCTGATTCTATACACAAATGTTTATGTTGATTTTAATGAATCCCTGCAATAAGGAAAAACATATTTAACTCATACGACTGATCCTATTATGTGATGGTTGGTTACAGACCGTTAGGCAAAGCCCACGATACGTATTGCTCTTCTGTTGCCTTTTATTATGCATACATTTATAGTGTGCCAGTGTTTCTCCCTTTAATGCAGAGTTTGATTACTTTTCTGACGGAAGATGTTTAATAGAGTATTATATTGATGGGGAGGAACCATATTTTTTATTTAATGGGATTCTTATTTTTTATTTTTTTATATACTCTTTATTTGGGTTTATGCATTCTCAAATAGAGTACACGAATGTCACATTAGTTACATACGGTATCACACCATTCTATAGGAATTCCCATGAACTATCCCTTCCCACCCTTCCCTCCTGTCCCTATATTCTCTCCCTGTCTGACCAAGTGTTTTATCATTTACTAGTCTATCAGAAGTCTTCCTAAATCCTTTGCAATTATTTTTTTTAAGATGCCACTCTGAATGAACAAAGGGTGTCATTATGTCCTTCAACTCTATGTCGGTGAATGCTATATTAATAAAAGTCTCCCATCTTCTAAAAAATGTGTTAATGTATTTTCCTTTTTATTGTTCCGCCGCCACTCTTTCCATATTAAAGCAAGTTTTTGTGTGTAAGAACACATCCATTACTGAGGGGGTTTCAGATTGAAGCTATTCTCTAAATAAACATCTTTTGGCTGCCAGTATCAAAAGATGTATTAACGGGGTTATTTTATTCCCTTCTGAAGCCACATGGAATAGGATAATCTCTGGATTGTTTGGAATTATTACTTTCAGATGGATCTTAATTTGGTGTTTGATTGCTTTCCAAAATTTTTTCGGGTTCTGGACAAGACCAAATGCCATGATATAGATCAGTACCCCCCAGGTGACATTTGGGACATGCACTAATTTTATTTTTATTTTGGGATTGTGCTTCTGCATGACCGGAAAATTGAAACCCACAAATGGCCTTATGGATCATTCTAAAATGTGTTTTTCTCTCCATATCTCGTTGGGTGTTATCTTCCTAATTGTGTCCCATCCCTGCAAAATTATGTTCTTAATATCCTTAGAAGGGAATTCTTTCTTCCATTGGGAGAAAAGTCCTTTTGCTATAGTCTTTGTTTCTTGTCCCTAATTCCCTGGTATAATTCAGCTTTTTCCTAAGTCCTTGACCTAACAATAGATCAAAATCATTTGGGGGCAATCTCCTTATTTTTTAGGAACCCCTGGATTTGTAGGTAAGCTAACAGGTGCTGTGCTGGTTCGAACTGGTGTTTTTCCCTAATTTCAGCAAATGAGTAATACCTGTTATCTTGCGTATTCCACATATCTCTCATGTCCTTGATACCTTTGACCTTCCAATGGCTAAAATGCCTAGACTCCACTCCTGATGGGAATTCCTGATGACCCCATAGATTCATATATTTAGAGAGTGTGAAAGGTAAATGGAATATCCTTCATGTCGCCTTCCAAGCTGCTACAGTGTCTCTGACCAACATGCTGCGTTTAACTATGTGAGGCGTCGCTCCAAATTTGGTATGAAGCAGTGCCGATAGTTTCCATGGCTATACCAGCTGCTCCTCTATAACTCTATTTGTATAGAAGTTAGAACTGAATATCCAGTCAATACTGTGCCTCATAAGACTGGCCAAATTGTAAGATTGCAGATCAGGAAACATCATTCCCCCCAGATTTTTGGGTAGTTGTAATTTAGCCAGTGAGAATCTAGCCTTTTTCTCGGCCCATAAGAATTACCTAAATGCAATTTCCAGTGAGTGTATGTCAGAGTGCTTGATGAGGATAGGGACGGTCTGCATGGGGTATAAGAGCTTAGATATGCACATCATTTTTAGGAGTTGTCTACTACCTCCCAAGGATAATGGGTGATTCGTCCAACTTTTTATATCATCTAGGATTTTTTTAAACAGTGGGGGATAGTTTAACATATATAAGGGACGGGGGTTTTCCCAATGCTGACACCCAGATATTTTATAGATTAGGGAGCAATCTGAATGGGCACCCACAGAGGTTGGTTACCTCGTAGTGGAGTTTTAGTACCCAGATAGAGAAGTTCAGATTTGTTTGCATCTACTTTAAACCCTGACATTGAACCAAATTCCGTTGGGAGCTGGAACAAGTGTTTAATATCTCTATGTGGATGTTCTAGGAAAACTAACAGGTCATTTAGTGAAAAGTGCATGTTTGATCCTCACTTTACCAATTTAGATGCCCTCAAGGTTACTGTCTTTTTCTTTTTTGTGGGATAGCAGTTCCAATGCTAGGTTGAATATAGGTGGGGAAAGCGGGCATCCTTGTCTGGTGCCCTTTGCCATAGGTATGGGGCTGGAAATGAATCCAGATGTATGGACTCTTGCTTGTGGGTTTGAGTAGACTACATCAAGGTATTGCCTGAAAGGACCTGTGAAACCCATGGTGTCCAAAACATCCCCAGTTCACATTGTCAATTGCTTTTTCTGCATCGATAGTGACTATGGCCGGGGATGTGTGAGAGGCAGGTTGCATTTTGACCTCGTCCAATACCGCCAACACTTTTCGTAGATTCGTTACCGCTGCTCTCCCTTGAATAAACCCCATTTGTGCAGAAGATATCAATTGCGGCATATCACGAGCCAGTCTGTCCGCCAAGACTTTGGATATTATTTTGAGATCAATGTTGATCAAGGAAATCGGGCAGTATGAGGCCACAGTGGTAAGATCTCTTCCAGGTTTTGGCAAGACCAGGATGTAAGCCGTATTAGTTTGGGTTGGAATCTGCGTCCCTTGCATATATACGGAGTAGATCTGAGTAAGCGTTGGAGCAATATCTTGGGGCGAGAATACGGAAGAACTTCCCGCTAAAGCCATCCGGTCCTGGTGCCTTACCCAAGGTTAGGTTTTTAATACAAGAAGTGACATCCTCGATTGAAATTGGGGTGTTTAACATTTCCCTATATTAATCAGATAATATTGATAGTGTCATATCTTTAAACCAACACTTCCCATCCACACTCTGGAGGGAGTGGGACTGATATAATTTAGCATAATAATCCCTCAAAATCTTATTAATTTATTTTGGGTAAGTACTCAAGTTATCTTTGAGGGTTAAAATGTTTGTGAACGGTCTTTGCCCTTTGGCTAATCTAGCCAAGAGTTTACCCGCCTTATTCCCATGTCTATATAAATGTGACTCCCACCGTGATTGTGCCAAGTTGTCCCATTTTTGGAGCCACAGTTCGTACTCCTTTTTAGTTATTGACTGGGTTTTCTGAAAGGTCGCGTAGGCCTGTTTGAGAATCTCACTTAATTGAGTTATCTTTTGTTTCATAAATTTTTTGTTATTAAATATATAGGCCATTATTTTCCCCCTAAGTACTGCTTTGCCCGCGTCCCATAGTAGCTGTTGGTTACTAATCTCCTCATTATCTTTTTTGTACTCCAACCACCACCCTCTCAGTTTTTTTTTTTAACTCCTCATCCTTAAACATATTTGATGGAAAACGCCAGAGGAAATCTGTTCCTCTGGGGATGTTGTTCTTGAGTATGATTGATACTGGTGATATGATATCGGATATGATCATATCTTCTATCTTTGGATCTGAGAAACGGTTAGTTCCACTCGTATTGATCATTATGTAATCTAGTCGCAACCACGAATGATGCGCATGTGAGAAATGGGTAAAATCTCTGCCCTCCGGATTTCGAAAGCCCCATGTATCTATCAAGTCTGTATCCTCCATGAGTTGTGATAATCTCCGATCAGCACCTGTCTTTTTCATCTCTTTCCACTGTCCCTTTTTCCTATCTTCTTCCCTATTAGCTACTGCATTCGTATCGCCTGCAATTATTCTTGTGTTGGTGGGGTCCTTTGATATTGTACTTCATAATGAGCTGAAGAACGCAGCATCCTGCTCACTAGGGCCATAGATATTATAGATACTAATATCTCCTCCAGGTGAGGACAAATGCAAGTTTGAGGTTCTTCCCCTGTTATTCTGTATATGGTCTACTACTTTATAAGGCAGACCCCTCCTTATTAGTGTCAGAACTCCTGCTTTCCTACCAACAGCTGCTGATCCATATATCTCCCCCACCCAGAAGCGCCTCATCCTCACAAAATCCTCGGAGGACAAGTGCGTCTCCTGCAGGAAAGCTATATCAGCCCCCAAGCGCTTAAGGCGTCTTAGGACCATTCGGCACTTGTTAGGGGATCTAAGCCCCATGACGTTCCAGGACACTATTTTAATAGAACTATCCATCATAGAAACTTTGTTGTAGTATAATAAACCCTGTAGACATGAGTGAGAGAATATTCAGCACCCCCCCACACACACAGTTTCCCTAACTATTAACTGAGCCCTCAACAAAAATGAGTTCATAAAGGATAAACTTCTCCTCACAACTCGAGGTAGTAAAAAGTAAACTAGAAACATAATTCTTTGGACTTTGCTTTTTTCCAACAGACAGGAAACCCTGAACCAGGCAATTATTTTCCTCGACCCTGGTCACCGCTTAATCTTTCGTTACATAAAGCTTGTCTAACCTGAACTTATAAAATAAAACATTTTGGAAGAAGTTTTGAGACAGTTTGTTTTATGCTTTTTGCCTTTTGGTGCCCCCCATCTTATGGTGTTGGGGCATAAAAGGATACCATAACTTATGTCTTACGCCCATCTCACCTTGTACTATTTAGCGAACAAAGTGTTCCCCAGAACCAAAGGCTACTGTGGCGTTTTTGGACGAAGTTGGTAAGTAGTGCTATCATGGTAGCCTCGTTCAATGCCCCTTCTTATGGTTATGGGGCATTGGGGAATTCATCAACCAATATGGTGGTATTTGTCATAATTTCCCGTCCTGGGCCTAGCATTGTGTGCCCTACTAGCTAATACCAAGTTGAGTACCCTTCTATTTAAATTCACAATATAGGGTGTCTACATTTAAGTGCTAGTAAAGTTTTTTTTTCACTGTTTCCCCCCTCTTGCATCCATTTCCCCTCTCATTTACTGGGACAATGTATCCCTCAAAACTGATAGCATGGTAACCACATGGCATAGTAACAGTAAATAAATAATAACTCTATGTTGTCTGATCTTAACATTAAAGCCCTAGCAAAATACTTATCATCCCATCAAAGTAAAAAGATGATCTATCAGCCAATGTCTTGATTCGGAGAAGGTCACTTGCCGACGGGAACTGTGTCATTCCTATCCCTTGGGGATGCACAGATGTCCTCTGGATTTCTGAGAGCTGGAAACCGACTCAAACTTTTGTGGGTGCTCTTCAAATCACGGTTGGCTTCTGCTGGATCCGTATAAGTCTCTGACTTCTCGTCTGGGTAGAAAATACTCAGTGTGGCTGGGAACAATAGCAAGAACCGGATCTGATTTCGGAAAAGTATGGAGCAGATAGGTGCAAAGGCCCTCCTGCATTTTGTCACTTCTGCCGAGTAGTCTCCAAATATCAATACCCGGTGACTTCTCAGGGTATTCGCATTGCCACCTTGCTTGTAAGCCTTCGATATAGCCGCCTTGTCGGCGTAATCCAGATATTTGTCCAATTACCTGTTGTGTTCTAGTTTTTCTTTGAGAGGTTGTAGGATATCTGGCGTGTCTGCTGTTCTCTGTAGGCGCTACAAATGGTCCCATGGGCCCTCTCCACTTTGCAACGAGACAATATTCGTAAGGCCTTTGGAATTTCAGAGTCGCATATTGTGACGAGATCCCTAGCTGGTATAGTCTCCGGCAAGCCCACAATGTGAAGATTGTTTCTCCTAGAGCGATTTTCCAAATCGTTAACTTTTTCCCACAGCCTCTGTAAGACGAGCATGCATAGCGCCTTTGTCTGTCTCCACTACTGCCACTAGCATCTCCAGCCCTTCAATGCGCGAAGTATGTTGTGTCATCTCCGCTTGTAGTGAGGTAAAGGAGTCCGATATCGTGGGTGATAGCGCTTCCTGGAGGTCCGGCAGAATTCTCGCTGCCACCTCTAACGCAAGATTTATAGTCAATATCTACCTTTTCCTCCCTTATGGATGGACCATGGGCCGCAAAGATTGCTGCAGTTTTGCTCTGAGGGCCGCCGTTGTCTTCTGAGTGGTCCGCCATATTGCTTTCTGTTAGCGCCTTTCCAGACTTTGCTGCAGCTTTTTTCGATTTGCTCCCCATTGAAATAACAAAACAGTCCGTAGACCAGTAGGCATGTTGTAGGTGGGTTCACCAGACAGTGCGCCGCTTGTGAACGGCCTGTTTGAAGGGGATTTTATGGTTTTTGGTGCCTCAGGTTGCAGAGCTACTAGTGCCCACTGCCTCTTATGTCAGCGCCGGAACCGGAAGTCGGGATTCTTTTGTTTTTCAACATAGTTTGCTGTTAGTGGATGAGAACCCTGATGGACTGTAAACTTATCCAGATCCTAGACCTAGGAGGTGGATACAACTGTATCATTCGATGTAATGTTGTGTGACTCCAGTCTGATACAGTGTAGCAAACCAGCTGTTTAGCTAACAGAGCATCACCTAGACTGAATACAATGCACTTCTTACTGGCACAATGTGGCACATCAAAGTTTAGAGCAGGGGTGCACAACGTTTCCTGGTTGGGGGCCACATTGCCAGAATAAACCAATGACGAGGGCCGAAATAAAAATTTAAAGGTGTATTAACAACTGAAATATTGTACTTAGGCATATTGAACACACATTATATACCATTAATGTCTAGTTACACTTCCAGGACTCCCATCTAATGGCAGAAATATATGTAAGCAGCCACAAGACATAAGCATACATGTCTGTTGCCAGATGGTTGGGGGCCGCACAGAATGGTATCAAGGGCCGCATGTGGCCCCCGGGCTGCAGGTTGTGCACCCCTGGTTTAGAGAAACTTTCTACACCTAATCCTAAAAATGGGTGTGGGAATGGAAAAAGGGTGTGATATCATGGGAAAAGGGGCAGGGCCTATGATGCAATGTTTTTGCGTTAATGAAGCATTAATTCTAGCATAAAGTTTGGTTTCAAAGTTGGCCAGAGTCAGAGAAAAGTGTCTATCCATGCATCAGATTTATCATCTCGCCTGAGACTCTGTGATAAATTCGGTGCAGGTCTAGACAGCCTGTCTGAATTTAAGTCAGCTATAGGATTAGTAAATCTGAACCAAAGCCCATTAGCAAGTTGTAGATGTAGTTGTACTTTTCATTTGGACACTGATTAAGCATTATGTATATTAAAGCTGGAAAATATCTGTACCTTGATTTACAATGAAGAGGCAGATCGTATTTTATTAAAACATATACTGTACAGTGATTCTCCATTAATACAGTTATAGGCATTAAAATCAAATTCTGTATGATGCCAAACTGACTTCAATCACTTGACTAATGATGTGCAGTCCAAGATGGGTCAAGAAATGTTTATTTCAGTTTTGGGATTACAGCCAAGGAGAGACATTGGATATTATGTGAGGGACTAGGATCACTAATTTAGCAGGTAGTAAGATGTGAAAAAGAAAGCAGCCAGGAGGCTTCTTATTCTGTTTTTGGGTCAATGCTTAAAGACATTTTCTGTGTGTCAAATACTGATGACCTACTCTCAGGATAGTTCATCAATACCTGGTCAGGGGTTCCGACAACCCAGCAGCCTGGCCATGTAGCTGTTTGATGAGGCCAGGAGGCCGTGTGAGTGGATACATAATGTGAGTGGATACATAATCTGGCATAACCACTCTGAGGGGGCACATATCTGGGCACATCTACTTTGAGGGGGCACATAACTGGGCATAAATACTGTGAAGGGGCACATAATCTGGCATTACTACTGTGAGGGGACACATAATCTGGCACTACTACTGCGAGGTGCACAAAATCTGGCATTACCACTGTGAGGGGACACATAATCTGGCATTACTACTGTGAGGGGGCACATAATCTGGCATTATTACTGTGAGGGGGCATATAATCTGGCATTACTACGGTGAGGGGCACATAATCTGGGCATTAATACTGTAAGGGGGCACATAACTGGGCATTACTACTGTGAGGGGACACATAAACTGGCATTACTACTGTGAGGGGCACATAATCTGTGCATTACTACTGACGGGGAAATTTTGGAGTGTAGGAAGTGCTGCTTCATCCAGGGCACTTTTAGAGTTTCATTGTAATGTTTTGCAGCTAAACTGGAACCAGCAAGTGAAAGGATTGAGCACAATGAAGACTGCAAAGTCTCTATAAATTGCTAAGTGAGAATGGCCTGTAGATGTCTGTATAATCAACAGGTAGATATAGCCTCCTGAGAATGCTATCGTGAGAATTTGTGATATTAAAGGAAAGCAGGTTTTTGTTAGAAAACAGCAGACAAGACTTAAGGCCCATTATTAGGTATATTATTGGGCCAATTATCTGGGAAAAAATATTTATATGAACACTCATTCCCAATACTTGCCCCTTTGAAATTTGTTACTGATCATCCAACAAACCAGCAAAAAGCTTCTGTCTCAGGTGATTTGATAAGTTATGTGGCACATAAAAATTATCATTTGTTGGTAGCTCAATGCTCTGTATAAACAGGGATTTGCTGCCAGCAAACAATGATACTCTATGGGGATGAACGATCATAGTAAAGACCATTCGTCGCCATAGAGAAGGGAATTATTGCTTCATGAAAATGTAGCTGACCCTGGTGCCAATTATTAGGAACAAACATCATATTCCCGATCATTATCTTATTAAGGGCTCTTAATACTGTCATAAAGACTGAAGAAGCCAGATCAAGTGAATGCCCCTCTTCATGTATAGCAGAATTATTATGTTTTAACAGTCTTAAGGATAAGGAGAAAGGTACCGAAAGGCAGATGAGGAGATTGAGCTGTCAATGTTAAAGTCACTTGTTAATGAGTATTTTACAAAATAGAAAATGGGGAAGCCAGGCAGCAAAGTGATCAAGGACCCGGTGAGCCCAGAGGGTAGTAGACAACCATCACTTGCAAGAGAATGGACGCTAGAGTTTGTAGTACTGTATAAACCTTGAAGGAGGTGTATGTTACTCAGAATACTGGGGGAATGACTGGAAAGTGCTGTGTTGAAAAAGAAGTATAACAACTATTTCACCTTGCCTGCTCTCAAGTCATTGAATGAGAATAAATTGATATCCCTGTATGATATTAAATTATATATATATATACAGGTAAAACTCGAAAAATTAGAATATCGTACAAAAGTCATATCATTTATTTCAGTAATGCAAATTAAAAGGAATTGTATTAATGCAGCTTAAAATTTGAATTTTGTGAAAAGGTTCAATATTCTAGGCTCAAAGTGTCACACTCTAGTCAGCTAATTAATCCATATCCCCTGAGCAAAGGGTACCTCAAAATTGTGACTTTGGGGTTTCATAAACTGTAAGCCACAATCATCAAAATTATAACCAATAAAGGCTTGAAATATCTTGCTTTGCATGTAATGAGTCTATCTTATATGTTAGTTCCACCTTTACATTACTGAAATAAATATTACTGAAATTAATTCAAATTTTTCGAGTTTCACCTGTGTATATATATATATATATATATATATGTATTCTTTATTTATATAGTGCCAGCATATTCCACAATGCCTTAAATTTCAGAATTGTAGAAAGGCTTCAGTACATAAAATGGATCTCTGTTTCCTGTGTACAGGGCTGTATAGCATGCAGCTGACCCCTGGCCAAAAGTGCCTACATTAAGCATAGGAGACCATCAAAATTGGATCATGGAATAAGGGCAAAAGTGGTCTGGTCTGATGAATCATATCTTCTTTACATCATATGGACAGTCAGGTGTATGTGCATTATTTACCATGAGAAGAGGTAATGCACTATAGTAAGAAGGTAAGCTGTTGGTTGAAGTGGTGCTTTGGACAATGTTCTGCTGGGAAGCCTCGTGTTTTTCTGTGGATGTTACTTTGACAAATACCACCTACCTAAGTATTGCTGTACAGCAAATACACCGCTTCTTGATAACGGCATCTCCTAATGGCAGTGGCATCCTTCAGCAGGATAATGCACCTTGCCACACTGCAGACATTGTTAGGAGTGGTTTGAGCAACATGACAAATTTTGAGGAAATGACTTTGCCTCCATATTCCCCAAAGAACAATCCACAATCCAATCAAGCATCAGGAGGATGTGATGGAAAACCAAGTCTTATCCATTGATTCTCCTTTTTGCAACTCATAAAGTATATGAGTACCAGATACCAGAGGACTCCTTTAGAGGTCTAGTGGAGTCCATGCCTTGATGGATCACACCTTTTATTAAGTTATGAGGGGGATCTACACAATATTAGAAGTGGTTTTAATCTTAGGGCTGATTGGGTTATATATTTGTTATTAAGTTGCTTCCAACCAGCTTTATTAATATTCTATTCAAAGCCAGTAAAATAAGTGCAAATGTGCAAATTCAGCTGAAATACCTGCTCACCAATGACAATTCTCATCACTTAATTATGAGAGGTTTTCCATCAAAGCCCCATACTATAAAAGTATGGTTTCAACTGTGAGATTTGGCACAAGGCCTTGGCTGTGTGCCGCATTTAAGTTAATGAGGAACATTTTCTTTTCTACAACAGATTGGAGGTTATTTTTCTGCAACTTAATGTGTAACACTCAAATGATTCTTAAATTGAAAGTTATTTTCTTAGAAAGTCTTGCTACATGCTAATATTGTAAAGTATTGTAGTGCCAATATCTTTTAAGTAATGCAAACCACCAAAGCTCCAGTACCCCATAGATCTATATTCTATAATACTACTACTAGCAGCACTATCAATTCTAATGCTTATGTTGTCGGACTTAGCATATTTTTTGTCCTATAAGATGCACTTCCCCACTTTGTACTCACTGCTCCCTGGTCTTTTCCTGCACGCTCCACATGCTGTACTGTGACCTGTGCACCAATATGAAGATATCAGTGTGATCTGTGACCTCATGCAATGCGACAGAAGGAGTGCTGGATCTCAGGATTGGCAGTGGTGTTGGTGTCCAGAGGGGGGTCTCATCTGAGGTCTGATTGGAGGTCTTATTAACATTTGGTGTCTGATCTGAGGTCTGATTGGGGGTCTAATACATATTGGGGGTCTGAGCTGAGGTCTAATTAAAATTTGGGTCTGATCTGAGGTCTGATTAACATTTGGAGTCTGACTGGGGCTCTGGGCTGAGGTCTGTTTGGGGATTTGATTAACACTGAGGGTCTGATCTGATGTCTTTTTGGGGCTATGAGCTGAGGTCTGACTAACATAGGGGTCTAAACTAAGGTCTGATATTGGGGGTCTGATTGAGGGGCAGATGGAAAATATTTTTTCTTCCTCCTCTAAAACCTAGGTGTGCCTTATGGGCAGGTGCCTCTTATTACAGGGCAAAAAATACGATATGTTATAGATTTTTTCACAACTGGGGTGTGACACACCATCCATTCTTCCTTTGGAGCCATTACAGTCACAAGCTGGACAATTACCCAATTCAAATTTCATATGGGGTTCGCCTATATACAAAATAGAATTGGGTTTTTCTCTATACTTGGATTGCCTTTTGTGATTTCAGCGTGAAATGATGGCTGTCCCTGGAGGCTTGTACTGATCATTTCACTTCCTGACTCCCACACTGTTGGTTTTGTTAAAGATATTTTAACTAAACTGAATTGCCCTTTACTTTTACTATTTCCCTTTTGTCAAAATACATTTCTTACATTAAAAAATCTATTTGTATATAAATGTATATTAATATACATTTTACAGTGACATTCTTACTCAGATGCACTCTGCGCTCACCATAGCCCCCTTCTTTACCAAGCAGAATTCCAAAATTTTAGAAGTGGCTGTTCCTGATATTACAGTTTACTACAGCTTAGACTGCACTGCAATACATGACACAACCCCTTTAATTATAAAAATCTATTGGTTTTTCCCATCAGAGCAGAGAGCAGCTACAAAGAGTCTTTCTCTCTCTGGAGGGCCCAGCCCATCTGTGCGTTACAACAATGGTCTATTCAATGACCACCATGTCATACTTCATTTTTCCCCCTAGTGCAAGGGGATTAAACAGTTGCTGTCAGCTTCCCCCACAGATTAGAGCTGATCACTGGCTATCCCAGCAGCAGGAAAACCTGTAACCAGTTTATTTTTAGGGGGCCTCTTTAACAAAGTTAACATTCTCGTCATTTCATAAACTGCACCACGCCTGCCCATATGTGGTGTCTGGTATTGCAACTTTGCTCCATTGAAGTGAATAGGCCTGCCGATTCTCCCACAGCCAGTAGACAGGTGTGGCATGCTTTTTTAAATAAGGCAGCCACGTTTTCCTAATCCTATAACAGTGATGCCATGAAATTAGTTACTATCATTTCAACGGGATAAAATAGGTCTTTAATATAATGATATGACCGTACAAAGCTGTTTATTGCTATATAAATACACTATAGATGTGGAATTGGTTGTTACTAAAGTTATGCGGCCACTTTGTAAACTCATTAACTGTACAAGATTAAGTGTCAGAATGTATGCACAGCTATGTGACCCGGTAGAAATTGCTGTCCTCTATCCTGGCAACATTTTAGTTGTGTCTCTCGACTCTTCACATCTAGCTCCTGTATTATTTGAAAGAGATGTTCATTTGCTCCCAAATTGCAGCAGATGGTGTTTCATAGTTGGTCACAAATGGCTGTCAGTGAGTGTTTGTCTCTATGCCAGTAACCCACAGTTTGGGGACTCCCTACAAGAGTGTACCAGCTCTGACTCTGCTGATAGCAGCATCTGAGAACATGATCTATCTTCTCTTCTTGTTGTAAAATTAGCCCACTCGCTTCTCTACTGCTGACAAGGGATTATGATTATAAAGGGGTTTTTGTGAAGTATAATACACTGAATGTAGTATCGGGGAAAAAAAACTAATTACAAAACAGAAATCTTTCCAGCCTTATATTATATAGAGTATATTAACTTTTAACAAGCATTGAGTATAATAAACTATGAATGTACTGAATGTGCTTGTTAGGTCCTTGTCCTCCTCAGGTACCATATTAGACCAATTACTGACCTCGATCACTGACTTGTCACTTAGAAGCAATTACTAATGTTCATATATTTGATCTTTTCCATTGCAATCTAAAATCTCTGCTACCGGAGTTTGGCTCCTTTCACATTACTTATGGGAGATCTGTGCTCCTGTATATCTTTTTAGATCAAAGGAGGATCGAACCATAGCATGAGGGAGAAAATTAATAATATGAATGTGTCTTCTCTCCCATTGCAGCAACACAATCCCTCTTTTGATCCAAAACCATGTGCGGCAAGCGAATATACTGAATATGAAACCTATTATTTATTTTTTGTGCCTGAGTTGGACACAACTGGTGGAAAGTTATCCAGCATTTATAGCGGCACAGAGAAATGTTCTTTGAATATGATTGGCAGCAAAACTGATTTGCCCAAACACAAAATTTACCCCATAAGATGTTCGATAAAGTTTCTTTTTATTAATCATCATGCACATGACTGTAGGCCTTTCACAGTCTGTAAAAGGCAGATCCACAACATACAGACACTGGCTGTGTGCATCCCTCAATTTCTACAACCCCTATTGACAAAATACCTATTCTTGTCTACAAAATGGACAAGAATAGGAGATATTTTTTTTGCGGTCCCATTGAAATGAATGGGTTCACATCCAAACCTCTAAAAAGGCGAATTGGATGCAGAAAAAAAATATTGTCATGTGCGAGTCCTAAACGAGAGGAGGAAAATGTGTGTCCAGACATGAGTGAACCATCAAAAAGAACTTAGGATCTGCAGTAGTTAAATTTGGACCTCTGTGATGGTGAGTAGAGTTGAGCGAATCAAAGTTAACAAAGTGAACTTCGATCCGAATTTCAGGAACAATTCTATTTGTCACAAAGGCAAATTTCCTTGCGCTTCATGCTAACAATTACATTTTTCCTGAAATGGCGGAAAAAAAACATACTTACCTTATTCATTTGATCGCGCCTCTTGATTGAAGAAAACGCCCCAAATCTTGTGCACGCTGACATGTGACATCACCACGTTATCACACTGGCCAAGCACAGTGAGATCATCAGTAATTACGTTACTGCGTCTGCCCAGCGTGATGACGTGGTGACATTACATCACCACATGCGAGATTTGGTGTGTTTTCTTTGATCAAGATGGGCCTCTCCATTATATAATGGATGAGGTGAGTATTAACTTTTTTTTTAACCCCTGATTAATGCAAGGCCTTAATGTGACTCTCAGATGCCACGGTCAGCAATGAACATGGCATCTGAGGGGTTCAATTACGGGGGGCGGTGTGATACCCTTTCCCCGTTATTGCGCCCGCTACATACAATGGAATGTGATTTGTGTCAAAGTACTTTGTAAGTAATCAAATTTCTTGTCGAAATTTGGCGAAGCAGCCAAATCAAATTTTTATGTTTAAAGGTCTGTTGTGTACCTGATGGCAGAAATGGTACCTGCAACTTCACCTTTGCATCTTATTAAGGAACAGGCAGTTTGCAGAACACATGCTCTATGTTTACCAAAGAACACTTTGTGTGATCATGGTGTCATAGAATCACAAACATATGCTTTTTAAACTATGCAATGGTGATACAGCATATTTGGAAATATACTTACTAAGAACAAATAATAAGTTTGTAAAAAAAAAATGCAACTGTTATAAGTTATGAGTCATGCAAATTATTTTTGGAATTTGCATTTTTAATTGAAATTATTTGCAAAGACTCCTTCAGTGGTTTGTTGCCATTATCTCAAGGAATTGAAATCACAAGTTTACTATTTGGGTTTTGATTATTTTTTTTTTATGTTATTTTATTATTGTTATGTAGATGTCCAAGACATGATAGAAATGAAGATGTGAATACACTGAAATATAGATCTGAGTCTAGATGTTTCCCAAATCTACATGGTTCCTAAATTCTAAATTAAACTTTTCAGTAAGAGTGTCCCTCAAGATTCAGGTGATCATAGACTGTGCATGTGAATAGTGTATATGCCTAGGGAGATCATTGCAGCTTGATATGAAAGATGATATCACAGATTAGTTAACCGTATGGGCACAGCCTCAGGGGAGGTATGTGGAATGAATCAGATTAAACAAAATTGATACAGTGAATACTTAATCAAACAGACAAAGGTAGTCTGCACAGCTAATTAGGGGCAAATAGAGTGTCCCTCTTGTACCTCATTTAACTGACAAATTGTGCAGACAGTTTTAATGGGAGTCTGTTTAGCAGAGAGAAAGCTGTATAGTTGACAGCTTGGCAAAATGTGGTTTCTGTAACACCACATGATGCTTATGGAAATAAGTCTGCTGCAGCTGAGCTCGGCATAGGGAGAGACACTCAACTGAAGGTGCCAACAGGAATCTGGATTCTGGACTTGATGCCTAAAGCGGTAGAAGGTGCGGACAAAACTGCAGATTACCTGCCTGAAATACACATATACATAACACTGCTGATTTTTCTGAAGCAACTACTGGATTGATACTAACAACTTGGTATTATGGTATTGATGGCTTATTCCTTCCATCAGCAATAGACTAAAATATAAAAGTGATGTCAATAGGTTCTAGCATTTTAGCATAAAAGAATAACGCACAATCTGAAAATAAGAGCCATAGCCTGCAGTCTGGCTGTATATCACACATACACTATGAGTAGAGATGAGTGAATCTCTCGAAATTTATTTTGTGTTCAATTTGGTAAAAAAAAAATTGATTCGGGTCCCAGTTGATTCTACCCAAATCAGAAGTGCTCCAATTGGCCAAATTGATGTATGACACTCCTAGGTCTCCTAGGACTCATATTTTTTTCCCTCTTGTCTTTCTCTATTTTTTTAAAAAAAAATTTTATCTCTGCATGCCCCCGCCTGTCAAGCTCTGTTATGTAAAGACAGCAAAAGCTAACAAAAAATGACATTGACAAATATATAGATATGGGTAAATGTATTGTTGCTTCTGTTAACAAAAAGCCTGTTTAAAAAAAAAAAAACACAGTTGAATTTGGTATGCTTTTTAAGATTTAAATTGAAATCCGTTAAAAAACTCTACTATTAACGCACTAAAGTACGCTTATTTGGGCACTTATAAACTGTAGAAAAATTGCAATGGCTTTTTGAGAAACAGAAAAAGACGCAATTGGACAGCTCCTGACTGCAACCAAACTATACACTGCTATTGATGCACTAAAAAGGAGAAAAAAAGCCGGCTTATGTACAAAAATGAATACTGTCTCCTTAAAAGCTCATGTGTTTTTTTTCTTATGCAGTGATACACAAGAAGTTATAAACAGCTCCAGCTGTCCTGACTGAAAGTCACAGAGTGCACTAACTGGCCCTATGCTGTCCCTTATGATAAAAACCTGACTTTATACCTAGTAATTCAGTCTATCTAACTAAATATATCTTCATAATCCCAGTGTCCCTTTCTTGTGTGTCTATTGCAGATAAGACATACAGGTCCTGTCACATCTGTGGCCTGTACTTCAGAGCTTGTATACAGCTTGATAGACCAGCCAATATCCTCCTTCCTGATTGGCTGTCAGGCTAACAGCAAATAACTGCGTGCAAACCTGCCGCTGGTGTCATGTGATCCTTCATATTTATCCTCCCTGCCCTGTTTCTCTCACTAGTGTTCTGAATTTTAAATGTAAAATGGTGGGCACCATTTTGCAAGATTTGTCTAAAGAAAGTAGGTAAAACTTCAGATTTGTTTAGAAGAAGAATTTTTGTGAAATTTGTAACAAATCCGATTTGTTTAAAATCAATACATGTATCTCTAACTATAAGGTGTCATTGAAATAAGTGTATTTTCTGATCCCAAAGTACTTCTATGTTTTATACTTCTATGTTATGTTATACTGCAGTGGTCCCTAAACACTGGCCCGCAGACCAGTACTGGACCATGGATGATCAGGTACTGGTCCCCAGGGGGCGCTGGAGTTGAAGTTAAACCATTCAGCCTCAAAGCTGCTAGGCCTGAGGTCTATGAAGCAGTGCTACGGCACAGGATGGTCACGATTACATCATTGTGACCTCCTGTACCGGGTCACAGGTGGTGTGAGACATCAACATATGGCCAGAGACCAGAAGCAGGAAGTCGCAATGACACTCAGGACTGCCTGGAAGAGGCCTGCATCACAAACAGTGGGAGTGAGGGGGACATTATATGTAAATAAGTCACTGCTTGGGGGACATTATATGTAAAGGGTCAGGGCACTACTGGGAGGCATTAAAGAGGACTTTTCATCTGTTTAACCCTAGTCTAATGAGGGTCTTACCTTATTGGGCGGCCCCCACTGATGTCACTTTTTTTGTTGTTGTTCCCCGTTGATTTTGGTGCCTTATATTCTAATTATCGACTTGGTTATACTAGGCAGAGACTGGAGCGGTACTCTTCTCTCTCTGGCTGTGAGCACATCCAATCAGAGCGCACCACTCATAGCCAGGGAGGATCTCATTTAAAAAAATAAAATAAATGCGATGACATCAGAGGGGGCCGCCCTATAAGGTAAGACCCTAGTTAGACTAGGGTTTGGGTACTTTCACACTAGCGGCAGGACGGATCCGACAGGCTGTTAAAGAGGACCTTTCATCTGTTTAAGGCTTTCATCTGTTTAAGGCTACTTTCACACTAGCGGCAGGACGGATCCGACAGGCTGTTCACCCTGTTGGAACCGCCCTGCCGCTATTTAGCCAAGCCGCTGGACTGCCGCTCTGTCCCCATTGACTATAATGGGGACGGGGACGGAGCTCCGGCACAGCACGGCAGTGCGTGGTGAGAGGCCGCCGGACTAAAAGGTCGGACATGCAGTAATTTCAGTCCAGCGGCCTCTCGCCGTGCACTGCCGTGCTACGCCGGAGAGCTCCGCCCTGCCACCCATTATAGTCAATGGGGATGGAGCGGGCGGTCCGGCGGCACGGCGAAATAGTGGCAGGACGGATCCGACAGGGTGAACAGCCTGTCGGATCCGTCCTGCCGCTAGTGTGAAAGTAGCCTTAAACAGATGAAAGGTCCTCTTTAAACGTTAAAAGGACACTACTGGGGTCATTATATGTAAAGAGGACACTACTGGGGGGCATTATATTTACTGGTGCAGTGTCCCACATATGTGTGTAAATGGGACACTTCAAACATCTGAATATATATATATATATATATATATATAATCCAGAAAAGTAGGCGGCACTCCGAGAAAGATGACAAGTGAACTTTATTCACCCAGGTGGTGCTTTTTCTTTGATTGTGTTCCAGTGCCGCCATTTTTCCTGTGTATATATATATATATATATATATATATATATGTATTGAATTGTAATGTATGGTATTCTTTATTATCTGGCTGGCAAGTTCATTTACATCCATTCGCCCCTAGTAGGTGCTAGCACCACATAACATATATAGTGGGGTGTGTCTAGCTTAGAGCAGAGTAAAGGAGAATGTAGAGAAGGAAGTAGTGTGAAAGTAAGAGAAGCAAGTTCATGAAGGAGAGAAAGCGGCTAAAGTTACCATGTAGCTGTGTTCCTTTCCTCTGGGCCCTGATCAAGCCTGGAGAAGATAACTGCAGAAACCAAGCACCAGACAGTAAGTCTATACACCAAGATGCAGAGGGACTAGTGAGGGTAACAGGAAACTATAGCTTATGGACCTCATCAGCATAAGTGACCAGGAGTAGCTTTCCGAGTACCTGGACACAAATGGATAATTGATGCGCAGAATTGTCTTTATCACTAACTAAACCTTCCGGGTAGTAGTGAAAACCAAAAACCTTTCTAGAAGAGTTTCCTGCCAAAGAATGAAGCAGATGTGTTTGCCTGCTGTGAGGGGAACGCCCTTAAAGGATAACTGCTAAATAAATAGTTAATAGCATCTTTAGTGCCAGAGTGCTGTAAAGAGTGAACTTAGGATTAACACCTGGATCCTAGCCTGTAAAGTATCAGCATTAGAAGAATCCCTCCATTGACAACTGCCACTACCTGGTAATAGGATTACCAGTGAACTTATTATTAATTGTACTATACAAAAATCTTTCCATTGATGAACTGTACCACTCGCCCAGAGACTATTGATTCTTCAATAAATGTAAAACTGGTTTAAATTGACCTCTCATTCTTACTTCATCTCTCAACATTTGCACCTAACGGTGCTGGCGTCACAAACCAGGGGCCCAGCCGCAAAAGCACCTTAAACCCATTACCATCAAGGGCTGATGTTCCCTGCAACCGAGAGTGCCTCTGAGGATTTCATACTGTCTTCCCATCCACTGTACACCAGCCCAGGGAGGCATCTGCTAACCGTGAGTACATGAACTATTGCACCCATCATCCCACCCTGAGCCTCACATGTTTTCCCCTGTGGTTTGGTATGCTACACTGGGGCCTAAATGGAAATTAATGCTGAGTTGGACTGGGGTCTAAATGGGGATGATTACTACATAAGGGCATAAAAGGAAGCATTATTAGTAATTCAGTGTGTTCTGTGTGTCCAGTTATGCAGAAACAAATTGTGGTCAAGAGAAGTCATCTTAGTGATCTGAGCATGACTGAGAAAAAATGATTCCAGTCAGAGGAGACACCATCTGTAAGTTGCTGAGTGGGGGCCCAAACAGGATTATTATTACTGGGACCTAAATGGGTATGGTCATAGTGCAGCTCTGTTAATATTGGTAATGTTGGGCACTGATTCTGTAATATGCACTTTATTGTGTTTTGTTATGCATGTGATTCTCTCCTTCCCAACCATCCTTTACCCCCCAGTCCGCAGGAAAATTGTCTTGCATGAAAAAGTTGGGGCTTATGGCATTTTTTAAAATCTTGACCTATGTTATTGCCAGTATTGTAGAGGCAAAAGATATTTGAAAGAATAAGACTTCTGTAAAATGCTTCTTTGTATAACAAATAACTCATCATTGGACTTGACATAATAGATAAGATTGTATCTGTATGTAAATATTGTGAGAGATCATAAAAAATATTCTTTACTTACTTTATCCAAATCCTGTGATGGTGATAAAAAAAAAAGAAGGAAATATTGCTACATGGTGAATGCCACAGAGATCATTCTTTTATGGATTGTAAATACTTTTACATAGCACAATGCAACAAATGTTTTCTGGTTCAGACCTACAAAATGAAAAAAGTTACATTACATCAGAGCTTACTTTGCCAAAGCATTATTGCCGGGTTTGACATTTGAGACAGATAAGCTAAGTTCATCATGTTCATATTCGTTTTGAAATAGAGGAAGGCAAAAGCATGTCAATGTATTCTCATAGAGATAAAAGAACAAGAAACAACAGGGCCTGGACTCTCACTAGTAATAGATATCGTTAATTTCTAACGATAATTTGTTTCCCCTTAGTCCTAACAGCAGCACAGATGGGGTTAACTGCCCCCTGTGGACTGGTAGGACCGGCGGAATTTTTAATGAGCCCAAGAACCAATAAGCGATCTTCGGCTCCCTCAAAGGGAGGAGATCGCCCCCCAGCCCACTGTGTCTGTAACAAGCATAATGTACCTAGGGTGGGAAATTTGTGTGCTCCTGTTAGGACTAAGGGAAAACAAATTATAGTTAGGATGTAAGGGAATCGTTAATTTCTATCAGCAGCACAGATGGGGAGATAGCAAGAAGAATCCCCTAGGGAGGGTCCTCATGCCTGGCAGAACTAAGAACTGTCTGCCCAAAAGCCGAAAACTCTGCCACCCTAGGATCTATCCTATAATGGGAGATGAAGGTTGACTCAGAGCTCCAGGAAGCCGCCTTACAGATCAACTCTAAGGGGAGAAGTCTTCTCTCCGCAACAGAGGTGGAGACAGCCCTAGTAGAATGGGCCCTCACAAACTCCGGAGGATCTAGAGATTGGGAGACGAAAGCCTCCCTAATGGCTTCCTTGATCCAGCGACTAATAGTGGCTTTAGACGCTTTACGGCCTTTAGACTTACCGGCAAACAGGATGAGGAGATTCTCATCTATCCTGAACTCTCTGGATCTATCCACATAGACCTGGAGGCACCTCGAAATATCCAGCGGGTGTCTGGCTGGAGTATCAGAGGAGGAGGCTGAAAACAAAACTGGTAAATAGATTACCTGGTTAATATTTTGGAAGGTTGGAACCTTAGGCCTGAAGTAGGGTAAAAACTTCAGGAGTACTCTGTCCTGCAAAAAGATGATGTAAGGGTGAATTGCAGAAAAAGCCTGTAGTTCAGAGATCCTTTTGGCTGAAGCTACAGCCAGAAGAAAAACCACCTTTAAGGTCAAAAACCTTAATTCCACCTCCTCCAATGGCTCAAAAGGGGGGAGATGCTAACCCCCTGAGCACTACTGAAAGATCCCACTAGGGAATAGGTTTCAGTATAGTAGGCTTTAGTCTTTCAGCTCCCTTCAGGAAGCGTTTGATGAGTGGGTCCTGAGAATGTGGCCTGTTAAGGCAGGCCGAGATGGCACATATCTGTACTCTCAAGGTAGCTGGAGAGAGACCTTTATCTAGTCCATCCTGAAGGAATTGTAATATCGCAGGAAGGGGCGGATCTGCAGACGCCACCTGTTTGGAATCACACCATGACACGAAGATTCTCATGATTCTGGAGTAGGCCTTCTTCGTAGACTCTGCTCTGGAATGCGACAAAGTTCTCAGGACCGACTCGGAAAGCCCTTCTATGTTGGGAAGGGACTGATCAACCTCCAGGCTGTCAGGTTGAACCTGTGCAGATCTGGGCAGAGGTGAGTGTCCCACGACACCAGGGTCTGCTCCGGGGGGAGTCTCCAGTATTGTCCCTGACTCATCTGAATGAGCTGGGTAAACCAGGATCTCCTGGGCCAGAACGGTATGATGGCTATTACCAAGGCCTGATCCTGACGGATTTTCGTCAATACCCTCGGTATCATGGAAAACGGAGGGAAGATGTAGGCCAGAAGAAAATTGAGAATTAACGTGCTTAATTAAGAAACTTGATACCTTTATTAATAAGTGGGTATGAGCGAGAGTGGTCTATATACTCAGATGCTCTGATATAAAAGGCAAAAAACAAACCTCCTATTATAGATAGGTGGTACAATAATAAATCACTATAGGAACGGGGATGGTTGTGGGTGAGTCTGTGGGAAAAATTCTCTCCCTAGACAACCCTACAGAACTATGTCTTGAAGCACAGGGATGTCCCCTAATGGTGGAGACACCCTGCCCCCGTACCTAAGCCTAGATGTGGCCCTAGTGATGCCCTACTTAGAAAAGCTGGATCGGGAAATATTGATCCAGTGAAACAAAACAAAAATAATAAGTCTAATGTAAATTATATAAAGACACAACCCCAACGCGTTTCGGCTGCATACAGCAGCTCATCAGGAGGTGATGACAGTGTAGTCAACGTAGGGAATAAAGTAAGCAATTTTTTTTAATAAAAGATAGTGCTTAGAAGGATGAGATGGTACTTAGCTCCTTAGCATACTTGATGGTGCTGTGTATACAGATATGTACCTCTTGTCCGTATGTATGATGAACTCAGACAGAGGGGGGCCCTGTAGAAAGCACTGCTGGTATGCGGTCAAGATGTCATCCCGGGAAACGCTCTGGTCAACGTCTGTCTGAATCTGGTTCAGCCTGGAGCGTAGGAAGGAGGCAACTTCAGTGGCCGCAATGGATGTCGAGGCGGAGGCAGCGGCCGCCGCGTAACCCCTTCTCAGGGGGCACTCTGCCCTCCGATCTAGAGGGTCCTGCAGACTAGACCCATCGTTTGCTGGGACCAGAGTGCGCCTGGACAACTTGGCTATCGCCATGTCCACCTTGGGAATGGAACCCCACGATTCCACCAAGGGTTTAGCCATCGGAAACAAAAGTTTAAATTTCCTGGTGAGGACTGGACCTTTTTCAGGCTTTCTCCACTCTGTGCGCATCACAGAAAGAAGGGTCTCATCCGCCCTAAAGACACGCTGTGTCCGGCCGGCGAGATCGGAGGACTCCCCCATGTCAACATCATGGTCCCCCGACCTGATAGACTTAAGCAACTTCTGTGTTTTCTCTGGTGGAAAGAAACAAGAAGTTAGTTCTTCTTCTTCAGAAGATGACCCCACCGAACAGGGGGTGGGTCTCTCGACTGGTGCAGCCACTTCCATAGGAGCCTGGGAGGGTCCTGGTAGCCTCTCGTTAAGTAGGCTCCCTTTATGGAATCGTCCACAGAGGTATTGGTCCACTGGAACATTTCCTGCATCGTGGGTTCCGTGGCTGTTTGTGTGCGACAACTTTCACACCTAGAGTAAAATCAGTTGTTGTCCAAGGGTGTGTTACAGTCGTAACAGGCCAAGCGCTTTCTCTTGGCCCCAGACTTCCGCTGCTGATCCGAATCCCTAGGGGAAGCCATCACTGTAACAGAAAAAGATAGGTTATAACTCCAACAAAAAACACACAACGGTGCAAAGAGACCATATGGGACGCCCACCAGCACTTGAAGAAAATAGAGCTGGAAAAATACACAATAGCAATGAAAATATGCCAAGCGCGGGGGACTCTGGAGCTAGCTTGTCAAAGCAACGCAACCAGAGACTGAATGACAGGCTCTGGGAGTTTAAGAAGGGAAAGCTCTGCCCCCTGGGTGGGACTGCCACTGAGAACTACGCCCAGAATTCTAACCCTCTAATGGAGCCTTATTATAGGCTCAGACCTTCACATACACATCTCTAACAATCGTAGACTGTGCAAGATGTCCCCTGGAAGAAAACAGACTGTGCGGTGAGGAGAAAAATCCCGCGCCGCCGGAGAAATAGAGAAACCGGAAGTGACGTTGCGCACATGCGCGTCACTTCCAGAAGATGGCGGCGCCCAGGGCGCCGACACTAGAGCGGCAAGAACAGACGCGGCACAGCTGCGTCTCCGAAACCAGCGCGGAGGAAGAGGGGGGGGAACCACCCCCCCAGGTACAAATAAAAAAATAAGCATGCGCTTTAAAATATAGCGCCGCAATAAGAGAAAAGAAAGAGGCAGATGGGCAATCTCTTTAGAAAGAGAGAGCTCCCCTCCACTGCACACTTCAGCTCCCCAAAAGGGAAGCCTCACGCCAGTCCACCTGTCCAAAGGACAGAAAAAGACACGGTGGGCTGGGGGGCGATCTCCTTCCTTTGAGGGAGCTGAAGATCCCCTTTTGGTTCTTGGGCTCATTAAAAATTCTGCCGGTCCTACCAGTCCACAGGGGGCAGTTAATCCCATCTGTGCTGCTGGTAGGACGTAAGGGAATGCTGTATTGAACTCAGTGGATACTCATCTATCAGTTGTGCTAAATATTGCATGAAATGGCGAGATATCCTAGGCTGGTGGTGTCGACAACCAACAGTCTTTAGTAGGTGTCTCCAGTTCAGATCACTTGAGGAGTATTTCTCTATAGTGCTGCCAAAACAAACCCTCAAATGTAGACTTCTGAGGTCATGAAGGAATATTTAAAAGTTTTATTACCCACAAAAGCACCCCAACCGTTATCATGCGAGAGAGAGTAACTAAACTTTTACACTAACACTTAATATGTTGTCTCTAACTTCCTAAAAAATCATTTTCTAATATACTTTATTTATTAGTTTTCTATTTTTACCGTACTTTTTCATCCCTAAAGCGCACCATTCACTGGTGCACTAAAACTCTGTTCTCGCTACACCACTGAGCTGTCAGCGGTGTACGGATTCCGAATACTCATTTTATGAATGGGGCCGCAGCAGCGCAGGGAGTACGGGCAAGAGGTTTCATGACTGCTCCTGCCCGTGCTCCCTGGACTATTACTAACTGCTGGCATAGCACATGGCTACCCGGTACCCATCTACTATGCCCGGATTAGCTGAGCAGAGCAGGCTCCTGCCTGTGCCTGCTCCACTCAGCTAAGAGAGCTGACATGAGTGGAGCAGGCAGAAGCAGGAGTACATGGGTACCCATGTGTTATGCCAGCAGTTAGTGATGAGCGCTCCTACCTGTACTCCCTGCGCTGCTGCGGCCCCATTCATAAAATGAGTACTCCAGACTCCGTACAACGCTGACAGCTCAGCGGTGTAGGGAGAACTGAGTTTTAGCGCACCAGTGAATGGTGTGCTTTAGGGATGAAAAAGTATGGTAAAAATGCAAAATTAATAAATAAAGTATATTAAAAAAAAGTTTTTTAGGGGGTTAGGGACACCAAGTTAGTGTAAAATTTTAGGTACTCTTTAAAAATATGGAAATCAGAATGTCTGGATCAATTCTCTAAAGTAGTCAAGCACAGATCCTCGTGCTGGTGAATGATAAATTCAGCTGCACTATATCTGTCTGTACTGCAGATGTGTGAATTGATTTGTTCATCAGAGTTCTTGAGTAGGGATGAGCGAACTCGAACTGTATAGTTCGGGTTCGTACCGAATTTTGGGGTGTCCGTGACACGGACCCGAACCCGGACATTTTCGTAAAAGTCCGGGTTCGGGTTCGGTGTTCGTCGCTTTCTTGGCGCTTTTGTGACGCTTTCTTAGCGCTTTTTGAAAGGCTGCAAAGCAGCCAATCAACAAGCGTCATACTACTTGCCCCAAGAGGCCGTCACAGCCATGCCTACTATTGGCATGGCTGTGATTGGCCAGAGCACCATGTGACCCAGCCTCTATTTAAGCTGGAGTCACATAGCGCCGCCCGTCACTCTGCTCTGATTAGCGTAGGGAGAGGTTGCGGATGCGACAGTAGGGCGAGATTAGGCAGATTAACTCCTCCAAAGGACTTCACTTGATTAATCGATCGATCTGCAGCTGTGCATCATTGAGCTGCTGAAATTCAAATGCTCACTCACTGTTTTTAGGCTGCCCAGACCGTTTGTCAGTCACTTTTTTCTGGGGTGATCGGCGGCCATTTTGTGTCTTGTGCGGTGCTGCGACCAAGTGCATCCAAGCTGCGACCAAGTGCATTTAACCCTCAATGGTGTGGTTGTTTTTTGGCTAAAGCCTACATCAGGGTGAAGCTGTCACACCAAGTGCATTTAACCAGCAATAGTCTGTTTATTTTTTGGCCATATACTACATCAGGGGCAAGCTGCGCCCGTCACCAAGTGCATTTAACCCTCAGTAGTGTGGTTGGTCAAGCTGTGACACCAAGTGCATTTAACCAGCAATAGTCTGTTCATTTTTTGGCCATATACTACATCAGGGGCAAGCTGCGCCCGTCACCAAGTGCATTTAACCAGCAATAGTGTGGTTATTTTTTGGCCATATCCCAGTCTAATTCTGTCACTAAATCCATACCGGTCACCCAGCGCCTAAATACTAGGCCTCAAATTTATATCCCGCTAAATCTCTCGTTACCGCTGTCCTGTTGTGGCTGGGAAAGTTATTTAGTGTCCGTCAAAGCACATTTTTTGTTCTGGGTTGAAGTACAATTCCCAATTTAGCAATTTCATAATTTAGTGGTTCCTGCTATATCAGAGCTATTTGAAATCTATCCCTAAAAGGGTATATAATATTCAAGGTGCACATTGGGTCATTCAGAATAACTTCACACACACCCGCTACTGTGTATTTCCAAGTCTAATTCTGTCACTAAACCCATACCTGTCACCCAGCGCCTAAATACTAGGCCTCAAATTTATATCCTGCTAAATCTCTCGTTACCGCTGTCCTGTTGTGGCTGGGAAAGTTATTTAGTGTCCGTCAAAGCACATTTTTTGTTCTGGGTTGAAGTACAATTCCCAATTTAGCAATTTCATAATTTAGTGGTTCCTGCTATATCAGAGCTATTTGAAATCTATCCCTAAAAGGGTATATAATATTCAAGGTGCACATTGGGTCATTCAGAATAACTTCACACACACCCGCTACTGTGTATTTCCAAGTCTAATTCTGTCACTAAACCCATACCTGTCACCCAGCGCCTAAATACTAGGCCTCAAATTTATATCCTGCTAAATCTCTCGTTACCGCTGTCCTGTTGTGGCTGGGAAAGTTATTTAGTGTCCGTCAAAGCACATTTTTTGTTCTGGGTTGAAGTACAATTCCCAATTTAGCAATTTCATAATTTAGTGGTTCCTGCTATATCAGAGCTATTTGAAATCTATCCCTAAAAGGGTATATAATATTCAAGGTGCACATTGGGTCATTCAGAATAACTTCACACACACCCGCTACTGTGTATTTCCAAGTCTAATTCTGTCACTAAACCCATACCTGTCACCCAGCGCCTAAATACTAGGCCTCAAATTTATATCCTGCTAAATCTCTCGTTACCGCTGTCCTGTTGTGGCTGGGAAAGTTATTTAGTGTCCGTCAAAGCACATTTTTTGTTCTGGGTTGAAGTACAATTCCCAATTTAGCAATTTCATAATTTAGTGGTTCCTGCTATATCAGAGCTATTTGAAATCTATCCCTAAAAGGGTATATAATATTCAAGGTGCACATTGGGTCATTCAGAATAACTTCACACACACCCGCTACTGTGTATTTCCAAGTCTAATTCTGTCACTAAACCCATACCTGTCACCCAGCGCCTAAATACTAGGTCTCAAATTTATATCCTGCTAAATCTCTCGTTACCGCTGTCCTGTTGTGGCTGGGAAAGTTATTTAGTGTCCGTCAAAGCACATTTTTTGTTCTGGGTTGAAATACAATTCCCAATTTAGCAATTTCATAATTTAGTGGTTCCTGCTATATCAGAGCTATTTGAAATCTATCCCTAAAAGGGTATATAATATTCAAGGTGCACATTGGGTCATTCAGAATAACTTCACACACACCCGCTACTGTGTATTTCCAAGTCTAATTCTGTCACTAAACCCATACCTGTCACCCAGCGCCTAAATACTAGGCCTCAAATTTATATCCTGCTAAATCTCTCGTTACCGCTGTCCTGTTGTGGCTGGGAAAGTTATTTAGTGTCCGTCAAAGCACATTTTTTGTTCTGGGTTGAAGTACAATTCCCAATTTAGCAATTTCATAATTTAGTGGTTCCTGCTATATCAGAGCTATTTGAAATCTATCCCTAAAAGGGTATATAATATTCAAGGTGCACATTGGGTCATTCAGAATAACTTCACACACACCCGCTACTGTGTATTTCCAAGTCTAATTCTGTCACTAAACCCATACCTGTCACCCAGCGCCTAAATACTAGGCCTCAAATTTATATCCTGCTAAATCTCTCGTTACCGCTGTCCTGTTGTGGCTGGGAAAGTTATTTAGTGTCCGTCAAAGCACATTTTTTGTTCTGGGTTGAAGTACAATTCCCAATTTAGCAATTTCATAATTTAGTGGTTTCTGCTATATCAGAGCTATTTGAAATCTATCCCTAAAAGGGTATATAATATTTAAGGTGCACATTGGGTCATTCAGAATAACTTCACACACACCCGCTACTGTGTATTTCCAAGTCTAATTCTGTCACTAAACCCATACCTGTCACCCAGCGCCTAAATACTAGGCCTCAAATTTATATCCTGCTAAATCTCTCGTTACCGCTGTCCTGTTGTGGCTGGGAAAGTTATTTAGTGTCCGTCAAAGCACATTTTTTGTTCTGGGTTGAAGTACAATTCCCAATTTAGCAATTTCATAATTTAGTGGTTTCTGCTATATCAGAGCTATTTGAAATCTATCCCTAAAAGGGTATATAATATTCAAGGTGCACATTGGGTCATTCAGAATAACTTCACACACACCCGCTACTGTGTATTTCCAAGTCTAATTCTGTCACTAAACCCATACCTGTCACCCAGCGCCTAAATACTAGGCCTCAAATTTATATCCTGCTAAATCTCTCGTTACCGCTGTCCTGTTGTGGCTGGGAAAGTTATTTAGTGTCCGTCAAAGCACATTTTTTGTTCTGGGTTGAAGTACAATTCCCAATTTAGCAATTTCATAATTTAGTGGTTTCTGCTATATCAGAGCTATTTGAAATCTATCCCTAAAAGGGTATATAAAATTCAAGGTGCACATTGGGTCATTCAGAATAACTTTGCACACACCCGCTACTGTGTATTTCCAAGTCTAATTCTGTCACTAAACCCATACCTGTCACCCAGCGCCTAAATACTAGGCCTCAAATTTATATCCTGCTAAATCTCTCGTTACCGCTGTCCTGTTGTGGCTGGGAAAGTTATTTAGTGTCCGTCAAAGCACATTTTTTGTTCTGGGTTGAAATACAATTCCCAATTTAACAATTTCATAATTTAGTGGTTTCTGCTATATCAGAGCTATTTGAAATCTCTCCCTAAAAGGGTATATAATATTCAAGGTGCACATTGGGTCATTCAGAATAACTTCACACACACGCTACTGTGCATTTCCAAGTCTAATTCTGTTAGTAAATCCATACCGGTCACCCAGCGCCTAAATACTAGGCCTCAAATTTATATCCCGCTGAATTTGAATACAATACATTGGGCCAAATAATATTTTTGTTGTTGTGGTGAACCATAACAATGAGAAAAACATCTAGTAAGGGACGCGGACGTGGACATGGTCGTGGTGGTGTTAGTGGACCCTCTGGTGCTGGGAGAGGACGTGGCCGTTCTGCCACATCCACACGTCCTAGTGTACCAACTACCTCAGGTCCCAGTAGCCGCCAGAATTTACAGCGATATATGGTGGGGCCCAATGCCGTTCTAAGGATGGTAAGGCCTGAGCAGGTACAGGCATTAGTCAATTGGGTGGCCGACAGTGGATCCAGCACGTTCACATTATCTCCCACCCAGTCTTCTGCAGAAAGCGCACAGATGGCGCCTGAAAACCAACCCCATCAGTCTGTCACATCACCCCCATGCATACCAGGGAAACTGTCTCAGCCTCAAGTTATGCAGCAGTCTCTTATGCTGTTTGAAGACTCCGCTGGCAGGGTTTCGCAAGGGCATCCACCTAGCCTTTCCCCAGCGGTGAAAGATATAGAATGCACTGACGCACAACCACTTATGTTTCCTGATGATGAGGACATGGGAATACCACCTCAGCATGTCTCTGATGATGACGAAACACAGGTGCCAACTGCTGCGTCTTTCTGCAGTGTGCAGACTGAACAGGAGGTCAGGGATCAAGACTGGGTGGAAGACGATGCAGGGGATGATGAGGTCCTAGACCCCACATGGAATGAAGGTCGTGCCACTGACTTTCACAGTTCGGAGGAAGAGGCAGTGGTGAGACCGAGCCAACAGCGTAGCAAAAGAGGGAGCAGTGGGCAAAAGCAGTACACCCGCCGCCAAGAGACTCCGCCTGCTACTGCCCGCCGCCATCTGGGACCGAGCACCCCAAAGGCAGCTTCAAGGAGTTCCCTGGCATGGCACTTCTTCAAACAATGTGCTGACGACAAGACCCGAGTGGTTTGCACGCTGTGCCATCAGAGCCTTAAGCGAGGCATTAACGTTCTGAACCTGAGCACAACCTGCATGACCAGGCACCTGCATGCAAAGCATGAACTGCAGTGGAGTAAACACCTTAAAACCAAGGAAGTCACTCAGGCTCCCCCTGCTACCTCTTCTGCTGCTGCCGCCTCGGCCTCTTCTGCTGCTGCCGCCTCGGCCTCTTCCTCCGCCTCTGGAGGAACGTTGGCACCTGCCGCCCAGCAAACAGGGGATGTACCACCAACACCACCACCACCACCTCCGTCACCAAGCGTCTCAACCATGTCACACGGCAGCGTTCAGCTCTCCATCTCACAAACATTTGAGAGAAAGCGTAAATTCCCACCTAGCCACCCTCGATCCCTGGCCCTGAATGCCAGCATTTCTAAACTACTGGCCTATGAAATGCTGTCATTTAGGCTGGTGGACACAGACAGCTTCAAACAGCTCATGTCGCTTGCTGTCCCACAGTATGTTGTTCCCAGCCGCCACTACTTCTCCGCCTTCCCTGCACAACCAAGTATCCGATAAAATCAAGTGTGCACTGCGCAACGCCATCTGTGGCAAGGTCCACCTAACCACAGATACGTGGACCAGTAAGCACGGCCAGGGACGCTATATCTCCCTAACTGCACACTGGGTAAATGTAGTGGCAGCTGGGCCCCAGGCGGAGAGCTGTTTGGCGCACGTCCTTCCGCCGCCAAGGATCGCAGGGCAACATTCTTTGCCTCCTGTTGCCACCTCCTCCTTCTCGGCTTCCTCCTCCTCTTCTTCCACCTGCTCATCCAGTCAGCCACACACCTTCACCACCAACTTCAGCACAGCCCGGGGTAAACGTCAGCAGGCCATTCTGAAACTCATATGTTTGGGGGACAGGCCCCACACCGCACAGGAGTTGTGGCGGGGTATAGAACAACAGACCGACGAGTGGTTGCTGCCGGTGAGCCTCAAGCCCGGCCTGGTGGTGTGCGATAATGGGCGAAATCTCGTTGCAGCTCTGGGACTAGCCAATTTGACGCACATCCCTTGCTTGGCGCATGTGCTGAATTTGGTGGTGCAGAAGTTCATTCACAACTACCCCGACATGTCAGAGCTGCTGCATAAAGTGCGGGCCGTCTGTTCGCGCTTCCGGCGTTCACATCCTGCTGCTGCTCGCCTGTCTGCGCTACAGCGTAACTTCGGCCTTCCCGCTCACCGCCTCATATGCGACGTGCCCACCAGGTGGAACTCCACCTTGCACATGCTGGACAGACTGTGCGAGCAGCAGCAGGCCATAGTGGAGTTTCAGCTGCAGCACGCACGGGTCAGTCGCACTACAGAACAGCACCACTTCACCACCAATGACTGGGCCTCCATGCGAGACCTGTGTGCCCTGTTGCGCTGTTTCGAGTACTCCACCAACATGGCCAGTGGCGATGACGCCGTTATCAGCGTTACAATACCACTTCTATGTCTCCTTGAGAAAACACTTAGGGCGATGATGCAAGAGGAGGTGGCCCAGGAGGAGGAGGAGGAGGAGGAGGAAGAGGGGTCATTTTTAGCACTTTCAGGCCAGTCTCTTCGAAGTGACTCAGAGGGAGGTTTTTGGCAACAGCAGAGGCCAGGTACAAATGTGGCCAGACAGGGCCCACTACTGGAGGACGAGGAGGACGAGGATGAGGAGGAGGTGGAGGAGGATGAGGATGAAGCATGGTCACAGCGGGGTGGCACCCAACGCAGCTCGGGTCCATCACTGGTGCGTGGCTGGGGGGAAAGGCAGGACGATGACGATACGCCTCCCACAGAGGACAGCTTGTCCTTACCCCTGGGCAGCCTGGCACACATGAGCGACTACATGCTGCAGTGCCTGCGCAACGACAGCAGAGTTGCCCACATTTTAACCTGTGCGGACTACTGGGTTGCCACCCTGCTGGATCCACGCTACAAAGACAATGTGCCCACCTTACTTCCTGCACTGGAGCGTGATAGGAAGATGCGCGAGTACAAGCGCACGTTGGTAGACGCGCTACTGAGAGCATTCCCAAATGTCACAGGGGAACAAGTGGAAGCCCAAGGCCAAGGCAGAGGAGGAGCAAGAGGTCGCCAAGGCAGCTGTGTCAATGCCAGCTCCTTTGAGGGCAGGGTTAGCATGGCAGAGATGTGGAAAACTTTTGTCAACACGCCACAGCTAACTGCACCACCACCTGATACGCAACGTGTTAGCAGGAGGCAACATTTCACTAACATGGTGGAACAGTACGTGTGCACACCCCTCCACGTACTGACTGATGGTTCGGCCCCATTCAACTTCTGGGTCTCTAAATTGTCCACGTGGCCAGAGCTAGCCTTTTATGCCTTGGAGGTGCTGGCCTGCCCGGCGGCCAGCGTTTTGTCTGAACGTGTATTCAGCACGGCAGGGGGCGTCATTACAGACAAACGCAGCCGCCTGTCTACAGCCAATGTGGACAAGCTGACGTTCATAAAAATGAATCAGACATGGATCCCACAGGATCTGTCCGTCCCTTGTCCAGATTAGACATTAACTACCTCCCCTTAACCATATATTATTGGACTCCAGGGCACTTCCTCATTCAATCCTATTTTTATTTTCATTTTACCATTATATTGCGAGGCTACCCAAAGTTGAATGAACCTCTCCTCTGTCTGGGTGCCGGGGCCTAAATATATGCCAATGGACTGTTCCAATGTTGGGTGACGTGAAGCCTGATTCTCTGCTATGACATGCAGAATGATTCTCTGCTGACATGAAGCCAGATTGTCTGTTACGGGACCTCTCTCCTCTGCCTGTGTGCTGGGCCTAAATATATGCCAATGGACTGTTCCAATGTTGGGTGACGTGAAGCCTGATTCTCTGCTATGACATGCAGAATGATTCTCTGCTGACATGAAGCCAGATTGTCTGTTACGGGACCTCTCTCCTCTGCCTGTGTGCTGGGCCTAAATATATGCCAATGGACTGTTGCAGTGGTGGCTGACGTGAAGCCTCATTCTCTGCTATGACATGCAGACTAATTCTCTGCTGACATGAAGACAGATTCTCTGTTACGGGACCTCCCTCCTCTGCCTGGGTGCTGGGCCTAATTATATGCCAATGGACTGTTGCAGTGGTGGCTGACGTGAAGCCTCATTCTCTGCTATGACATGCAGACTGATTCTCTGCTGACATGAAGCCAGATTCTCTGTTACGGGACCTCTCTCCTCTGCCTGTGTGTGTGCTGAGCCTAAATATATGCCAATGGACTGTTGCAGTGGTGGCTGACGTGAAGCCTCATTCTCTGCTATGACATGCAGACTAATTCTCTGCTGACATGAAGACAGATTCTCTGTTACGGGACCTCCCTCCTCTGCCTGGGTGCTGGGCCTAAATATATGCCAATGGACTGTTGCAGTGGTGGCTGACGTGAAGCCTCATTCTCTGCTATGACATGCAGACTGATTCTCTGCTGACATGAAGCCAGATTCTCTGTTACGGGACCTCTCTCCTCTGCCTGTGTGTGTGCTGAGCCTAAATATATGCCAATGGACTGTTGCAGTGGTGGCTGACGTGAAGCCTCATTCTCTGCTATGACATGCAGACTGATTCTCTGCTGACATGAAGCCAGATTGTCTGTTACGGGACCTCTCTCCTCTGCCTGGGTGCTGGGCCTAAATATATGCCAATGGACTGTTGCAGTGGTGGCTGACGTGAAGCCTCATTCTCTGCTATGACATGCAGACTGATTCTCTGCTGACATGAAGCCAGATTCTCTGTTACGGGACCTCTCTCCTCTGCCTGTGTGTGTGCTGGGCCTAAATATATGCCAATGGACTGTTGCAGTGGTGGCTGACGTGAAGCCTGATTCTCTGCTATGACATGCAGACTGATTCTCTGCTGACATGAAGCCAGATTCTCTGTTACGGGACCTCCCTCCTCTGCCTGTGTGTGTGCTGGGCCTAAATATATGCCAATGGACTGTTGCAGTGGTGGCTGACGTGAAGCCTCATTCTCTGCTATGACATGCAGACTGATTCTCTGCTGACATGAAGCCAGATTCTCTGTTACGGGACCTCTCTCCTCTGCCTGTGTGTGTGCTGGGCCTAAATATATGCCAATGGACTGTTGCAGTGGTGGCTGACGTGAAGCCTCATTCTCTGCTATGACATGCAGACTGATTCTCTGCTGACATGAAGCCAGATTCTCTGTTACGGGACCTCTCTCCTCTGCCTGTGTGTGTGCTGGGCCTAAATATATGCCAATGGACTGTTGCAGTGGTGGCTGACGTGAAGCCTCATTCTCTGCTATGACATGCAGACTGATTCTCTGCTGACATGAAGCCAGATTGTCTGTTACGGGACCTCTCTCCTCTGCCTGTGTGTGTGCTGGGCCTAAATATATGCCAATGGACTGTTGCAGTGGTGGCTGACGTGAAGCCTCATTCTCTGCTATGACATGCAGACTAATTCTCTGCTGACATGAAGACAGATTCTCTGTTACGGGACCTCCCTCCTCTGCCTGGGTGCTGGGCCTAAATATATGCCAATGGACTGTTGCAGTGGTGGCTGACGTGAAGCCTCATTCTCTGCTATGACATGCAGACTGATTCTCTGCTGACATGAAGCCAGATTCTCTGTTACGGGACCTCCCTCCTCTGCCTGGGTGCTGGGCCTAAATATATGCCAATGGACTGTTGCAGTGGTGGCTGACGTGAAGCCTCATTCTCTGCTATGACATGCAGACTAATTCTCTGCTGACATGAAGCCAGATTCTCTGTTACGGGACCTCTCTCCTCTGCCTGGGTGCTGGGCCTAAATTTATGAAAATGGACTCTTACAGTGGTGGGTGACGTGAAGCCAGATTCTCTGCTATGGGACCTCTCTCCAATTGATTTTGGTTAATTTTTATTTATTTAATTTTTATTTTAATTCATTTCCCTATCCACATTTGTTTGCAGGGGATTTACCTACATGTTGCTGCCTTTTGCAGCCCTCTAGCTCTTTCCTGGGCTGTTTTACAGCCTTTTTAGTGCCGAAAAGTTCGGGTCCCCATTGACTTCAATGGGGTTCGGGTTCGGGACGAAGTTCGGGTCGGGTTCGGATCCCGAACCCGAACATTTCCGGGATGTTCGGCCGAACTTCTCGAACCCGAACATCCAGGTGTTCGCTCAACTCTATTCTTGAGCACTCGCCACTTGATTGACAGGGCTTAAAATCTCGCCCTGTCCTGCTCTAGTTAGTGGTGCTGCTTCGGTAGCTGCAGCAGAGCCTCTGTGCTTGTGGCGGCTGCTCAGAACAGCAGCACAGAAGAAAGATTTTTGGAGCCGGTGAGATGTCCAAACCCTGTCAATCAAATTTCAGGGGGGGAGCCTCTTGAGCAGCGGGGACAGTCCCTCACTGTTTAAGAACTCTGATGAATGAATGATTCATACAAATTGATTCGCTCATTTCCAGTCTGCACTATTACACATACACAAATAGATTTTTTTGTTGTAGAACTTTCTATTGTTTTTACCCATTGCAATGTGTAAACCAATAAGTTCTGTTCCTCTTGTTTATTAGCAGCCGTCAGCTTGGGCTTCATTGTCTCCTGAGAGTAAACACTGAATTACCAGATATTTTTAACTAGAATGATAGGAAAAATAGGCAGTCAAAAAGGGCACTTTTTTAAACATCTATCTTCACATTATACACAGTGGGGAAAAAGATAGAAAGACATGCCCTCCTGCCTTGTCTTTAGCGCTCATAAACCTACATAAGACAATGGGTATTTTTAAAAATCAATATAAATATTTTTGGGTAATGATTGGGTCCACAATGTATTTGAAATGTTATATTGGTCCCAGCAGTGGTAGAGGTACTTTATAAATCTCTTAATTTACTGTTAGCTCCAGCCTGTCAGTAAGAGCCACACAAGCAACTGCCCTTTCAGGGCCATGAGATTCCCATCAGAGACTCTGGCAGATATTGGCAATTGAAATGGCAAATTAGCTGTGGCCACAAACCAGAAGTGACAGCTCAAGTGCCGGATATAAAGGGTGTAACAATCTAATATCGCTAGCAATTGGCCAGACTTATCATATGGGCTAATCACAACAGAACCTGGGAAATAATAGCCTCCAGATGTTATTGCTTTGTTAACGCCTTTTCCCAGGAGACAGAAAGCTGAGTGAAAGCAGTTAGCAAACAAGGGGGTAGTATTGTAGTAATACATAATGACAAGTGGAAGCGAGGGTCACTTTTCAGAAAGCATTAATTATAGCCATTATACAATAAAGTTCTGTACACAGTGATTTCTAGACAAAGAATGTTTATTTTGTAAATGCATAACATTAATCTGAATGAAGTCACGTGTGAATAGCTATTGCTGATGACTGGCTATGGCTAAACATCTGAGCACCATGTCTCAATCTCTGTGAAGGTTCTCATTTATCCAGGTCATGGTATATATCTGTAAAGAATAAATCAAGGCAACTGGACGCACTGTAGATTTCTTGAAAACGTTTCACTCGTTCTTCCAAAGAGCTTTCTCAATTCTGAGTGATTGTACAAAAATTCTGGGAATAAATATGTAACTGAATCCACATCTGGTAATTATACCCAGCGTTGGGTCAAAGGTGTTGATTCCATTATCCTAATTGGAGTCAGTAGGTGATAAAGACTTTCCAGAAAAAGGTGTCAAGACAGCATTGTATGTGGCAGACAATAGATGTCTAACCCCCCCACCTCTATTCAAGTTTGGCTTCTCCATTTTTACGTAGATGGCCTCCATCACGCCTCGTTTGTACCAATCGACCTCCTTATCCAAAACACGTACTTGACTGTCTTCAAAGGTGTGACCTGTTCCTTTCAGATGTAAGTACATAGATGAATCTTGACCAGAGGTTTTGGCTCTTCTATGCTGAGCCATACGCTGATGTAGTTGTTGTTTTGTTTCGCTGTAGTTGTTGTTTTGTTTCTTCCTCATTGCACTGGACTGCGTACACAATGTTGTCCACCTTTGACCCAATGCTGGGTATAATTACCAGATGTGGATTCAGTTACATATTTATTCCCAGAATTTTTGTACAATCACTCAGAATTGAGAAAGCTTGTTGGAAGAACGAGTGAACCGTTTTCAAGAAATCTACAGTGCGTCCAGTTGCCTTGATTTATTCTTTACAGATATATACCATGTCTCAATGGTTAGTACTGGTGCCTTGCAGCAGTCCTAGGTTTGAATCCAACCAAGGACAACATCTGCATCTGTGTTTGCGTGGGCTTCCTCCTTGTACACCGTTTTACTCCCACACTCAAAATACATACTAATAGGGACCTTAAATTGTGAGCCCCATTGGGAAAGTGTGACGCTAAGGTCTGTAAAACTCTGCGGAATATAGCAGCGCTATATAAATGCGTAAAATAAATAAATACATCATCTAAACATGGAACCCAGGCAGTCAATGAAAACTATTGAATTAGCTAAAGGTTTTGCAAAAACAACTATTTAAACTGGGCTTTGAGACTTAGAGGACGTAAGCTTGTAATATACTGCCCAATATCTCGGCAGATACTTGCTAATGAGCATTCTCATGATTGATCGTTAGCAATCGTCTGTCCAGTGTAATACTGCCACTGATTGCCCGATGAAACAGCAAATGCTCGATCATCGGGCAATCTAAATCTTTTGACATGTTAAAAAATGATAATTTGCAGGTGGCAGATTGTGATGTCTAATAATGATCTGTCGCCAGCAAACCACTATGCAGCATGGGGATGAGAGATGGCATAGCAATCACTCCTTCCAATGCTGCAGAGGAGATCTCTGCATGTAATAGCTAGCGAGCAGGCGATTGCCATAAAGGAACACTTATCCCAATATCAGGTTGTGTAATACTGCCTTAAGTGTTCTCCTTGCAATTAAATGTATCTTATATTTAGATATATACAAAAGAAAATTTGCTTTGTTGTCATGGGGCCCCATACAAACATTAGTATGGGCATGCATCAGTCACTTCCATGAAATGTAGAATACAAAGCGCATGCCTCAGATTTATTATGAACTTTTTTATTTTTTTATTAATAAATATGGAGCTTGTTCTGAACACTATATGGGGTCATTTACTAACCAGAAATATGCCTATATTAGGCATATTTCTGTAGCAGATTGCAGCACAAATGTCCTATGCTCTGCAATCTGCGGCTTTTCCCAGCTCATGCTAGGTCTAAAAACGTGGGTGTGATGTGGACGGGGAAGGGGACTGATAAATCTCCTGCTTCTCTTCTATTACAAAGCTGTCTGCCTACAGGCATCACTAGGGGGAGCTCCGTGCATAGGGATTTATACTGTTACTGTAATCATCTGTTTCCACTGTGTGGTGGCTGCATGAAAATGCAGTATTCTCTTGAAGAGACCCCTTTCCCTCAGGCCCCATAACAGTTGCTTGATCTCCCTTCTTTAAAGGTACACAACAAACATGTTTATTCTGTGGCCTGATAGATAGGTACATGATTTGGGTACTAGATGTAAATTGCATTGAAGGTAATCTTCATACTGTTGGCTATATCTGTGAGTTATTTGCCCCTTCTGGTCCCTAGCTGTGTCATGTGACTGACACCTACTGGGGGCACTAAATAGGGGCATTTTGTACTGGCACATATAATTACATTACCTTATTATTACTGGAGGAAAATAGAGGTGCCTTATTATTGGTGGAGACTCTGTAGGGGGCACCATAGGTGCATTATTACTACTGGAGGCATTATTATTATTGGAGGCACCATAAGTGACTTTGTTATTACTGGAGGCACTGTAGCTGCATTATTAAAAATGTGGGGCACAAAAGGGGCCATATTATTCCTAGGGTCATTAACGGTTTCCACTACTGATACTGGAGGAACTATAGGGGGTATTATTATCGCTGGGGCTCTGATCGGTAACCATGGCAACCAGGACGCTACTGCAGCCCTGGTTGCCATGGTTACTTAGCAATAGTACAATTGTAGAAGATTCATACTTACCTGCTTGCTGCTGCGATGTCTGTGTCCGGCCGGGAGCTCCTCCTACTGGTAAGTGAAAGGTCTGTGCGGCGCATTGCTAAAGAACTGTCACTTACCAGTAGGAGGAGCTCCTGGCCGTTCACAGACATCGCAGCAGCAAGCAGGTAAGTATGAATCTTCTACTGTTGTACTATTGCTAAGTAACCATGGCAACCAGGGCTGCAGTAGCTTCCTGGTTGCCATGGTTACCGATCGGAGCCCCAGCGATTAAACTGGGACTCCGATCGGAACTCCGCTGCCACCAATGATGGGGGAGGGGGAATGGGAGACTGCACACTGCCACCAATGTTACTGCTATAGAGGGAGGGGGGGGGGGCGATGGTGGTTGGCACACTGTGCCACCAACGATTTAATACAATAGAGGGAGGGAGGAGGGGCGATGGTGGGCCACCAACGATATTCAAACTGGGGAGGGGGGGGTCTGCCCCCTGCTGCC
This sequence comes from Bufo gargarizans, assembly GCF_014858855.1. Taxonomy (NCBI): domain Eukaryota; kingdom Metazoa; phylum Chordata; class Amphibia; order Anura; family Bufonidae; genus Bufo; species Bufo gargarizans. The sequence continues at coordinate 325,406,907 of NC_058083.1, read as the reverse complement.
TGGCAGCCCTGATCTCTTACTCTTACAGGGGAATATGATAGTACAATTAACCCCTTTAGGTGCCGCACAATAGGACAGGTCATATTTTTTTGACGGACAGGATACACGGATCACGGCCTCGGCTGCAAAACGGTGCATTTTCCGATTTTTCCACGGACCCATTGAAAGTCAATGGGTCCGCGAAAAAAAACGGAAAACGGCACAACGGCCACGGATGCACACAACGGTCGTGTGCATGAGGCCTATGTCTGGCAATCTCTGCAGAGATGAGACATGGCTGAAAAAAGTCAGCATGGTGGTCTGGGCAAAATGGAGAAGATGAAGAAAAAGAACAACTACATCAAAGAAGTCACTGGATATAATAGATATGTAGTACTGTATTCTGCTGTATGTTTGGTAGTGCTGAAACACAAGGCAGCATACTAAGGCTAGAGCTCCTCAGCCACCTCCTCCATATCTGAATTAGAGACAACTGGAGAAGGAGGGCACATGCTGATGATGGCTACCACAGAAGGCAAGCTTCTAGGGAGGTATGCTGGGACAGCATTTTATGGTAAGATATGGCTACAAGAGACACATCACCACTGAAGCCCAGTGGTTGACTGAAGAGGATCAGGTGATCATGCCCATGCTAGTGTTCAGTGTGAATATTCGAATTACGAATATTTATTGCGAATATCGCAACTTCAAGAATTTGTGAATATTTTGAATATAGTGCTATATATAAATTTTTCAAATATTCAGCATTTTATTTTACTTGAAAAATCAGCAATGTAATAATCGTGTAATACGCGAATATTACGCAATCAATACAGGTATGTGTCAAAAAGGAATATATAGCACTATATTTAATATAGTGCTATATATTCGTTTTTTAGAATATTCGTCATTTTTTTCCATCTGAAGTTATGATTCCTCCCTGCTTAAGTTGCTTGTCAAGCAATTTAAGCAGGGAGGAATCATGACTTCAGATGGAAAAAAATGACGAATATTCTAAAAAATGAATATATAGCACTATATTAGATATAGTGCTATATATTTGTTTTTTAGAATATTCGTCATTTTTTTCCATCTCTTCTTTCTCAGCTATTACATGCAGGAAGCAGAGAGACCAATGTGAAGCTACATCTTATTGAACTATATTGGAGAGTCAGCACACACAGATGGCATAAACAGGCAGTGTGAGTCAGGAGGTTTATATAATTACTGGAGGTAATCACTGTATACACTTACCTCCTACATATCTGCACTTCTGGTCCTTTATATAGGGTAGACAGTATATCTTCTTCAGAATACAGGTATATACAAAGAAACAAAAAGGGTGGAGAGAGGCCTGAAAGCTGATTGGAGGGATTTGATTGGTGATGATGAAGCATCCTGCAATTTACAGGAAGTCAGCCGCAGAGACTGATTTCCTGTTTACATATTAGAGCAAGCTCTGGGCTGGTGGTCAGACTTGAGGTCACTTGACCAGATTCCCATAATCAAAAGATTCTGAATCTATAGATGAAACAGATTTAGGATGTAACTAATTACACTTCTAGAATATTAGTGGTAAGTTTACAATATATGTAAAATGAAAAATGTGTTGCTTTGAGTACCAAAAGAATATGGTTAATTGGAAAATATAATTACATTAAATTCTCCTACTGTGCATTTCTGCCTACCATTGACATCTGCTGGCCTAAGGCAAACATTTATCATATCCCCCACTTAACACTGCCCTCAGTGGAGGCAGCCCCAGGGTGGGCTTTTGTAAATTCATGTAATAGCTGCAAGCAGACATTCAGTATGGAAAACAGACAGCTGTCAGAGTTCTAGCATACTCTGCTCAGAGGGGTGGCCATAGTTGGAGTGGGAAAGCACCAAGTACAATAATTGCTAAAAATGCCTGATGCCGAAAGTGAAATATGTTAACAAGGTGTGATGGATTACATAAGACATAAATGATGTCTCCTGGTCTTCCTCCCACTGTGCCTTTGCCAGGGATGCTTATAGTAATGCTTTGTCTGATTACTTTCAGGAACATTAATTGGATGAAATTGTGGAGACAGATCTCATGTGACAAGAGTAAATTTTATTGAAGACTCTCCGATTATGAAGCTCTTGGTTTCTGTACCATACATGGCTTCTATGGGCTATGTACAATATTATCAGTGATGAGAAATGGCTGTAGTAAATTGTGCACTTAACTTCTATCCTAAGTGTGAACTGAATGAGAAAAATTGTTGTCTAATGCTACCACAGGTCATAGTAAGACGACTCTGACCCAAGTTTGGGACATGTGCAGGTAAAGGAGAGGGAAATAATTAAGACTACTTTCACACTAGCGTTTTTGCTGGATCCGGCAGGGTTCAGCAAAAACGAATCCGTTACTGATAATACAACCATCTGCATCTAGCGTGAGGCAGCTCTCACCTGCTGAAAGACACCCTCTGGGCACGGACGCCGCACCTGTATGCTGAAATGTATAAGATCCAATAAGAGAAGAAGTCCAGCTCAGCTCGGGTGCAAAGGTTTACTCTTTTATTCCAGCGGTTTTCAAATTTCCATAAGACAAGGTGTGTACAGTGACGCGTTTCAGACCTCTAGAACATATGGGTCCTTCTTCATGACAAACACACTGTTTGTCATGAAGAAGGACCCATATGTTCTAGAGGTCTGAAATGTGTTACTGTACACACCTTGTCTTATGGAAATTTTAAAACCGCTGGAATAAAAGAGTAAACCTTTGCACCCAAGCTGAGCTGGACTTCTTCTCTTATTGAACCATCTGCATCCGTTATGAACGGATCAGGTTGTATTATCTTTAACATTGCCAATACAGACCCGTCATTAACTCCATTGACTTTCAATGGAGGACGGATCCGTTTTCTATTGTGGCAGATTTTGTCAGAGAAAACTGATCCATCCCTATTGACTTAAAAACACATTTGGAAGTCCAGCTCTAATCAAAAGCAGGGGAACTTTATTTCAGCGGTTTAAAAACTTTCTGTTACAGGAAATGAAGTATTACGCGTTTCAGACCAACACTATTCTGGGTCCTTCATCATGTCATGATAAAGGACCCAGAATAGAGGTGGTCTGAAATGCGTAATACTTCATTTCCTGTAACAGAAAGTTTTTAAACCGCTGAAATAAAGTTCCCCTGCTTTTGATTAGAGTTGGACTTCCAAGTGTGTTTTTGGACTATTGTTTGAACAGCCAAACCCAGGGGCTGCTGTCCGTGCTCTGCACAGCAGGAAACAGGTGAGAGCTGCTTTTTCCAATACATCACTATTGACTTGCATTGGGGGTCATGACAGATCCGTCTTGCTCCGTATCCTAGGACGGAAAGCAAACTACAACATGTTGCGGTTTGATCTCCGGTCTGGGAACGCAATTAAAAGGAACAAAATGCATTTTGGAGCATTCTGTTCTGTTCATTTCAGTTTTGTCCCCATTGACAATAAATGGAGACAGAACCAAAGCGTTTTTTTCCAGTATTGAGCCCCTATGATGGATCTCAATACCAGAAAACTAAAACGCTAGTGTGAAAGTATACTAATAGACAGGGAAGTGATCTGTAAATGTACATGCTGTTACTAATGGGCCTATCTACCTGCATGCACTCATTAGTGCTTTATGATGCTATGGAATGGAATACCTGTCAGTCTTCTGGTCCAACATGATGATACGAGGTCAGTGTCGGACTGGGGTGCTTAGGGCCCACCAGTAAAATGTATTTTGGGGGCCCACCATACGGATTCATTCAAATATAATAAATAATCTAACAAGCTTTTTATATGAACATAGGCTGGTGGAGGTCCTGTACATTGAATATATGTATGTAGTGCAGTAAATCTAATGTGTCATGTGCCACTTGTGCAGGGGGTGGGAGACTAGGGGCCCACCGGGGGATTCCCCTGTACCCCTGTGGGCCAGTCCGAGCCTGTACGAGGTGCAGTGGGCCGTATCTATTGAATGAACGCAAGATGGCATAATACACCAATATTAGTGGCCCTCCTTTGCTCTGGCTAGTAGAATGGGGTCCTGATCAGGTCCTCCATTATTAACTGGCTACAACCTCATAGGGCAAATGGAAAGGTGTTGAAAAAAGTTGCCACCATTTGAGACACTTTCCTAAGTCATTGGATTATAAGAAAATCTCATTGAGCGGGGGCAATTTGAGGAATGCAGCAGTGCAACTTTCCACAGGCTGGTAGTGGAGAGATTAGAATGTATAGTGTGTCTGTCAGAATTACAAAAGAATTACAAAAGTCCATCTGCTTTAGATATTTCCAGAATACAAAGGATAGACAGCACAATTTCACATAAAGCAACCCATTTGCCAAAACTTTAGTTAGGTGTGAGGTACTCTGTAGTCCCCAGGACCTAGATGCGTTAGCTGATCCAGAGGTTGATTCACTGATTAACTGCTAACTGAGGTGGAATCAAACCCAAAGAAGTAGTAGGATGGATGATTTCTATGTATGTAGATATAGCCATACCGTTGGTGAAGCATAAACCATGTCTGGTAAGCCAAAGGATGGAGAGCAGTAGTAAACCTGAGCCAGATATGTGATACACTAGTAAGTGGTACACTAGGGTAATTAGTCAAGCCAAGGATTCAGTAACATTGTTCAAGTAGAGCCGTATATACAGTAGGGAACAAAACAGAAGAGGAGTCAAACAAGAAAGGTCAAGTCCAGAGACAACATACAGTAGCAAGAGATGCTATGTTAACACAAGCCAAAAAAAGAGACTATACATATATACAGTAACAGGCACTAATGACAATGTATTACTGTTTTAAATATGGTGCCTTAAATGCTTATTGGCTGGTGGGCATGCACTCTGTGCATGCATTACCTTGTTCACTGCTGTCAAAGTACTTATAGTGGTGGTGGCTGGGAGGACGAGATCTCGTTGGAACACAATGGGGAAAGTACATAACAACACTGGCCGAAATGGGAACAATGTAAATTCAGCATTTGACTAAAAATGTAAATCTATGGAAGTAATTTACAAACAGATATAAGCCATTTCTGTGGCATATATCTGACGCAGATTCTGTCACACGCCACATTGCAGCAGAATCTGTGACTTCTTCCCCGCTTATGCCCGGTCTAAAAAAGGGGAGTGATGTGGGCCTGGAAGGGGACTGGCCAGCAGGCCCATCTCATTCATCATTTTCTACACCTGGTTTAGGCATAGAAAATGATCTAAATGTAAAACAGCAAGGAAGCTGTCTTACATTTAGAATCGGCGGTGGATACGCTGAAGTTATGTAGGAGGGACAGGACAGACTGTGGCAATGTGGGGCTGTGGTAATAGAGACTGCATACAAGTACTGCTGCTCATTACCACACCACCACCCTCCTCTCTGTACTTCATGTCTCCTCATAAACTCCATTCCTACAAAGATTCAGCTGAAGATCTTTCAAGCTGTATTCAGGATCATAACCCCTGACAAGCAGAGCAGAGAGGAAGATGAGGCAGCTCTTTAGCTCAGTGTTATGAGGTAACTTGTCTTCCTCTGGGATTATAGTTTTTTGGGGAACTAATTAGGATGTCGGCCATTTTATTTCTCCTAATGATTGCTCGCTAGACAAAACAAGCCATTATAACTAATGGAAGGTATTTGAGAATATATTTATAATAAAGTAATACAGTTGCAAGAAAAAGTATGTGAACCCTTTGGAATGATATGAATTTCTGCACAAATTGGTCATAAAATGTGATCTGATCTTCATCTAAGTCACAACAATAGACAATCACGGTCTTCTTAAACTAATAACATACAAATAATTAAATGTTACCATGTTTTTATTGAACACACCATGTAAACATTCACAGTGCAGGTGTAAAAAGTATGTGAACCCCTCCACTAATGACATCTCCAATAGCTAATTGGAGTGAGGTGTCAGCCAACTGGAGTCCAATCAATGAGATGAGATTGGGGGTTACAGCTGCCCTGCCCTATAAAAAACACACACCAGTTCTGGGTTTGCTTTTCACAAGAAGCATTGCCTGATGTGAATGATGCGTCACACAAAAGAGTCAGAAGACCTACGATTAAGAATAGTTGACTTGCATAAAGCTGGAAAGGAATATAAAAGTATCACCAAAAGCCTTGCTGTTAATCAGTCAACAGTAATACAAATTATCTATAAATGGAGAAAGTTCAGCACTGCTGCTACTCTCCCTAGGAGTGGCCGTCCTGTAAAGACGACTGCAAGAGCACAGCGCAGACTCAATAAGGTTAAGAAAAATCCTAGAGTGTTAGCTAAAGACTTACAAAAGTCTCTGGCATATGCTAACATCCCTGTTAGCGAATCTACGATATGTAAAACTCTAAACAAGAATGGATTTCATGGGAGGATACCACAGAGGCAGCCACTACTTTCCAAAAAAAACATTGCTGCATGTTTACAGTTTGCACAAGAGCACCTGGATGTTCCACAGCAGTACTGGCAAAATATTTTATGGACAGATGAAACCAAAGTTGAGTTGTTTGGAAGAAACACACAACACTATGTGTGGAAAAAAGAGGCACAGCACACCAACATCAAAATCTTATCCCAACTGTGAAGTATGGTGGTGGGGGCATCATGGTTTGGGGCTGCTTTGCTGCATCAGGGCCTGGACAGATTGCTATCATCAAAGGAAAAATAAGTTCCCAAGTTTATCAAGACATTTTACAGGAGAACTTCAGGCCATCTGTCCACCAGCTGAAGCTCAACAGAAGATGGGTGTTGCAACAAGACAACGACCCAAAGCATAGAAGTAAATCAACAACAGAATGGCTTAAACTGAAGAAAATACGCCTTCTGGAGTGGCCCAGTCAGAGTCCTGACCTCAACCCGATTGAGATGCTGTGGCATGACCTCAAGAAAGCGATTCACACCAGACATCCCAAGAATATTGCTAAACTGAAAGTTCTGTAAAGAGGAATAGTCAAGAATTACTCCTGACCGTTGTGCATGTCTGATCTGCAACTACAGGAAACGTTTGGTTGAAGTTATTGCTGCCAAAGGAGGTTCAACCAGTTATTAAATCCAAGGGTTCACATTCCTTTTCCACCTGCACTGTGAATGTTTACATGGTGTGTTCAATAAAAACATGGTAACATTTAATTATTTGTGTGTTATTAGTTTAAGCAGACTGTGATTGTCTATTGTTGTGACTTAGATGAAGATCAGATCACATTTTATGACCAATTTGTGCAGAAATCCATATCATTCCAAAGGGTTCACATACTTTTTCTGTATTTAACGTATTTTCCGTCATATAAGACAACTGGGCGTATAAGACAACCCCCTACAACAGGAACTGACTAAGATCCGTGGATGGCACTGTTATGAGGAGGGGGATCTGTGAATGGCACTGTTATGGGGAGGGGGATTTGTGGATGGCATTGTTATGGGGAGGGGGATCAGTGGATGACACTGCTAATGGGGAGGGGGATCAGTGGATGACACTGCTATGGGGGGATCTATGGATGACACTATATAGCACCTTATGCTATATGTGTCATCCACAGATCCACCCCATGACAGTGTCATCCACAGATCCCCCTCCCTATAACAGTGCCATCCACAGATCCCCCCTAAACAGTGCCATCCACAGATCCCCCCTAAACAGTGCATCCACAGATCCCCTCCCCATAACAGTGCCATCCACAGATCCCCCTCCCTATAACAGTGCCTTCCACAGATCCCCCCTAAACAGTGCCACCCACAGATCCCCCTCCCCGACACTCAGAGGAGTACACATTTATAAACTGTAATCTGTAACTTTAACTTTAAATCAGCACTTATCTCTTTACTAGGGTACCTTACTCTCAGTTCCGGTAACAGGCAGTGCGGGCGGCACTCACTCACTGACGTCACGTGCCTGCTCCTCCCACTAGGCGGCGCAGGCGCGTGAAGTCAGTGAGTGAGCGCCGCCCGCACTGCCTGTTACCGGAGCTGAGAGTAAGGTACCCTAGTAAAGAGATGAGCGCTGATTTAAAGTTAAAGTTACAGATTACAGTTTATAAATGTATACTCCTGTGAGCGGCGTGGCCCTGTATATTCTAATCCCCAGGCAAGTGTCGCCGTCACCATGGGAACGCCTGGGGGTTAGAATATACCATCGGATCTGAGTATACCCGGCGTATAAGACGACCCCCGACTTTTGAAAATAATTTCTAGTGTTAGAAAGTCGTCTTATACGCCGGAAAATACTGTAAGTACAAACCGGATTCCCAAAAAGTTGGGACACTATACAAATCGTGAATAAAAACTGAATGCAATGATGTGGAGGTGCTAACTTCTAATATTTTATTCAGAATAGAACATAAATCACGGAACAAAAGTTTAAACTGAGAAAATGTACCATTTTAAGGAAAAAATATGTTGAATAAGAATTTCATGGTGTCAACAAATCCCCAAAAAGTTGGGACAAGGCCATTTTCACCACTGTGTGGCATCTCCCCTTCTTCTTACAACACTCAACAGACGTCTGGGGACCGAGGAGACCAGTTTCTCAAGTTTAGAAATAGGAATGCTCTCCCATTCTTGTCTAATACAGGCCTCTAACTGTTCAATCGTCTTGGGCCTTTTTTGTTGCACCTTCCTCTTTATGATGCGCCAAATGTTCTCTATAGGTGAAAAATCTGCACTGCAGACTGGCCATTTCAGTAGCTGGATCCTTCTCCTCCGCAGCCATGATGTTGTGATTGATGCAGAATGTGGTCTGGCATTATCTTGTTGAAAAATGCAGGGTCTTCCCTGAAAGAGATGACGTCTGGATGGGAGCATATGTTGTTCTAGAACCTGAATATATTTTTCTGCATTGATGGTGCCTTTCCAGACATGCAAGCTGCCCATGCCACACGCACTCATGCAACCCCATACCATCAGAGATGCAGGCTTCTGAACTGAGCGTTGATAACAACTTGGGTTGTCCTTGTCCTCTTTGGTCCGGATGACATGGCGTCCCAGATTTACAAAAAGAACTTCGAATCGTGACTCGTCTGACCACAGAACAGTCTTCCATTTTGCCACTACTCCATTTTAAATGATCCCTGGCCCAGTGAAAACGCCTGAGCTTGTGGATCTTGCTTAGAAATGGCTTCTTCTTTGCACTGTAGAGTTTCAGCTGGCAACGGCGGATGGCACGGTGGATTGTGTTCACTGACAATGGTTTCTGGAAGTATTCCTGAGCCCATTCTGTGATTTCCTTTACAATAGCATTCCTGTTTGTGGTGCAGTGTCATTTAAGGCCCCGGAGATCACGGGCATCCGGTATGGTTTTACGGCCTTGACCCTTACGCACAGAGATTGTTCCAGATTCTCTGAATCTTCGAATGATGTTATGCACAGTTGATGATGATAGATGCAAAGTCTTTGCAATTTTTCGCTGGGTAACACCTTTCTGATATTGCTCCACTATCTTTCTGCGCAACATTGTGGGAATTAGTGATCCTCTACCCATCTTGGCTTCTGAGAGACACTGCCACTCTGAGAAGCTCTTTTTATACCCAATCATGTTGCCAATTGACCTAATTAGTGTTAATTGGTCTTCCAGCTCTTCGTTATGCTCAAATTTACTTTTTCCAGCCTCTTATTGCTACTTGTCCCAACTTTTTGGGGATTTGTTGACACCGTGAAAATTTGAATCAACGTATTTTTCCTTTAAAATGATACGTTTACTCGGATTAAACGTTTGATCTGTCATCTACGTTCTATTACAAATAAAATATTGACATTTGCCATCTCCACATCATTGCATTCAGTTTTTATTCACAATTTGTTTAGTGTTCCAACTTTTTGGGAATCCGGTTTGTATTTTTATTTTCTTAATTCCCGGACAACCCCTTTAAATCAGGGTCATATCAGGGTGGTTCTCACCTTAGCCCACACTAAAAAGATAAGAGAGGCCTGTAATTTTCATCATAGGTACATTTCAACTAATGAGAGACAGAATAGGGGGAAAGAATACAGGAAATCACATTGTAGGTGAGGTAAGTATTTGGTCACCTACAAACAAGCAATATTTCTGGCTCTCACAGACCTGTAACTTCTTTTTCAAGAGGCTCCTCTGTCCTCCACTCCTTACCTGTATTAATGGCACCTGTTTGAACTTGTTATAAGTATAAAAGACACATGTCCACAATCGCAAACAGTCACACTCCAAACTCCACTATGGCCAAGACCAAAGAGCTGTCGAAGCACACCAGAAACAAAATTGTAGACCTGCACCAGGCTGGGAAGACTAAATCTGCAATAGGCAAGCAGCTTGGTGTGAAGAAATCAACTGTTGGAGCAATTATTAGAAAATGGAAGACATACAAGACCACTGATTATTTCCCTCGATCTGGGGCTCCACGCAAGATCTCACCCCGTGGGGGTCAAAATGATCACAAGAACGGTGAGCAAAAATCCCAGAATCACACGGGGGACCTAGTGAATGACCTGCAGAGAGCTTGGACCAAATTAACAAAGGCTACCATCAGTAACACACTACGCCGCCAGGGACTCAAATCCTGCAGTGCCAGACGTGTCCCCCTGCTTAAGCCAGTACATGTCCCATCTGAAGTTTGCTATAGAGCATTTGGATGACCCAGAAGAGGATTGTCATATGGTCAGATGAAACCAAAGTAGAACTTTTTGGTAAAAACTCAACTCGTCATGTTTGGAGGAGAAAGAATGCTGAGTTGCATCCAAAGAACACCATACCTACTGTGAAGCATGGGGGTAAAAACATCATGCTTTGGGGCTTTTTTTCTGCAACGGGACCAGGACGACTGATCCGTGTAAAGGAAAGAATAAATTGGGCCATGTATCATGAGATTTTGAGTGAAAACCTCCTTCCATCAACAAGGGCATTGAATATGAAATGTGGCTGGGTCTTTCAGCATGACAATGATCCCAAACACACCGCCTGGGCAACAAAGGAGTGGCTTCGTAAGAAGCATTTCAAAGTCCTGGAGTAGCCTAGCCAGTCTCCAGATCTCAACCCCATAGAAAACCTTTGGAGGGAGTTGAAAGTCCGTGTTGTCCAGCGACACCCCAAAACATCACTGCTCTAGAGGAGATCTGCATGGAGAAATGGGCCAAAATACCAGCAACAGTGTGTGAAAACTTTGTGAAGACTTACAGAAAACGTTTGACCTCTGTCATTGCCAACAAAGGGTATATAACAAAGTATTGAGATGAACTTTTGTTATTGACCAAATACAATGTGATTTTCATGATATATTTTTTTCATTATGTCTCTCATAGTTGAGGTATACCTATGATGAAAATTACAGGCCTCTTTCATCTTTTTAAAGAGGACCTTTCACCGATTATGACACTGTGAACTAAGAATACAGACATGGAGAGCGGCGCCCGGGGATCTCACTGCACTTACTATTATCCCTGGGCGCCGCTCCGTTTATTGTGCTGCTTATTTTGCTTGGTATATATATATATATATATATATATATATATATGAAGAAAAATGGCGTCACTGGCTCAAAGAGAGAGGTACGGGTGCATGTCCCAAGGGGAATGGACTTATTAACCCAATAAATGGATCCGATAGGTAAAAGCAAGTGAACCCTTTATTCACCCAGGTGGTGCAACGTTTCAGCTCCAAACACGAGCCTTCTTCAAGCCTATATGTGTGTATATATTTATATACACACACACACATACACATATATACATTATCTCACAAAAGTGAGTACAACCCTCACATTTTTATAAATATTTTGGTATAACTTTTCATGGGACAACAGTGAAGATATAACACTTTGATACAATATAAAGTAGTCAGCGTACACCTAGTATAACAGTGTAGATTTGGTGTGCCCTCAAAATAATAAGTGAGTACACCCCTAAGTAAAAATGGGCAAATTGTGCCCAAAGTGTCAATATTTTCTGTAGCCACCATTATTTTCCAGCACTGCCTTAACTCTCTTGGGGATGGAGTTCACTATAGCTTCACAGGTTGCCACTGGAATCCTCTTCCACTCCTCCATGATGACATCACGGAGCTGGTGGATGTTAGAGACCTTGCAGTCCTCCACCTTACTTTTGAGGATTCCCCACAGATGCTCAATAGGGTTTAGGTCTGGAGACATACTTGGCCAGTCCAGCACCATTACACTCAGTTTCTTTAGCAATTCACTGGTCATCTTGGAGGTGTGTTTGGGATCATTATCATGTTGGAATACTGCCCTGCACCCTACAGTACATTTAGGCATTCATGGTTCCCTCAATGAACTGTAGCTCCCCACAGCTGGCAGCACTCATGCAGCCCCAAACCATGACGCTCCCACCACCATGCTTGACTGTAGGCAAGACACACTTGTCTTTGTACTCCTCACCTGGTTGCCGCCACACATGCTTGACACCATCTGAACCAAATAAGTTTATATTGGTCTCATGAGACCACAAGACATGGTTCCAGTAATCCATGTCCTCAGTCTACTTGTCTTCAGTAAACTGTTTGCGGGCTTTCTTGTGTATCATCTTTAGAAGAGACTTCCTTCTGAGACTTCATGAGGACCAATTTGATGCAGTGTGCTGCATATGGTCTGAGCACTGACAGGCTGCCCCCCACCACCTCTTTAACCTCTGTAGCAATGCTGGCAGCACTCATACGTCTATATTTAAAAGATAGACGTATGAGTGGATATGACGCTGAGCACGTGCACTGAACTTCTTTGGTCGACCATGGCGAGGCCTGTTCTGAGTCAAACCTGTCTTGTTAAACCTCTGTATGGTCTTGGCCACCGTGCTGCAGCTCAGTTTTAGGGTGTTGGCAATCTTCTTATCGTCTAGGCCCGGTGTGGCCAACCTGTGGCTCTTGAGTCGCATGCTGCTTTTTGCTTCTTCAAGTGCGGCTCTAGCTGTGGAGTCGGGAAGCAGTCAATCCAGCTCACTCTCCACCCCATGCTCAGATCTCTTTTCCTGATTGGGCACTCCAGCTCACTCTCCAGTACGTCCTGATGCACACAGTGTGAGAACGTAGTACGTGGAGACAGGGACTATGACCTGACGTTGTGCTCATCAGGTCACAGTGGAGAGTGTGTCAGACCTGCAAAGTAGCAGGTGCCCAAGCAAGAGCCCTGTGCCTGATCAGGAGATGGAAGAAAAAATAATAATTATAGAACTGAGCATGGGGGTCTGATCTGAGCATGGGGGGTCCTGATCTGAGCAATGGAGGTCTGATCTGAGCATGGAGGTCAGATCTGAGCATGGAGGGGCATCTGAGCATGGGGGTTCAGATTTGAGCATGGGTGGCAGATCTGAGCATGGGGGGCAGATTTGAGCAGGAGGGGTCTTGTTTGAGCATGGGTTGGTAAGGCCTGAGCATGGGGGGGTCAGATCTGAGAAGGGGTGAGATCTGATCATGGGTGGGAGATCTGAGCACTGAGGGTCTGACACTGGGAGTCTGATTTGGAGGTCTGATGAGGTTTGGGGATCTTATCTTTAGGTCAGATGAGGAAAGGGGATCTGATTTAGGAGTCTGATCTGAGGTCTGATGAAAAATATATTTTATCTTTTTTTCTCTGCTAATGAAAAATAAGAAAAAAAAATATTATCAGACCTCAGATCAGATGAAAAATCTTTTTTTCTCTTTTTTTTCTTTGTTAAAACCCAGGTGCATCTTGTAGGGCGAAAAATATGGTGACTGGTGTGTAAATGTATAGCTAGTGGCTCCTGGTAGTCATACGTGTTTTTTTGCGGCTTTTGTGTCTGTAAGGTTGGCCATCCCTGGTCTAGGCTATCTTTATGTAGAGCAACAATTTTTTTTTTTCAGATCCTCAGAGAGTTCTTTGCCATGAGGTGTCATGTTGAACTTCCAGTATGAGAGAGTGGAAGAGTGACAACACCAAATTTAGCACCCCTGCTCCCCATTCACACCTGAGACCTTATAACACTAATGATTCACATGACACTGGGGAGGGAAAATAGCTAATTGTGCACAATTTAGCCATTTTTAATTAGGGGTGTACTCACTTTTGTTTTCAGTGGTTTAGACATTGATGGTTGTGTGTTGAGTTATTTTGAGGGCACACCAAATTTACACTGTTATACAAGCTGTACACTGTGTCATATCTTCAGTGTTGTCCCATGAAAAAAACTAAAATGTGAGGGGTGTACTCACTTTTGTGAGATACTATTGTAAGATCCTCACCTGCTTTGCACTCCAGGGGAACCAAGAGGGGTCCTCGTGGAGTTGCGGGACAGGTTATGCGTGTCTCTGATGCACCAGCGCTGACCCCTTTGCGAGCCAGTGCGGAGATGCGTTCGCGTGGACATCGGAGGGGAGGACCGTCGGAGTCCCGGGGACAGAGTGGCCAGGCGAGTGACAAGACGCCGCGGCCAGGGTTGTCTCCAGTGTCTCCTGCGACTTCCGTTTCCGCATCTGGGTCCACGCGCTCGCATACTCTCGCTGAGTCAATCATGCGTCCGTGCGTACGCACGAGGGCAGGTTCGGATACACGGTCGCGAGTACGCGCTTCTTATGCACTTCGTCGACCAGTGGCGCATATTATACTGACTCACAAGAGCAAAGTGGATTAGGGAGCCAGCTATGGGTTAATCAACTTGTGATTGCCTTAGGCCTTGTACTCAGGTGCAGGGCAATTTGTTCACCTATGGTAGTGGACACTTGGCACCCTGGGATTGGTCAGCAGGCATTTAAAAGGAGGTTTCTCAGGGTGATCAGTGCCCACTGTTATTTTCCCTCAACCAGGTATAGGTCACAACTCCTAGTGACTGAAGACTGCCAGGAACTTTGTCCTTTACAGCGGACCCAATATCTGGAGTGACTCGACTGCCAAGTGCACAGCATCATTCAGCACTGGTTGGGACTATTCCTGGAATCTCCTTGCCTGGTTTTTTGTTATTATTCCCTGTTACCAGCAAGTGTCCTGGACGTTTATGTTTCTGGTGAATAAACACCTTTTTGCTTTCATCACTGGTCTGTTTGTTGGTGCCTTGCATTACAACTATATATATATATATATATATATATATATATATATATATATATATATATATTTATGGAGAGAGAGAGAGAGCTGTACACCAATATTGATCTGGCTTAATAGTTTGGAAAATAAATGATTGATATATCTTAGCAGGATATGACTTCTGTTTAACATCTGTTCATAATCAATCAAAATTGACTCTGGCCAGAGGAAAAAAGTAATCTGTGTGAATTTGCACAACTTAAAGTTAGACAAATATATACATCTTGTGGGTGACATGTTACCAGCCACGTGATGTTAGTGTTACTACAGGAAGGAGGTGTATCAATACAACAGGATGGATCTCCTGGGCCCATTACTCAGCTCTTGGCAGTCAATCACTGAAGCTGTACAAGCTGTCAATCTTGATGAGAAGCCCACAAACAAGATGACAATAAGTTGTGGCAGTGCATTACAGATTAGCTGTCTGCTGCATGCTGTTCAGCCCAACCCCATATAAGTGGGGTTTCATGTGTCAGTGAGTTTGAGAAGTACAGATCACTTATAGGAAAGGGAAGGGATAACAAGTACTTTCGTTTTAAAGAACAGTTCTTTTTTTTTATTTAACTGAAAAGTGTCTTATTGACAAATTATAAAAAGCTGTGATGTGGTGCTGCCTCGCTAAAGTTATTATGCACCTATCTACAATAATACAGGAGAGAGAAAACAATTGCATAACATAGAAGTCATTAGATATATATATATATATATATATATATATCTCAATTAAATATTCTATGTATATAATTAATACTATATATTTCCTAACGGTGAAAAATTACCATTTCACAGAAACGAATCACTCAACGAAATGCAGACATAAAGGGGTTTTCCGAGATATCCTCTGGATAGGTCATCAGCATCTGATTGGTGGGGGTCCAACACCTGGGACCCCTGCCAGTCAGCTATTTGAGAAGTAAGTGGTGCACCTGTGAGAGCCACGGCCTTTTTGCATCTTACGAAGCACAGCGCCGTACATTGTATAGTTGCTGTGCTTGGTATCGTGCTCCGCCTTATTCACTTTAATGGGGCTGAGCTGCGATACTAAGCACAGCCGCTATACAATGTATGGCGCTGTGCTTGGTAAGCTGCGAGAAGGCCACAGTGCTCACAGGAGTCGGAACCCCCACAGATCAGTATCAAAATCCTAGAAAAAAAAAACTTAAGCGTAATCAGTATTTAACATGTATAATGACCACTTTCTCTGAGGGTGCATTAACATGACTGTATGTATTTTCCAGTCCACAAAAATATAGGATGCCGCCGGTGCGATGTCCGTGTTGTATGTGTTTTATTTGTGTGGATCTACTGTAATAATCCCTATCCTTTACTGTGTGTTCTCTCTTTTTTGAGGGCTATGGAATGAAAATAAGGATGTGGACAGCACACAGCACTATAGCCTAAATGACCAAGCATAACCTTCAGAAGGACCCCCACCGTGAAGAGTATTCTGGCCCCAAGTTGTCCCAGGAAACATACCATAAGAAACAAAAGAAACAGTCATAGATTGGAAGTATATAGATGTTATCATCCACGGTGCCAGTGCTGTTGAATGACCAAATACTGTATAATATCACAACCTTTCAGTCTACCATCACTCAGGAGTCATCTCCTATAAAATACTGTGCTTCAAAGTATGTGATCTATTTGATTGAATGTAGGAGTGGAGCACAATATGTAGGTTGGATAACACAGTAACTCCATAGTAGATTGAACTAACATCGATGCAATATCAGTAAGGTGTGTATGAAACATGGCTTATCCCTACATTGTACTATGAAACACAACAAAGACATTGACACAATTTATTGGAATCCTACCGTATTAACTGTTCAGATGGCCAGGCGCTGGATTTATCATAAAAGGAACAAGCATAGCAGTGTAGCCATGTAGAGCTAGCTTAGGACTCGTGTTTTGTGCGGATCCGTCATGGACGGATCCGTTGAGATAGTACAACCGTCTGCATCCGTTCAGAACGGATCCGTTTGT
Organism: Bufo gargarizans; assembly: GCF_014858855.1. Lineage (NCBI taxonomy): Eukaryota > Metazoa > Chordata > Amphibia > Anura > Bufonidae > Bufo > Bufo gargarizans. The sequence goes on along the minus strand of NC_058083.1, from coordinate 325,389,920 downwards.
ATTATCTTTAACATAGCCAAGACGGATCCGTCTTGAACATCAATAAAAGTCAATGAAGGACGGATCCATTTTCTTTTGGGCCAGATTGTGTCAGAGAAAACTGATCCGTCCCCATTGACCGACATTGTGTGTCAGGACGGATCCGTTTGGCTCAGTTTCATCAGACGGACACCGAATTGCTGCAAGCAGCGTTTTGGGGTCCGTCTCCAAAGTGGAATGGAGACTGAACTGATGCAAACTGATGCATTCTGAGCTGATCCTTTTCCATTCAGAATGCATTAGAATGCAAACTGATCCATTTTGGACCGCTTGTGAGATCCCTGAACGGATCTCACAAACGGAAAGCCAAAACGCGAGTGTGAAAGTAGATTAAGCTGACTGGTGTAATATTTTCAGAATGAAGTACCGCACACCGTGGTCGCTGGTGCTAGCAAAAGACTTTGTTAGTCGTAATCTAGTAGAAAAAAATGGCTGCACATAACTAGTTCAATTTGCCATTGATTAGTGTCATTTATTATTCACAATAATTTCATGTTGCATACATGATCCAGTGGATGCCCATATGTCTCAGTCACATTGCATAAGTACCGTACGTTTCGGCCTGTTTCGGCCTTCTTCAGCAGTATTCGATCTGGCAGTGACAGCGGGCAGGAGCGCTGGATCACAGGTTGACCATTGATAAAAGAATGAACTACTACTCCTTTGAGATGGATTCCTATTCAGACAAGAGTTTACTACATATGAATGTGAGTAGTTCTATCGCATGGCACCTCTTCTTCACTAAATGAGTAAGGTTAGGTTCTATATGTTTTTTATAGCTAAGGGTACTTTCACACTTGCGGCAGGACGGATCCGACAGGCTGTTCACCCTGCCGGATCTGTCCTTCCGCTATTTTGCCGTGCCGCCGGACCACCGCTCCGTCCCCATTGACTATAATGGAGACGGGGCGGAGCTCCAGCGCAGCACGGTAGTGCACGGCGAAAGGCCGCCAGACTAAAAGTCCTGCATGTCCTACTTTTTAGGGTACTTTCACACTTGCGTTTTTCTTTTCCGGCATAGAATTCCGTCACAGGGGCTCTATACCGGAAAAGAACTGATCAGTTTTATCCCCATGCATTCTGAATGGAGAGCAATCCGTTCAGGATGCATCAGGATGTCTTCAGTTCAGTCATTTTGACTGATCAGGCAAAAGAGAAAACCGTAGCATGCTACGGTTTTATCTCCGGCGAAAAAAAATGACTTGCCTGAATGCCTATTTTTTCCATAGTAATGTATTAGTGCCGGATCCGGCATTCAAAATGCGTTTGCATACAGTTTGTCTGATCAGGCATGCAGTTCAGGCAGCGGAACTGCCTCAAACGACGCAAGTGTGAAAGTACCCTTAGTCCGACGGCTTCTCCCCGTTAACTGCCGTACTGCACCGGAGCTCCGCCCCCGTCCCCATTATAGTCAATAGGGACGGAGTGGCGGTCTGGCGGCATGGCAAAATAGCCTTATGAGATTTGAGTTCACTAGCTTTAGATTTTGCCTTCACAAATAAATGTACAATGTACGCTGTAATAATTAAAAGGACTTAGATAATACAATTCATAAAGTGGTATTAGAAAGGATGGAATACTCATACTGTACCCTACCCTTCTTTCTATTAGGTCTGGTAAAAGCGCAGGTACTGTATGGTGTTCAGGTTTTCATTTTGACGTATTGTTTGACAAGGTGATGTATCAGTGCCAATCTGTTATTTGCACAGTCAGAGGGCTATTGGCATTGTGGCATTTCACTAATCCTTTCACCTCCCATTACATGCTTGCATTTATACCTGAACTAAGCCACTTGATTTTGCAATACAAATTACCTGCACAGTATAGACTGCCCACAGAGGAAAAGATTATAATGATACAGAGAGAAAAGAGGAGCAGAGAAAATGTGGGCTGCTGTCAAGACCTGTCAACTTTAGGCCCAAAGTTTTACATTTACTGAAGAGCAGCTTTTCAATCTTTGTTAGAGTCATTATCAGTTGTATAGCCTACCCCTATCAGTCTTCAGTCCTACCATTCTGACTCAGGAAAGAAAATTATTTTCACATTAGCAACTCACTAATGGCCACAAATTTTCTACCTGGAACACTGCTGGAGTCAAATGCATTGTTTTAACACCAACCTGAGGGTATTGTTAGAATGGCCAGCCTCGGCCTGCAGGTCCTTCTGTCATGCACATGGATAAGTGGGCTGGGCGGAGAGTTGTCACAGTCATTCATCATCCTCCATCAATGTCATCAACATCTCATGCTGAGAACCCAACAGGGGTAAATCTGTCACTCAAGCCTTCTGACAACTTGACAGATGTTTACTGTACTGATGTTCATAGTATAGCAAATATGCTATACATGTCTCACATACTGACACTGTCTTTGAACAGATAATTCAGTTAGGTTACGTATGTTTTGGATTTTGTAATTATTGTTTTTTTAGCTTTTATGGTGAAAAAAACATTGGCCCAACTGGAAACAATATGCTGAAAAGTGCCTACATGATCCTTTACTTATAATGTTGTACCATACCATCATTTTTCTTAACTTAGCAATAGAAATGTATAGTAAGGTTGGATTACTACTACTGGCAGTAGAACTGGTACTTGTTGGATGACCAATGTTAGGATCACTACCCAAAAAACTGAAAAAAAGATACCCAACAAGATGGAGAGGAATTTTTATTTTTTAGGCAATATGTAAAAAAATAAAAAAAATAACTATAACATAAACTACTTAATAATAATAATGAAAAAATGTATCTTATAGTGATTATAGTGGTTAACCATTTTACTGCAAACCAATATATACTGCCATAATTAAGAATGATGTGTAAATACATTGTTTATGTCCATGTTTAAGATATCTAAATAAAGAACATTCCTCATAGAGTAATATAATGTTTTCTGCAGCTGAACTATATTATATCAGGACAGTTGACAGCCTCTATATAAACCATGGTGCTGTAAAGTGCTGTGGAATATATTGGGGCTAAAAAAATAAGAATAATAATCATTGTGGTGTAGAGCATTGTAATAAAAGGCAGTAACAATATCCAGATTTATCAAATGTTGCAACAGATATGACATTTCCTTCAAATATATACTAATCCAAGCAAAATACACCTAGCTGACTTATTTGGCACACTTCACATTGTACAAGAACTCAGAGATGCTGTTATTTAGTAAAAAGTGGTGCGGTTTAGGCCAGAGGTGTACAACCTGCTGCTTGGTACCACATACGGCCCGTGATGCCATTCTTTATGAACCTCAGCCACCTGGACACAGAAATGTTTGTCTGTCTATGGCTGCTTACATGTAGTACCTATGTCACAGAAGACACACCGCTCAGGAGCATGGACAGACACATATATTAGGAAAATTAGGTCCTTTGTCACTTTAGTAAAGAGTATATGAGTTAGCAAGGTGGATATCAATGCATTCAGCCCTCTTCATTGTACTGTAGTTTATGGGTCGGGGGGGAACTTAAAGTGGCCCTGAAAAATAAAAATAAATGTGGCCTCAATATTGTAGGTGGGTCCAAATTCACAGAAGGTGGGGCGACATTAGTAGATGGAACCAATACAAGTTGGCAGGGTCAGTAATACCACAGTGTAGCACAAAATAACATCTCACAGAACCAAATACCACAGTTTAGCAAAAAACTTCCAGAACCTGTCCCTCTGTGGTGGCCATCAATTGCTGCCATGTTCTGTTTGTGTCTAATATGGATATGGGGCATGGGGAGATGTGGGTCACAACACAAGCCAGCCCTACCTTCAGCATGTTGCCTGGACTTCCTCTAATAATGACCCTTATAGTTCCCCCAGTAGTATGTACCTAACCAACAGCAGTGAGGAGGGCTTGGGTGGATTATATAGGCATTGCCCCACTGGGAAAATTCCATGTAGTGTCTGTGGCCAATTGGCCCATGGGTGTGACCAGAATATCCATAATCTTCAGTGGAATCAGTCGAAAAATTAGGCTACATGCACACGACCTTTCCGTTTTTTGCAGTCTGAAAATTGCGGATCCGCAAAACACGGAAGCCGCCCGTCTGCCTTCCGCAATTTGCGGAATTGAACAGGCGGCATATTGTAGAAATGCCTATTCTTGTCCGCAAAACAGACAAGAATTTTTTATTTTTTTTTGCGGGGCCATTGAAGTGAATGGGTTTGCACCCGAGCCGCAAAAACTGCGGCTCGGATGCGGACCAGAACAACGGTCGTGTTCATGAGGCCTTAGTATCCTTCTTTCTGAAGAGCTGATTGGTGTTGAAGACCGCCATGGAAGTGGAACCTGCACCATTAGACATTCAGACATTTCTGGCATATATTTTTCATATGCCATAAATATCTCAGGTACCCATTTAAAGTATTTTTTAATGGTCAATATAACAGAGTATCCATTGAACCAGAAAGGCTTTGCATCTCTGGTCTAGAACATGATGCACAAGCTTTATGCATAACAACCAAATACTGTTTGCTCCATTGTCAGCCATATGCCCAAAGAGAAGACAAGTAGAAAAAGAAGAAAAGCTTGCATCCATAAGGTACATAAATATGGCTCATAGAGTTTTTCTGCACGAAATGCGTACCAAAATAATCCTCATTAAAGAGAATTTCTAATCAAAATATTTTGCAATGTGCTTCAAAAAACATCTTCATCTACATGCCTTGCACCACACTTATTAAGTGGTTATTATATATTTTTTTTTACTTTGGCCTACAAAGAGTGTGGCATCACAGGAAAGTTGGAGTGGCTTGCTACAAAGGCTATGGTCTTAGATGTGAAAATGTTTGCCAAAATTGAGTCCCAAATTTTGGTGCCAAATTCTTACACAAAATAAGCTACCTAATAAGAGGCCTGTCTAAAGATGAATCAAATTTATCATCCAGCTGGATAGATCTGGTGGATCTTTAGACTGTCTAGTCTAAACACCCTTTTACAAGGGAAAAGGATGGGGACAATTATCGGTAGTAAGCATTTGTATGTGAACACTCATTTCAGATAATTGCCCCGTGTAAATGTGCTGCCACCAACCTGATAAAGCAAATGCTTGTCCTTTGGGTAATCACAGTTTATATTAGGGATGTGCTGCTGGCAAAAAATCAATATGTATGGGGAGGAATGATAGCAGAAGAGATCATTTATAGAGAATATGATTGCTGCATATTATTGCAGCTTTTAGGCTACTTTCGCATCTCCGGTTTGAATTCCAGCAGGCTGTTTGGACAGAGAACAGCCTGCCTGAATTCTCCAGATCCGGCGCTGCCGGATGCAGATGGATCTCCGTCAAACCGTCAGAATCGGCATGACACAAACCATTGCATGCTGCTCTTAGAGCACCACAAGATCCCATAGAGCTATCTTTGTGAAGTTCAGTAGAACCACGTGGTCCAGGTCCAGTTTTGCAGCCATTGTATGGACACTGAAATGATGTATGAAAGTGGTCTGATTAGAAAGGCTACTGTGCATTAAGCAACATAAAAAGACTGCTAAATGAACTATAGACTTGAAGCATATATTATATAGTCAACATATACACCTAATAAATATGTAAAGTGTGAGCAGTCTTTTATAATGTAGCTGTCGCTTCACAAAAATTCACTGTATTTCATAGAATTAGGAAGAAAATTAATGCATCATTTTTGGGGCCTGTAGTACACTGGCCTGCTGGAAAATTGATATCCAATGACTTTGTAATCTACCTTCAGCCACTTACTTACTTGTTCTTTTATGTACGCTGAATGCATAATTTTTGAGGCCTGTAGTACAATGGCCTGCTGGAAAATTGATATCCAATGACTGTGTAATCTACCTTCAGTCACTTACTTGATCTTCTATATCCGCTGAATGCATAATTTTTGAGGCCTGTAGTACACTGCCCTGCTGGAAAATTGATATCCAATGACGTGTAATCTTCCTCCAGCCACATACTTACTTGTTGTTTTATGTACGCTGAATGCATTATTTTTGGGGCCTGTAGTACACTGGCCTGCTGGAAAATTGATATCCAATGACCGTGTAATCTACCTCCAGCCACATACTTACTTGTTCTTTTATGTACGCTGAATGAATAATTGTTGCGGCCTCGGAGGAATTCAACACCAGTGCCGACCACGTGTTATCGAATTTCAACTATTATCATTAGGGTTTTTTACAAGAGGGGGGATTTCGTTAGCCAACATTTGATCGCAAACCGTCCCGGTGGATGTTCGTCCATCACTAGAAATGAGTACACTATAAGAGTTTTGGATGGATTTGTGAGGACATTTTTCAGAAACCGTCCCATTCAAATCCGTGGACCCCCCCCCCCGCCCCCCAGAATTTTATATATATAGTAGATGCACTAGATGAACTTTAATATCATGTTTGTGTAATCCTATTTGACTTCAACATCTACAGTCATGGCCGTAAATGTTGGCACCCCTGACATTTTTCAAGAAAATGAAGTATTACTCACAGAAAAGTATTGCAGTAACACATGTTTCGTTATACGCATGTTTATTTCCTTTGTGTGTATTGGAACAAAAACAAAAAGGGAGGAAAAAAAGCAAATTGGACATAATGTCACACCAAAAATGGTCTGGACAAAATTATTGGCACCTTTTAATTTTTTATGTTGTTGCACACCCTTTGGAAAAAAATAACGGAAATCAGTTGCTTCCTATAACCATCAATAAGCTTCTGACACCTCTCACCCTGAATTTTGGACCACTCTTCCTTAGTAAACTGCCCCAGGTCTCTCTTATTGGAAGGGAGCCCTTTCCCAACAGCAATTTTAAGATCTCTCCACAGGTGTTCAATGGAATTTAGATCTGGACTCATTGCTGGCCACTTCAGAACTCTCCAGCGCTTTGTTGCCATCCATTTCTGGGTGCTTTTTTATGTATGCTTGGGGTCATTGTCCTGCTGGAAGACCCAAGATCTCAGACGCAAACCCAGCTTTCTGACACTTGTCTCTACAGTGCAACCCAAAATCCGTTGATAATCCTCAGATTTCATGATGCCTTGCACACATTCAAGGCACCCAGTGCCAGAGGCAGCAAAACAACCTTAAAACATCAATGAAATCATATTTTACTGTAGGTACTGTGTTCTTTTCTTTGTAGGCCTTGTTTCCGTTTTCGGTAAACAGTAGAATGATGTGCTTTACCAAAAAGCTTCATCTTGGTCTCATCTGTCCACAAGACGTTTTCCCAGAAGGATTTTGGCTTACTCAAGTTGATTTTTGCTAAATGTAGTCTTGCTTTTTTATGTCTCTGTGTTAGCAGTGGGGTCCTCCTGGGTCTCCTGCCATAGCGTTTCATTTCATTTAAATGTCGACGGATAGTTCGCACTGACACAGAAGCTCCCTGAACCTGCAGGACAGCTTGAATATCTTTGGAACTTGTTTGGGGCTGCTTATCCACCACCCGGACTATCCTGCGTGGACACCTTTCATCAATTTTTCTCTTCCGTCCACTCCTAGGGAGATTAGCTACAGTGCCATGGGTTGCAAACTTCTTGATAATGTTGTGCACTGTGGACAAAGGCAAATTTAGATCTCTGGAGATGGACTTGTAACCTTGAGATTGTTGATACTTTTCCACAATTTTGGTTCTGAAGTCCTCAGACAGTTCTCTTCTCCTCTTTCTGTTGTCCATGCTTAGTGTGGCGCACACAGACAAACAATGCAAAGACTAAGGCCTCCTGCACACGACCGTTTTTTCCCCGTTTACTGGCCGTTTTTTGCATTCTGTATACGATCTGTATACGGAACTATTCATTTCAATGGTTCCGCAAAAAAAAAAAATGGAATGTACTCCGTATGCATTCTGTTTCCGTATTTCCGTTTTTCCGTACCGTTTAAAGATAGAACATGTCCTATTATTGCCCGCAAATCATGTTCCGTGGCTCCATTCTAGTCAATGGGTCCGCAAAAAAACAGAACACATATGGAAATGCATCCGTATGTCTTCCGTTTCCGTTCCGTTTTTTGTGGAACCATCTATTGAAAATGTTATGCCCAGCCTAATTTTATCTATGTAATATCTGTATACCATATATGCCATACGGAAAAACTGAACAGAAACGGAAACACAACGGAAACAAAAAATGGAACAATGGATCGCCCACACCTGTTACTTGCCCCAGATGAGTTTAAAGGAGCATCACATGCTTGAAACAATCTTATTTATCCACAATTTTGAAAGGGTGCCAATAATTTTGTCCTGCCCATTTTTGGAGTTTGGTGTGACATTATGTCCAATTTGCTTTTTTTTCCTCCTTTTTTGGTTTTGTCCCAATACACACAAAGGGAATAAACATGTGTATAGCAAAACATGTGTTACTGCAATACTTTTCTGTGAGAAATACTTCATTTGCTTGAAAGATTTCAGGAGGATGAGGCAGCTCTTTAGCTCGGTGTTGTGATGTAACTTGTCCTGCTGCGTGATTAGGAAAGGTTTTGTGTGTACTAATAGGACAGCGGCCATTTTATTTCTACTAATGATTGTTCCCCATACAAAACAAGCCATTATAACTAATGAAAGGTATTTGGGAATATATTTCTAATAGTTATATTAAGTAAGTATTTTTAGTAACTTTATTTTCTTAATTCCAGGAGAACCCCTTTAAGGAGAACTTCTAGTGAAAGTTTCTATTTGGAACAAGAGGCTGTCATTGGGTATCCAATACTATGTTTTGCTGTTGGGCCCTATAAGGTCTGAGCACACCCCTGTGTGTAATGACTACTCCTTTAAGTTTCCCATGCTGTATCTGTAACAGTGCAGTATATATTAGTAAACAATATGTCACAAAGGTGAACGTAGGTCCTGCATCTACAGGAAAAGCAATTGATTTCAGCAAGAAGATTTATAAAGATTTGAAAAGTCGAAATTATGCTGACATTTTATACCAAAGGGCACCCCAATGTGTGTGCAGCTGCTGAATACATTAGGATATTATTTTTGCAGTCCTCTATCATGTGCACAGCAACTGCTGCATATGGGAAAGTGAACAAAGGAGGACAGCTGAAAGAAGCTGTGCTTTTCATTCATTTTTACCATGCACTCTCTGATATATGAATCTCTGAACGTCCATGTATTCTATCACATTCACTAAATATAAAACCAAGCTGCCTCCAACAACTTGTCTTTTACCGTAATGTTAAATATATTTGAATTATAAATGAATTGTTACAGCATTCAGATGTCCTAAAAACATGATGCAATCAATTTGATATCAGACTTTCACTGTTAGGGTACATCCACCAGGGACAGGAATGCAGTGGCTTTTCCAGCTGGACCAATTGCATCCACATAGTAACATAGTACATAAGGCCGAAAAAAGACATTTGTCCATCCAGTTCGGCCTGTCATCCTGCAAGTTTATACAGAGGAAGGCAAAAAAAAAAAAAATCTGAGGTAGAAGCCAATTTTCCCCACTTAAAAATTCCTTCCCGACTCCAATCAGGCAATCAGAATAACTCCCTGGATCAACGACCCCTCTCTAATAGCTATAGCCTGTAATATTATTACACTCCAGAAATACATCCAGGCCTCTCTTGAATTCCTTTATTGTACTCACCTATCACCACCTCCTCAGGCAGAGAGTTCCATAGTCTCACTGCTCTTACCGTAAAGAATCCTCTTCTATGTTTGTGTACAAACCTTCTTTCCTCCAGACGCAGAGGATGTCCCCTCGTCACAGTCACAGTCCTGGGGATAAATAGATGATGGGATAGATCTCTGTACTGACCCCTGATATATTTATACATAGTAATTAGATCTTTCCTCAGTCATCTTTTTCTAAGGTGAATAACCCTAATTTTGATAATCTTTCAGGGTGCTGTAGTTGCCCCATTCCAGTTATTACTTTAGTTGCCCTCCTCTGGACCCTCTCCAGCTCTGCTATGTCTGCCTTGTTCACAGAAGCCCAGAACTGTACACAGTACTCCATGTGTGGTCTGACTAATGATTTGTAAAGTGGTAGGACTATGTTCTCCTAATGGGCTTTCAGCTCTATCTTTAAACTGCAGATTTCAACCCTTAAACGGAACCTGTCATCAACTTTTTGCTGACCTCACTGACAGAAATGCTGATCTCAGCGGTGTGTCACTCATGAGCTCAAAGTAAGTGGTTGCCGAGAACCAGCATCATAATCATTGCAGCCCAGGCCTTGAAAAGAGTCAAACCTACTTGAGAAGAGTCCTGGTTATACATAATCTCCTGCTCTCTCACCCACCTTCTGCTGATTGGCAGTTCTCTCCTAGATGGAAAGGGAGAAAAGTAAGTAGAAGCCCGTCAGTCATCAGCAGGTGGGCAGGAGAGCAGGAATTCATGAATAACCAGGACTCTTCTCAGGTGGCCGTGACTCTTTTCCAGGCCCAGTCTGCAATGATTGTGATGTTGGTTCTCGGCAACCTCTTACTTTTAACTTATAAATGACAGAACGCTGAAATCAACTCACCTGTCTCTACTTTATGCTGCCGTTAGTATGGGCAGCATAAAGGTGATGACAGGTGCCCTTTAAGGCTGAATTCATGCATGACAAAATTCCACTGACTTTTGCTGTGGATTTGCACCGAAAAAATCCACAGCAGAATACAATATAAAGTCTCATGCACACGACCGTATTTTTAGTTCACATCCATTTTTTGCGGTTTGGATATGGACCCAGTCATTTCAATTGGGCGGCAAAAAATGTGGACAGCACACTGTGTATTGTCCGCATCCGTATGCTGTTCTGCCATCCCACAAAAAGATAGCACATGTCCTATTCTTGTCTGTTTTGTGGACAAGAATAGACATTTCTACAATAGTGTGCGACGGGAAAGTGCAGGACGCACACTGCCAGTAACTTTGTTTGATGGATCCGCGATTTGTGGACTGCAAAATGGATTCAGTCATGTGCATGGGATCTAAGGCAAGCGCATGAGATTTTAACAATTTTCAAATCGGCAATATGTGAAGTTTTCAGATTCAAGCCTCATTCACACGTCAGTGTTTTTGTCAGTGATTTCCATCAGTGATTGTGCAGAAACACTGATGTATCACCGAGCGATCACTGACTGTGTTAGGCCTCATGCACACGACCGTGCAGTTTTTTTGCGGTCCGCAAACTGCGGATCCACAAAAAACAGAAGGCACCTGTGTGCCTTCCGCAATTTGCGGAACGGAACGGGCGGCCCATTGTAGACATGCCTATTCTTGTCCGCGAAACGGACAAGAATAGGACATGCCATATTTTTTTGCGGGGCCTCGGAACGTAGCAACGGCCGCATTTTGCGGCCCCATTGAAGTGAATGGGTCCGCACCTGAGCCGCAAAAACTGCGGTTCGGATGCGGAGCCGAAAAACGGTTGTGTGCATGAGGCCTAAATTAGGCTTTATTGTGGATTTTCACTAATGACTTCAAGTGGGAAGTTAAATATCCACAATAAAACGTATTATCAGATTTTTTTCATTAATATTTTTTATGTAATCGGCAAGAAAATCCACAGTGGATTTCGCTTCAAGTTACTAGTGGATACACTGCAGAAATTTTCTGACTCATGTGCACTTACCCATCATTTACATGTGCCCATTTTGAGGAAGATTCGCTTTCCTTTTAAACCTCTTATTGTAACTTATGCACATTGAAAAGTGATAGACTGGTTGAATGATTTTATAGTTGATATCCAGGTGTTGTGAGCAGGCTGGATATATATATTTTACTGTAGCTGGGTAAATGTAATCAGGGCCGCCATCAGGGGGGTACAGCCAATACCCCAGTAAGGGGCCCAGTAAGGGGCCCAGCCAGTTCCCAGTTTTTTTAAAATATTTTTTTTCCCCCTCACATTTGTCAGTGACTTGAGTTGAACTTTATTGCATCGCTAGAGGGGGGCAATTGATTATTCCTTGCTAGTGATGTCCGGTTCATGAACGAATCATTCATTTGAATGGATACAGTTCACTGAACCGGAGGAGTCGATTCCTCTGACTGAGCCGATCCGAGTGAAACAGCTCAGTCTGACCCAGCGCACAATAGCAGAGCCGCTGGCAGCAGGGAGGGGAGGGGCTGGGGAGGAGTGTAATCTGATCCTAGAGTGGAAGCTGCTTCTGCCAGCCCGTCCCCTCCCCGCCCACCAACCAATCAGAGCTGAGGAAAGGTAAGCACTAGCAGCTCTGAGTCTGAGACACTGACACAAGTACAGGGAGTCTGAGAATCGAATGAGTCTCAGGTTAAAATATTTTAAAGATCCGACTGCAAGCAGCGTTTTGGTGTCCGCCTCTAGAGCGGAATGGAGGCGGAACGGAGCCAAGCAGATGCATTCTGAATGGATCCTTATCCATTCTGAATGCATTGGGGCAAAACTGATCTGTTTAGGGCCGCTTGTGAGATCCCTGAAACAGATCTCACAGGCGGACCCAGAAACGGCAGTGTGACAGTCGCCTGTGCCGCATACTGAGCTGAGCTATTTCAAAGGCTCCAAATTATTTATTTTCATATTGATCCTTATGTTGTCTACTTGGCTCGGCAGCTCTACTGTATGTTGTGTGGTCTTTGCTCGGGGGTAAAATGCAAAGCTGTTTTCTGGATTATCCCACAGGGCCAGGATCCTCCATCATTTATTGTTATTAACCCCTCCCTTGCCAGCCCACCCATCTCTATTTAGCTTTGTGTTCTGCTTTGAAAAAAAAAAAAAGGTTTAGGCCATGAAGGGGTTAATTAAGTGTTGGAGGGGGTGGGGTGTGTTATTGTGCATATTGTGTTTGGGATCCATTTAACAAGTTTGACCAGTTGGGTTTGAGAGTGGTTGAGTGTCATCCACATATCCCCCATAACAGTGTGTCATCCACAGATCCCCCATAACAGTGTGTCATCCACAGATCCCCCATAACATTGTGTCATCCACAGATCCCCCATAACAGTGTTCATCATCCACAGATCCCCCATAACAGTGTTCGTCATCCACAGATCCCCCATAACAGTGTGTCATCCACAGATCCCCCATAATAGTGTTCGTCATCCACAGATCCCCCATAACAGTGTTCGTCATCCACAGATCCCCCATAACAGTGTGTCATCCACAGATCCCCATAACAGTGTTCGTCATCCACAGATTCCTCATAACAGTGTGTCATCCACAGATCCCCCATAACAGCGTGTCATCCACAGATCCCCCATAACAGTGTGTCATCCACAGAGCCCCTATAACAGTGTTCGTCATCCACAGATCCACATAACAGTGTGTCATCCACAGATCCCCCATAACAGTGTGTCATCCACAGTACCCCATAACAGTGTGTCATCCACAGAACCCCCATAACAGTGTCATCCACAGATCCCCATAACAGTGTTCGTTATCCACAGATTCCCCCCATAACAGTGTGTCATCCACAGATCCCTCATAACAGTGTCATCCACAGATTCCCCCATAACAATGTGTCATCCACAGATTCCCCCCATAACAGTGTGTCATCCACAGATTCCCCCCATAACAGTGTGTCATCCACAGATTCCCCCCATAACAGTGTGTCATCCACAGATTCCTCCCATAACAGTGCGTCATCCACAGATTCCCCCATAACAGTAAGTCATCCACAGATTCCCCCATAACAGTAAGTCATCCACAGATTCCCCCATAACAGTAAGTCATCCACAGATTCCCCCAGTAAGTCATCCACAGATTCCCCCTTAACAGTAAGTCATCCACAGATTACCCCATAACAGTGTGTCATCCACAGATTCCCCCATAACAGTAAGTCATCCACAGATTCCCCCCTTAACAGTAAGTCATCCACAGATTACCCCATAACAGTGTGTCATCCACAGATTCCCCCATAACAGTAAGTCATCCACAGATTCTCCCCATAACAGTAAGTCCTCCACAGATTCCCCCCATAACAGTGTGTCATCCACAGATTCCCCCATAACAGTGTGTCATCCACAGATTCCCCCCATAACAGTGTGTCATCCACAGATTCCCCCCATAACAGTGTGTCATCCACAGATTCCCCCATAACAGTGCGTCATCCACAGATTCCCCCCATAACAGTAAGTCCTCCACAGATTCCCCCCATAACTGTGTGTCATCCACAGATTCCCCCCATAACAGTGTGTCATCCACAGATTCCCCCCATAACAGTGTGTCATCCACAGATTCCCCCATAACAGTGTGTCATCCACAGATTCCCCCCATAACAGTAAGTCATCCACAGATTCCCCCATAACAGTAAGTCCTCCACAGATCCCCCCATAACACTGTAACAGTAAACCTTGTGCTTTTAAGGTGTTTTTTCTTAAATGTGCCAGGGGAAGATTGCTAGGGCAGATTAGAGCAGGTAGTGTAGTTAGTGTTAGTGTAGGGTCCTGCTTAAAAGAGTCTACCTTGTCATGGTAGCAGGCTTCATATTATTTGGTAAAAAATGTATTCCTTACTGAAATCGCTGATTAACACTTTTTACTGTCTTTGTAGTTGTAAAAAAATAATGAAATTGGGGGTAGGTCCTTGGGGGTGGAGGGGAGGTGGAGTCAGGACGGATTCTGAAGGGTAGGAGGGGGGGCCCAGGCCTGGAGCTGTGTAAGGGGCCCCACAATTTCTGATGGCAGCCCTGAATGTAATGGCTGAGTACATAAGGATATAAAGAATGCAGTTGTGTATATCTGCACTTAGGTGCTGTATGAACTGGATGTACAAAAGTGCTAGATGTGGGCTGGGTACAATAAATGCTGTGTGTCAGCTATAATGTAAAAGTTCTGTGTGCAAGCTGGATACACTAAAGTGCTAGTGCAAGCTGGATAGACTAAAGTGCTAGTGCGAACTATATACACTAAAGTGTTAGTTGTAGGCTGGATACACTAAAGTGCTACATATAAATTGTATGTATTAGAATGCTAGATGCAAGCTAAATACACTTGGGTGCTGCAAATAAGTAAATGTGATAAGTGCTAAATGCAGGCTGGGTACATGGCTATAAATATGCTGAATATAATCAGTGCTGTGGGCAAATAAGATATATAAGGTGTTCAGTGTAATATAGTAAAGCTGGATATAAAAGTAAACAATAATATCTAAAAATACACAATTATAGATTGATCAGTATGCATAAAGTGCTTAAAATCAGGAAGACCACTAGGAAAAATATGCATACAAATTCAGCGCACTGAAATGTTGTTCAGGATAAAAAAAGGAAGAAATGTCATTAGGACATAGTGAATCAGAAATGTCACTTAGATGGAACGTTTAGTGTTGTTGTCAACTAAATAGTGACTTGATGTTAAGTAGAATTTTGATCAATAAAATTCCCACTTTGTGGGGAAAATATCAACCGGATTGCAGGTATATATATGTTGTAATAAAACTTGATAGTCTAAATTCAGCTGCTATGAGCTGTTTGGGTACATTACCACTCCTCACCGATTTTGGTTGCTTTGTCCTGCAAGGACCTTACGCGGCGTCCCATGTGGTCTCTCACTTTATCTTGTGGCGTCCCACGTGATCTTGGCAGGGCGGTGCGTCATTCAGTCCGGGATTCCTGATAGGTTCTTTTCTTCGTTACGAAGATTTGCAAGACATTGCGATTTAACTTTTTTCGCTTTGTGTCGTTCCTCTCAATGAGTGATTTCGATCTTCAATAGTTGTCCTGGTATTGATGTTCCTCACTGTTTCCCTGTACCAAACGCGTTTCGGGATGAATTATTGTCCCTTCCTCAGTGGTTAATAGTTGTATACTGGGAACAAGTGAGGGTTTATATATGGTATCTCCTTCAAAGGGGTGTGTTCCAAATTGAATTGAGTTGTTTATAAGTCCTGGACCAGATCATTAATTTCGAATATTTTTGCTTTGATGTACATATATGGTTTCATCTAATATATAGTATAAAGCATAAAAGGTTATAAAAAATGTATATATAAATTGTGTGGGGGTTCTTTCTTAGTTTTAATATTTTTAATAACAACTAGAATGCTTGGACTATATATTTATGTTGGGAATTCTAATCTTTTTATGATTTGAAATGGCAAGACGCCGGTGCGGTTTGCATGCGGTTGCTATGTGTTTAATTATTTTATTGGTGTTTTATAGTTTTTTTCACAGTTTTTTATTTTTTGAGTGTGTTTCATGTACTCCTTGTAGTATTTTTAGTACTACAAGGGCTTTATCTTGTGGCATCCCACGTGATCTTGGCGGGTCGGTGCGTCACTCAGTCCGGGATTCCTGATAGGTTCTTTTCTTCGTTACGAAGATTTGCAAGACACTGCGATTTAAATTTTTTCGCTTTGTGTCGTTCCTCTCAATGAGTGATTTTGATCTTAAATAAATTTCTTTTTAAACATGACAACCTATTTCCAGTTTATACCAGATGAGAGTGTGCCATCACAACTACTTTTTTTTCTATTTTTAGAAGTCCCATAGCAGTAAATAGAGAGGATACAGCCGCTATACGATGTACAGTATGGTCTTATGCTCTTAAATCCGTTGGGAGCCCCCAGCGTTCATTAGAGCTCCGGTGAGAGCAGCGGCTCCCAGAAACAACTTATCGGCAGGGGTGCCAGGACTGAAACCCCTGCCGATGATATAATGATGACCTAGCCTGAGGATAGGTTATCATTGTCTTTACCCCGATAACCCCTTTAAGACTTTTTTTTAAGGAAGAGATCTCTTGTTTTTTTTTGTGCACTTTGATCTACAATAAAGCTGTCGACATCAGTTCTCGCAAGGAGTATGCTGCAGTTTTTTCCTGCATGAGTTATGATCAGGAAAGTCCTTCTGCGAGTACTTTCATAAGAAGGGTATGTGGTACCGTTATACCTGAAATGTATCTGTATTCATAGCAGGGCCCTGTTCTTGAGATAGACGCGGCTCCAAGAGGTGAGACCCGAACCTACTGGACATTCATGGCATATCCTATTGATAAGCCATAAACGTCCACATGGAAATAACCCTTTCAGTGCTTGCCCAAGCCACTGTGCACCCTTGTTTTGTTCCCCATCATTCTGGACTTAATACCCCATAATGAGAAAGTGAAAACAGAATGTTAGAAATACAGTTGCAAAAAAAAGTATGTGAACCCTTTGGAATGATATGGATTTCTGCACAAATTGGTCATAAAATTTGATCTGATCTTCATCTAAGTCGCAACAATAGACAATCACAGTCTGCTTAAACTAATAACACACAAAGAGTTAAATGTTACCATGTTTTTATTGAACACACCATGTAAACATTCACAGTGCACGTGGAAAAAGTATGTGAACCCTTGGATTTAATAACTGGTTTAGTAATTCTTGACCATTCCACTTTTCAGAACTGTTTCAGTTCAGCAATATTCTTGGGATGTCTGGTGTGAATCGCTTTCTTGAGGTCATGCCACAGCATCTCAATCGGGTTGAGGTCAGGACTCTGACTGGGCCACTCCAGAAGGTGTATTTTCTTCTGTTTAAGCCATTCTATTGTTGATTTACTTCTATGCTTTGGGTCGTTGTCCTGTTGCAACACCCATCTTCTGTTGAGCTTCAGCTGGTGGACAGATGGCCTTAGGTTCTCCTGCAAAATGTCTTGATAAACTTGGGAACTTATTTTTCCTTCGATGATAGCAATCCGTCCAGGCCCCGACGCAGCAAAAGCAGCCCCAAACCATGATGCCCCCACCACCATACTTCACAGTTGGGATGAGGTTTTGATGTTGGTGTGCTGTGCCTCTTTCTCTCCACACATATTGTTGTGTGTTTCTTCCAAACAGATCAACTTTGGTTTCATCTGTCCACAGAATATTTTGCCAGTACTGCTGTGGAACATCCAGGTACTCTTGTGCAAACTGTAAACATGCAGCAATGTTTTTTTTTGGACAGCAGTGGCTTCCTCCCATGAAATCCATTCTTGTTTAGTGTTTTACGTATCGTAGATTCGCTAACAGGGATGTTAGCATTTGCCAGAGACTTTTGTAAGTCTTTAGCTGACACTCTAGGATTCTTCTTCACCTCATTGAGCAGTCTGCGCTGTGCTCTTCCAGTCATCTTTACAGGACGGCCACTCTTAGGGAGAGTAGCAGCAGTGCTGAACTTTCTCCATTTATAGACAATTTGTCTTACCGTGGACTGATGAACAGCAAGGCTTTTGGAGATACTTTTATAACCATTTCCAGCTTTATGAAAGTCAACAATTCTTAATCATAGGCATCATTCATATCAGGCAATGCTTCTTGTGAAAAGCAAACCCAGAACTGGTGTGTGTTTTTTATAGGTCAGGGCAGCTGTAACCAACACCTCCAATGTCATCTCATTGATTGGACTCCAGTTGGCTGACACCTCACTCCAATTAGCTATTGGAGATGTCATTAGTCTAGGGGTTCACATACTTTTTCCACCTGCACTGTGAATGTTTACATGGTGTGTTCAATAAAAACATGGTAACATTTTATTCTTTGTCTGTTATTAGTTTAGGCAGACTGTAATTGTCTATTGTTGTGACTTAGATGAAGATCAGATCACATTTTATGACTAATTTGTGCAGAAATCCATATCATTCCAAAGGGTTCACATACTCTTTCTTGCAACTGTATTTGCTTATTTATTGAAAAGGACAAACTAAGTCTGCTTTTACACTCGTGTTTTGGCTTTCCGTTTGTGAGATCCATTCAGGGCTCTAACAAGCGGTCCAAAACGGATCAGTTTGAATTCTAATGCATTCTGAATGGAAAAGGATCTGCTCAGAATGCATCAGTTTGCATCAGTTCAGTCTCCATTCCGCTTTGGAGATGGATATCAAAACACTGCTTGCCAAACGGATCTGGCAGAATAGAAAACGGATCCGTCCTCCATTGACTTTCAATGGTGTTCAAGACAAATCCGTCTTGACAATGTTAAAGATAATACAAGTAGATCCATTCGAGTTCTATTATCTGAATGGATCCATCCATGACGGATCCGCACAAAACGTGAGTGTGAAAGTAGCCTAAAATATTGCATTGACATAAGTATTCAGACCCTTTACTCAGTAATTAGTTGAAACCCCTTTGGCAGTGATTTCAGTCTCCAGTCTTCTTGGTTATGATGCCTCAAGGGTTGTACACCTGGATTTGGGGATTTTCTGCCATTCTTGTCTGCAGATCCTCTGAAGTCCTGTTAGATTGGATGGGACCGTCGGTAGACAGCCATTTTCAGGTCTCTTCAGATATGTTCGATTGGGTTCAAGTCAGGGCTCTGGCTGGGCCACTAAAAGATATTTACAGAGTTTTCTCTTAGCCACTCCTGTGTTGTCTTGGCTGTGTGCTTAGGGTCATTGTTTTGTTGGAAACTGAACCTTCGGTCCAGTCTGAGCATTCTGGACATAAATTACAGAAAAAGATAAAAAAAACATCCTGCACAATGTGATAAATGAATTTGCGGATGTGCATGGCTACATTTAGAAAAGAAAAATCTCAGAAAATAATGCACTAACACAATAGATGCAAACAATATATATGGACTAAGCCCTCATTCTGATATGATAGAACCTGTGACTCTCAGCCAATATATTTTGATCAAAACACATCTGTGCCCACCTATCTGCCCTACGGTGATCAGTAAGGCAGGTCCTACTCTTTATATACCTATGCCGTTCGGCATCTACATTCACGAGAGCAGACCATGCACATATAATGAGCTGATCCTAGTTACCTCTGTGTGCACCAAGCAACCAATGAGAGGAAGAGCACACACCTACATGTACCACCTAATCAAGGTCGCCTGTGGGATAGACGGGGTAAAAGTGCACAAAAATGCTACTCCCAAGATAAAATAAAAGCGCATTCACACTTGAAGGTGCCACTCCTTCAAGTTTATACTACAGACTCAACAAAAATCACATAAAAATATAAAAAACTTCCTGCACGATGTACATAGGCGTGCGCACGGGGTGTGCCGGGTGTGCCTGGGCACACCCTAATCACACCCCTGTGCTCCGCCTCCTGCACTGCCACCTGTTGCAGTGCCGCTTAAGCCCCGGCTGCCAGCCCCGCACTGTCCGCACAGCTTCAACATACATCGACTGCTCACTGCTCCTGCCTCCTGTGATCCATGACTCCATCTCCCAGATGCCGGCCACGTAACGTCACTCACTCCAACGTCACGCGCCTGCTCCGCCTGCTTCATTAATAAAGTGGGAGGAGCAGGCATGTGCGGCGTGACAGAGTGAGTGACGTCACGTTACTCTGCCGCCGGCCGCCTAGTTTGAATGTTTAAAGAGCCTGCCTGGCCGCCCACCCAGTGCCCATGCCCAGGCTAGTGAATGGTGATTGTGTGCACTGCCATTGTGAAAAAGAAAAACTGAATGTGAATACTAGCTGGAGTCCTGACTGTCCCAGTAAGTTAGTAATAGATTAGATAGTAGTACAACTTGGTACAAGTTTAATTACAACATTTACATAAGGAACAGCGGGGTCTTGCAATAGTTGCCGACCTCCACCCCCTGTTGGGGGTCAGTCACTGTCAGGGACACTGTTATGGGGGGGAGATATCTGTGGATGATGACACATATATAGCACAAGATGCTGCTATATAGGTGTCATCCACAGATCCCCCCCGGCCCCCCATAACAGTGTCATCCACAGATCCCCCCACATCTGTGTGAGATTTCACACAGATGCCCCCATAACAGTGCCATCCACAGATATCCCCTTTACAGTCTATTAAGGGGATATCTGTGGAGGACACTGTTATGAGGGCATCTGTGGAATATGACACTGTTATGGAGAATCTGTGGATAACATTGTTATAGGGGGATCTGTGGATGATACTGTTATGGGGGGGATCTGTGGATGACGCACTGTTAATAACAGTGCATCATGCACAGATGCCCCCATAACAGTGCCATCCACAGATATCCCCTTAACAGTGCATCATCCACAGATGCCCCCTTAACAGTTCATCATCCACAGATGCCCCCATAACAGTGTGTCATCCACAGGTCCCCCATAACAGTGCGTCATCCACAGATCCCCCATAACAGTGCGTCATCCACAGATCCCCCCATAACAGTGTATTATCCACAGATCCCCCATAGCAGTGTGTCATCCACAGATCCCCCATAACAGTGCACCTGCGCACTGAGAGACTGAAAGGAGGGAAAGAACAACGGAAGCAAGCAGAACAGCACAGCAGACGACTGAATAGCTTCTTTTGTAAGTAAATTATTTTATTATAGTGCTAAAACTGCTTTAAACTCTAAAGAAAAGTTTTCTTTCTCAGGTCTGAAGCAATGCCGAGGAAGAAAGGAAAACTCTTGAAAGCTTGCCTTTTAAGTATTAGGATAGTACAATAAAAAGGTATCCCTGCATACCGCAATACTCTGGTATTTTGTAATCTTATTTATATATACTTATACAGTAGTATGATTAAGTGGTGAAAATTATTAGTGCCCCCCCCCCCCATTTATGACTGTGATATCTTATGTGCCCTCCCCCTATATATTGTTCCTAGAGTCACCACTGCGCAGAGGCGGAGTCACGGCAACGCTAGGGTGAGGCCCGGCCTGTGTGTGTATGCATATAATATATATGATGATCACAGGTCGGCAGTGCTGTTTGAAGTCGCGGTGAACGAGTCTATGGAATGGCGTCCCAATGTAAAATTAGTAGAAAAGACCGGCACCCGCTGTAGATGAATCTTTGTATTTATACAGTCACATATACAGGCAATAAGAGACGCGTTTCGGTGCTACCGCACCTTCATCAGACTTATATAATATATATACATACATACACACGTGTGTGGGGCGTGTGTGTTTGTACTTTAGGGTGCACACCCTAATGCAATAGGCTGTGCACGCCTATGACGATGTAATAAATGAATATTGTGCATTGCATGTACATGGCTACATTTATAAAAGAAAATAAAGCATTTTGGATCAGGTTTTCATTAAGATTATCTCTGTTCTTTGCTCCCTTCACCTTTCCCTTAACTCTGACCAGTCTCCTTGTCCGAACTACTTAACCCCCCCCCCCCCCCACAGCACAATGCTGTCGCCACCACACTTCACCGTAGGCAAGGGCGTAACTACCATAGCGGCAGACCATGCGACTGCTATGGGGCCCAGGGCAAGAGGGGGACCAGTTGGGATAATCTCCTCTTCTATTGGGTGTGAAAACTTGGTCAGGACTCTATAAAGAAACAACTTTTAGCAAATAAGTCAGTGGAAAAATGGCCCAAGAGTCATTGAAAGGGGTTTAGGCGGAAACCCTTCTGTCCTGCATGGGGGGGGCCTGGTTTGATCCTTGCTATGGGGCCCTTACTTCTCTATGTACGCCACTGACCATAGGTATAATTTTGGCCAGGTGATGAGCAGTGCCTAGTTCCCTTCAGACATGATGCTTAGAATAAGGCCAAAAAGTTCAATCCTGGATTCATCTGACCAGTGATTTTAGTTTCTCCCCGTCCTTTTCCCCCGATTACTTTGTTGGTGAGGCCAGCTCTAGGAAGAGTCCTAGTTATTCCAAACTTCTTCTATTTTAGAGATATGGAGGTCACTGCGTTCTTGGGAACTTTCAGTGCACAGATTTTTGTGTACCCTTCTCCAGATCTGTGCCTCCGCACAATCCGGTCTTTGAACTCTACAGGCAGTTCTTCCCTCCTCATTGCTTGGTTTTTGCTATGATATGCATTATCAGCTATGAGTCTTTCCAAATCATGTCCAATCAACTGAATTTTCCACAAGAAGACGTCATTCAAGGTGCAGAAACATCTCAAAGATTTAAGTTTTTCCTTTGTAATAAATGTGCACAAATTTCTAAAGTTCTGTTTTCTCTTTGTCAGTATGGGTAGTGAGTGCAGATTGATGTGGGAAAACTGAATGCACTGTAGTAGGATAAGCCATCAACTATAGATTGGTGATGGGGTCTGATTCCTTTGGATAAAAAGTGTATTACTACGTTATGATGAGAGATGAGCAAATCAATTCATACTAATTGATTTGTTCATCAAAATGAATTCTTCAGCAGAGGTGCTGTCCCCGCAGCTCAAGAAGCTCCTTCCTCTGCAGTTTGATTGACAGGACTAGATATATCGCCCAGCCCTGGCAACTTGGCCTGCGCCTGAGGTTCCAGCTATCGGCGCATGAACAGTCACAACTTTGGTAGTGGCAGCAGGGCTTCTGCTGTTGCACCGCTACTCAGGGCAGCAGCTTGTCATGCCAGGGTGAGATGTCGGCCCTGTCAAACAAGCGGCAGGGGGAGCCTCATGAGAAGCAGGGACAGCCACTTGCTGCTCAAGAATTCTTTTTGATGACCGAATCGATTCACTCATCTCTCTAGTTATGATCCATTTATTGGTTAAAAAAGTCATTCAAAACTATAGCAAAAGTGAACATGGCCCTATATTTTTTTTAAAGCACCACACCTTCTGTGTTTTTATGTGATTTGCAGAGCTGTGTTTATTTCCATTGTGATCAATAAGGCGTAGCTAAAGGTTCATGGACTGTGGTGCAAAAGTTGAGCTTGGGTCACCACTCCTTGTTCCACAACCTATGAAAAAAAACTGGAAAAAAACTAACCCTGAATGCATTTGTGTAGACATCAATTGAGGTGCATTTAGACAGGGCAATGTAAAGCACATTGTTGAGAAGGTAGCATTGTTTCCTGACAGTCGGCTGCTTGTTCAGTGGATGAGACTGCTGCATTTAAATTCAGCGATCACCTCTGCAGTATGAGAATGAGCTGTCATTATTGCGATTGTTTGTCCTCATACCAGGTGCATTGTTTCTGGGCAGAAGATCGCTGTTTAGACAGCATGATCTGCTGCCCAGGAATGATAATATAGGTGCCTTGCATGAACGACAGGATCAGCGGCGCCCTTGCAAGGGAAGATTGTCAGGAACGAGAATTCACAGGAAAGTTTGTTCCCAATAATCTGGTCGTCTATTGCACCGTCTAAATCCACCTTAAGTATTAAAGCTCTGTTACAAGTTGTAGAAAGATATCGTGTATCCTTTAGCGCTTTGTGGGATTATACTGTATCTCAATATGCCTTGATTTCATGTGCAGGCATACCAGGTTTTTTTTCATGAATTGATCATTTAAAAAATTGGGATGGTTCTTTTGCATGCCATATTACAGAGGAATGTAAAGGAATAATAATTATTTTTTTATTAAGTGCCCATAACATGCCTCCTAAAATAGAAGATTCATACTTACCTGCTCACACAGCTATCTCCATCTTCTTAAAATCATAAAAAAATTGTCTGGTCATTATGCTGAAAAGATTTGTGGTATGAGGAAAGATGTTCTATTTGGCAAATAATTCAGTCCTACATACCTGGAATAATTTCAAAACCATAAAACAGTTATGGAAAATGTAGTTGCTGTAGAAAGCACTTTCAGCTATGGATTATACATGGCTTCAGTGTGCAACTTACACTTTGTCCAGTAGATGGCAGAATGATGGCAGCTGCTATAACTACATTGTAAAATAAATACTTCTGAAAAAATAAGCGGTAAATCTGTGTATGATTTCACAATGCAAGTACTCTGCCTTCCATATCTACAGTATGTAAATTATCTCACTGAAGTATTGCATGTCCCAAATTTCATATCACGTGGTCACAAATTAATTGCTTGGTCAGTTAACTTATTTACCAATATTGCACAAAGCACTGCTAAGGGCAAACTATAGTACAATACATATATTCAGCCTGAAATGGAGTTCTTACATACTCCATAATAAGGCCTCCTGCTCACATCCGTATCCGTTTTTTTTCAGTCTGCAAAACACAGATACTGGCCTTGTGTGTTCTGCATTTTGTGGATCCGTACACCCTGTCCTCAGTCTGAAATGCCTATTCTTGTCTTCCACACAGACAAGAATTGGACATGTTCTATTCTTTTTGTGAGGCTGCGGAATGGAAATACGGATGTGGATAGCACACGGTGTGCTGTCCCCATCTTTTGTGGCCCCATTGAAATTAGTGGGTCCACAGCCAAACCGCAAAAAAAACAGATCAGATGCAGACCAAAACTACAGTTGTGTGCATGAGAGCTAAGTCAGTGAAGCCCATAAGGATTTGGGATTCATTTGAAAGCAATGTCATGGCTCTGTCAACCCCTCATTCCAATATACCGTATTTTTCGCTCCATAAGAAGTATCTAGGATTGCGAGGAGGAAAATAAGAAAAAAATTATTTCATCAGACCTCAGATCAGGCCGCCATTCTTCATCAGACCCCAAAATCAAACCCCCAATCCTCATCAGACCTCAGATCAGACCACCAACTACGGCCCCCAATCTTCATCAGACCCCCAAATAAGACCCCAATGCTCATCAGACCTCACATCAGACGCCCAATCTTCATCAGTCATCACATCATACCCCTAGTGCTCATCAGACCTCAGATCAGATCCCCAAATCAGAAACCCCAATCCTCATCAAACCTCATCAATAGTGATGAGCGGCAGGTCCAATATTCGAATTCACGATACTTTGTGAATATTCGCTAGAATATTCGCTTCATATTGGCGAATATTCGTATTCAAGATTATTTTCGTGAAGATTTATATATTCTTGTTTTAGAATATGACGAAAATTCAAAACAAGAATATATAGCAATATAGCGAATATATTCGTAAAATACACATATAGACTGCAATTTAGCTAATATAATGCTATAACCTTTTATTTTTCAAAGCTTTTAATTTTTCTTCAAATCTGAAGTTCATAAGAGAAAAAAAAATTACGACTATAATTTTTTTTTATAGCACTATATTACCTAAATTGCATTCTATATGTGTATTTTATGAATATTCACTATATTGCTTTATATTCTTGTTTTAGTATATGACGAATATTCGAAAAAACGAAATTATAGCAATATAGAGAATATTCGTAACACACATATAGACTGCAATTTAGCTAATAGAATGCTATAACCTTTTTTTTTCAAAGTTGTAATTTTTCTTCAAATCTGAAGTTCATAAAAGAAAAAAAAATTACGACTATGAAAAAAAGTTTATAGCACTAAATAACCTAAATTGCAGTCTATATGTGTATTTTGCGAATATTCACTATATTGCTATATATTCTTGTTTTAGAATATGACGAATATTCTAAAAAACAAAGTTATAGTAATATAGCGAATATATTCGTTATTTAGAATATTCGTCTTTTTTTTTTCAATGGTTACTGTTATTCCACTTTGACATACTCCTCCCCGACAAGCGCCCCGTCACCATGGGAACGCCTGTGGGTTAGAATATACCATTGAATCTGAGTTTTCATGATCTCAGGGAAAACTCAGATCTGATAGTATTTTCTAACCCACAGGCGTTCCCATGGTGACGGGGACGCTTGTCGGGGAGGAGTATGCCGAAGTGGAATAACAGTACACATAAAAAAAAAAACAACGAATATACTAAATAACAAATATATTCGCTATATTGCTAGATATTTGTTTTTTAGAATATTTGTCATTTTTTCCCCATATGAAAACATGATTCCTTCCTGCTTAAGTAGCTTGTGGGCCAATGACTCATTGACCCGCAAGAAAGAAGCTGGGAGGAATCGTGTTTTCAGATGTTAAAAAATTACGAATATTCAATATGGTTAATATATAGCACTATATTCGCGAATTAGCGAAGTTGCGATATTCGCGATAGATATTCGCTATTCGAATATTTGTGCTCAACACTACTCATCAGACCTCAGATCAGGCTCCCAATCTTCATCAAATTTCAGATCATACCCTCCATTCCTTATAATACCCGCAATCCTCATCAGACCCCCAAGCTTCATCAGACCTCACCACCACTCACAGACCCAGAACACTTTTCCTGCACTCACTGCTCTCTGGTCTTCTTCGGGCGCTGCACAGTAATGTGACCTGATGCCAGACAGTGTCAGGTCAGAGTGAGCACTTACCTGAACTACATACTGACGGTGTATGCAGTCAAGACACAAATGCAGCATGGTGCCCGGAAACAGTGGCATGCCCGGAGGGGGGGGGGGGGGGGCACGGCGGTCCGGCTCTCAGGGGGGTGCCAGAACAGAAGCAATGAGCTCTTCCATCAATACAGATAGAAGCGCTCATTGCTTTTCCCTTTATAAGATGCAGTGCATCTTATAAAGGCAATACTAGTGAGTGCTTCCATAGTGGAAGCGCTCACTAGTCTGCAGGAGGAGGGGTAGAGAAGCGCTGTGAGTGCTGTCCAGTACTTACCCCTCCTCCTGCTTGCTCTTCTCAGGGCCCGCGCTGGTGTGTCCTGGCTGCCTGCAGCGTCAGGACGTACAGAGCACACTCTGACCTGACGCTGCAAAGACAGCCAGGACAGGGAGAGTGGATTACAGGAGAAATAAGTGACTTTATTATTTTACAGTCTAATCTGAGGTCTGATATGGAGGTCTAATGGGGGGTCTAGAGAGGTTTAGGGGGGGGGTCTGGAGGTCTGACTGGGGGGGTCAGGAGGTATGACTGGGGGGTCTGAAGGTCTCACTGGGGGTCTGGATGTCTGACTGGGAGTCTGGAGTGGTTTAATGGGGGTCTGGAGGTCTTACTAGGGGGTCTGGAGGTCTGACTGGGGGTTCTGGAGGTCTAATGGGGGACTGATCTGAGGTTTAAAACTGGGGTTTTATATGGGGTCTGACATAGAGGTCTAAAGGGGTTTGGTCTGAGATTGGGGAATGTCATTTAGGGTTTTACATGAGGGTCTGATCTGAAAGGAAGGTGTTTTTTTTATTATTACTAGCGGACAATATTAAGGGGGTGTTTCTGTACTGACTGTGTGGTACCAGTATTTTCAGGGGGACTGTTTCTGCAGGAAAGTATTGGGGAGCACATTGGACACAGTATTGGGGATGGCAGGATGGGGTGTTGAGAAGGTGCAAGGATTATGGAAAATAAGATGTCTGTTTGTTAAACTCGGCAGAGACGAGGCTCGGCTGAAAGAAGTCACCATGGTGGTCTTTTCTAACAGGGGAAGAAGAGGAAAGAGAATATCTACATCAGAGAAGAGAAGTCACTGGATGTAAGAGGTACATGTGTGGGGCTGTACGCACCTGTATGTTCTGTAGCGCTGGATGGAATGTTTTCCAAGTATGTCTTTAAAGGGGTTGTCCGCTTTATTAGTTTTTTTGAACGAGCGCTGCCTTCTCTGCTCATCACTGCAAATGCTACGGCAAGCAGGTGAACAGAACAGAGAAAGCAGCTTTCATATGAGCGCTGCCCTCTCTTCAAACAGCTGGGGGCACAAAGGGCATTATTACTATGGAGGGTCACAGAGGGTATTACATTTCTACTATGGAGTTAATATATACCACAAATGTATACCTCAATAAGAACTTGTGCTTCAAAAGCCCTAAAATAGAGGCTATGCAATATTTGGCTATCAACTACAAATGTGTTACAAATATACACTGTACATGGCAAACAGCTGCCATGTTACCAAAATCTAAATTTTCTGAGAGCGCACAGTATACCATGTATAAAAAATGCAACTTAATAATTAATACACAACCACCTTCATGCAACTTTGTAGCATACAATGATTATAAGTAAAAACTACATGAGTCCTTATGAAAATATAATATACTCTGGAAAAACTGTGTAGGGAGTTCATACATTCTACATATGTCTACATGTAATGGTATGCAAAAAATGCAGAAGCGAGCCAACCAACGTTTGCATACAAATATAGTGGATTATATAGATATATAATTTTCCATCCCCCTATCCATAAACCTAATATAATCCCTTAACTAAGGTCACTTTTTACAGGTGTAATACAAATACTTTATCGCTCCTGTATTATGGACACAACATTTGAACCTTTTGTGGCTTATCAGAAAAGGAATTAGAGCACTATAACTGTATTTCTGAAGAATCCCGGGAGGTCCCGCTGTTGCCTTCATGATATGGGGACCAAAACACACCTGCATTACATTCATCTCAAAAACTAATAATTTTTTTTTTTTACTAATTGAAAGGGATCATTTGGGGCAACTGTCAATGAGTGAAATTGCATTTTCTGAGTGATGGAAAATCTTTCCCATTTGTCAGAATTATATTAGATAGTCCTCTCTAATATCATCTTTATTGCTATTACTGTAGAGTGAGATGGTATTGCTAGAGATGTGGTTAACATATGATATGCACAGCATATGGTATGGATGGATAGGGACAGTATAAAATGTTAACTGTATTGATATTTGTATGAGTGTGTGTGGTGCAAGTGCTGCAACTTATTTGACGCCTCAGTATAAAAATAAAACGGAATGCCCAGCTTCCCATGGACATCCCATTTTATTTTTATACAGTTCTCAACTTGGTGCCTTTTCCAAGCACAGTCCGTGCCTCCATCTCAAGACAGATCAGGTGAGCGCAGCCTACGGAGCTCTTTATTTGATGCCTCAGTCTGAGCACTGGCAAAGATCTGGGTAAAGACTTCAATAAAAGGCCTAATTAGGTGCAGAGTGTTGATTCGATGAGCAAGCACTTTTCTTTAAAATAAAAAAAAGACACCCAGAAGAGACAATCATAGAGCAAGTATTCAAATAAGCAATAAACTTGTGTATCATTTTACACTGCAAGTACACTGCCTCCCGTAGCTACAGTATGTAAATTCTCTCACAGAAGTATTGCATGTCCCAAATTTACCAAGATTGCACAAACCACTGCTAAGGACAAACTATAGTGCTATACATATATTCAGCCTGAAGAGGTGTTCTTACAGACCTCAAGCATGCTCTCTAATTGATATGGAAGATAAGGTGATAACATGCCCATAAATTCATGTGACCCCCTCGCCCTGGGGCAATGTACAGTTATACAAGGAGAGTAGGATCTATACTTCTTGTTCTCTCTTCTGTGCACCTTGTCAGCTCTCCACCACTGCACTCTCCTCCTCCAGCTGAAGGGGGACATCATGTTTCAATCTGGTCTATCTCAGGCTGTATAGCAACTAGAGATATGTGCCAGGTCTTGTTTTAAAGCAGTGATAGCTGCAACAGAGCCAGAGATATTACCTTTAGAAACCAATTTGAGATTAAGAGCTGCAGGTATACTCAACTTCCCACTCTGGCTGTATCGCAGGCTGTATTGCAGTTAGCACTGGTTAGTTGTCTGCTGAGGGAGGATCATGTTTCAATCTGGTCTATGTCAGGCTGTATAGAAACTAGAGAAATGCACCAGGTCTTGTTTAAAAGCAGTGATAGCTGCTATAGAGCCAGAGATACGACCTATATATACACCAAGTTGGGAATATTCCAACTTGGTGTATCGCTTGCGCGATGACGTGGATGCGCCGAGAGATGGCGTCGAGCATCATGGAGCATCCCGCGCCCAGACATGTGGACCACAGGTGTACCATATGGAGGTAATTTTCCCTTACCCACCCACTTCTCCCTATATATACCCTGTCCACATATCATTCCATACCTCCTGAAGAAGCCGTAGGGCGAAACGCGCGTCGAGGTTGTGCGCTCAGGGTCCTCACGCCCACTCACTACCATGTCTTCAGGTACGTTCTACATTGATATCTCCCTGTCCTAACTCCTGCTAGTGACTCTGCACGTATCCATAGTGAGTCTCTTTATATATCCTTGTTAACTACTGTTTACATAGTGATTTCCATCAGAGAATCTCACTTCCATGGTTTGCTGCTTTCCGGTTTCAATGCCATGTGTGGATACGCTGTGCCTTTCCCCTGCCATCAACAGGGCAAATTGCATTATTCGTTTGTAGATATTGTGTAGTAACTTCATATTGGGCCATTTTGGTCACCTTTAAATGCACATCAGCACTTTACTTTGGTACCTGTAAAATGTGTCATTATTCATTGACACTTTGGTGAACTGTGGCGTCCGTGACCCTGTGCTTCTCTGCATTCTTGTATTTCTGTAGTAGCTCCATCTTTTGTATTTTTATCAATAAATTCACATTTTTATACCATTCCCCACTTGTTAGTTTTGGTTTACCTTGGATGTCATACAAGTGGTTTTTGTTAACTGTCTAGTCGACAGGTGGCCTTTTGTAGGTTAATTGTATTGCAGTTAGCACTGGTTAGTTGTCTGCTGAGGGAGGATCATGTTTCAATCTGGTCTATGTCAGGCTGTATAGAAACTAGAGAAATGCACCAGGTCTTGTTTAAAAGCAGTGATAGCTGCTATAGAGCCAGAGATACGACCTATATATACACCAAGTTGGGAGTAAAAGCTGCAATGTCCCCATAGTGCTTTCTCTAGTTACAAAATAATGACCCCCGCCCCATTGTGGCCTAACAGCATGCTGCCAAATAAAAATAATAAACTCAAATACTTACCTCCATTCTGCTGTCAGTGATGTAGTGCAAGACACAGACCTCTTCTAGTCTGTGCCCTGAGCTCTATGCAGCCCGGCTCCGCCAGCGCGACAATGAGGACACCGACCTCTGATAGGCAACAGGAACTGGGACTAAAACCTATTAGAGGAAACGGTGGGCCAGGGAGACATCACTCCCGTGACCCGTTGCGGCATTCAACTGTATTGCTGTCCTGAGTACTGTGATGCAGTTTAATATTTAACCCCTTAAGGACCGAGGACGTACCAATACGCCCTATTTCCCGAGTCCTTAAGGACCGAGGACGTACCGGTACGTCCTGACTTAAAATCTGAATTCCGGCGCCGCGGGGGTTAATCGAAACGGGATTTCGGCTGAAATCATTCAGCCGGCATCCCGTAACAACGCAGGGGGGGGTCATTGGACCCCCCCGTATCGGCGATCGCAGAAAACCGCAGGTCAATTCAGACCTGCGGTTTTCTGCGTTTCCGGTCCATTCGGGTGTCCTGTGACCCGATGAACCGGAAAAAGACTGCGATCGGTGGCGTAATTTTACACCACCAATCGCAGTCCGAGGATTTGCAGAGGCGGAGCTGGCCCTGGTGCTGAACGCCGCTGTCCAGGGTGCTGATTGGTGCAGGGGAGAGAGGCGCGAGATTCAAACTTCCTGCGCTCCTCTCTCCCCTCCTCTTCCTGTCCAGCACCCTGACCGTGCAGCATCGTCCAGCACCAGCTCCTGTGTCCCCCTAAATCGGCATCCATCACCCTCCTGCACCCATCGCCACCCAGGTAGGTTAGGGTCAGTGAGGGAGAGGCACCTTTAGGCAGGGATAGAAGGGAAAAGTTAGAAAAAAAAAAAAAAAAAGCACATTTATTCCAAACTTTTTTTTTTCAACTTTCAGACCCCAGACCCCCCCTGCCACTTGCCCCCCCCGCATCCTGGAATCCAGATTCCCACAGTGGGGTTTACTGAAATAGACTTTTTTAGTTTTTTTTTCAGTAACCCACTGGTGAATTTGATGGTGGAGCAGACGAATCTGTACGCCCAACAGTTCGTCGCTCAAAACCCAGGCTCAGTTTTGGCTAGACCCGGTGGCTGGACGCCGGTCAGTGCAGCCGAAATGAGGACATTTAGGGGCCTCGTGCTGCATATGGGTCTAGTCCAAAAACCCAGTGTCAGGCAATACTGGAGTGGGGACGTCCTGTACCAGACCCCACTGTACAGTATGGTCATGACACGTCACCGGTTTGAGGCCATCCGGAAATGTCTGCATTATTCCGATAATGCAGCATGTCCACCCCGAGGTGATCCTGCCTATGACCGGCTGTACAAGATACGGCCGGTCATCGATCACTTTGGGGCCACATTTCAGCAGGCCTACGTACCTGGAAGGGAGGTCGCGGTTGATGAGTCTCTCGTTGCGTTCAAGGGGAGACTCAGTTTCCGCCAATACATTCCCACAAAGCGGGCGAGGTATGGCGTGAAGCTATACAAAATTTGTGAGAGTACCTCAGGGTACACTTACAAATTTCGTGTGTACGAGGGGCGAGATTCCCGGATTCAACCACCAGAATGTCCCCCCACTCTGGGTGTTACCGGGAAACTCGTGTGGGACCTTATGTACCCACTGCTGGATAAGGGTTACCACTTGTACGTGGACAACTTTTATACCAGCATTCCCTTGTTCAGGTCCCTTGCCGCCAGATCCACGTTCGCTTGTGGGACCGTGCGGAAAAATCAACGCGGCCTCCCTGCCTACCCCCTCCAGGTACCTATCCCCAGGGGTGAGACCCGTGCACTTACCAGTGGAAACCTGTTGCTGGTCAGGTATAAGGACAAGAGGGATGTCCTTATGCTGTCCACAATCCACGGTAACAGCACCACCCCAGTCCCTGTGCGAGGTACCGCGGCAACGGTCCTCAAGCCCGATTGTATCGTCGACTACAATCGGTATATGGGAGGAGTTGATCTCTCTGATCAAGTCCTCACGCCATATAACGCCATGCGCAAAACCCGGGCATGGTACAAAAAAGTTGCGGTCTACATGGTGCAGGTTGCCATGTACAACTCTTTTGTACTATCCCGAAGCGCTGGCAGCACAGGGACATTCCTCCAATTCTATGAGGCAGTCCTCAAAGACCTGATCTTTTCGGACCGGGAAAGAGCAGGCCGGAGTACCTCGGGAACTGGAGGCGCCCGGATCGTCTCTGGCCAACACTTTCCAGGTGTGGTCCCCCATACTGGAAAGAAGGGACGAACCCAAAAAAAGTGCAGAGTGTGTCACAAGAGGGGGATACGGAAGGACACCACAACTCAATGTGACACGTGCCCCGATCATCCGGGCCTCTGCATTATCGATTGCTTCAGGGAGTATCACACTTCCATGGAGTACTAAATTTTTATAATCCCCAACAGTTCACTAGAGAACATAAAACACTATGGCTCTCAGACTTTGGAGACACGAAAAC
This sequence comes from Bufo gargarizans, assembly GCF_014858855.1. Lineage (NCBI taxonomy): Eukaryota > Metazoa > Chordata > Amphibia > Anura > Bufonidae > Bufo > Bufo gargarizans. The sequence continues at coordinate 325,356,186 of NC_058083.1, read as the reverse complement.
AATTTTTCTTTCCCCAAAAAATATTAGTTTTAGTGCAGGCATCCTCAAACTGCGGCCCTCCAGATGTTGTAAAACTATAACTCCCAGCATGCCCAGACAACCTACAGCCATCATCAGGGCATGGTGGGAATTGTAGTTTTACATCATCTGGAGGGCCGCAGTTTTAGGATGCCTGCTTAGTGTCTCCAAAGTCTGAGAGCCATACATATTGGGCATCGTCGCGTGCGTAAAAGTCGTCGCTATAAAAATAACTTTTTACCAAACGCCTCGGATGAACGGTGTTAAAAATATAAAATAAAAACGGTGCCAAAACACCTATTTTTGGGCAAAATTTAAATTTAAATCCATTTTGCCGGTAATAAAGCAAGGGTTAACAGCCAAACAAAACTAAACATTTATTGCCCCAATTCTGTAGTTTGCAGAAACACCCCATATGTGGTCGTAAATGGCTATATAGCCGCACGGCAGGGCATAGAACGAAGGGAACTCCATATGGTTTCTGGAAGGCAGATTTTGATGGACAGTTTTTTTTTTTTACACCATGTCCCATTAGAAGCCCCCCCTGATGTAGCCTAGACTAGAAACTCCAAAAAAGTGACCCCATCTAAGAAACTACACCCCTCAAGGTATTCAAAAATTACTTTACAAACTATGTTAACCCTTTAGGTGTTCCACAAAACTAAATAGCGAATGTAGAAACAATTTTAGAATTAAATTTTTTTGTTACATTGCCTCAAAAAAGAGTAATATAGAGCAACCAAAAATCTAATTTACCCCAAAAATTGTCCCAAAACAACAACCACCTTATCCCGTAGTTTCCTAGATGGGGTCACTTTTATGGAGTTTCTACTCTAGGGGTGCCTCAGGGGGCTTGAAAGGGTACATGGTGTAAATAAACCAGTCCAGCAAAATCTGCCTTCCAAAAACCGTATGGCGTTCCCCTTCTTCTATGTCCTGCCGTTTAGCCAAACAGTAGTTTACGACCACATTTGGGGTGTTTTTGCAAACTACAGAATCAGGGCAACCCATTTTGAGTGTTGTTTGGCAGTTAACCCTTGTTTTACTCCTGGAAAAAATTGATTATATTGGAAAATTTTCCAAAAAATAGAAATTTCAAAATTGTTTCTCCATCTGCCATTAACTCTTGTGGAACACCTAAAGGGTTAACAAAGTTTGTAAACCCAGTTTTGAATACCTTGAGGGGTGTACTTTCTTAGATGGAGTCACTTTTTTGAAATTTCTATTCTAGGGGTGCAACAGGGGGCTTCAAATGGGACATGGTATAAACAAAACCAGTCCTGCAAAATCTGCCTTCCAAAACCCATATGGTGTTCCCCTCCTTCTATGTGCTACCGTTCGGCCAAACAGTAGTTTACGACCACATATGGGGTGTTTTTGCAAACTACAGAATCAGGGCAACCCATTTTGAGTGTTGTTTGGCAGTTAACCCTTGTTTTACTCCTGGAAAAAATTTATTATATTGGAAAATTTTCCAAAAAATAGAAATTTCAAAATTGTTTCTCCATCTGCCATCAACTCTTGTGGAAGACCTAAAGGGTTAATAAAGTTTGAAAAAACAGTTTTGAATACCTTGAGGGGTGTAGTTTCTAGAATGGGGTCATTTTTGGGAGGTTTCTATTATCTAAGCCTCACAATATGACTGCAAACCTGAACTGGTCCATAAAAAGTGGGATTTTGAAGATTTCTCAAAAATTTCAAAATTTGCTTCTAAACTTCTAAGCCTTGTAACATCCCCAAAAAATAAAATATCATTCCCAAAATGCTACAAACATGAAGTAGACATATGGGGAATGTAAAGTCATCACAATTTTTGGGGGTATTACTATGTATTACAGAAGTAGAGAAACTGAAACTTTGGAATTTGCTAATTTTTCAAAATTTTTGGTAAAAAATGTATTTTTTTATGCAAAAAATTAACTTTTTTGACCCAATTTTAGCAGTGTCATGAAGTACAATATGTGACGAAAAAACAATCTCAGAACGGCCTGGGTAAGTCGAAGCGTTTTAAAGTTATGAGCACTTAAAGTGACACTGGTCAGATTTGCAAAAAATGGCCTGGTCCTTAAGGGGTTAAAGATGAGCGTTTTCACAATGGAAGCGCTCATTGGCCATGGCCCTTCCTCTGCCCCTTCTTGCCCCTACCTGGTGCTGCCTGAGGCAATCGCCTCACCTCACCTTACTGGCAGTGCACCCCTGATTGATTCACTCACCTCTACTGCAAAACAGTTTAACAACTCTAGCTGTCAGGACCTTGTGGGACTTTGTAAAGTGGGAGAAGAGACACTTGAGACACATGAGAGACTTTGACAACATTTCTTTATAAAGATATTGCACTTATATGTACAGTATGTATACATATTCACAAGAACACATTGTACTGCATGCACTTGTATGTTAAGGGAAGGACTTAATTAAGTTTATGGTGCACATAGGAACAAATAGTCTAAACCTAGAAGATTTAAAGGGCTTCTGTCACCCCACTAAAGTCATATTTCTTTTTTGGGCTAGTTAAATTCCTTATACTGCGATATATGAAAATATAATGGTGTTACTTACTTTCCTTCAGCAGTTTCTTATAAAAATGAACTTTTAAATTATGTAAATTAGATCTCTACCAGCAAGTAGGGCGTCTACTTGCTGGTAGCCGCCGCAAAAAACCACCCCCGCCTCCTCCGGCCGGCCCTGTCAGCATTTCAAAAATCCCGCGCCTGTGTTCATTCAGCGCAGGCGCTCTGAGATCAGGAAGCTCGCCTCCTCAGAACTCCCTCAGTGCGCCTGCGCTGATGACGTCTTCTCTTTCGGTGATGTCATCGGCGCAGGCGCACTGAGGGAGTTCTGAGGAGGCGAGCTTACTCATCTCAGAGCGCTTGCGCCGTATGAACACAGGCGCGCGATTTTTGAAATGCTGACAGGGCCGGCCGGAGGAGGAGATCGCGGCTGGCCCTGTCAATCAACACGACGAGGGGGCGTTTTTTTGCGGCGACAAAATTTACCTAATTTAGACCTAATTTACATATTATAAAAGTTCGTTTTTTATAAGAAATTGCTGACGGAAAGTAAGTAACACCATTATATTTTCATATATCGCAGTATAAGGAATTTAACTAGCCCCAAAAAAAAAAAAGGCTTTAGTGGGGTGACAGAAGCCCTTTAAACTGAAGATGGACCAAACTTATCACTGAGGCGTACGCTATTTGATAGATATGGCACATCTTGGCAAATGTTACGGTATATTCCTTTAACATCGTTACACCACCTCAGACTCTGGGGCTTTTTTGGCACAAAAATATAATAAAAGCTGTGAACAAAAATGCATCAGATATCTAGCACAATAGAAATGAGAAATGGGAAATGTGTCTCAGAAAAGATATTCACGCTTTACAATATCAACATGAATATGCATTAGCCTTGTCTGAATTTACTTAAGTGCAATGAAGCTTTCCATGTAAGGCTGAAGCGACTCAATGAAAAAGTCATAGAGCTCCATTTTTATGATAAATACTATAGCTCTGCATCACTTATATAGACATAGAATTTAAACATATTTAGGCTTCTGCAGGGACCACAAGAGGGAGCTTAGGAACTCACTGCATACTATTATTATGGCGTTCAATGAACAATAGTAGTATGTATTAGCCCATAAGCTCCCCCTAGTGATAAGTAAAGGCAATTAGCATGTTTTATAATTTAGCTCTATGTCTATACCAGTGATTTTGATCTATCTGTCAAAAAGTTACGTTTTGATTCTGATAAAAATATGCATAGAATTTAAGACTAACTTATCTAAAAGCCAAAAAATTACCACTTTCTTCATTTGTATGGTACTTGGGAGAATTCTCCTTTCTTGGGTTGAAGAATGACCAAAATAAAAAAAAGAATTTGTTTATTTCTTGTTTTGTTGGTTTTTCTAACACAATAGCCTTATATAACTAGCAGAAGGCAAATATGAAAATATACAGTATTGGCAGCAAATGAAAATATTTTCCAAAGTGTAAACAATACATCAAAGTAGATGCCCTCCCATGGATATCAGCTTGGATAATGGTGTCCCAGCAGCTAGAATTTTAGCAATATGTTGAAATTAATTCAGAGCATTCACTGACAATAGATGTGCAATAATGATATATTGTAGAAGATAAGGACGACAGTAGTGTTCCAATTGTATGCTGATCAATACTGTCTTGCAACAATTATTCAAGACCTTTAACATATCATATTTTCATACCGTAAATAGCTCTAGGCGCCAGAGATGTGCATCCTGGAGAAAACACTATGCCTAAACTTGAAGGGTGTGAAATTGACATGATTAATAATTATAGTTATTAGCACATGTGCCAGCTGCTCGTGTATGGTTAAGCCTTGATTTATGGTGTTCTAACTGGCCATATCCGCTTCATAAGAAGCTTCGGTGACACAACTGTGGACAGAATGCATCCTTCCCATTAAATCAGTTTCATTTTAAAAAGTAGGTGAAAAATATGGTCTGTAATAAGAAGATACCTCAGTGGGATGGAGATGCCTTTGTTTCTTTACTTGTTGTACTGACGGCTGGAACCTGTCTCCTTGGAGGAGTCGGTCAAAGCCTTTGATGTTTTCAGATAGCCCCTCTCACGGTTACCAGAGAGCAGGAGATCATTTTTTATTGGTAATGCCAGTACAACAGAGAACAGTGCATAACAAAGAAACTGTGGGTATCTGAGCTCCACTGTCCTAGGAGACGTAACCCGACTTGTTATTTTCAGATTTCAGAAGATGATTGCTTTTAATCTTCTTCTTAATATTTGCCATAATAAATTAGGGGATTTTAAATCTTGCCAGTTTCCTGGACATTTACAATCCTTTTGTATGACCAAAAGAGAATAATTATTTAGTTGCTTTTATTTATATCATTCTGGTCTACCACACTGCTCCCCTGTGTCATACTCGGCAACTGTTCATTGAATTTGGCTACCATCCCAAAAGAGACCGTTGGAAACCAATAATAACATCAGTGCGCAAACTATACTAATGTGACTGATCCTAGATTTTGTTTTAAAATGTGTCAACATTTGATGCATAACCTCACAACCTCAAGATTTAGAGATATTTACCCTTACTGACAAAAAAATAACGCAACCAGATAAAAATGTTGGATTGCTGCAAAACTTGGCATACATATATGTCTCAGGCAGATAGGTAAATTATTACAGGTATGGTCTGATTAGACACTTGGGGGGAGATTTATCAAACTGGTGTACAGTAGAACCAGCTTAGTTGCCCATAGCAACCAAACAGATTCCAACTTTCATTTTCCAAAGGAGCTGTGAAAAATGAAAGGAGGAATCTGATCTATGGGCAACTAAGCTCATAGTCTTGTCTGGTCTTGTCACAAGAACACATAAAATGAGTGTCTCCCCCCCAATGCCCCATACAAAGGCTCTCAGATGCTACTTTGGGGTAGTGTTCAGAGATGGTGTGAGATCATTGACTGCTAAACATGCCTCTAAAATTACAATTAGTTAACAGACTTTGAGTGGGGGAATATTGGCTGTCTCCAAAACTCCCATAGAAGTGAATGGAGCGGCAGAAACATGCATGACCCGTCATTCCATTATTGTCAGGGGGCTCCACAGGGTATGGGGTCCCTGTTCTCGTGATCAGTGAGGCTCCCAGTGGTAGGATACCCACCAATCTAATAGTTATCTTCCATCCCATAAGTGTCCTCAATTATGACCATACACAGTTTTTTTATCTAACTATTTTGGTTAACCGGTTAACTAAGCCAGTTCTACTTTACACCAGTGTGATAAATCTCCCCTAATATATTTGTGTTACAAGAAATAATGGGCACATTTATTAAGACCGGCTTAGACGTTGGTCTTATTAAAGCCCGATAGCTGGCGGAGGATCCGCATAAGTTATGAGGAAGCGCCGGCCTCTTCATAACTTTGGGGCATCCAGTGCCAGTTCAAAATGTAAGGCAGCTTCTGAGCTCGCTTACATTTAGACAATTTTCTATGCCTAAAACAGGCGTCGAAAATGATGAATGAGATGGGCCTACCGCCCCATCCCCTTTCCTGTCAATGCCACACCCACAATTTTAGACCTGGCCTGAGTGGGGCGAAGTCACAGATAACGGCGCAACTAACCGTTGCGCTGCCATCTGCACCTGATTTACGCCTAATTTAGGTGTATTTCAGTACAGTAAATGACCCTCGATATATTTGAGATTTTTTTTTTCTCATGACCAGTAGAATACATTTCCGGCACATTCTTTTAGTAACAGACAATATATATATTGCTTGAAAAAAGACTGTATTAGGCGGTTGAAATGTTGCAGAGGGGTCAATAAAGGGTCCACTGTTTTTCACTTTATCTATTGGAGTGCTGCCTCATCTTTTGGATATATATCATCTAATTTAGCTGTTGAGCCTGCGGCTTGGAGGATTCTGCACCCATGGTTTATTGGACTAGTGCTGCTGTTTGAATTTTTGTTTGTTTTATATATATATATATATATATATATATATACAGTACAGACCAAAAGTTTGGACACACCTTCTTATTCAAAGAGTTTTCTTTATTTTCATGACTATGAAAATTGTAGATTCACACTGAAGGCATCAAAACTATGAATTAACACATGTGGAATAATATACATAACAAAAAAGTGTGAAACAACTGAAAATATGTCATATTCTAGGTTCTTCAAAGTAGCCACCTTTTGCTTTGATTACTGCTTTGCACACTCTTGGCATTCTCTTGATGAGCTTCAAGAGGTAGTCACCTGAAATGGTTTTCACTTCACAGGTGTGCCCTGTCAGGTTTAATAAGTGGGATTTCTTGCCTTATAAATGGGGTTGGGACCATCAGTTGTATTGTGGAGAAGTCAGGTGGATACACAGCTGATAGTCCTACTGAATAGACTGTTAGAATTTGTATTATGGCAAGAAAAAAGCAGCTAAGTAAAGAAAAACTAGTGGCCATCATTACTTTAAGAAATGAAGGTCAGTCAGTCCGAAAAATTGGGAAAACTTTGAAAGTGTCCCCAAGTGCAGTCACAAAAACCAAGTGCTACAAAGAAACTGGCTTACATTCGGACCGCCCCAGGAAAGGAGAGCCACCTCTCCGAGATAAGTTCCTCCGAGTCACCAGCCTCAGAAATCGCAGGTTAACAGCAGCTCAGATTAGAGACCAGGTCAATGCCACACAGAGTTCTAGCAGCAGACACATCTCTAGAACAACTGTTAAGAGGAGACTGTGTGAATCAGGCTTTCATGGTAGAATATCTGCTAGGAAACCACTGCTAAGGACAGGCAACAAGCAGAAGAGACTTGTTTGGGCTAAAGAACACAAGGAATGGACATTAGACCAGTGGAAATCTGTGCTTTGGTCTGATGAGTCCAAATTTGAGATCTTTGGTTCCAACCACCGTGTCTTTGTGCGACGCAGAAAAGGTGAACGGATGGACTCTACATGACTGGTTCCCACCGTGAAGCATGGAGGAGGAGGTGTGATGGTGTGGGGGGCGCTTTGCTGGTGACACTGTTGGGGATTTATTCAAAATTGAAGGCATACTGAACCAGCATGGCTACCACAGCATCTTGCAGTGGCATGCTAATCCATCCGGTTTGCGTTTAGTTGGACCATCGTTTATTTTTCAACAGGACAATGACTCCAAACACACCTCCAGGCTGTGTAAGGGCTATTTGACCATGAAGGAGAGTGATGGGGTGCTGAGCCAGATGACCTGGCACAGACACCGGATCACCGGACCTGAACCCAGTTGAGATGGCTTGGGGTGAGCTGGACCGCAGAGTGAAGGCAAAAGGGCCAACAAGTGCTAAGCATCTCTGGGAACTCCTTCAAGACTGTTGGAAGACCATTTCAGGTGACTACCTCTTGAAGCTCATCAAGAGAATGCCAAGAGTGTGCAAAGCAGTAATCAAAGCAAAAGGTGGATACTTTATAGAACCTAGAATATGACATATTTTCAGTTGTTTCACACTTTTTTGTTATGTATACATTCCACATGTGTTAATTCATAGTTTTGATGCCTTCAGTGTGAATCTACAATTTTCATAGTCATGAAAATAAAGAAAACTCTTTGAATGACAAGGTGTGTCCAAACTTTTGGTCTGTACTATATATATATATATATATATATATATATATATTTATTGTGCTGCAAGTTTGGTCTCAGATTAAACTTAAATCACATCCTCTAAAACAGTGGTTCTCAACCTTTCTAAAGCCGTGACCCCTTAATACAGTTCCTCATGTTGTGGTGACCCCCAACCATTACATTTTTTTTCCTTGCTACGTCATAACTAATTTTGCTACTGTTATGAATCGTAATGTAAATATCTGATATGCAGGATGTATGCCAGTCTATTACAAGGTGTTAGGTAGTTCTGTAATTGGTGCTGTGTTGTGGGGGATCTGTGGAGGGCACTGTGTTGTGGGGGATCTGTGGAGGGCGCTGTGTTGTGGGGGATCTGTGGAGGACGCTGTTATATGGGGGATCTGTGGAGGGCACTGTTATATGGGGGATCTGTGGAGGACGCTGTTATGGGGGATCTGTGGAGGACGCTGTTATGGGGGATCTGTGGAGGACGCTGTTATGGGGGATCTGTGGAGGGCGCTGTTATGGGGGATCTGTGGAGGACGCTGTTATGGGGGATCTGTGGAGGACGCTGTTATGGGGGATCTGTGGAGGACGCTGTTATGGGGGATCTGTGGAGGACAGTGTTATGGGGGATCTGTGGAGGACACTTATGGGGTGGATCTGTGGAGTACGCTGTTATAGGGGATGTGTGCTATGACACATAGGGCCATGAGGGGGGCCAGCATAAGACATATAGCATCTTATGCTGGTCCCCCTCATGGCCCTATGTGTCCCCTCATGTGTCCTAAACTGCGCACATAACTGTCTTTGCGTGTAAAGTATGTTACTCCTGTGTGAAACAATCTCTCTCCTATTTGTACCGTTATACTACCCTACCTCGTGAGATTTCCCTACCTCCTGACTTCCTGTCGCACTGCTAATGACGTGAGGAGGCGTTCCTGAGTTTTGACGATCTGCGCATGCGCAAACCGACAGTTTATGGAAAATCTCAGCAGAGTTCAGCTTTACACCGGGAAATATTACGGCCCAGTGCGTAAGCGCGGCTAACTCCGGCCGGCGCATGCGCAGTGTGAAGCTGAACTCCGCTGAGATTTTCCATAAACTTTTCCATTAGCAGTGCGACGGGAAGTCAGGAGGTAGGGAAATCTCACAAAGTAGGGTAATGTAACGCTACAATCGTGCAGCCCTAATAGGAAGCCTCAGGCGACCCCCCGGAAAGGGCCGATCGACCCCCAAAGGGGTCGCGACCCCTAGGTTGAGAACCGCTTCTCTGAAAGGACCCGTCCAGCCACCGTGTTTACTTTTCTTACCTGGCTGCATAGGTTCAAGTATTCTCAATCCCATGGTTCCTCATCTTCTGGTGCTAATCAAAAATATTTCTGTGACTTGTCTACAACCTGCTGTCGTGCTGCTATTCCAGCTGTGATTTGGTTGTACAAAAAACCCCTCAAAATTCTGAAACGTCACAGGCAAATGGCAGTCAGGCACAGTGGCCTAGCTAGAAATGACTCGGCCCCACAGCAAATTTTTGAAGGGGTCCTCCCCTGCTCAGCGGCTTCTTCGCAAACCCCTCTTCTCATGCAACCTCCTGTAGCTAGTTAAGATCGCTCTCTCAGACAAGGCTCTGCAGCCGCTCCATCCGTTTCCTACAATGTCTCTGTATATAATGTCATGTTATAATACTGTTGAGGGGGCCTTACAATAAAATATTTTAGTCCTCCTCCTGGGTGGGCCCCTTCTAAGTTCGGGCCCCAAAGCACCCTCTTCCGCTGCTTCCCTTATACTGTAGCTACTCCCCTGGTCAGACATGATTTGTATTATGGTTTATGATGGCATAAACCAAAGACCTAGGTCTCATGTCCGCAGTTATGCTATGCTTTGCTGTTCTTTGGGAAAAATGGCATATGAGGACACTCCTGCAGTAGCTGCTAGTTACAACAAAGGCCACACAAAGTTCCTACGTAGGAGAATCTTTCATCCTGTCTGGGGCTAAATGAGATCATTCAAGTTGTGTTTGACACCGAAGCATGGCAATTCAATCATACCTCCCCAATGAGTGACCATAATCAAGACCCTTAGGACAAAGGATGGGGATCTTACATGGAAAGGCTTGCAACCCAAAACTCCTAGACAGCAGAAGATAATCTATTTTCAATGTCACAGATTTACAGTTCTGACTCTGACCCAAAAGACCCTTGTTTAACATGCACCTTAAAGGGAACCTGTCACCGGGATTTTGTGTATAGAGCTGAGGACTTGGGTTGTTAGATGGCCGCTAGCACATCCGCAATACCCAGTCCCCATAGCTCTGTGTGCTTTTATTGTGTAAAAAAAACGATTTGATACATATGCAAATTAACCTGAGATGAGTCGTGTACGTGAGATGAGTCAGGGACAGGACTCATCTCAGGGTAATTTGCATATGTATCAAATCGTTTTTTTTACACAATAAAAGCACACAGAGCTATAGGGACTGGGTATTGCGGATGTGCTAGCGGCCATCTAGCAACCCAAGTCCTCAGCTCTATACACAAATCCCGGTGACAGGTTCCCTTTAAAGGGACACTGACAGGCCTTCTGAGCATAATTAGCTCTTTATATGCCCCCCTAGGTCTTATAATAAGTTTCCAATTCATATAAGTATTATCCCTGTGTGCATTGTAAAACGTTAAAAATAATCTTTATAATCACCTGTCCTTTCTGCCCAAGGGGCGTTCTTTGTGCCGCATTTGTGCCCAGCCGCGTCCCAACTGCCGGATCCTTAGACACGCCCATCTCATTAGTATTCACTTGGCGCAATGTGATCCCGGCAAATGAGGGTGCCGGGCGCATGCGCAGGATCTTCGAATGTCGGGGACAGGAAAATACCGCCCAGCGATTGCGCTAATCGGCAATTAATGATGCGCATATTTTGGCGCAATATGTGAAACTTCACATTTTAGCAGGTCTGACTGCATATTACTGATTGGTGCACTAAGTATTGTTGTGACATCACAGCACTATGTCTGTAGCATGTATGTATGGACAGCAGAACCTATCAGCTACACTATATCACAATCTAACCTACACTAATTATCTCCCACTAACTATCTGTATTATATATATAAGCTAACTAACTAACTATCTAATGTAATGACACAGCAAAGCAGAGAGCACAGCAATAACACTGCTGTCTCTCTCAGAATTGCAAAATACTGGGGAGGGGCTGCTGGGGAGGTTCTTATATAGTAAGGGGTAGGCAACTTTCCTATTGGTTGCTAGGGATGTTGCTAAGCTCAGACAAAGACATTGCAGCCTTCTCATTGGCCCACAAGCAAAAAGGGACGTTACTGATTTTAAAAAAAAACTAGAATATTCGTGAATATGAATATATAGTACAAAATTCTAAATCTTCGCGAATTCTCGAAGTGGCGATATTCGCTATTACAATTTGCTATTCGAATATTTGCGCCCAACACTTATCGCTAGGATATGCCCCCATTGTCTGATAGGTGCGGGTCCCGCACCTACCATGAGAACGGAGCGGGGAAATGAACGGAGGGCGCACTGTGCATGCACAGCCGCATCCATTCATTTTCATGAGGCCGCAGAAAATAGCTGAGCGCTGGCTTGGCTATTTCCGTCTACCCCATAGAAATTAATGGGACCAGGGGCCACGCTTGCGCGGTACGCTCCCATTCACTTCTATAGGAGCAGAAGAGAGCAGCAGTTGGTGGTGGACGGCCCCAGGACGGTCCTCCAGCCACAGCTCTTTCCCCTCCCTTCTCGTGGTAGGTGCGGGTCCCACCTTTGGTCCATCAGACAATGGGGGTATAGCTGAGCGATATGCCCCCATTGTATGTGATGGGAATAACCCTTTTAAGATATACCAATTACTGGAAGCTACCTATCATACCAGACATGGTGTCACAGGGCAGCCAACTGTCCCAGAGTCTAGAAGCCGAGGGTCATTAGGTCATTTTTAAAGGATCAGATTGGTTTAATCATGCAACATTTTCCTAACTTGCATCAGGAGGAAGTAAAACGTCATGCTACTTGGAACTACAGGAAAGAAGAATAGCATAAATAAATTCTGCCTTTTGTCATTTATTTTTTATTTTTTCTACACTACCAGTTTTACAGCTTCTTTCTGGACCGTGCTTCAGGAACAATTACTTCAACAACCTGGAACACAAACAGGACATATGCTCTGTTGCTGTGCAATGCCTAAACTGAGTTGGTGGGAATGGGGCTTTCCTATATGTTCTCCCTGGACTCTGAGCAGTTGTATCACATAGTTATGCAATAACATACTTACATTGGTGAGTCAAGTCATCCTTCCCCTCCCTGACCAATATGGCACCACAGGAACTCACCCTTTACTGTGGCAGATGGCAGAACCACCCACGCAAAACAGCACCAGTGCTGCACCACACAGCATAACAATATACAAAAATAACAGCAATAAATGTAAGTCAACAATGGAGGTGCTCTTAAAGCGGAACTGCAAGAGAACTGTTCACAACTGCATTACTGTCTACAGGACAGCAATGAATTACTGTGGTAGGACATAAAAACCAATATGTCCCTGCCCCGCCCCTGCACTATGTAGGGGGGCATTATAACTAAAGAGGGCACTACATGGGGGATTTTACCTACTGGAGGCACTATGTAGGGAGGAATTAGAACTACAGGGGGAACTATAGAGGGGCACTATGCCTACTGGGGGCACCATAAAAGGGGCATTATATACTGCCTGTCCCAAAAAAAAAGTCACAACCCAAAAAAACTCTGCCTGTCCAAAAAAAAAGACACCACCCCCAAAAAAAAAAAAAGCTGACACACTAATATTTCATTGGACCGCCTTTAGCTTTGATTACGGCACACATTCGCTGTAGCATTGTTTCGATAAGCTTCTGCAATGTCACAAGATTTATTACCATCCAGTGTTGCATTAATTTTTCACCAAGATCTTGCATTGATGATGGTAGAGTCTGACTGCTGTGCAAAGCCTTCTCCAGCACATCCCAAAGATTCTCAATGGGGTTAAGATCTGGACTCTGTGGTGGCCAATCCATGTGTGAAAATGATGTCTCATGCTCCCCGAACCACTCTTTCACAACTTGAGCCTGATGAATCCTGGCATTGCCACCTTGGCATACGCCCGTGCCATCAGGGAAGAAAAAATCCATTGATGGCATTACTTGGTCATTCAGTATGTTCAGGTAGTCAGCTGACCTCATTCTTGGAGCACACACTGTTGCTGAACCTAGACCTGACCAACTGCACTGCCCCCACAGGCTTGTACAGTAGGCACTAGGCATGATGGGTGCATCACTTCATCTGCCTCTCTTCTTACCCTGATGAGCCCATCAATCTGGAACAGGGTAAATCTTGACTCATCAGACCACATGACCTTCATCCATTGCTCAAGAGTCCAATCTTTATGCTCCCTAGCAAATTAAAGCCTTTTTTTTCTGGTTTTCCTCACTGATTAGAGGTTTTCTTATGGTTACACAGCTGTTCAGTCCCAATCCATTGAGTTCCCTTCGTATTGTGCGTGTGTATATTCTGTTACTTTCACTATTAAACATAGCCCTGAGTTCTACTGTTGTTTTTCTTCGATTTGATTTCCCAAACGTTTAAGTGATCGCCCATCACGATCATTCAGGATTTTTTCCCGCCACATTTCTTGCTTGAATACGATGGGCCCCCATTATCCTTACAGTTATTAATAATGCGTTGGACAGTTCGTAACTAGGGATGAGCGAACCCGAACTGTATAGTTCGGGTTTGTACCGAATTTTGGGATGTCCGTGACACGGACCCGAACTCGGACATTTTCGTAAAAGTCCGGGTTCGGTGTTCGTCGCTTTCTTGGCGCTTTTTGAAAGGCTGCAAAGCAGCCAATCAACAAGCGTCATACTACTTGCCCCAAGAGGCCGTCACATCCATGCCTACTATTGGCATGGCTGTGATTGGCCAGAGCACCATGTGACCCAGCCTTTATTTAAGCTGGAGTCACATAGCGCCGCCCGTCACTCTGCTCTGATCAGCATAGGGAGAGGTTGCAGCTGCCACGTTAGGGCGAGATTAGGCAGTGATTAACTCCTCCAAAGGACTTCATTCAGAGATCGATCTGCAGCTGTGGATGATTGAACTGCTGCTATTGAATTGCTCACTGTTTTTAGGCTGCCCAGAGCGTTTTTCAGTCACTTTTTTCTGGGGTGATCGGCGGCCATTTTGTGTCTTGTGGTGTGCCAGCACAAGCTGCCACCAAGTGCATTTAACCCTCAATAGTGTGGTTGTTTTTTGGCTAAATCCTACATCAGGGTGAAGCTGTCACACCAAGTGCATTTAACCAGCAAAAGTCTGGTTATTTTTTGGCCATATACTACATCAGGGGCAAGCTGAGCCTGTCACCAAGTGCATTTAACCCTCAATGGTGTGGTTGTTTTTTGGCTAAATCCTACATCAGGGTGAAGATGTCACACCAAGTGCATTTAACCAGCAATAGTCTGTTTATTTTTTGGCCATATACTACATCAGGGGCAAGCTGAGCCTGTCACCAAGTGCATTTAACCCTCAATGGTGTGGTTGTTTTTTGGCTAAATCCTACATCAGGGTCAAGCTGTCACACCAAGTGCATTTAACCAGCAATAGTCTGGTTATTTTTTGGCCATATACTACATCAGGGGCAAGCTGAGCCTGTCACCAAGTGCATTTAACCCTCAATGGTGTGGTTGTTTTTTGGCTAAATCCTACATCAGGGTGAAGCTGTCACACCAAGTGCATTTAACCAGCAATAGTCTGTTTATTTTTTGGCCATATACTACATCAGGGGCAAGCTGAGCCTGTCACCAAGTGCATTTAACACTCAATGGTGTGGTTGTTTTTTGGCTAAATCCTACATCAGGGTCAAGCTGTCACACCAAGTGCATTTAACCAGCAATAGTCTGGTTATTTTTTGGCCATATACTACATCAGGGGCAAGCTGGGCCTGTCACCAAGTGCATTTAACCCTCAATAGTGTGGTTGGTCAAGCTGTCACACCAAGTGCATTTAACCATCAATAGTGTGGATAATTTAGCAATTTCCTAATTTAGTGGTTTCTACTGTATCAGAGCTATTTTAAATCTATCCTTAAAAGGGTATATAAGATTCAAGGTGCACATAGGGTCATTCTGAATAACTTCACACACACGCTACTGTGCATTTCCAAGTCTAATTCTGTCAGTAAACCTATACCTGTCACCCAGCGCCTAAATACTAGGCCTCAAATTTATATCCAGCTAAATCTGTCGTTACTGCTGTACTTTTGTGGCTGGTCAAGTGATTTAGTGTCCGTCAAAGCACAGTTTTTGTTCTGGGTTGAAATACAATTCCCAATTTAGCAATTTCCGAATTTAGTGGTTTCTGCTGTATCAGAGCTAATTTAAATCAATCCCTAAAAGGGTATATAAGATTCAAGGTGCACATAGGGTCATTCTGAATAACTTCACACACACGCTACTGTGCATTTCCAAGTCTAATTCTGTCAGTAAACCTATACCTGTCACCCAGCGCCTAAATACTAGGCCTCAAATTTATAGTCAGCTAAATCTGTGGTTATTTCTGTGGCTGGGCAAGTTATTTAGTGTCCGTCAAAGCACAGTTTTTGTTCTGGGTTGAAATACAATTCCCAATTTAGCAATTTCCTAATTTAGTGGTTTCTGCTGTATCAGAGCTATTTTAAATCTATCCCTAAAAGGGTATATAAGATTCAAGGTGCACATAGGGTCATTCTGAATAACTTCACACACACGCTACTGTGCATTTCCAAGTCTAATTCTGTCAGTAAACCTATACCTGTCACCCAGCGCCTAAATATTAGGCCTCAAATTTATATCCAGCTAAACCTGTCGTCACTGCTGTACTGTTGTGGCTGGTCAAGTTATTTAGTGTCCGTCAAAGCACATTTTTTGTTCTGGGTTGAAATACAATTCCCAATTTAGCAATTTCCTAATTTTGTGGTTTCTGCTGTATCAGAGCTATTTTAAATCTATCCCTAAAAGGGTATATAAGATTCAAGGTGCACATAGGGTCATTCTGAATAACTTCACACACACACACGCTACTGTGCATTTCCAAGTCGAATTCTGTCAGTAAACCTATACCTGTCACCCAGCGCCTAAATACTAGGCCTCAAATTTATGGTCAGCTAAATCTGTGGTTATTTCTGTGGCTGGGCAAGTTATTTAGTGTCCGTCAAAGCACAGTTTTTGTTCTGGGTTGAAATACAATTCCCAATTTAGCAATTTCCTAATTTAGTGGTTTCTGTTGTATCAGAGCTATTTTAAATCTATCCCTAAAAGGGTATATAAGATTCAAGGTGCACATAGGGTCATTCTGAATAACTTCACACACACACACGCTACTGTGCTTTCCAAGTCGAATTCTGTCAGTAAACCTATACCTGTCACCCAGCGCCTAAATACTAGGCCTCAAATTTATATTCAGCTAAATCTGTGGTTACTACTGTGCCTGTAATAGGGTATTACGGTACCTAAATAGATTGCCAGATAGTGTTAGGTGTCTGTAAAAAAAGGCCTGAATTTGAATTCAATACATTGGGCCAAATAATATTTTTTGTTGTTGTGGTGAACGATAACAATGAGGAAAACATCTAGTAAGGGACGCGGACGTGGACATGGTCGTGGTGGTGTTAGTGGACCCTCTGGTGCTGGGAGAGGACGTGGCCGTTCTGCCACATCCACACGTCCTAGTGTACCAACTACCTCAGGTCCCAGTAGCCGCCAGAATTTACAGCGATATATGGTGGGGCCCAATGCCATTGGTAATTGGTAAGGATGGTAAGGCCTGAGCAGGTACAGGCATTAGTCAATTGGGTGGCCGACAGTGGATCCAGCACGTTCACATTATCTCCCACCCAGTCTTCTGCAGAAAGCGCACAGATGGCGCCTGAAAACCAAGCCCATCAGTCTGTCACATCACCCCCATGCATACCAGGGAAACTGTCTGAGCCTCAAGTTATGCAGCAGTCTTTTATGCTGTTTGAAGACTCCGCTGGCAGGGTTTCCCAAGGGCATCCACCTAGCCCTTCCCCAGCGGTGGAAGACATAGAATGCACTGACGCACAACCACTTATGTTTCCTGATGATGAGGACATGGGAATACCACCTCAGCACGTCTCTGATGATGACGAAACACAGGTGCCAACTGCTGCGTCTTTCTGCAGTGTGCAGACTGAACAGGAGGTCAGGGAGGAAGACTGGGTGGAAGACGATGCAGGGGACAATGAGGTCCTAGACCCCACATGGAATGAAGGTCGTGCCACTGACTTTCACAGTTCGGAGGAAGAAGCAGTGGTGAGACCGAGCCAACAGCGTAGCAAAAGAGGGAGCAGTGGGCAAAAGCAGAACACCCGCCGCCAAGAGACTCCGCCTGCTACTGACCGCCGCCATCTGGGACCGAGCACCCCAAAGGCAGCTTCAAGGAGTTCCCTGGCATGGCACTTCTTCAAACAATGTGCTGACGACAAGACCCGAGTGGTTTGCACGCTGTGCCATCAGAGCCTGAAGCGAGGCATTAACGTTCTGAACCTTAGCACAACCTGCATGACCAGGCACCTGCATGCAAAGCATGAACTGCAGTGGAGTAAACACCTTAAAAACAAGGAAGTCACTCAGGCTCCCCCTGCTACCTCTTCTGCTGCTGCCGCCTCGGCCTCTTCTGCTGCTGCCGCCTCGGCCTCTTCCTCCGCCTCTGGAGGAACGTTGGCACCTGCCGCCCAGCAAACAGGGGATGTACCACTAACACCACCACCTCCGTCACCAAGCATCTCAACCATGTCACACGGCAGCGTTCAGCTCTCCATCTCACAAACATTTGAGAGAAAGCGTAAATTCCCACCTAGCCACCCTCGATCCCTGGCCCTGAATGCCAGCATTTCTAAACTACTGGCCTATGAAATGCTGTCATTTAGGCTGGTGGACACAAACAGCTTCAAACAGCTCATGTCGCTTGCTGTCCCACAGTATGTTGTTCCCAGCCGGCACTACTTCTCCAAGAGAGCCGTGCCTTCCCTGCACAACCAAGTATCCGATAAAATCAAGTGTGCACTGCGCAACGCCATCTGTAGCAAGGTCCACCTAACCACAGATACGTGGACCAGTAAGCACGGCCAGGGACGCTATATCTCCCTAACTGCACACTGGGTAAATGTAGTGGCAGCTGGGCCCCAGGCGGAGAGCTGTTTGGCGCACGTCCTTCCGCCGCCAAGGATCGCAGGACAACATTCTTTGCCTCCTGTTGCCACCTCCTCCTACTCAGCTTCCTCCTCCTCTTCTTCCACCTGCTCATCCAGTCAGCCACACACCTTCACCACCAACTTCAGCACAGCCCGGGGTAAACGTCAGCAGGCCATTCTGAAACTCATATGTTTGGGGGACAGGCCCCACACCGCACAGGAGTTGTGGCGTGGTATAGAACAACAGACAGACGAGTGGTTGCTGCCGGTGAGCCTCAAGCCCGGCCTGGTGGTGTGCGATAATGGGCGAAATCTCGTTGCAGCTCTGGGACTAGCCGGTTTGACGCACATCCCTTGCCTGGCGCATGTGCTGAATTTGGTGGTGCAGAAGTTTATTCACAACTACCCCGACATGTCAGAGCTGCTGCATAAAGTGCGGGCCGTCTGTTAGCGCTTCCGGCATTCACATCCTGCCGCTGCTCGCCTGTCTGCACTACAGTGTAACTTCAGCCTTCCCGCTCACCGCCTCATATGCGACGTGCCCACCAGGTGGAACTCCACCTTGCACATGCTGGACAGACTGTGCGAGCAGCAGCAGGCCATAGTGGAGTTTCAGCTGCAGCACGCACGGGTCAGTCGCACTGCGGAACAGCACCACTTCACCACCAATGACTGGGCCTCCATGCGAGACCTGTGTGCCCTGTTGCGCTGTTTCGAGTACTCCACCAACATGGCCAGTGGCGATGACGCCATTATCAGCGTTACAATACTACTTCTATGTCTCCTTGAGAAAACACTTAGGTCGATGATGGAAGAGGAGGTGGCCCAGGAGGAGGAGGAGGAGGAGGAAGAGGGGTCATTTTTAGCACTTTCAGGCCAGTCTCTTCGAAGTGACTCAGAGGGAGGTTTTTTGCAACAGCAGAGGCCAGGTACAAATGTGGCCAGCCAGGGCCCACTACTGGAAGACAAGGAGGACGAGGATGAGGAGGAGGTGGAGGAGGATGAGGATGAAGCATGTTCACAGCGGGGTGGCACCCAACGCAGCTCGGGCCCATCACTGGTGCGTGGCTGGGGGGAAAGGCAGGACGATGACGATACGCCTCCCACAGAGGACAGCTTGTCCTTACCCCTGGGCAGCCTGGCACACATGAGCGATTACATGCTGCAGTGCCTGTGCAACGACAGCAGAGTTGCCCACATTTTAACGTTTGCGGACTACTGGGTTGCCACCCTGCTGGATCCACGATACAAAGACAATGTGCCCACCTTACTTCCTGCACTGGAGCGTGATAGGAAGATGCGCGAGTACAAGCGCACGTTGGTAGACGCGCTACTGAGAGCATTCCCAAATGTCACAGGGGAACAAGTGGAAGCCCAGAGCCAAGGCAGAGGAGGAGCAAGAGGTCGCCAAGGCAGCTGTGTCACGGCCAGCTCCTCTGAGGGCAGGGTTAGCATGGCAGAGATGTGGAAAAGTTTTGTCAACACGCCACAGCTAACTGCACCACCACCTGATACGCAACGTGTTAGCAGGAGGCAACATTTCACTAACATGGTGGAACAGTACGTGTGCACACCCCTCCACGTACTGACTGATGGTTCGGCCCCATTCAACTTCTGGGTCTCTAAATTGTCCACGTGGCCAGAGCTAGCCTTTTATGCCTTGGAGGTGCTGGCCTGCCCGGCGGCCAGCGTTTTGTCTGAACGTGTATTCAGCACGGCAGGGGGCGTCATTACAGACAAACGCAGCCGCCTGTCTACAGCCAATGTGGACAAGCTGAAGTTCATAAAAATGAACCAGGCATGGATCCCACAGGACCTGTCCATCCCTTGTGCAGATTAGACATTAACTACCTCCCCTTAACCATATATTATTGTACTCCAGGGCACTTCCTCATTCAATCCTATTTTTATTTTCATTTTACCATTATATTGCGAGGCTACCCAAAGTTGAATGAACCTCTCCTCTGTCTGGGTGCCGGGGCCTAAATATATGACAATGGACTGTTCCAATGTTGGGTGACGTGAAGCCTGATTCTCTGCTATGACATGCAGACTGATTCTCTGCTGACATGAAGCCAGATTCTCTGTTACGGGACCTCTCTCCTCTGCCTGGGTGCCGGGGCCTAAATATCTGAGAATGGACTGTTCCAGTGGTGGGTGACGTGAAGCCAGATTCTCTGCTATGGGACCTCTCTCCAATTGATATTGGTTAATTTTTATTTATTTTATTTTTATTTTTATTCATTTCCCTATCCACATTTGTTTGCAGGGGATTTACCTACATGTTGCTGCCTTTTGCAGCCCTCTAGCCCTTTCCTGGGCTGTTTTACAGCCTTTTTAGTGCCGAAAAGTTCGGGTCCCCATTGACTTCAATGGGGTTCGGGTTCGGGACGAAGTTCGGATCGGGTTCGGATCCCGAACCCGAACATTTCCGGGAAGTTCGGCCGAACTTCTCGAACCCGAACATCCAGGTGTCCGCTCAACTCTATTCGTAACCCAATTTTAGTAAATTCTGCAATCTCCTTAGATGCTTGATGCATGCCAATGATTTGACCCTTCTCAAACAGACCAACATCTTTTCCACAACCACGAGATGTGTCTTTCGACATGGTTGTTTAAGAAATAAGAGGCAACTCATTACACCAGTTGGGGTTAAATAACTTGTTGCCAGCTGAAAGATAATCGCCCATGCAGTAATTATCAAATAGGAGGCTCATAACTATTTGCTTAGTTAAATCCAGGTGGCAACTTTTTTTTGGGACAGGCAGTGTTCCTACTGGGGGTACTATGGGGTGCATTATATCTACTGGAACACTATAGGGGTATACTTCTTACTGTGACACTCTAGGAATGATTATACTTACTGGGGGCATTTTACCTTTTTCTGCAGTATAGTATTTGGGGGGGCATTGGGGAACACAGAGGGCACAGTATTTGGGTTAGCAGCAGGATAACACTTTTGGTTTACCAGGTAGAGGAGGATGTCTCTATGTCTAACTCTGCAGAGAAGAGACTGAAAGAAGTCATTATTAGAGATGCGGTTTGCCCATCGGTCATTTCGCGGAGAACTTTGCTCGTTCATGGTTCTGTGAACTGGTGAACATATGGCGATGTCCACTGGCGCCATATTCTTTTACATTGTGAAGAACATCCATCAGGTGGTACAGGACAGCCAATTGAGACGTTTCAGCACATGGACATACCCCCTACCTTATAAATAAACCTGATCTGGCCGCCATTTTACATTCAGTCTTTTGCCAGTGTAGGGAGAGGTTGCTGTGTGGAGCAGGGACAGACTGTTAGGGACACCAAATGCTAGATAATAGGACCACAAAAGTCCTTTTAAGGACTGGTATAGGTGTGCTATCGATAGGTATGTCTTACAGAGGGGTGTGATATACTTATAATATACTTTCTAACATAGAAAGTATATTGTAGTGCATTTGTATTGTGCAGCAGTTGTGTGCGTTTCTGCTGCGATACTGCAGCTATACAGAGGGGTAAACGCTCTTGGAACAAATGATTTCAACTGGTGTGATATGCTAGTTGCCCCCCAAAAAAACTGGCCTGCTGTAAAATTGATATCCAATGACCGTATAATCTACCTCCAGCCACATACTTGTTCTTTTCTGTACAGTGAATGAATAATTGTTGGGGCCTCGGAGGGATTCAACACCAGTGACGACCATGTGTTATCAAATTTCAACTATTATCATTATGGGTTTTTTCAAGAGGGGGATGTAGTTAGCCATGTTTTTAATCCAATTTTATTTTTTTAGTTCTTTTAAACATATGTATTTGACCTGTAGTTGTACTGGCCTGCAGTAAAATTGATATCTATTGATCGTGTAATATACCTCCAGCCACATAATCACTTGATCTTTTCTGTCCAGTGAATGCCTAATGTTTGGGGCCTGTAGTCCAGTGGCCTACAGTAAAATTGATATCCAATGACCGTATAATCTACCTCCAGCCAAATACTTACTTGTTCTTTTCTGTACAGTGAATGAATTATTATCTTTTTTTTTTTTTTTAAGAGTGGGGATTTCATTAGCCATGTTTTTAATCCAATTTTATATTTTTAGTTCTTTTAAACATATGTATTTGACCTGTATTTGTACTGGCCTGCAGTAAAATGTATATCAAGTGACCGTGTAATATACCTCCGGCCACATAATCACTTGATCTTTTCTGTCTGGTGAATGCCTAAAGTTTTGGGGCCTGTAGTCCAGTGGCCTACAGTAAAAACAATTTCCATTGAACACATAATGTACCTAGAGCCACATAATCAGAACTTATTTTATGTCAGGTGAATGCCTAATTTTTAAGACCCGTACTCCCGTGGCCTAAAATAAAAAATGTCTAGGCTCCAGCAGGGTACATTTAAGATAATTTCCCTTTAAGACGTATAAAAATGTCCCCTGATTAAGACTTTTTGTGCACTTCTACTAAGTATTTGGTGGCTGTAAATATGAGCTGCAGGTTTTTCAGGTTCGCCTGCCATTAAAGTAAATGGGGCCCTCCGCAAACTTGCAGTTCGCGAACATTTGATCGCGTGTGCAAACCATCCCGGACGATGTTCGTCCATCACTAGTCATCATGTATTGTCTGGGCCAAATGGAGAAGATGAGGAAAGAGACCATCTACTTCACGTCACTGGATGTAATAGGTACGTAGTGCTGTATTCTCATGTATGTGTGACAGTGCTGAATGTAATGTCCATCCAAATATGTCTTTAGCACTGGGATTGGGCCCTAAATCCTTTAGGCCACTGGCATACATTTCTATCAGCATTTTGTTGTAGGACTTTTCTAGGAAGAAAGGTTGATTAATGTGAAAATTTTATATTCATTTATGGTCACAAATATTTATGAAAAGGGTGAAATGCTCTCCAAATGTGCTTATACTGTCTGAACAACATTATTCTGTTTCCCTGGCAATACAAGACATTTTTCTCATTTAAAATTCTGTGAAATGTTGGATCTTTAACGTCAAATCTGCTCTGATCTTATTTTGACCTTGCATTTGGCACCACTTATTTTAATATGCACATGTGGAAATTTATTACCAATCTATTATACTATTGCACTGATTAAAACACAGGTTTGGCTTCTTTTTTTATATATAGTCTATATCATGACATCTGTCCACTGTACAAACTCACCACACTGTTATATTGCGCTTGGCTCAACCAATACTTCTTATTTGGTATGCCGCCAATGATGAAAAAGGTCAAGGATAATGCAACAGTTTATCTTATGGAACCTAGTAGAAGAAGACCTGTTTTTACACAGTGTGTGGAATATTTTGCTTTCTAGTTGCTGGTAGTATCATGAAATGGAGTTACAAAATTGAATTCCTTATAAATATGTTAGCTTAAGGCCTCATGCACACGAACATTGTTTGGGTCCGCATCTGAGCCACATTTTTTGCAGCTCGGATTCGGACCCATTCACTTTAATGGGGCCGCAAAAGATGGACAGCACTCTGTATACAGCAGTCACATAAGGGGTAATTTATCATTTAGTTTGCGCCAGAAATTTGGAGTTTAAAAGTCGCAAACTAAGCTTTTAAAATGCGGGTTTCAAAAAAATAGTGGCAAGTGGTGTTTTTTCAAAAGGGGGTGTGAGGAATATGGACCATTATTTACTGGCAGCTATGATTTTCATCTGATTCACGTTTGTCAGTGTACATGCAAAATAAGTTCTCACTTCAACCCTCTGCTTGTCAGATAGCGGAGGTAGTGAACTCCACAGGGGTTCTAACTTCAATGAAGCAAGGAAACAAGATGATGTGACAGGAAGAATCTCTCAGCATGAGGTCTAGTCCATTCCCCAGTTCAATCAAATCTAGCAGACAGCATGGAACCGGCAATTTATAAGGAATTATGAATCGCCCGGCCATCACAGGCACAAACCGGATACTTATTTGTGTCCCTGTGGCCACAATGAACGTGGTCTTAGTGTGGTGGTAGGAACCCAGGGAAGGGAGATATACATATCTCCCGACAGAAACCAAATAACGGTACCATGCTTGGACTCTACTGGTAGCCGGAACCAGGCGGATCCGTTGGTCCCAGAACCATCTCTCTGTGACCTTCTGGTCTGGAACTATGAACCCTAAAGGGTTTTGTGTGTCATTTGCTGCCAGAGGGGCCCGCTACAGGCAAGCGGGCGTGTCTTTCTCTGAAAGGGGGTCACATCGTGCCATGTGTTTGGAGAGACCTGGAAACTGCTGACATCGCTGCCCCCACATGACCGCAGCCAAGGACACCATCATAACCCAAATGAACATAGAGAAAAAAGACAATGCAATAGCACTCTGCAAACCAGATAAAGTACAATAATGCCATAGTCACAAAAAAATTCAAGTGCCAATGCTACCCTTATTTATAAAGTGAGATGCTTGGCTAATGCATTTTGTGCAAAACCATTTGAGCCCGTCTGCCAAACGTCAAGGCGATCTCTGTAAGACGGGAACCTAACACTAAATACTACGTGTTATGTGCCATAATGGCCGCCATAAAGTTCAGGAAGTGTTGGTTCCACATGCATGCCGGGTCCACTCTGCCTTTTACCATTTTTGGTGCCATAAAGGCCTCCATTACTTCCAGGGGATGCAGGTACCAACATGCATGCTGAGCCCACTACATACCTCTCCTGGCGCCAGACGGCTTCTATTGAAAGTAGTGAGAGCAGGCCACAGCTTTATACTGAGACTAATTAAAATCAGCCTATGGGGCAGACAGGCTAATCAGGAGTGCACGACTAGCTGGAGTGCCACACCTCCAGCGCTGTAAATCTGCAAAAGAAAAGGGGTTAGTCAGCACATCCCAATGCACAAGTGCACGCTGCCATGGCTAGAAACATAGAAAAAAAAGACAATGCAACAGCACTCTGCAAACCAGATAAAGTACAATAATGCCATAACACTAAATACTACCTGTTATGCGCCATAATGGCCGCCATAAAGTTCAGGAAGTGTTGGTTCCACATGCATGCTGGGTCCACTTTGCCTTTTGCTACCATATCAGGGATGAATGGAAGGCTGCTACGCTGGAGCCTAGCTCTCCAGCAGTATTACTTGACCATTTGCCACAAGAAGGGCTGTGACCACGGGAGCGCTGACGGGCTATCCCGGCAAGGAGAGGGTGCCGATGGGCACACAGGGGAACACAGTAATGAATATGGATCATTATTTACTGGCAGCCATAATTTTTATCTGTCAGTGTACATGCAAAATAAGTTCTCACTTCAATCCTCTGCTTGACAGAGAGCGGAGGTAGTGAACTCCACAGGGGTTCTGGCTTCAAGGAGGCCACATGTCTACGAATTCACACCTCAACTAGTCAGCAAGGAACCAAGATGAGGTGACAGGAAGAATCTCTCAGCATGAGGTCTAGTCCATTCCCCAGTTCAATCAAATCTAGCAGAAAGCATGGAACCGGTGATTTATAAGGAATTATGAATCGCTCGGCCATCACAGGCACAAACCGGATACTTATTTGTGTCCCTGTGACCACGATGAACAGGCCCGTGGTCTTAGTGTGGTGGTGGGAGGCCAGGGAAGGGAGATATACATATCTCCCCACAGAAACCAAATAACGGTACCATGCTTGGACTCTACTGGTAGCCAGAACCCAGGCGGATCCGTTGGTCCCAGAACCATCTACCTGTGACCTGGTCTGGAGCTATGAACCTTAAAGGGTTTGTGTGTCATTTGCTGCCAGTCCAGCAGAGGGGGGTGGACACCTCCCAGAGGCTGGGAAAGGAGAGGCCAACTTCAGGTTAAAAGGCTTGTGCCAGCAAGCGGGCGTGTCTTTCTCTGAAAGGGGGTCACAACATGCCATGTGTTTGGAGAGACCTGGAAACTGCTGACATCACTGCCCCCATGCAACTGTAGCCAAGGACTATTAGACCATCATAACCCAAAGGAACATTCATCTACCCGGCAACTGACTTGTACTCTGTGTAATCCTGTTTATACCATATTACCTGTATTCGTAACCTCAGACCACTGGTGTTATTTCTAGTGTGCCCTTAAGGTGATTAAATATATAATTTAATCTTGTGCTGTCTTGTATCTAGATCACAAATCCCCACGTCCGTGTTTCAGCCTAGTAATAAGGTACCGCGGGTTGGTTTCTCACCCTATATAATCCCGTTAGCAGACCGGGCTTATATAAAACGAGAAACTGGTGGCAGTATACCCGGGCTGAGAAAGCGCTGTTTCACTGGGGCAGTGAAAAGGCACTCTCAACTTGTTGCCTCTCTGTGCCCATGTGGACAGGAGGTGTCTGTGTAAACTGTACCAAGCTGACCTTACATGCTCCTCCGGGAAGGCATTACATCACGTCTTGGTGACCATTGACCATACCGCATCTCGTGAGCTCGACGTAGTCGACGTCTAACGTCAGTCGACGCACGAGGGGTGGTATCCCTCACATATTGGTGGCAGAAAAGTGGGACAGAGATAGTAGTGTGTGTGAGTGTGAGACCCATACTTCGAGACACGAAAGACTACCAACAGTAGCTTTTGCCGCTGGAGTCTTAAGATCAGCTCAACACTAGACAGTCTGAGTGCAAATACAATAAGGTGTGTGTGTGTGCATCAGTTTGCAGTCTGTGTCAGTGATCATCAGTTGCAATGACGGCCAGTATCACAAGAAGCAAAGATAAGGAGATGGCCGATGCTATGAATGGTGGCGGGGAGCAGTGGCGTCTCTAGTTTTCAAATTTTGGGGGGGCACACTGGGGGCCAGGACAAAGGAGGGGGGGGGGCAGCTATAACAACGATATATTTACACAAGTATGCTTAGAAATGCTGCGATACTTTACCCACTACCTAAAACCGCAACAGGGAAGAAAAGTCCTGCTGTCTGTGGTTTAAAAAATATATTTTAAAAAAATCACTCAGATTTCAACATGTCCTAGCTGCCTGTGGATGACACTTTTATAGGGAGGGGGATCTGTGGATGACACGGCTATGGGGGGGGGGGGGGATCTGTGAATGACACTGCTATGGGGAGGGGGATCTGTGGATGACACATACCGAATATAGCATCTTATGTTATATGTGTCATCCACAGATCCACCCCATGACAGTGTCATCCCCATTTCCCCCTCTATAACAGTGTCATCCACAGATCTCCCTCCCCGCCACTCACAGGAGTGTACATTTGACATTTCTAAACTGTAATCCATATCCTGCAGTAACTAACTTTTAATCCGGATTCAAGGGCCACTCATCTCTACTAGTACCTTAACCTTACACCACTCGGCTAGCTTCGGTAACAGGGCCAGGCTACAGCCTACAGGTACTACCTGTTAGTTGTTACCGAGCAAGTGCTGATTTCTGCAGGTCAGAGGATACGGATTACAGTTTAGAAGAAATGTACACTCCTGTGAGCGGTCCAGTGGTGGATCCAGAGCCTGGTCTCGGGAGCGACACTTCCAGATTATTTTCTGTCCACCGCCACAGAACAAGGGTGCTTATAGAACAGACTACACAGGTATACTGTATATTGTGTGGCACAGTGTAACGGTATACTGTACATTGTGTGGCACAGTGTAGCGTTATACTGTACATTGTGGGGCACAGTGTAGGCTATATGTGTATAACAAACATATTTCACATGAAAACATACAGTTATTTGGCTTGGCCCTTGGGGATCTCGGGCGCCACTTCACCACATTGGCCGGGGCTCTGTGGAGCTGATGTTCTGTTTCATCCTAATGAGAAAGATTTCATAATAAGGATTTGGAGAAGGGGCAGAGGGATAGCAGAGCAGGGAGAGGCTGGTGCTGCTACTAAGGGGTCATACCATGGGGGAGTAATAAAGCCCACCATAATGCCCCCCCCCCCCCAGTAGAAATAATCATCCTTATAATGTGACAGTGCAAAAAATACCCCCTTGTAATGCCCCAAGTTGAGCTAATGTCCCCCATAATGTGCCAGTGTAAAATACCTCCATATAGTGCCCCCAGTAAATGCCCCCATAGTGCTCCTCTCCCCCCTTCCTCCTAGTGTCCCCCATAATGTATCAGTATAAAATGCCCCATATATAGTGCCCCAGTAGATGCCCTCGGTGTCCCCCATAATTTGCAAGTATAAAATACCCCTTCTTAGTGCCCCCCGTAGATGACTCCATAGTACTCCTCTCCCCCCTTCCCCATAGTACCCACCATAATGTGTTCCAGTATAAAATGCTACTGTACAAAGCCCCCCGTATAAAATACCCCTTCTTTGTGGCCTCAGTAGATGCCCCTATAGTGCCCACCAATAACGTGTCAGTAACAAGAGCCCCCCATCACGTGCCAGTAACAAGAGCCCCCATCACGTGCCAGTAACAAGAGCCCCCATCACGTGCCAGTAACAAGAGCCCCCATCACGTGCCAGTAACAAGAGCCCCCCATCACGTGCCAGTAACAAGAGCCCCCATCATGTGCCAGTAACAAGAGCCCCCCATTACGTGCCAGTAAGAAGAGCCCCCATCACGTGCCAGTAACAAGAGCCCCCATCACGTGCCAGTAGTAAGCCCCCCATCACGTGCCAGTAATAAGCCCCCCGTCACGTGCCAGTAATAAGCCCCCGTCACGTGCCAGTAATAAGCCCCCCCATCACGTGCCAGTAATAAGCCGCCCCCCCCAATGTGCCAGTAATAAGCTGCCCCCCCAATGTGCCAGTAATTAGCTGCCCCCCCAACCGGAGTGACGTCACCACAGGTCCTGTTCCTGCACACAGCAAAGAAAGAAGACAGAAGAGATGCCAGCTGCGCGATCAAGTGGATTAAGGTAAGTTAAATTTTTATTTTTATTTTTTTTAACCCCTTCAGCGCTATTTTACTATGCATTCTGTATTCAGAATGCTATTATTTTCCCTTATAACCATGTTATAAGGGAAAATAATACAATCTACAGAACACCGATCCCAAGCCCGAACTTCTGTGAAGAAGTTCGGGTTTGGGTACCAAACATGCTGATTTTTCTCACGCGAGTGCAAAACGCATTACAATGTTTTGCACTCGTGCAGAAAAATCGCGCATGTTCCCGCAACGCACCCGCACTTTTTCTGAAAGAGGCCTAAATGTTATGTTTTAAATGACCAGAAACGGGAATCCATTAGCCTCATTTGAACCTGAATAATTATCTCCTAGGTCCAAAGGGTCCTTGGAGGAAATAATGTCAGTCCGGGCATGAAGGGTGGTATCCCTCACAGTGGGCATGGGAAAGGGTGTGATGGAAGTGTTGTCAGCAGCCACAACAAATTTATCTTCATTAAGCCAGTTTTCTGGCATAATTTTTTATAATTTTTTTGTTTTCTTTTTTTTTTATACCTGGGAACATGTAAAAACAAGAGGTATGAAGATAAGAGACGGCACTCACCGGTAAGAGTCCGAATGTTACTTTATTCATCCATAGAAGTGCGGACCCAAGAAAACAGGCAGTAGGGGTACAGGAGTACAGGAAACTACACAGGCATCACAAAAAAATTTGTGATGCCTGTGTAGCGTCCTGTACCCCTGCTGCCTGTTTTCTTGGGTCCGCACTTCCACGGAGGAATAAAGTAACATTTGGACTCTTACCGGTGAGTGCCGTCCCTTATCTTCATACCTCATGTTCATTTATTCTGGTGAGACTGAGCACCGCTGAGATCATTTGGCAGTCTTTAGTGTCACTGCTGCGGAGTGTGTTTACAATCCCGAATGCCGTGGAGGAAAGTTGGGGCAGTGCCGTCATACCTGTTTATCTCCCCATGTGTTACATGTAAAAACAAGCATGAAGTGGCTAGGAATAGTATGTTTTTTCACACTTTTTTTTTTTTTAAATGGCACAAAGCTCAATTAATATACCACTTTAAATGATGTCTTCCTTTCATAATGGCAGTTTTGATATAGGGAAATGTATGCACTCATCAACAATTAAATTGCGACACCAAGAAGGACAGCTGTAAGGTTATGGAAATAACAGAAGTGGCAGGTGTCACTAAGATGTGCAGATATTCACATTTTCAAACACCTATCTCCCATCTGTGGCATGTGGGATGGGTCTGTAAGTTGTATCTTAGCACCTCTCAGACCGTGTTCACACACCGTAGGTAGTCTAGTGGCAGGAACCCATGCCACACTGAGATACCTTGACGGTGGTGCAAAAGGGCTCCGATGTGTTCCTGACAGGAATACATTGGCTAAAGTTTCAGTTCTTCACATCAGCTTGAGGGATTAGCCAGTGTTGTCAGTAGCATATCATTGTGGTGCACCTTTCGCAGTTATTTAAGGGAAAATAGCCACTTCTGCAACAGGGTGGTGAAAGACTCAGGTTTCACTGACTTTTTTACTGTATTGGAGTCCGATTACTTACTGAACATACAGACTGGGTATACACTTTTTTGCAGAATGGCTATAAAGACCTGGCTGGTTATTAGGAGTTGGTGTGGAGTTAAGGCATCACTTATCTGCACCCCATTGTGGCATAATCCAAAGCTTTTGAATTTAAGGGATCTGAACTGTTGCCAGTACTGGAGGACTAAGAATGTTCAGCACCTACATCAGGTGGTTAGTGGTGGACAAATTCTGCCCCCGATGGAGCTAGGGCAGAGGGCAGATTTGGGCGAGGTGGCTTGGTATGCATATTTTCAGTTGAGGTCAGCACTCTCTAGCACTCTGAATAGTCACCTTCTTCTTATAGATACTCCTGAATTCTTACATGATTTAATTACTAAGAAAGCTGTCACGAAAATTTAAATATCACATTGTTATAGACACTTAATGAAAACATTTTTTATGGGTCTTCTTTCTCCAGGACAGAAATCTTGGTCCTCGATATTCCCAGAGGTGGGTCCTCCAGAATGGGAGGACATAGGGGAAAGCTTAAAACTTGTTTCACAGAATTTTAATCACACTGTTGTACAATTCAATATTCTGCACAAAATATATGTGACACCTATGTGGTTATATAGGAGAGGACTTAGAGCCTCCTCTGACTGCCCACGCTGTGGCGACTCCGAGGCAGATCATTTACATCTGTTTTGGGACTGCCCAATGGTGGGCAGCTATTGGAGATCGGTCCAAATTACCCTGGCTCGTAAACATAATATTGTTGTTCCTTTGTCTCCCAGGATATGGGTTCTGGGAGACCTATCGGAGGTTAACTACCAGCCCATAAAACGCCAACTATTGATTAAGGTTATGTTCTTGGCCAGGCTTCTGGTCTCTAGGCTATGGTTTTGCTCTTCCGCTCCAGATTGTAGTAACTGGTTGGCCCTGGTAGAGAAAGTGAAAAGTTATGAGAGGATTTTGTATAAACAAAGAGGATCTTATTCAAAGTGGGGTAAACTCTGGGAAGATTGGGACATGGTTAATTAATCAATCTGGAACTGCCCTTTTTTATCATATATCCTTTTTATTTTTTATTTATTCATTTATTTTATTTTATTTTAATTTATTTTATTTATTTTATTTATTTATTTATATATATATATATATATATATATATATATGTGTGTGTGTGTGTGTGTGTATGTATGTATATACAGTCATGTGAAAAAATTAGGACACCCTTTGAAAGCATGTGGTTTTTTGTAACATTTTTAATAAAAGGTTATTTCATCTCCGTTTCAACAATACAGAGAGATTAAAGTAATCCAACTAAACAAAGAAAACTGAAGAAAAGTCTTTTCAAGATCTTCTGTAAATGTCATTCTACAAAAATGCCTATTCTAACTGAGGAAAAAGATAGGACACCCTCACATGTATTCCCTCTTAAATTGGCTCAGATCTCACACAGGTATATCACACCAGGTGCACATAATTAGTAGATCGTTACTCTGCATGTTGAATGAGGCTTGCCCTATTTAAACCTCAGACATTTAGTTTGGTGTGCTCCTGACTGTTGAAGTGAGAGTGAGCACCATGGTGAGAGCAAAAGAGCTGTCAGAGGACTTCAGAAAAAAGATTGTAGCAGCCTATGAGTCTGGGAAGGGATTTAAAAAGATCTCAAAAGATTTTGAAATCAGCCATTCCACTGTCCGGAAGATAGTCTACAAGTGGAGGGCTTTCAAAACAACTGCCAACATGCCCAGGACTGGTCGCCCCAGCAAGTTCACCCCAAGAGCAGACCGCAAGATGCTAAAAGCGGTCTCCAAAAACCCTAAAGTGTCATCTCGAGAACTACAGCAGGCTCTGGCTACTGTTGATGTAGAAGTACATGCCTCTACAATCAGAAAGAGACTGTACAAGTTTAACTTGCATGGGAGGTGTGCAAGGAGGAAACCTTTGCTTTCCAAGAGAAACATCGAGGCCAGACTGACATTTGCCAGAGATAAAGTTGACAAAGACCAGGACTTCTGGAATAATGTTCTTTGGACAGATGAGTCCAAAATTGAATTATTTGGACACAACAGCAGAGGACATGTTTGGCGTAAACCAAACACAGCATTCCAAGAAAAGAACCTCATACCAACTGTGAAGCATGGAGGTGGAAGTGTCATGGTTTGGGGCTGCTTTGCTGCAGCAGGACCTGGTCAGCTCACCATCATAGAATCCACGATGAATTCTACTGTGTATCAGAAGGTGCTTGAAGAACATGTGAGACCATCAGTTAGAAAATTAAAGCTGAAGCGGAACTGGACCATGCAACATGACAATGACCCAAAACATACTAGTAAATCAACCAAAGATTGGCTGAAAAAGAAGAAATGGAGAGTCCTGGAATGGCCAAGTCAAAGTCCAGATTTGAATCCCATTGAGATGCTGTGGGGTGACTTGAAAAGGGCTGTACGTGCAAGAAACCCCTCAAACATCTCACAGCTGAAAAAGTTCTGCATTGAGGAGTGGGGTAAAATTTCCTCAGACCGATGTCGAAGACTGGTAGATGGCTACAAGAACCGTCTCACTGCAGTTATTTCAGCCAAAGGAGGTAACACTCGCTATTAGGGGCAAGGGTGTCCTATCTTTTTCCTCAGTTAGAATAGGCATTTTTGTAGAATGACATTTACAGAAGATCTTGAAAAGACTTTTCTTCAGTTTTCTTTGTTTAGTTGGATTACTTTAATCTCTCTGTATTGTTGAAACGGAGATGAAATAACCTTTTATTAAAAATGTTACAAAAAACCACATGCTTTCAAAGGGTGTCCTAATTTTTTCACATGACTGTATATATATATATATATATATGTATATTTTTTCCCTGCAAGGTGGGGGGGAGGGGGGGTTAGGGGTGGGTGGGCTGGGGATGATCTTATTAGTCCGGTATTTCTGTATGCATTGTAATTGGCGAAGGATGTGAAGTTACTCCAGGAACGCTGGAGGATAGCGGGACTCGCCGGCACTGAACAATGGCCAAAGTTTTTTGTTAAATCAGGGCACTGTGCGCTCTGTGGGCGGGGACCCGGGGCTCGGGACCCTGGGCGGCCCGGGGGCGGGGTGCGACCCGAAATGCGGTTCTCTCTGTTGATATGCGGTTTGACTGTAGGCAGTGATACGATACATGTTGTATGGGTGCTATTAGGGGACAGGGCCGGTCTCTGGTGGTGTTTCTGTCCACATTCCTTTTAAAATGCCGGTGATTGCCGAGTGATACTCGACCTGAGTCCCCTTGCACCTGAGATACTGGTGTGATTGTATGCGAGGTACGGTTAAGCTGGGCATTAATTTTCAATCTTAACTATCTGGGGATGAAGCACCAAAATATGCATGTGGGTTTTTTTTTATTTCTCCACTGCGGTAGAAGACTGCTGGACCCCCTAGGTTGCCTCAAGAAATGTTTTCG
This sequence comes from Bufo gargarizans, assembly GCF_014858855.1. NCBI lineage: Eukaryota > Metazoa > Chordata > Amphibia > Anura > Bufonidae > Bufo > Bufo gargarizans. The sequence continues at coordinate 325,322,063 of NC_058083.1, read as the reverse complement.
ATCAAAGATCGTTGTAAGCCCGCTATGCATGGTTAATGTGAGCACCAGGTGAATGGATCTAAGATTGTTAATCCTGTCCTTCTTCACCCATATTTGGGAGAGGACGCGTGGGGTGTGCGCTCGTTCCCTGGTGGCCGCCCGGGCCGCGGGCCCCCGATCTCTGCCCTTTATAGACACTAACATGCTAAGTTAGATGCTGTATGTGTTTGCCCGATTGGGCTGCCGATGTCGGGGGAGCCCCGCTCTCCTCTTAGCAAGTGAGATCTCCATTTGACCTGTATTATCCCCATAAGTATGGGTAATTGAATGAAATTATTATTAACTATGTTTATAAATCAGAAACTTACGGACTTCAGGATCTTATAATAGCATAAATGTTATATGGATATGTATTTTTGTATTACAAATAAAATATTTAAATAAAAAAAAAACAACAACTTGGTATTACGGTTTCCCTCCCCCGATTTTGACTAGCTTGTACTGATTTGTACATTTGTCTTTATGCTATACATTGTTGTAACAATAATGACTGTCTATTCTCTACTTTATTACATATACAATGTATGTTTATTATTTCCTATTATCCCATTTAAAGAAAAAATTTCAATAAAGAGAAAGTATTTTTATGTTCTCAGCCACATATTATCCAATCTTGTGTAGGATGCTTTTGTGGTGCATGTGGTCCACTGCCGACATCCTCCATTGTATGCATTTTTGCTGGGGATTGCCGTTAGCAGCGGATCACATGCAGAGGAATTGCTCCCCCGGTTATAAACATGCCACAGTGTTTGGGGGTTTTGAGCATTTCCTCCCATATACGCCACTTTATTTCAGTTATTTTCCTGTAGTTTAATGAACCCTTTATATTTTATAATTTTTATATAATAATTTTATAATTTAAATTAATACTGTGTCACTTAATAATCAAAGTGGTTGTATGGGTTCATGGCTGAACCCGGATATAAGCTCCCTGTCACTCCTTTACCATTATGAGTGGAGCATCAGAGCATTTCCTTGCTCTGATGCTCCCCTTGCCTCTAATACTCTCCCAGAACAGCACTATATAGCACTAACATTTTAGCCCCAGTTAGGGTCCATTCACACATCCATGTGTGTTTTGCGGATCCACGGATCCGCGGATCCGCAAAATGTATGGCAAATGTATGGCTGCGCAATTCCGTTCTGCAAAATGTGGAATGGAATTGCGGATGTGTGAATGGAGCCTTACAGGGGAATACAGCTCCCTGACAGCCTCACTGCAAAACTGACCTGTGTCTGCTAAGGCTAGTTTTCCACTAGAACTAACTGTTCAAACAGGATCTTCCGGTAGAGTAACAACCTGCTGTAGTTTATACTACCTTTCCCCGCCGGACCCCATTGACTATAATGGGTCTCGGCGGGGATCTGGCCTGTTCGCCAGAACAGTTTAGGGCTACTAGCAGCTTGTGCAAATACCTGGACCCTAGCGATCACATGGTCCCCGAGACTGAGGCAGGAAGCTGTTTCCTGATCTGTATACAGAGATGGAGATTGCAGGCACAGTAAAAAAAAAAACTGAACAAAAACATCCCTGCCTTCTCTATGAGCCCAGCTGTCACTGACCATGGGTTTCCTCCTCCTGCAACTGCATGATTAGCGTGCAGCTGCCATCTCTGCAAGGATGTTCAAGAATGGCTTGCAGAAATAAGTGCAGACCCCCTGGATGTATGTCTGCAAGTGGTTAATCATGGGAATATCTTGTTTCTTCAAATATTTCTAAGTATCTAAGAAAAAGCATAAGTGCTTTGCTTTACTGTTTTGTCCAGAGTTCAAAATTCCCTTGGTTGCCCTTGTAAACAGAGAGCAGTCTTGATCTTAAAGGGGTTGTCCGACATAACTGCAATATTAACTACCAACAGGAAAGTTCAACACCCCCCCCCCCCAAAAAAAAACACCATCACAGCGGCTCCTGGCCCTGCTGCTTGTCCTTGCCAAAGTGAAAGTAATGAGGTCACATGACCACTGATGAGGTCACATGACCACTGCTATACAAAATACAAAATTGGCATGCAATAAGGCTATACGCATATTAATATAGAAAAGAGCAATCAATTTTTATTCTAACAGAAACTAGGGCATAGCTAAAGGCTCCAAGGCCTTGGTGCAAGAGTTCAGCTTGGGCCCACACTTTCCTCAGTGCTTTGAGGCAAGGGGCAGGGTGCACCTAGCCTTTCTGCTCCCTGAGGTAAAAATTGAAACAGCGCCCCCCCCCCCATGCCAAATTCTCAACCTAACCTCTTCCCTCCAGCTCTACAGTTAAAGACATACTTGGAAAGCATTACATACAGCTCTACAAAAGCTACAGGGGAATACAGTGCCACATACCTCTTACATCCAGTGATGTCTCCTCTGATGATAGATGTTCTTTTTCCTCATCTTCTCCTATCAGACCAGATTGCCATGATTATCTCTTTTAGCCATCACTCGTCTCTGCAGAGTTTGACAAACAGACATCTTAGTTTTCCTACTTTTCCAACCACCTCCCACCTCCTGAACACCCCATACAGCCACCCCAATACTGTGCTGACTGTGCTCCCTGAAACTATACTGCAAAAACAGTCCCCCTTGAAAATACTAGTACCATGCAAAAAGTACCCCCTTTAATAATTATTGGCACACAGTGCCCTAAAAAAATAACTCTCCTTGACACTAATAGTGTAAACATAATGTCCCCCAAAGATATTTGTGCTAAGCTGATACTGTACAAGGATGTCCCCACAGTAGTACTCCCCAAAATCCCACCAATAGAAATAATTATCTCCCACAGTTGGGTTGATAAGTGTTAACAGTACCCCAATAGTAATAATGCCCCCATTGTGTCCATCCTACTAATGTTCCCCACACCCCCTTACTACTAATACTTCTGTGCCAGTAGAAAAATGCCCCCTAATATGTGTCAGTACAAAAAGAACCCCTTTTAATGTGTGCCAGTACAAAAATACCCCCTTTATAACGTGTCCCAGTACAAAAAAATACTGCCTTATAATGTGTGCCAGTACAAAAAATACCTCCTTATAATCTGCACCAGTACAAAAAAAAACATTGTGCACCAGTGCAAATTACATAAACGCACCCTATCCGGGTACTGGTATATTTCTATATTTCTATATCAATACACAGAAGTCTAAACGGCTAATTGCCAACTTGGCGCAGATATTTACACTGCTATAAAATGTAACATTTAGGCCCCTTTCACACTACCGCTTTTTTTTCCGTTTTGCGGGCCGTTTTTTGCTTTCCTTGTACTGTCCGTATACGGAACCATTCATTTCAATGGTTCCGCAAAAAAAATTGAATGTACTTCGTATACATTCCGTTTCTGTATTTCCGTTTATCCGTTCCATTGAAAGATAGAACATGTCCTATTATTGCCCGCAAATCACGTTCCGTGGCTCCATTCAAGTCAATGGGTCCGCAAAAAAAACAGAACACGTACGGAAATGCATCCGTATGTATTCCGTATCCATTCCGTTTTTGCGGAACCATCTATTGAAAATGTTATGCCTAACCCAATTTTTCTATCTATATACTGTATACTGTATATGCCATACAGAAAAATGGAAAAATGGAACGGAAACGGAAACACAAAGGAAACAAAAAAATCGGAACAACGGATCTGTGAAAAACGGACCGCAAAACACTGAAATAGCCATACAGTAGTGTGAAAGTTAAAACTGATTTGTGAGCACAATCAAATGGTTAAAAATAAACTGTTCACTGTCATTGTTGCCTAGTGTGTACGTGTTTTGTTTCCACTAAGGCCACACTTTCGTATGGCTATTTCAGTGTTTTATGGTCCATTTTTCATGGATCCGTTGTTTAGTTTTTTAATTTCCATTGTGTTTCCGTTTCCGTTCCGTTTTTCCGTATAGCATATACAGTATACAGTAATTACATAGAAAAATTGGGCTGGGCATAACATTTTCAATAGATGGTTCCGCAAAAACTGAAGGGATACGGAAGACATCTGGATGCATTTCCGTATGTGTTCAGTTTTTTTTTTGCGGACCCATTGACTTGAATGGAGCCACGGAACGTGATTTGCGGGCAATAGTAGGACATGTTCTATCTTTCAACGGAACGGAAAAATGGTAATACGGAAACGTAATGCTTACGGAGTACATTCAGGTTTTTTGGCGGAACCATTGAAGTGAATGGTTCCGTATACGGACCGTATACGGAACGCAAAAAACGGTTTGCAAAATGAAAAAAAAAAAAAAAAAACGGTACAGTGAAAGAGGCCTAACAGGGATGTGCACTCTCCCTGCTGTGATACCACACTTGTGTTTCAAGTTTGCACCTATACCATTTGCTTCACTGGCTTTAGGTGACCAGCATGACTACATCGATACTGATAACAATTTGATAGCTATAACTGATATTTCTCTATCTCATTATTAGGCTCAAACTGACAGAGGACAGAATCCTAAAACCTAACTACTGCACCCCGACTAGAATTTCTAGTTGAATTCAAGTACCTATACTTACCTCCAAGTTCTGTGTTTTCCTTAAGAGTTTTTTTTAAACAATCATCATCAAATCACTGTGCAGCCATAGACTACAGTTTCTTGGCATCTATGTCTGACTTTAAAAGTATAGGAATGTCTAATTCCTTACTTATTTGATCTTTCATGCATTATTTCCTTTCACACACGTAGAACTAAGTCCGTGCGCATCTAATGGCCGCTCAGTATATGCGCTCTGCACTGTAAGGTCTGCAACAAGTTCCCACGCATCTCTATCTAGCGCAGGACATTGATTGTGCTCACAAATCAGTTTTAATAGATACAATTAAATTTTACAACCTCTTACATACCTCCTTACCTTTCAGATCAAACCCTCATATCAGATCCTCAGACCAGACCCCCATATCAGACTTTAAATCAGACCCCATATCAGATCCTCAGATCATTAGATCAGTCCCCATTAGATCCTCAGATCAGACCCCCATCACATCCTCAGATCAGACCCCGTATCACACTTCAGATCAGACTGCCATATCAGATCCTCAAATCACACCCCATATCAGATCTTCAGACCCCCATATCACATCCTCAGATCAGACCTCATATAAAACCTCAGATCAGACCCCATCAGACCTTCATAGTAGACCTCAGATCAGACCCCCTTTAGACCTCCATGTCATAACCCCATATCAGACCTAAGATCAGATCTTAAAATAAATCTTAAAAAAATAAAAATTACTTACATCTCCTGCTCCACCGCCACTCTCCATGTCCGGTGTCCTTTACTGCAGTCACTCTCCCTGTATCAGACCTCAGCTCAGACCCCCATTAGACCTCCATGTCAGACTCCCCATAACAGACTTCTTATCAGGCTCCCATGTCAGACTCATCCCCCATATCAGACCACAGATTAAATCCCCATTAGACCTTTATTTCAGACCCCCAATATCAGACCTCAGATTAGACCCCCTTTAGGCCTCTATGTAAGACCCCATTGTATCAGACCTCAGGTCAGAACCCCTTAAGACCTCAATGTCAGACCTCCTCATATTGGATCCTCAGATCAGACCTGCATATCAAACCTCAGATCAGACCCCATCAGACCTTCATTCTAGACCCTCTCATTTCAGACCTCAGATCAAACCCCCTTTAGACCTCTTTGTAAGACCCCCATATGAGACCTCAGAGCAGACCCCAGTATCAGATCTCAGATCAGACCCCCTTCAGATCAGGCCCTAGTGAGGACATAATCTAGGAGGAATTTAAAAACAAGAAAAATCAATGGAGCGAAAGTAAAAATAGCATGTGTGCCAGACCGCCCTGCTTCATCAGCTGTCTGCATAATGAAATCAATGACTGGTGAATGCCTCATGCATGAAAACACACACAATTTTTTTTTTAAAAGAAATTCCAAAATTCATATAAAAAAGCCATAGAGATATTTGGCTTTCTGTTGAAATTTATGGAAAATGTAAAAGGTTCACGCTACAGTGATATTATATCATGAAATTAGGAAATTTAAGTAGAAGCATGCAATGGTGATTTCCTCATCTCAACAACAGCCAACAACAGTGGTGGGTATACTCCCACAAAAATGTCAATGTCTCAATAACTTGTCATGTGGCCTTGAGCATCAATTATAGCTTGACAACGACATCTCATGCTGTTCACAAGTCGACTCATTGTCTCCTGAGGCATGGCATCCCATTCTTCTTGAAGGGCGGCCCTCAGGTCATTGAGGGTCTGGGGTACAGAGTTACAAGCCTCTACAAGGCGACTCAGCTGATCCTATAGGTTTTCAATGGGATTCAGGTCTGGAGAAAGTGCAAGCCACTCCATTTGAGGTACCCCAGTCTTAAGCAGCCATTCACTAATGATGCGACCTCGATGAGCTGGCGCATTGTCGTCCATGAATAAAAAAATTAAGCCTGTGTTGTTCATGGAGAGGCACAATAACTGGATTAATGATGTTATTCAAGTAGTATGGACTTGTCATTGTACCATTCACAAAGTGTAGGGCAGTTCTGTATTGACTAGAAACACCTGCCCATATTGTAACAACACCACCAAAGGCTTGCCTATGGTTGATGATGCATAGCGCTCTCCTAGACGTCTCTAACATCGTTGGTGGCCATCATTTTTGCTCAGAGTGAATCGATTTTCATCAGTGAACAGCACTGAGGGCCACTGGTCCCTCATCCAGCGTATATGCTCCCTGGACAATGCAAGACGATTACGCCTGTGCCTGGTGGTGTGGTCAGGTGCCCTTACAGGTCATCTAGCACGCAGACCACGCTGATGTAAACGGTATTCAATGGTGTCATATGACAATTGGGTGCCTCTCACCTACTTTAAATGTGCCTGGACTTGTGTGGCATTCATTATCCGGTTCCGCAGGGCATTGTTCACAATAGAAAAATGGTCATCAGTGTGGGATGTGGCCAAAGGATGTCCACTTCTATGCCTTTCTGTGACTCTTCCAGTCTCTCTGTTGCAACCTGCTGATGACACTCTGTGACACTTTAAGCTCAATGACCACTTCCGTCTGAGAACATCCTGCCTGAAGCCTCGCAATGGCGAGGTACTGTTGATCAATTGTTAGGTGTCATCTTGGTCTCATGATGTCAAAATGTGAACAGCCTGATAAGGAGGACAGTTTAAGTACCAATTGTAATTGAACCAGGAAATTTATTGGGGAGATTCATAGACCAAACACCTGTTGTGAATTTTGCCGTTAAGCTCCTTGTTAGAGAACAGCAAGTTGTGCAAAAAGTATTAATACATTGAACAGTTGGACATGTGCATTCAAAAGTTTAGAGTAGGTCACATTAAGTTCAACTGTAAAGGTTTTGTGCATTTTAGGTTCATCCTAAAATGTCACTATATATTTCTATATATATATATATATATATATATATATATATATATATATATATGTATTATTCTTTTTATTTTTTATTTTTTCACCCACAAGCCAAATATCCCTATCTTTTTGTGAGTAGTGTGTGTATATGTATATATATATATATATATATATATATATACAGGGAGTGCAGAATTATTAGGCAAATGAGTATTTTGACCACATCATCCTCTTTATGCATATTGTCTTACTCCAAGATGTATAGGCTCGAAAGCCTACTACCAATTAAGCATATTAGGTGATGTGCATCTCTGTAATGAGAAGGGGTGTGGTCTAATGACATCAACACCCTATATCAGGTGTGCATAATTATTAGGCAACTTCCTTTCCTTTGGCAAAATGGGGAAAAAGAAGGACTTGACAGGCTCAGAAAAGTCAAAAATAGTGAGATATCTTGCAGAGGGATGCAGCACTCTTAAAATTGCAAAGCTTCTGAAGCGTGATCATCGAACAATCAAGCGTTTCATTCAAAATAGTCAACAGGGTCACAAGAAGCGTGTGGAAAAACCAAGGCACAAAATAACTGCCCATGAACTGAGAAAAGTCAAGCGTGCAGCTGCCAAGATGCCACTTGCCACCAGTTTGGCCATATTTCAGAGCTGCAACATCACTGGAGTGCCCAAAAGCACAAGGTGTGCAATACTCAGAGACATGGCCAAGGTAAGAAAGGCTGAAAGACGACCACCACTGAACAAGACACACAAGCTGAAACGTCAAGACTGGGCCAAGAAATATCTCAAGACTGATTTTTCTAAGGTTTTATGGACTGATGAAATGAGAGTGAGTCTTGATGGGCCAGATGATGGGCCCGTGGCTGGATTGGTAAAGGGCAGAGAGCTCCAGTTCGACTCAGACGCCAGCAAGGTGGAGGTGGAGTACTGGTTTGGGCTGGTATCATCAAAGATGAGCTTGTGGGGCCTTTTCGGGTTGAGGATGGAGTCAAGCTCAACTCCCAGTCCTACTGCCAGTTTCTGGAAGACACCTTCTTCAAGCAGTGGTACAGGAAGAAGTCTGCATCCTTCAAGAAAAACATGATTTTCATGCAGGACAATGCTCCATCACACGCGTCCAAGTACTCCACAGTGTGGCTGGCAAGAAAGGGTATAAAAGAAGAAAAACTAATGACATGGCCTCCTTGTTCACCTGATCTGAACCCCATTGAGAACCTGTGGTCCATCATCAAATGTGAGATTTACAAGGAGGGAAAACAGTACACCTCTCTGAACAGTGTCTGGGAGGCTGTGGTTGCTGCTGCACGCAATGTTGATGGTGAACAGATCAATACACTGACAGAATCCATGGATGGCAGGCCTTTGAGTGTCCTTGCAAAGAAAGGTGGCTATATTGATCACTGATTTGTTTTTGTTTTGTTTTTGAATGTCAGAAATGTATATTTGTGAATGTTGAGATGTTATATCGGTTTCACTGGTAAAAATAAATAATTGAAATGGGTATATATTTGTTTTGTGTTAAGTTGCCCAATAATTATGCACAGTAATAGTCACCTGCACACACAGATATCCCCCTAAAATAGCTAAAACTAAAAACAAACTAAAAACTACTTCCAAAAATATTCAGCTTTGATATTAATGAGTTTTTTGGGTTCATTGAGAACATGGTTGTTGTTCAATAATTAAAATTAATCCTCAAAAATACAACTTGCCTAATAATTCTGCACTCCCTGTATATATATATATATATACACACACTACTCACAAAAAGATAGGGATATTTGGCTTGTGGGTGAAAAAATAAAAAATAAAAAAAATTATATATATATATATATATATATATACAGTTAGGTCCATATATATTTGGACAGAGACAAGACAACATTTTTCTAATTTTTGTTCTGTACAGGGTGGGCCATTTATATGGATACACCTTAATAAAATGGGAATGGTTTGTGATATTAACTTCCTGTTTGTGGCACATTAGTATATGTGAGGGGGGAAACTTTTCGGGATGGGTGGTGACCATGGTGGCCATTTTGAAGTCGGCCATTTTGAATCCAACTTTTGTTTTTTCAATAGGAAGAGGGTCATGTGACACATCAAACTTATTGGAAATTTCACAAGAAAAACAATGGTTCAATGTGCTGCCCATTGTGTTGGATTGTCAATGCAACCCTCTTCTCCCACTCTTCACACACTGATAGCAACACCGCAGGAGAAATGCTAGCACAGGCTTCCAGTATCCGTAGTTTCAGGTGCTGCACATCTCGTATCTTCACAGCATATGCTGTGAAGATATGCTGTAAAGATACGAGATGTGCAGCACCTGAAACTACGGATACTGGAAGCCTGTGCTAGCATTTCTCCTGCGGTGTTGCTATCAGTGTGTGAAGAGTGGGAGAAGAGGGTTGCATTGACAATCCAACACAATGGGCAGCACATTGAACACATTTTATAAGCGGTCAGAAACTTGTAAATAACTCATAAAAGAATAAAGTTCCGTTAAAACCAAGCACACCATTGTTTTTCTTGTGAAATTCCCAATAAGTTTGATGTGTCACATGACCCTCTTCCTATTGAGAAAACTAAAGTTGGATTCAAAATAGCCAACTTCAAAATGGCCACCATGGTCACCACCCATCTTGAAAAGTTTCCCCCCTCACATATACTAATGTGCCACAAACAGGAAGTTAATATCACCGACCATTCCCATTTTATTAAGGTGTATCCATATAAATGGCCCACCCTGTACTTTACCACAATGGATTTTTAACAAAACAATTCAGATGCAGTTGAACAAAATGATTGCATACAAATGTGAGGAACTAAAGCATTTTTAAACTCAATCCCTTCATTTGAGGGGGCTCAAAAGTAATTGGACAAATTAAATAATTGTAAATAAAATGTTCATTTCTAATACTTGGTTGAAAACCCTTTGTTGGCAATGACTGCCTGAAGTCTTGAACTCATAAACATCAGCAGACGCTGTGTTTCTCCTTTTTAATGCTCTGCAGGCCTTTGCCGTTTGTTTGTGGGCCTTTCTGTCTGAAGTTTAGTCTTTCAGAGCAGGTGAATGACTTGGCCGTTCAAGAATATCCCACTTCATTGTTTTAATAAACTCCTCTGTTGCTTTGACTTTATGTTTTTGGGCATTGTCTATCTATATTATGAAACACCGAACAATCAGTTTGGCTGCATTTGGCTGGATTTGAGCACAGAGTATGTATCTGAAAACCCCAGAATTCATCCGTCTGTTTCTGTCCTGTGTCGCATCAATAACACTAGGGACCCAGTGCCACTGGCAGCCATTCATGCCCAAGCCATCACACTGCCTCTGCTGTATTTTACAGATGATGTGGTATGCTTTGGATCATGATCTGTACCATGTCTTCGCCATACTTTTTTCTTTCCTTCATTCTGGTAGAGGTTGATCTTGGTTTCATCTGTCCAAAGAATTTTCTTCCAGGAGTGTGCTTGTTTTTAAAGATGTTTTTTTTAGCAAAGTCCAATCTAGCCTTCTTATTATTGAGGCTTATGAGTGGCTTTCCGTGCAGTGAACCCTTTGTATTTACTTTCATGCAGTCTTCTCTTTATGGCAGATTTGGATATTGATACGCCTATATCCTGGAGAGTGTTGATCACTTGGTTGGCTGTTGTGAAAGGGTTTCTCTTCACCATGGTATTTATTCTGGGATGATCCATCACTGTTGTCATCCGTGAGCATCCATGTCTCTTTGCATTGTTGAGGTCATCAGTGCTTTCTTTCTTTCTCAGAATGCCCCAAACTGTAGATTTTGCTACTCCTAATAGTGTTGCAATTTCTCGGATGGGGTTTTTCTGTTGTCGCAGATGAAGGATGGCTTGTTTCACCTGCATGGAGAGCTCCTTTGACCGCATGTTTACTTCTCAGCAAAATCTTCAAAATACAAGCATCACACTTCAAGTCTAATCCAGGCCTTTTATGTGCTTAATTGAGAATGCAATAATAAAGGAATTGCCCACACCTGCCCATGAAACAGCCTTTTTAGTCAATTTTCCAATTACTTTTGGTCCCTTTTAAAACAGGGTGCAAAGGAGCTGAAACTCCTAAACCCTTCATCCAATTTTGATGTGGATACTCTCAAATAAAAGCTAAAAGTCTGGACTTTATTCCCATATCCATTATATAACTATAACTTGAATATGTTTTGGTAAACAGATAATAAAAACTAAATTTGTGTCAGTGTCCAAATATATATGGACCTAACTGTAATATATATACTTGGTTCATGGTGGAGGCACCATTTTTTCTGATAAGGGTTCTGATAGTAAATCTTCAGCCCATGAAGTAAAGTAGTAAATCATGATTTATTATGAATGTTAGAAACTTCCTAGTTGCAATTAACAGCCGCCGCAATCGCATCTATTCTGCTAGCCTCCAACTGAGGGGAGGGGGTCTTCAGTAGAAGCACAGATGAACATAAAATTCAAATATGAGCCTGGGAAAACCATATTTAACTATAATAACCTGCTTGTTTAAACATTAAAAAGCTGTGCAAATTCCCAGTGTACGCTGTGTACAGCAGTTATTTTATGGGCCTACTTGGGGAGAGCTGCAGCCGAGTCTGTGTTTATTCTTAATAATCAAACTCTGCCCACATCAAAGTGGTAAACACCAATCCAGTCTGTTTATAGCCAGAAAGGGACAATGAAGAACAGTGGGAAATCAAAGGAACTCAGTGCAACGACCCACCAAGAGAATAAGAAACATAAAACAGATTGCAAAAACAATAATGCTGCTGTCATAACAGTAGTCATTAGCAGAAACCTTGAGACAGGTAAAATTTGTTTTTAAAGGTATTTTTGTATGTTGATAGCAGGCTATAAAACCTCTTATTCCACATAGAAACACATGACCAAACTTCAGAGACACTTCATAAAGTACTTAGGGCAGACAGTATATTTACATACTTCTTAGCATTTCACTTATGAAGGTTTTAATTAAACATAAAATGAAATAAACTATATAACATCAATATTATTTAATTAATGAGAAATTAAAGGGTTTTCCGATCTCAAAAAACTGTATCCATGTGGACACAGGTATATTGGCATCAAAGGATGCAATATGGACAATCACAATACATTAGTAAGTGGCTTGTATTAACTTTGTCTACAGGATAAATGCCATTTGCTGAGGTGAGACAACTCCTTTAAGTTTATAGTACAGATGTGATTTTTAAAATAAAAGTTTTTTGACATTCTTTTCCTGTAAAATCTCCTACGCAGTCATGGTTTGTAATGTTTTATATTGCAATCATGGCCGGTTTTAGAAAAAATGTGGCCCTGGGCGAAATTAAAAGCGAGGCCCCAAATTCTGAAGTACTGTATCAACAGTCACATTTATTCACTTGATGCAAGGGGACGATTGGTTGAAGGCATTGTCAAAATGGATGATGACATCCAGGGACCTGAGCATAGGTCGGAGAGCACAGGAGTGGATAGCCAGTGTCAGGAAGCAGGTAAGGCCCAGTTCACACTTCAGTTATTTGGTCAGTTATTTCCATCAGTTATTGTGAACCAAAACCAGTAGTGAAGGCTACTCAGAGATAAGGTATAATGGAAAGATTTCCTCCTGTTCTGTGTTTTTGACCTGCATCTGGTTTTGTCTCACAGTAATTGATTGGAAATAACTGAAGTGTGAACTTAACCTAAGGGCTCATGCAATCCATGGGCACTGATTGTGTGCTGAACATATCACGGATGCGGAACAATTCACTTGAGTGGCTCCGCAATCCAGAAGGAGCAGTGTGGAACGGAGGCACGGAACCTCATGGAAGCACTACGGAGTACTTCCGTGGGGTTTCTCTCCGTGCCTCCGCACCACAAAAAAAATAGAACATGTTCTATTTTTTTGCGGTGTGGACGGATCACAGACACATTCAAGTTGAGTGGGTCTGGATCCATCTGCGGCAACCGCATGGATGGTGTCCGTGCATTGGGGACCGCAAATTGCAGCCCCCAACGCACGGAACGGTCCGGCACATGTTTATGTGCATGAGCCCTAAGTGTGCTTCCCTTAGCAAGTTTGCCCAGGAGACTTTCTTAACTCTCTTAAATAATCAGAAAACACCTGAAAATAGTCACTGTTACCAGTCCTCTGTATATAGAGACAGCAGGGACATGGGGATAATTTGTTTTCTGCATTCAAAGTAAAAAAGTAAATAACGAATAGAAAGATAAATACAAAAATTAAGATAAAAATGAAAAAAGTAGATTTCTTTATTCGCCCAAACACCCAATGGCATTGAGTGTTGGGTGAATAAAGGAATCCATTTGTTTCACTGCCTTTCTTCCATAATTTTATATAGATAGATAGACAGACAGACAAATAGCAGATAGATAGATAGATAGATAGATAGATAGATAGATATGAGATAGATAGATAGATAGGTAAATAGAAAGATAGATTGAGATATCCAGAAAAAAGACAAGCGGCACAGTAGAAGCAATGTGAATGACGCTGTGTCAGCAGCTGTGGAAGTGATCCAGCATCCAAGTAAATAGAAAAGAAAATTTCACGCTGCTCCTAAAAGGTGTTTAATACAACATGTCAGTCTTCTTACCAGGACTTTTCTTTCGTAGTATTTTTATAATGCTTGAGAAAAGTCCTGGTAAGAGGACTAAAACGTTACATTGAACAACCTTTGAGATAGATATATAGATATGAGATGGATAGATCTGAGATAGATAGATAGGAGATAGATAGATAGATAGATAGATATGAGATAGAAAAATAGATAGAAAGATACATATGAGATAGATACAGTTTGTTTGACCGGGAGTGTAAAGATATAAGGAAGGCTCTAAGAATGGCCTCAAATAGGAAACACCAAGATCCGTACAACCCCAGTCTGAGAGAAGCCTACAGCAACATACAAAGGCAATACAAAAACATCCTCAACATCTCAACCAAGCTCCTCCAACTCCAAGACACTCTTCAGGACAACTGGGAACTATGGAAGCACATGGACAAAACCAGTAATAACACCAACCTCCATATCCAAAACGGCAATATCTGGCTCCAGTACTTCAAGGATCTTTACAAAGACATCTCGAGTGAGGATCAAAGCCCAGAACAGAAAGAAATCACAAAAAAGCTGAAGGATATGGAGGAAAAAATCTAAGATTTCCCAAACCCTCTAGACACACCAATTTACACGGCAGGAGATAACAGAGAGGATCTCAGTGATAAAGAGTAAAAAAAAAGCCAGTGGCCCAGATGGGATCCTTCCAAAAATGATCAAATACCCACCAGGTATCCAGGCCGCATTCGTAAAACTATTTTAGTAAAACTATTTTATTGATCTTTATACCCACCAGGTATCCAGGCCGCATTAGTAAAACTCTACAATGTTGTGCTGAGTGCAGGTTACTTCCCCCAGTGCTGGAACCAGGGCATCATTACCCCCATACACAAGAACGGAGACAGGTACGACCCAACCAACTATAGAGGGATATGCGTCAGCAGCAACCTGGAGAAACACCACAGCAGTATCCTGAATAAGAGGATCCTCGGCTTTCTCACCCAGCACAACGTCCTCAGCAGACGTCTAGCAGGCTTCATGCCAAACCACTGCACCACGGACCACATCTACACCCTGCACTGCCTCATCAAGAGCCATGTCCACAATACAAAGCATGGAAAGATCTATGACTGCTTTGTGGACTTTAACAAGGCCTTTGACTCAGTGTGGCACCCAGGCCTACTCCCGAAACTTCTCAAAAGCGTAATAGGAGGAAAAACATATGATGCCATCAGAAGTTCCTACACTCAGAACAGATGCAGCGTGAAGGTGAATGAGAGGAGAACAGCTTATTTCCGGCAGAGGCGAGGAGTCAGACAGGGCTGCAGCCTCAGTCCAACCCTCTTTAACATCTATATCAATAAGCTGGCGGCGGCTCTGGAGTCCTCCTCAGCACCCGGTCTCACCCTCCATGACACTGATTTATGCAGATGATCTGATACTATCACCAACTGAAAAATGTCTCCAAGATAACCCAAAAATTCTGGAGAAGTTCAGTACCACGTGGGCACTGCCCATGAATCCAAAGAAAACCAACATCATGGTGTTCCAGAAAAGAAACCGGAAAGCAGCCGGGTGTCCTCCCTTGCTGCTAAACAACTGTCCACTTTCAGAAACCGACAGCTACACCTACCTGGGCCTAGAAATCAGTCAATCAGGGAGTTTTAAGAAAGCCATGGAAACACTGAAAGACAAGGCAAGCAAAACTTTCTATGGCATCAGAAGGCGTCTGTATCATCTTAAGGCACCAGTGACAGTCTGGTTTAAAATCCCTGACACCATCATTGCCCCAATCCTCCTGTATGGCAGCAAAGTCTGGGGCCCAGACACATACCCAGACTGGGCAAAGTGGGACTGTGGGCCAACAGAACTATTCCACCTAGAATTCTGCAAACACCTTCTCCAGGTCCACAGGAGCATCTCAAACAGTGCCTGCTGAGCAGAACTAGGCAGATTCCCACTTTACTTTGCTGTCCGGAAGAGGGCGCTATCATTCAGAGCCCATCTGCATACGTGCAGTCCCAGCTCCTACCATCACAAAGCCTTGCTACACCAACTAGTCCCAAAAAAACAAAGCAGTCTGAAACAAGTCATGGAAAAACCCAGCCACCAACCAGTACACCCTGATAAAAGTGGAAATCCAGAGGACGATACACAAGGGCAAAGCGGAGTATATCAGCATCTGGAGGAACGACACACCAACATCACAGAAGCTGACAGTATACCAGAGCTCGCAGAGGGAGTACAAATTGGCCCCATATCTTGAGAAACTCCCCAATCCGAGAGACCGACAGATCCTTAGCCGGTAAAGAATGAGCGCCCACAGCCTGCTCATCGAATCCGGGCGTCACCAACAGAGATACATGCCCAGGGAGAGCAGAACAGTGCAACCAGGAGGCCATGGAAGAGGAGGCTCCCTTCCTGCTGCAGTGCCCCAAATACTCAGCAGTGAGGGACTCTCACTTCAGAAGACTGTCTGATCTCTGCCCAGACTTCACCTCCATGGAGGAGAAAGAGAGACTCTCCATACTGCTGGGTGAAGAGGAGAACACAGCGGCCATAGCAGCACAGTATATTACTGCCTGCCATAGAATGAGATGAGCCTGAAATACCATGGACTCCTATATCCCCACCCTGGATGTGTCCCCATCCCCCAACCCTACACAATTATTTCCCACTTGCTTTGGCAATGCTAAAATGTATTTACAAAAAAGGCAAATTCCAGCTCACCAAATCTTCCCCATGGATATAGCTATGGATATAGCTATATATAGATTTAGAGCAGGGACTCCTAAGCTGAACTAGAGTCCCAACACCCTCCCCTCTTCAGAGCAGGAGGTGCCTGGGTTTCTCCAATTGACTTCCATTCTGCTTGGGTGCTCGGTAGAACACTCGAGCATCGCAAAGTATTCTACACAAGCACTTTGGTGCTCAATCAACACTACCATTAATACACAAGGAAAACCTGTCAGATGAAACCATGTGTTGCCAGTCTCACAGTCTCACAGATCTCCTGCCACTCACTATCCCGGGACATCCGTATGTCTCGGTACGTCCGTGACATTTGCACTCAATTAAAACAAGATGTTTATTCTGCTACCTCTGCTTTGGTTTCCTGATTCCTACCACACCATACATAGGCCATTGCACTACTACACCCATACAACCATATATCGCCCCAAACATTTGGGGAGATATTTATGGCTCTGTGTGAGTAGTTTTTTTTTTTTGATTTATTTCTGTCCGGTAATAATTGGGTGACCCATAAAACCACCAACATCAAGGCAGTAGCCCCAACTACAGGGAGTGCTCCAAGGAAAGAATGAGGGTGCATTCTCCATCCACTGCACCAACCCTAGAGAGCAACATGCCAAAGGAAGCCAGTGATAGGCTGTGTTGCAACAAGAACCACAACCACTTCCATCCTCTGCTTTGGACCCTCAAAGGCTCATGGCACTTATCTTTTCACTCCTTTTCTGAAATAAAAAAGAGAGCATGCTCTCTGATTGATATGGTTGGATATTCCTTTCCCTGAGATGATCTAAACCTATCCAGGGACAGGAAGGTATATGAACCTCCTTCTTTTGCTTCATGCTTCCTGATTGTCCAATTCCAGCACTCCCCCCTCTTTCACAAAGGCTGAAGTGAGATCTGCAAGTATGCAGCTCTCACTTCAACTTTCTCTATTTCAGGCCTATCCCAACCGCAGCCTCTCTTCTTACTATGCATAATGCCTCAGTGTCTCAGTGTCACTGGTGTCTCTGATCCCCGTGGGTCTGCTGCCAACTACACCGGGACTACTCCAGGACATAGTGGCCTTTTTGGTTCCCTGTAGATCCCTGTGTATGGGTTAAAGGATAAATACCAGGGACCACCAGGACAATGTCTTTAGGTTTAGCCCAAAGCCAAACTGGTTAGTTGACATAGTGGGTCCACACTCAATGTCTGTTGCACTAAATATATATAGTATAGTTTTACTACTTTTACCAAATAAAAACACTTTTTTGAGGGCTTTTTTCTGCAAGAAGAGTTAATGTTTTAGTTGGTACTATTTTGGGGTACATATGATTCTTTTTATTCAGTTTTTTTTTTTTTAGCCATATGAACAGAAAAACTGCATTTCTGCCATTATATAAGATATTTAAAGGGGTCGTCTCATCATGAACAATGGGGGCCACACAAGTGAAGGAGGGAGCACTGCGCATGCGCACACTCCCTCTATTCATTTTCGATGGGCACTCGGCTATTTCCGTCGGCCGCATAGAAATGAATGGGAGTGGGGGCTGCAAGTGAATGGGAGCGCGGTAGCTCCCATTCACTTCTATAGGGAGCCGGCTTGGTGGTGGCCGGACAGGAGTCCTTCAGCCGCCACCATATCCTAGTGATATGCCCTCATTGTCTATGATGAGACAACCCCTTTAAGATTTTGTATATAAAATCATTATTTAATTAAATTTGTTACAGATACAGCAATGCCAATTATGTTCATTTTTTAACCCTTAGGATACCAGCGCCGTACATGTACGGTGCAGAAATGCGGGATAGAAATCCCAGCGCAGTACAGGTATGACACACTGATTGAGCGTGTGCAGGAGCTGCGCCTACTCTATCAGAGGCAGGGGTCCGTCTGTCTCTGGTAACCGGACTCCTGCTGTATGCGCTGGCATTGGTGAAATCACTGATGCAGGCGCATTAACCGTTGCAAGGCCGCGGTCAGCGATGACCGCGGCATGTGCGGTATCCTCACGGGTGCCGGTGTCCATGGGGTCCCAGCGCTGCTGTGACGGGGACCCCATGGCAGCTAAGGCAGCCTGATGCCTTCCTTAGGCATCGTGGCTGCCTTCCGGGAGAGCCTGTGAGATCCAGCGCCCTGGATCTCACAGGCAAGCAGGCTGTAAATGTATTACAGTGTTAATACACTTACAGCCAATGCAATACAATACAGAAGTATTGTAATGCATTGTAAAGGAGATCAGACCCCCAAAAGTTTAAGTCCCAGGGTGGGACAAAACATAAAGTTGTCCCCCCCAAAAATTTTAAGTTTCAAGTAAAAAAAAAAAAAAATCGCCCTTTTTCAAAAATAAAGTAAATTTTTTTTTGGGTCAAAAATAGGGGAAAAAAAGAGACATATTAGGTATTTCCGCATCCGTATCGACTGGCTTACATGATCTAACCCCTCAGATGAAGGTAGACAAATGTAGAGATTGCTGCAGCTCTCACCTCACACCAAGCAGGGCACGGATGTACAGACCTGGACTCAGTCTGGAGCAAAATGAAAAAAGAAAACGAATTCCAGCTCTTCACAATAAAAGGCTTCTTTATTCCACTTCTTTAAAAACAGACATCAAAAGCAGAGTAGTATGCTGTGACGCATTTCGGGCTGTTATATCTTAGCCCTTCATCAAGTCTTGATGAAGGGCTAAGATATAACAGCCCGAAACGCGTCACAGCATACTACTCTGCTTTTGATGTCTGTTTTTAAAGAAGTGGAATAAAGAAGCCTTTTATTGTGAAGAGCTGGAACCCCTCAGATGAACACCATCAAAAAAATTAAATAAAAACTCTGGTAAAAAAAAAAAATTGTCACCTTACATCACTAAAAGTGCAACACTAAGCGATCAAAAAGGTGCATGCGCCTCATAATAGTACCAATCTAACTGTTACCTCATTCCGCAAAAAATGAGATCCTACCTAAGACAATCGGTCAAAAAAATAAAAAAATCTATGGCCCTCAGACAATGGAGACACTAAAATATGATTTTTTTTACTTCAAAACTGCTATTATTGTGCTAAAGTGAAATAAATAAAAAAAAGGTATACATATTAGGTATTGCTGCATCCGTAACAAACTGCTCTATAAAAATATCACATGACCTAACCACTATAAAAAAAAAAAGGGTGTCAAAAAAGCCATTTTGGTCACCTTACATCATAAAAAGTGTAATACCAAGCGATCAAAAAGTCATATTCACCCTAAAATAGTACCAATCAAACCGGCATCTCATACTGAAAAAAATGAGCCCCTATATAAGACAGTCGCACAATTTTTTTTTTTTTAACTATGGCTTTCAGAATATGGAGACACAAAAAAATGTTTTTTGCAAAATGCTTTATTATGTAAAACTGAAACAAACAACAGCTATTTTTGTTACCTTGCCTCACAAAAAGTGTAATATAGAGCAACTAAAAATCATATGTACCCTAAAATAATACCAAGAAAACTGACACCTTATCCGGTAGTTTCCAAAATGGGGTAATTTTTTGGGAGTTTGTACTCTAGGGGTGCATCAGGGGGTCTTCAAATGGGACATGTTGTCAAAAAACCAGTCCAGCAAAATCTGCCTTCCAAAAACCTCATGGCAGAGAAAGGCACAAAGAGGGGGAAAGGTGCTCATAGGGTAGTATGTATGTGAAAGGGAGGGTCGTATGGGAAGATTAGGCTCAACTTGTGTGGTTGTGCTGTCGTAGGCACAACTCTAGTGACGTAGGTGCTAATGGGAGGTCGGTGCTGCCAGTGTCATCTGGTCCTCACTTGGAAGAGCAGCCAGCCCTTGTGAGTTTAATGGTAAAATAGGAAGGGATGGAACCCATAGGTATGGTCCACGCCCTTGGTAGAGACACTAACGGCGCAACTGAATGATTAGCTGAGTATCAGATACAAACTTTTTTTTATTCAGGGTTGACAACACCATTCAGAGCAGACAGTGCTCCTTTTTCAAGTTTTCAAGTCTAAAAAAACATATGTGCGTAAACGAGTATTTTTTTCAAATACTCGTTTACGCACATGTTTTTTAGACTTGAAAAAGGAGCATTGTCTGCTCCAAAAAACCATATGGCGTTCCTTTTCTTCTGCGCCCTGCTGTGTGCCCACCGCAAACTACATAATCATGGCAATAAATATTGAGTTTTGTTAACCCTTGCTTTGGTACTGGAAAAAATGGATTAAAATTGAAAATTTGCCCAAAAAGTGAAATTCTGAAATTACCTCTCCATTTTCCATTAATTCTTGTGGAACATCTCATTTTGGGTGGCTTCTATTATGTAAGCCTCACAAAGTGACTTCAGATTTGAAATGGTCCTTAAAAAGTGAGTATTGGAAATTTTCTGAAAATTTCAAGATTTGCTTCTAAACTTCTAAGCCTTCTAACGTCCGCTAAAAATAAAATGGCATTCACAAAATGATACAAACATGAAGTAGACATATAGGGAATGTAAAGTAACAACTATTTTTGGAGTTTTTGCTATTGTGGGGTTTTGCTCTAGTAGACAGGATTAGCGGATGCAGCAACGAGGCAACAACAAGTTCTTTGGATCAAACAGTTCAGTGTTTTATTCACACTTTAGGCAAGTGACAAAACAAGCAGTCAAAATCAAACAAAAAGTCACCTTGCGGTGTTGGTGGTAATTCACACCATGCGGCAATTCTGCCTCAAAGAGTTCTTGACCATAGCAGCACCAACCTGTTTTCACGCCAAACAGTTAGCAAGCCTACATCCAGACACAATGCTCCCAAATTCCAACACAGAGACCTGGCTTCTGAGCCCAGCTGCCTATTTAAGGACAGCCAGGTGTTGCCGAAACCCAGATTGGCACTTATTTGACCTCACCTGGCTATAAATGAGCCCAGCAGCACATGCTGGGAGGAAAATACCTGTTTTCCCAGACAAAACCTCTTACTGTGTCACACTATCTATTATAAAGGTAGAGAAATGGAAATTTAGAAATTTTTCCCAATTTTGGGTAAATTTGGTAATTTTTATAAATAAAAATTAAAAATTTTTACTCAATTTTACCACTGTCATGAAGTACAATATGTGACGAGAAAACAATCTCAGAATGGCCTGGATAAGTAAAAGTGTTTTAAAGTTATTAGCACATAAAATGACACATGTCAGATTTGCAAAAAATCGGCCTGGGATTTAAGGTGAAAAGTGGCTCAGTAGTGGAGAGGTTAACATAAAGGTCTTCGTAAGGGGAAAATGTTTTTTTTTCTTGTGGGGAAGTATTTGTTTACTTTTTATTTTGCAGTTTGCAGAACACATTTGTGAACATTTTTTATTTATTTTTTTCTTTCTAGTCCCCAAAAAAATCCTCTGTTTGTTCTATAACACACTGCAATGATTAGGTCTAATACCAGCAGTTTTACTCTGACTGGACTGGTATCCTATTAGGGCCCAACAGTTTCCTGTACAGGACTGCCATGATTGGTTTATACGGAGAAACTATGCAAAGACAAAGGGATCATCTTCTTTTGTTGCCAGCTAAACATTGCCTTTTATGTTACTGGCTTCCTCTTTTGGTTCCTACTATGACATATATTGTCCATCATGCTAAACATTTTCTGAATATGGACCTATTAGATACAGAGATAACAAGGTAAGAATGACAAGGTACCATTTTGTTCTATAAATGGAAATATTTTATTTGTGCTATTAAGTGATCAGGAGGTCAAACAACCAATGACTCCTTTCTGATATACTGCATGGTATTGACCCGAAATGTGGTTGTAACCTTGAGCAGATTACAGATTTAAATAAAAATGTATGATGTATTTGCCATGTTATTAATACACTATAGCAGGGCTGGCCAACCTGCGGCTCTCCAGCTGTTGCAAAACTACAACTCCCAGCATGCCCAGTCTGCCTACAGCTATCAGCCTACAGCAGGGAATGGTGGGAGTTGTAGTTTTACAACAGCTGGAGGGCCGCAGGTTGGCCAGCCCTGCACTATAGCCTTCAGGATTGTATACATGCATAACCTCATAAAGTTTATGACTTGGACATCTATCGGAGAGGGAAAGAAAGGGTAGGGGTACATGGATTCTGTTATACTCCAGTGGTTTCTTTATTGTTATGTTGATGTGAACACTTTCTGTACAACTTCATTGCTTTTTCCATTGTAAATCATTGTTGATGGCATGTATTTTTGTTCTTTAAAATAAATAAAAAAGATTTTAATTTTTATTTTTTTTTTAAGTTGCAATGTTTCCAGAACATCAGTTCATGCTATGTATAATGTGAAGGTATACTATATTGCATTTGATGGCTGGAGCAACCAATATGTTTAGATTTTTTAAAACACTGACAATCAAAATGTGCACAGTACAATAATATTTGTGTAGATTGGTACAGTACATCCTGATTGAGTCAATTTTCACAGGAGCAGCAAAATATCAATGCCCACGTTTGGAAAGTTGAACGTTAGCACTTTTATTCATTACAGGATTCTGTTGTATGGAAACTGTGGACAAGGCAATTTTATGTGCTGCTGAGAAGTTGGTTAGAGATTGGGAGCCAGATTGTGCCTTGTTGCTGCCGTTGTGGCATGGACACTTATTGGGCAAAATGACCCATAATTATGTCTCCTGTCAAGCCTTGAGTCAAGATACAACTTGAGTGGTGTGGGTGGCCTGAGCTAGTCAGGATGAATAAATAATAAAATATGAGAAATTTGATTTTATATCAAGGGGCAACTATAGATTCGTACATTATGCATTTTAAATTATACAAATTGTGGTGGTTATACAATGACTGGTTTTAATCAAATATTGTCACTAGATTGGCCTTTATTTATATCCCTCCCCTTTCTCTCTTCATGTACTGAATACCTTACTGATCTTTGTGGAAAAATGGCCAGAGTGCCCCACCCTGTTGTGTGGGGACTTCAACTGTGTTATGAATCCCAAGGTTGATAGGATTAGTACTAAAAGTGATCTCCAAACTACTATGGCCTCTCAAGGGACCCCCCTGGCAAGATTCTGTAATGAGTTTGGTTTTGTGGATCTCTGGGAACTATTGGGACGAGGGAAGAAGGTTTTTCTTGCATAAGTAAGTCTGGGAGATGTATGTCTTGGATTGATTTAGCCCTAATAAATAGAAAATATGGGGGTTTTGTGAAACAAATTAGTTATGAAGCAAGGGCACTTTCGGATCATGTACCCTTATCCCTAGAGATATCTATAAAGCCTGAAAAAGATACTATAAGACTTCCCTTTAGACAGAATCCATACTGGTTGACATTATTAGACAACCATGATCAACTTAAAAAGGAAAGTGTCCCCTTTTGGGAGGTTAACAATAACTTGGCCAAGACTCGGTTAATTTGGGATGCTTTTAAGGCCTTCATGAGGGGCCTATTCTTTAGTAACATTTATCGTATAAGGAAGGATTATGGTTTAAGAGAAAAATCGCTAAAAAAATCTGTAGTTTTTTTTTTTACACCAATAAATTTGCTGGAGATGAATCTGAGGAAAACAGAAGGGCTATGCAAAAAGCAACTCAGGCTTATTCGGATTTTTTATTAGACAAGGCCCAGCAGACTCTTTTTTTAGGGGCCAAAAATACTACTCAGAATCAGGGCGCCCAGGTAAATTGCTAGCAACTATTATATCAAATCAAGACCCCAAAAAAGATATATTAAAGATTCAGACACCACCAGGACTAATTGCTGAAAATCCGGATCAAATTAAGTTGAACTTTCTGGAGTATTTTTCAGAAATTTATCAATCAGATGGAGGTCTATTCAGACTCGATCAATCTTCCAAGGATTATGGATCAACAGCAGAAGGCCCTTGAGAGATAATATATAACCCTTCAGCAGTTAGAGGATGCTCTCCGGGCCTGTGTGGGGAATTCCTCACCTGGCTTAGATGGCCTTCCTTACGAGTTTTATAGGAAGTATAAGGAAGTTACTCTGCCATAGCTACTGGGAGTTTTTCTGGATTTTTTTGGAGATGATAAACTTCCTGAATCTATGACAGAAGCAGTAATCGTATTAATTCCAAAAAAAGGTAAGGACCCGTTAGATATGGGGTCTTAAAGATCCATATCGTTATTGAACACGGACATTAAATTATTGTCAAAAGTCCTTGCCAGAAGGCTTGTTGGAGTTATAACACGGTTTTAACCTCCTCCGGCGGCTTAACAAAAAACTGCCACACTGCAAAGTAAGTGATTTTCCAACTAACAGTCCGCATTGACTGACTGCTACTGCCGCTGCTTTCGTTAACCCCTGCACCACTACTTCCCAGGCAGGTAGGCTGCTGTGAAGCAGGTGGTCTACTCGGGGCACGTTTGGCTCTCGACCAACCACTGTTGCTACCCTGCTGACTGCCAGCCATGCTTTTAACAATTATAACTGCCGACGTGAACTGAGAATATAATTTTCTTTTTGTACTGAAATAGGCCACTAAATGCTTTCAGCACATGTATCCGCCGACGCGAACTGTGAATGTATTTTTCTTTTTGTACTGAAATAGGCCACTAAACGCTTTCAAGACATATAACCGCCAATGTGAACTGACAATATATTTTTATTTTTGTACCGAAATAGGCTACTAAATGCTTTCAACACATATAACCGCCAACGTGAACAGAGAATATATTTTTCTTTTTGTACTGAAATACAAAATAACACATATAACAGCCGCACTGACTGACTGCTACTGCCGCTACTTTCGTGAACCCCTGCACCACTACTTCCCGGGCAGGCAGTCTGCTGCGAAGCAGGTGGTCTACCCTGGGCACATTTGGCTCCCGACCTCCCTCTGCTGCCACCCTGCTGACTCCCAGCCATGCTTTCAACACATAACCGCCAACATGAACTGAGAATGTATTTTTCTTTTTTCCTGAAATAGGCCACTAAACGCTTTTGCCACAAATAAGTGCACCAGTGAAGTGCATATATTTTTTTCTTTCTATAATGAAATAGGCCACTAAACCCTTTTGCCACAAATAACTGCACCAGTGAAGTGCGTATATTTTTTTAGTTCCATAATGAAAAAGGGCAATAAACGTTTTTGCCACAAATAAGTGCACCAGTGAAGTGCGTATAATTTTTCCTTTCTGTACTGAAATAGGCCACTAAACGCTTTTGCCACAAATAACTCCACCAGTGAAGTGCGTATATTTTTTCTTTTGTTTATATAACTGCAGAAGTGAACTGAGAATATATTTTTCTTTTTGTACTTAAATAGGCCAGTAAACGCTTTTAGCAGAAATAAATGCAGCAGTGAAGTGGGTATATTATTTTCTTTCTATAATGAAATAGGCCACTAAAAGCTTTTGCCACAAATAAGTGCACCAGAGAAAGTGCGTATATTTTTTTCTTTCTGTACGTTTTCAACAGCAGAAGTGAACTGCGTATATATTTTGCTTGTTTGAAAATATATAAGCCACTAAAGGCTTTTCAACATAGCACTTGCACCCCAAAAAATTGCTGGAATGACAGAGCTGTATAATGGCTATTTGGATCCCCAAATAATCTTTCCCTGCACTTGTAAATCGCTTTTCTAGCACTGTCCTTAGCACCTTTTGACATCTCTCCCTGCACTAAGATGCTGTGAAATGATTCCTCCCTATCTTTTCCCTGCATTTATAAATCTTTTTTTTTTTTCACAATGAGGTTTTTCCGATGGCTGCCGTATTTATAGGGCTGTGAAATCACAGGGCTGGCTGGCTGCTGATTGGCTGCATGCATGGCATTATGGCCTCATTCCTTGCCCCATGTCCTAACACGTGTAGCCACCATTGTAGCGCCATTTTAGGAAAAATTGCAATTTCGTTACCACGAAGCACGAGAAAATTCTCATTCGTTGATCTATAATTGTCACTCATTTTCCTGTTACTGTGGAATTTGCAGTTGGCGAATTTCACTATAATAACAGATACATAGTTCTATTACTGACTAGGGTACAACACATTTGTCGCAAATGGCGTGCACATCTGAATAACAAAATAGCCAAGAACACATTGTCATCAGAGAACAAACAAACAATGTATTAATGGAGACATTAATCACCATCAAAACAGTATTAGAAGTGTTGATAGCCTAAGGGGGCTTAGTTGACAGCTAGTGGCCATAAACCTGTCCAAAAACTAATTTGATTACCGTCATACCAGCATCTGTGCCACTTACTAGGGTTCATCTTTTGATGAAATTAAGTAGACAAGTCACTCATGCGTATAATAGACATCTAAATCATGGTAAACATGTTGTTGGCAATAGAAAATGTTTAAGTAACTGCAGAGTTGTTTGACTTTACAGCAATCCAATTAAATCTAGGAGTTCTGTTAAACATACATTGGGTGCACAAAAGAAGAATTGCTTACATTTCTTTAAAAACTTGTGATTAAAGTAGATATTCTACCATGTCTTTTTATGGAAATGTCTAAAAATCAGTGTTAAGTTACTGTTTTGTTCTCTC
Organism: Bufo gargarizans; assembly: GCF_014858855.1. Lineage (NCBI taxonomy): Eukaryota > Metazoa > Chordata > Amphibia > Anura > Bufonidae > Bufo > Bufo gargarizans. Next base: position 325,294,911 of record NC_058083.1, on the reverse strand, counting down.
AATCCCTGTGCCATGCCCAGGCCATGCTAAGCATAACATGGTATACTGCAAGTTCCTTCAATTGCAAGTGGTTCTCTTGGTTAAAGGGGTTATCCAAGTTATTTTCTTGTTCTTTCTATGTTCCTAACTAAGCAAATGTAACAGCTTTCCTATTAACTCACTTTATCTCCAGTTTCTCAGATTTTACTGAGGGTCACATGACCTGTGATGTCAGCTTCTCTACCTGCTCTGATAAAGGCCACGCCCCCTTCACTGCCATCTACTCTCTGCTAGGATTCTTAACCCCTTCAGCTGCACAGCTCTGCAGGCAGTGAGGAGACAATGCTGGGCACTGAACATGGACTGGACACTGACATACTAGAGAGAGCATTGCACAAGATGGTAGGGAGAAGATCCTGTGTGTATTAGCAGTGTCATTATACAAGTGGGACTTGTAGTTCTACACTTACAAGTTGCTGTTGATTCTCCCAGCAGGCAGATATGTCACTCAGGGCAGCTCTTGTATCCACTCCCTTAGCAGTGTCATTGTACAGCTGGGACTTGTAGTCCTACACATACAACATGCTGCAAAGTCTCCCAGCAGGCAGACATGTCACTCAGGGCAGCACTTGTATTCACTCCCTTAGCAGTGTCATTATACCGCTGAGACTTGTAGTCCTACACATACATGCTGCAGAGTCTCCCAGCAGGCAGACATGTCACTCAGGGCAGCTCTTGTATCTACTCCCTTAGCAGTGTCATTATACAGCTGGGACTTGTAGTCCTACACATACAACATGCTGCAGAGTCTCCCAGCAGGCAGACATGTCACTCAGGGCAGCTCTTGTATCCACTCCCTTAGCAGTGTCATTGTACAGCTGGGACTTGTAGTCCTACACATACAACATGCTGCAAAGTCTCCCAGCAGGCAGACATGTCACTCAGGGCAGCACTTGTATTCACTCCTTTAGCAGTGTCATTATACAGCTGGGACTTGTAGTCCTACACATACAACATGCTGCAGAGTCTCCCAGCAGGCAGACATGTCACTCAGGGCAGCTCTTGTATCCACTCCCTTAGCAGTGTCATTGTACAGCTGGGACTTGTAGTCCTACACATACAACATGCTGCAGAGTCTCCCAGCAGGCAGACATGTCACTCAGGGCAGCTCTTGTATCTACTCCTTTAGCAGTGTCATTGTACAGCTGGGACTTGTAGTCCTACACATACAACATGCTGCAGAGTCTCCCAGCAGTCAGACATGTCACTCAGGGCAGCTCTTGTATCTACTCCTTTAGCAGTGTCATTATACAGCTGGGACTTGTAGTCCTACACATACATGCTGCAGAGTCTCCCAGCAGGCAGACATGTCACTCAGGGCAGCTCTTGTATCTACTCCTTTAGCAGTGTCATTATACATCTGGGACTTGTAGTCCTACACATACAACATGCTGCAGAGTCTCCCAGCAGGCAGACATGTCACTCAGGGCAGCTCTTGTATCTACTCCTTTAGCAGTGTCATTATACATCTGGGACTTGTAGTCCTACACATACAACATGCTGCAGAGTCTCCCAGCAGGCATACATGTCACTCAGGGCAGCTCTTGTATCTACTCCTTTAGCAGTGTCATTATACATCTGGGACTTGTAGTCCTACACATACAACATGCTGCAGAGTCTCCCAGCAGCTGCCACTCTTGTATCCACTCCCTTAGCAGTGCAGGGGGAGAGGCAGAGGGTCTGTGCATTAAAATAATGGCTGCTAATTTCAAGACAGTGTTGCTGCAGAGATATTTACTGGGTGGGTAGAGGCTCATCCTGCTTTAAAGGTGTTGTCCAACTAATTTAAAAAGCTCCCCGAAAATCCTAAATGTTTTAAAATAATATTTTACCTCTGATCTGTGTTTTCTCAGCTGCAGTGGTGACAGCCATATATCCCTTGTGCCTGCTGCAACCAATTAGTGGCCTCAGTGGACTTTTGCCATGTACAGCTGAAGTCTGGTATTGGCTACAGCAGGTGACGTAGGTAATATCATCGCTGCAGCCATGTATACTCATACTGGAATTGAGGACTAGAGTGGTGACTCTAGAAAAAGTGGGGGATTAAATGATGAGTATATGTTGTTGTTTTTTTATATTATTATTTTAACACATTTAGTATCTCTATCTATCTATCTATCTGCTATCTATTTATATCCCTATCCATGTATCATTGAATATAGTACCGCCTATAGGTAAGACATTTAAAAGCAAAGCTATTATAAGACAATCCAGACATTGACATTTTTAATTTCATTAGTCAGGGACTAATAACATAAAGATATATGCAAAGTGGAGACTCATCATTCACAATCATGCAACTCATCACTCACAATTCCAAAGATAACTATCCAAATGCAGTCATTATGGTTTTATCGTGACAGATCCCACATCCCAGAGAAATGTAACAGAGAATGACACTGTCATGCATTGTGTTCTCATATCCTGATCCGTTACCTGTGTCTGCTGCAGATGGGACTTTCCTCTACTGGGGAAGGTAAAACACTTCTCATTAATCATAGCTTTAGCCCCTCTCAGTGGGAAGACCTGAGGTTAGTCATCATTTGAAAGTAAATTGGGTGAAAAATGGTTTTGGCAATAAGAAGTGTGCACGTTATTCCCCAGTGCAGTCTTGAGTGGTGTGAAAACAGACCTTTCCAAGGTGCTAAATGATCTGTCACTGTTAAGAAGATATTTTCATTCAGGTTTATGTCATGTGCTTTTCACAAATGTCTGTGTGAACAGGTAAACTATATGTAAATTCTGACCAATAATTGGTTTATTTTTACAGTCTTTATACAGTATCTATTCTTTTTGACTATTCTTCAAAATAAATCCATGACCATGTATTTCAATAAATAATAATTATACCTTCATATAAATCAATAGGAAAATAATTTCTTGCAAGTATGGATTGGGGAACTAATTAATCCAAACCACATACAAAAAACTTCATGATAAAACTGAACATTAAAGGGGTTTGGGGGGATTACTGTAGTTTTTAACAGATATGGTCATGTACTGTAGTCGCTTACATCATGTCCATGGACATAAAATCACAGGAAATAAGAAAGAGCTGCATGTGACCACATCTCAAAACAGAAGATAGGAGCAATAAAAGTAAAAGCAATACATTATAACATTTCAAAATGACAGCTACCTTCATAACGGATTGTTTTAAAGGCCAAAGTATATAATTCCCTTTTGTCATGTACCCTATTAGGGAAATATGATCCAATAAATAGAGTCCGTATGCTTTTCAATATGCTCATCTAATAGCCAAGGTAGAGAGTATAAATTGTTGTAGTTTTGTATTTATTTATAAAAAAAAATAATTGTAGGCTTACAGATGTAGTAGAGTTAACAAACATGCTTTCTGAGACGTGTTATCTAAACGAAATGCGTTAAGCAAACACCTTCAATTGCTTTTCAATGGCTTTTGTTTCAAGATAACGCGATGAGTTAAGAAATTTGAGTTAAGAGTTTGTGTGTTAACCCTGCTACATCTGTATGTTCACACATGCAGTGCTATGTGTAATTTCTTTAGACATTTATATCATATGCCATAGAGCTCCTCCTGCAGATACTCACTGTCCAAATAATTTGATTTAATGGGTGCGTTTAAATTGTTTTTATAGGTCTGGTAATAACATTTGTATATCATATTGGTGAGCCCATGTGCATTATTGTTTTACGATTGCAGCAATGTGGGATTAATATAGGCCATTTTAGGTGCTTTTGGTTTCCCAAAATTGAATGGTAATAGATACATAGTCTGCTTGTCATATAATGGGACCTTGGTCTATATGTAGGTTGACACTATGCAATGCTCCACTTCTCCAGTAGTGGTAGTGTATGGACTTGAACTCAAGTTTCCCCACAGATTACAGCTGATTGCTGTAAGGACTGATCAAAGTGAATACACCATTTAATCTTATAGAAATGCTTCCTTAAATTGGTACAGATGTAGCAATCATCTTGATTCCTTAAACGATTTACGTGAACAATGGCAAGAAATTTAAATTAACTTTTGAATTAACTTTTAATGGAATTTGTGATGTGATATCAAACTAAAGTTTAGAACTACTACATCTGTAGTTGCACATAATGGATTATCAGGGTTTGCACAAGCTATTTCATACTTTTAGCTAAGGCCAGGACAGGTCTGCCTGTCCATTATTCCAATTGGCACAAAAGACAGATGGAATAATCATGTATTATGGTGTAAAATGCACCCAAAAGAATGGCGTTTTGCTTTGCGCCAAATATATCAACAGTTTTCTCTGAAATTTTCACCATAAAGAATGCATCACACCAGAAGAGCGAGTTATAAATGTCAGTGTGCAGGGATATAAAATTGGCACATATTAACCTCTTGGGGACGCAGGGCGTACAAATACGCCCTGATGTCCCGATACTTAAGGACACAGGGCGTACAGGTACTGTGTATTTCCGATCACCGGCGCGCGAGGGGCAGTGATCGGAACAGAGTGCCCCCGTATCGGCGATCTCAGCAAATCGCAGGTCAATTCAGACCTGCGGTTTGCTGTGTTTCCGGGTTTTCGGAATAGGATGGTGATCGGTGGTGTGATAATACACCACCAATCACCATCCTTAGATCCTGGGAGTTGGTGGCAACATTACCTCCTAGGATCGCTTCCTATTGGCTGCACGGGCGGGCAGGGGTTAAGTTCCCACAGCTCTGCTCTCCTCCTCCACAGTGCGTCCTAGTGCCGTGGAGAGAGGAGCTTCATGGAGCCCAGCACCCCTCATCTGTGCCCAGAACCCCCCATTTGAGCCACCACAGTGCCATCTGGCACTAAAGAGGTACCTAAGGACAGGTTTAGGGACAGCTTAGATTAGGCAGGGATACTTTAGGGGAAAGTTTAGGGAAAAAAAAAGTTTTTTTTCAGCATCACCCTGATCAGGTGTCTGGGGTCCACAGCACACTCAGCTGTGCGACCCTAGACCCACCAGGGGTGCTGCAGCTTGCCCCCTTGCCCCCCCCCCCCCCTCACACACACACACACTTTTTGGGGCGCAAGCGTTTTTTTTTTGTATTGTACGTACGCTGACTGTGGCCAGGAAATTTAGGGTCCGCCCACTGTTAGCGCATCGCCCACCCCACCGCTGATCAGCTTCAGACCGCTGAATTTTTTAGGCTTTAAATTTATTTTTATTTTTTTCCTGTTAGGTTTAGGGGTAAGTGTATGCTAACATCCATTCCCCCCCCACACATGCACACTAAATACATTTTTCCCCTACACACGCACACACGCACACACACACTCCCCTATGGCCTGCCAGATGTTCTAGGCCAAGGAGGCATACGCCCTGCTTGCCTCCGACTCCGAGAGCCCCAGTGAGGACGAGGATGATCCCACTTTCCTCTTGTTATCAGCGTCCTCCCGATCATCTAGTGATGATGATGAGCCCCCAAGGCGGCAGAGACGCCACTAGGCGGGGCAAGGGGACCTCCATGCCAGGGACCCTGTGGCCCATACTAGTATGAGCCACTCTGAGGCTCGTACTAGTTTTCCGGCCCACCAGATAAGTCCACCTGAGCCCCCTACTGCTGAACTTGCATGGTGTACCCCAGAGGATTTTGAGCCCGTGATTCCTGATTTTGTTGGCCAACCAGGAATCCAGATTCACACAGTGGGCTTCACTGAATATGACTATTTTAGGTTTTTTTTCAGTGACCACTTTGTGAATCTGATGGTGGAGCAAACAAACGTGTATGTTCATTGCTCAACACCCGGTCTCCTTTTTGGCTAGGTCCGGTGGCTGAACTCCGGTCAGCGCAGCCGAGATGAGGACATTTTAGGGCCTCGTGCTGCACATGGGCCTAGTAAAAAAAAACAGTGTCAGGCATTACTGGAGTGGGGACATCCTCTACCAGACCCCACTCTACTGTATGGCCATGACACGTCCCCGTTTTGAGGCCATTCGGAAATGCCTGCATTAAGCAGATAATGCAGCATGTCCCCCCCCCCCCCCCCCGAGGTGATCATGCCTATGGCCGCCTGTACAAAATCAGGCCGGTCATCGATCACTTCGAGGCCAAATTTTTGGAGACCTATGTACCTGGAAGGGAGGTCGCTGTTGATGAGTCTCTCATTGTTTTTAAGGGGAGACTCATTTTCCACCAGTATGTTCCCTCTAAGCGGGCGAGGTATGGCGTGAAGCTGTACAAACTTTGTGAGAGTACCTCAGGGTACACTTACAAGTTTCGTGTATGTACGAGGGGTGAGATTCCTGTATTGAACCCCCAGAATGTCCCACCACTCTGGGTGTTAGCGGGAAACTTGTGTGGGACCTTATGCACCCACTGCTAGATAAGGGTTACTAGCTGTACGTGGATAACTTTTATACTAGCATCCCATTGTTCCAATCCCTCGCCGCCAGATCCATGTCCGCTTGTGGGACCGTGCAGAAAAATCTACGCAGCCTCCCTACCTACCCCCTCCAGGTACCTATCCCCAGGGTGAGATCCGTGCCCTTACCAGTGGAAACCTGTTGCTGGTCAGATATAAGGACAAGAGGGATGTCCTTTTACTGTCCACAATTTATGATAACGGCATCACCCTGTCCCTGTGCGAGGTACCGCGGCAACAGTCCTCAAGCCTGATTGTATCGTCGACTACAATCGGTATATGGGAGGAGTTGAAATTAAATAAAATAAATAAAATAAAAACTGTATTTTTTGGCAAATTTTCCATTTTAATCCATTTTTTACAATAACAAAGCAAGGGTTAACAGCCAAACAAAACTTAATATTTATTGCCCTGATTCTGCAGTTTACAGAAACACCCAATATGTGGTCATAAACTACTGTACGGGCACACGGCAGGGCGTGGAAGAAAGGAGCGCCATGTGGTTTTTGGAAGGCAGATTTTGCTGGACTGGTTTATTTACACCATGTCCCATTTGAAGCCCCCCTGATGTACCCCTAGAGTAGAAACTCTAGGGGTGTTGGGGTATTTTAGAAACTACACCCCTCAAGGTATTCAAAAATGATTTTACAAACTTTGTTAACCCTTTAGGTGTTCCACAAGAGTTATTGGCAAATGGAGATGAAATTTCAGAATTTCAATTTTATGTAACCTTGCCTCACAAAAATGGAATAAAGAGCAACCAAAAATCATATGTACCGTAAAAATAGTCCCAACAAAACTGCCACCTTATCCCGTAGTTTCCAAAATGGGGTCACTTTTATGGAGTTTCTACTCTAGGGGTGCATCAGGGGGGCTTCAAATGGGACATGGTGCAAATAAACCAGTCCAGCTAAATCTGCCTTCCGAAAACCACATGGCGCTCCTTTCTTTCTACGCCCTGCTGTGTGCCCATACAGTAGTTTATGACTACATATGGGGTGTTTCTATAAACTACAGAATCAGGGCAATAAATATTGAGTTTTGTTTGTCTGTTAACCTTTGCTTTGTTACTTGAAAAAATTGATTAAAATTGAAAGTTTGGCAAAAATATCAAATTCTTAAATGTAATCTCCATTTGCCAATAACTCTTGTGGAACACATAAAGGGTGAACAAAGTTTGTAAAAACAGTTTTGAATACCTTGAGGGGTGTAGTTTTTAGAATGGGGTCATTTTTGGGTGGTTTCTATTATGTAAGCCTCACAAAGTGACTTGAGACCTGAACTGGACCTTAAAAAGTGGGCTTTGGAAAATTTCTGAAAAATTTCAAGATTTGCTTCTAAACTTCTAAGCCTTGAAAACGTCCCCAAAAAATAAAATGGCATTCCCAACATGATCCAACCATGAAGTAGACATATGGGGAATGTAAATTAATAACAATTTTTGGAGGTATTACTATGTATTATAGAAGTGCAGAAATTGACTTTTAGTAAATTTGGTATTTTTTTTATAAATAAAATTAATAATTTTTTTTTACTCCATTTTACCAGTGTCATGAAGTACAATATGTGACGAAAAAACAATCTCAGAATGGCCTGGATAAGTAAAAGCGTTTTAAAGTTATTCACACATAAAGTGACACTGGTCAGATTTGCAAAAAATGGCCTGGTCCTTAAGGTGAAAATGAGTCCTGTCCTCAAGTGGTTAAGCCTCACCCTGTTATGTGCAGAAATAGCTCAAATTGTTGCGGACAATTAAGGCTACTTTCACACTTGCGTGCGGGGTTCCGCTTGTGCCTTCCGTTTAAAGGCTCTCACAAGTGGCCCCGAACGGATCCGTACAGCCCCAATGCATTCTGAGTGGATAAGGATCCACTCAGAATGCATCAGTATGGCACCGTTTGGCCTCCGTTCCGCTCAACAGGCGGACACCCGAACGCAGCTTGCAGCGTTTTGGTGTCCGCCTGGTCGTGCGGAGCCAAACGGATCCGTCCAAACTTTCAATGGAAGTAAATGGGGACGGATCCATTTGTCCTGTCACTTTGACACGGATCCGTTAGAAACCGTTCATGTCTCTGCGCATGCCCAGTAACTTCCTGTCCCTCCCCCTCATCGTCGGCCATTTTGGATTTTCGACTTGGTGAGACTGGTAAGTATATGAAGTTTTGTCTGTTTGTCTATCTTTCTTTTTTTACTATCTATCTATCTCTCTATTTCTAGGGTGGGGGGGCTGCTGGCACTTGGGAAGGGGTGTGTGTGTCTGGAACAGTGGGGGCCGCTGGCACTGGTGGTGGGGGCTGCTTTTATGGGGGGGCTTCTGGCACTGGGGCGGGCTGCTGGCACTGCGGGGGGAGGTTTGGCTGGAACTGGGGGGGCTGCTGGCACTGCAATGATGTTTCTGGCTGAAACTGTGGTTGCTGCTGGCACTGCGGGTGTGTTTGTGGCTGGAACTGTGCGGTGCTTCTGGCACTGCAGGGGTTTTTGTGGCTGAAACTGTGCAGGCTTTCTGGCACTGCAGGGTTTTTTGTGGCTGGAACTGTGCGGTGCTTCTGGCACTGGAGGAGTTTTTGGGGCTGGAACTGTGGGGTCTACTGGCACTGCAGGGGTGTTTGTGGCTGGAACTGTGCGGTGCTTCTGGCACTGCAGGGGTTTTTGTGGCTGGAACTGTGGGGTCTGCTGGCACTGCGGGGGTGTTTGTGGCTGAAACTGTGGTTGCTGCTGGCACTGCGGGGGTGTTTGTGGCTGGAACTGTGGGGGCTGCTGGCATTGGGGGGGCTGAGGGCACTGTGGGAAGGTTGTTTGGAACTGGGGGCCTGATGTCATTGTGGGGGGCTGCTGGCACTATGCGGGGCTGCTGTCTCTGGGAGTGTTTATGGCACTTTGGGGGGATTATGGCTCCTGTCGGATGAATTTTTTAAATCATTTTATTATTAGGGTCGTTCCCAAAAAAATTATAAATAAAACAAATTGAAAGAGACATCTGCGGTGGGCAAGCACAGATCTATATTTTAAAAAGTAAGTATTTAAAAAAAAAAATCGTGATATATGAGGAAATAGTGCTCTACAAGTTCCGTTATCTGCAGTTACAACGTTATCTGCAGTTTGTCTGGTATTCTGTTGTGTACAGATGTCATCAAAGAAGACAACTGTAGACTGGAAAAACCCACCCAGAAGGCGACGTCGTATCCAGTGGCTGGTAAGTATAAAATCAACACTTGGCGTTTTTACTGTTTGATTCATTGCATTAATCAGTATGTGCTATTATTATAGATTTCTTCTTCATCTGCGGAGGGCTCTCCGGAAGTGGCCGGCTCACCTGCCGCATCACCAGCGTCCAGGGGAGGTGGACCAAACCCGGACCGGGGCTGTCAAGAAGTAAGTATATATATATATATATATATATATATATAGATAGATAGATAGATAGATATTTTTTATTTAAGTACAGTCTTCTAAAAAAAAAAAATATTTGTTTTAGCACTCTGCACCTAGAGCCGCCAGCGAGGATCCCCCAGGAGAAATATGGTAAGTAAAACAATATGTATTTTAATACATTAAAATATTGTTTTTTCCTTTCATCATGCTGATTTTAGTTTAATTTTTTTTTTTTTATAGTCAAACTGGTTACAACGCGTTGGCGATCTATCCGGGACCGCTTCAGGAGGGATTATAACAAGGAGGTTCAGGCCCCGAGTGGCTCTGGAGAAACCTCCGGGGCCACCTACATCCATACGGCGGCCCTGGGGTTCCTACGAAAGGCAATGGCACCAAGAAGGTAAATATTTTTAACAACTGTTAAAAAAATTAATGGTAAAGGGGCTGTATGAGACAGTGGAGCGTTTGGCTCCGCTGTTTTGGCCAGCCCCCTACAGTCAGATGGACAACTGTTCTCTCCGTCTGAGTTTAAGGGGCTGTCTGAGACAGTGGAGCATTTGGCTCCCCTGTTTTGGCCAGCCCCCTACAGTCAGATGGACAACTGTTCTCTCCGTCTGAGTGTAAGGGGCTGTCTGAGACAGCAGAGTGTTTGGCTCCCCTGTTTTGGCCAGCCCCCTACGGTCAGATGGACAACTGTTCTCTCCGTCTGAGTGTAAGGGGCTGTCTGAGACAGTGGAGCTTTTGGCTCCCCTGTTTTGGCCAGCCCCCTACAGTCAGATGGACAACTGTTCTCTCCGTCTGAGTGTAAGGGGCTGTCTGAGACAGTGGAGCGTTTGGCTCCGCTGTTTTGGCCAGCCCCCTACAGTCAGATGGACAACTGTTCTCTCCGTCTGAGTGTAAGGGGCTGTCTGACACAGCGGAGCGTTTGGCTCCCCTGTTTTGGCCAGCCCCCTACAGTCAGATGGACAACTGTTCTCTCCGTCTGAGTGTAAGGGGCTGTCTGAGACAGTGGAGCGTTTGGCTCCGCTGTTTTGGCCAGCCCCCTACAGTCAGATGGACAACTGTTCTCTCCGTCTGAGTGTAAGGGGCTGTCTGAGACAGTGGAGCGTTTGGCTCCGCTGTTTTGGCCAGCCCCCTACAGTCAGATGGACAACTGTTCTCTCCGTCTGAGTGTAAGGGGCTGTCTAAGACAGTGGAGCTTTTGGCTCCCCTGTTTTGGCCAGCCCCCTACAGTCAGATGGACAACTGTTCTCTCCGTCTGAGGGTAAGGGGCTGTCTGAGACAGTGGAGCGTTTGGCTCCGCTGTTTTGGCCAGCCCCCTACAGTCAGATGGACAACTGTTCTCTCCGTCTGAGTGTAAGGGGCTGTCTGAGACAGCGGAGCGTTTGGCTCCCCTGTTTTGGCCAGCCCCCTACAGTCAGATGGACAACTGTTCTCTCCATCTGAGTTTAAGGGGCTGTCTGAGACAGCGGAGCATTTGGCTCCCCTGTTTTGGCCAGCCCCCTACAGTCAGGTGGACAACTGTTTTCTCCGTCTGAGTTTAAGGGGCTGTCTGAGACAGCGGAGCATTTGGCTCCCCTGTTTTGGCCAGCCCCCTATGGTATACGGTAGACATAGCATAGAACATGGATGTTTTATTTAAAGAACAATTCATAACTTTCCTTATTTTTTTCCAACAGAAGTGCCAGCAGCACTCGGGAGCCTGAACAACCTCCTGAGGCGGAACCGGAACAGATCGCCAGCGCCAGCCCTCCTGTCCCTCATGTATCGGCTCAGGATAATCCGGGTCCCCTACCGGGTCCCTCCGCTCAACAGAGGCTCTTTTCGTCAAAATTTGAGAGCCCTGGTGAGCGGGCAGAGATCTGGTAGGCCAAATCAAGCTGATTATGCGAACCTTGTAGAGGTTGTTTCCAACGCTCTAGAAGGTTTTGCCCAACATCAGATGGAGTCTGGTGCTGACTTGATTCGACGCTGGGAGGGGGCGGAGTTGACGTTTCAACACAGCCCAAACTACCATTATGGGCTAAGCCTAATCAGTTTGATGGACTCAATGACGACCGAGCAGTTGCATGAGTTTAAGATCATGCTAGAGAACGGGTCATGGGAAATCATGCACCGCCCACCAGCCCCCCCCACCCCCATCCCACACCTATCCCCCATCCCACACCTACCCCTATCCCACACCAGTGGCCAGTACCGCCAACCTTTCCCTTCCCACCCCCCCACCCCCCGAGCATGTGTTTCCTTCTGCTTCTTTTTCTTCTCCTGCCCAGTATTTTCCTCCTACTTCTTTTCAAACTCCCTCCACCTCTACACATGCTCGGGTCCCCTCCTCCTCAGACCCTTCCTTTCTCCACACCCCACAATTACGCCCTGCATCCTTTCCTGTGGCCCGTAGTTTCACCTCAGTGGATCGCCAGGACAGGGGGGCTACCATTGCCAGCCCCAGACCATCGAGTCCACGATAGTCCACCTCCCCTCACAGTTATGAACAGTTATGAGAAAAAAAAAAATGTTTATATTTATTTTATTTATTTTCTGTATTAAAAATAAAAAAAATGTTATACTTTACTGCACTGTGGCTGTGTTTTTATTGTCATGTACAGGGTAACCTTGGCACTACAGCTGTGTTGAAATTAAAACTACCCTAGTCTCACTACTGTGCGTTTATTATAACACCCTTGGTAGTTTTTATATCAAAACAGCATTAGTGCCAATGTCGTAAGATCCATTAAAACATGACCATCAATAATGAGCTATCTTTTGGCTCTTTATTGATCGTAGACCCTATGATTGGCACATGAACAAGCAAATGCTTGTTCATTGTTCAATCTTGTGCCCTTTCATATGAGCCCTTGTGGGAGTGACGGTCCATCAGCATCATCAGGAATTCATTAATAAATTGTGATTTTAACGTTTAATGATTTCCCGATGACGCTAATATAACTAGTGTGATTACCACAAGGGACACGCAAGGGACATACAGTTTTTAAAGGGGTATGCACATAGACAATGGGGGGATTTTACTTGAATATGCCCCCATTGTCTGATAGGTGTGGGTAACATTGGTAGGACCCACACCTATATCGAGAATGGAGCGGGGAGCACTGTTGCTGTAGGACAAGAAATTTCCCATGGTATGTCCCCCACCAAGCGCTAATCCCCGCCTCTCCCATAGAAATGAATGGAGGGCGGCAGCGCAGTGCGACCTCATCTACTTTCTTGGCTTCGTTCTCAATATATGTGAGGGTACCAGCCGTGGGACCCGCACCTATAAGACAATGTAGGCATATCTTAAAGTGGTATGCCCCCATTGTATGAAATGAGAAAACCCCTTTAAGGCCTCTTGCACACGACTGTATGCCCCAAGAGACATGCGGGCCATATGTCCCGTAGTGGCATTGATCGTGCGCACGAGAGTACACAGCATCCTAGTGTACAATGATTCTGTGCAAGTTGAGCTGCCCGCGGGGATATAGTCTTGCACTAATAGATCATATGTGTGCGGGACAATAGCCCAGTTTGCAGCACAACATGGTCAGCATCATGATGCTCTGTACTCCCGTACGCACGATCAATGACGCTCAGGGACATATGGCCCGCTAACAAACACTATACATCTTTAAGTGCATGTAGTCATGTACAAGAGTCCGAAAGGTGTGGTCAAAGTCGGACCAGCTTTGAACTTCAAAAAGATAGCCCTGGAGAAATATAGGAGCATTACAACCCTATAGATCTCAATACATGAAGATGGAACCTAGAGATGCTTTTCCTTCCAAAACGGATCCGCTAAACGGATGACAAAACGGAAACCAACGTGACAAACGGATCCGTAATACAAACGGGTCCGTACAAACGGATCCGTCTGAATGGCTTCCGTTTGGCTCCGTTTAGTCAGTTTATTTATGGATCCGTTTAAATGCCCTTCAAACGGATCAGTGAAACGCAAGTGTGAAAGTAGCCTAAGCCAGCTTATGGGGTGGTATTTTGTGTAAAAGTGGCATTTATGGCAGAAAGATGTGACTTTTTGTCAAAAAGTCACATTTATGAAAAGAAAACCAACTTGTGGGAACAAGTGATAGGCAAGTATTAAAACAGGAGGTGTTTATTTTTATCTAATATAAATGAGCTAAACTGCAGGGTTTTGTCAGTAAGTTGACATTCAACAAAAACAAAACAATAGCAAAAATGTCCCAAGTCTGATACAAAAGTCGCAATTTACTATTGTAAATGTCGCAAATATGCTTCAAAAGTCACAAAAATGTTTTACATGTTTCAAGTGTAGTCTGGCTGGGGGCGGGCTGAAATGGTGCATTTTAGTTTAAAAAAGTCATGGTGTTAAAATGTTGCAAATAGAGAGAAATAGGCATATTATCAGATTTATATTTCAAAAAGTCACATTTTAAAAGTGGTGTGCGCATTTTGATATACAGGTCCTTCTAAAAAAATTTGCATATTGTGATAAAGTTCATTATTTTCTGTAATGTACTGATAAACATTAGACTTTCATATATTTTAGATTCATTACACACAACTGAAGTAGTTCAAGCCTTTTATTGTTTTAATATTGATGATTTTGGCATACAGCTCATGAAAACCCAAATTTCCTATCTAAAAAAATTAGCATATTTCATCCGACCAATAAATGAAAAGTGTTTTTAATACAAAAAAGGTCAACCTTCAAATAATTATGTTCAGTTATGCACTCAATACTTGGTTGGGAATCCTTTTGCAGAAATGACTGCTTCAATGCGGCGTGGCATGGAGGCAATCAGCCTGTGGCACTGCTGAGGTGTTATGGAGGCCCAGGATGCTTCGATAGCGGCCTTAAGCTCATCCAGAGTGTTGGGTCTTGCGTCTCTCAACTTTCTCTTCCCAATATCCCACAGATTCTCTATGGGGTTCAGGTCAGGAGAGTTGGCAGGCCAATTGAGCACAGTAATACCATGGTCAGTAAACCATTTACCAGTGGTTTTGGCACTGTGAGCAGGTGCCAGGTCGTGCTGAAAAATGAAATCTTCATCTCCATAAAGCTTTTCAGCAGATGGAAGCATGAAGTGATCCAAAATCTCCTGATAGCTAGCTGCATTGACCCTGCACTTGATAAAACACAGCGGACCAACACCAGCAGCTGACATGGCACCCCAGACCATCACTGACTGTGGGTACTTGACACTGGACTTCAAGCATTTTGGCATTTCCCTCTCCCCAGTCTTCCTCCAGACTCTGGCACCTTGATTTCCGAATGACATGCAACAGTCCAGTGCTGCTTCTCTGTAGACCAGGTCAGGCGCTTCTGACGCTGTTTCTGGTTCAAAAGTGGCTTGACCTAAAGAATGTGGCACCTGTAGCCCATTTCCTGCACACGCCTGTACACGGTGGCTCTGGATGTTTCTACTCCAGACTCAGTCCACTGCTTCCGCTGGTCCCCCAAGGTCTGGAATCGGTCCTTCTCCACAATCTTCCTCAGGGTCCGGTCACCTCTTCTCGTTGTGCAGCGTTTTCTGCCACACTTTTTCCTTCCCACAGACTTCCCACTGAGGTGCCTTGATACAGCACTCTGGGAACAGCCTATTCGTTCAC